>NC_090650.1:52227437-52863687 GCF_040937935.1 Hyperolius riggenbachi | reverse complement strand
AGCTTTCAGGGGCTCCTTGAACGCCAGTGAAAATCGGGACCCCGAACGCCGCGTTCGTGCAAACGCGCATAAAAGCTTGGTACAAACGCTCCCATTCACTTGAATGGGAGCGTTTAACGCCAAGCCCCGAACGCTGGCAGTAAACGCTCTGCAAGCGTCCGTCTGAACCAGCCCTTAGAACCTTAATAGAGGTTCTATGCCAGCCCTCCAGTATTTGGGGCAAAAATTAGTTTTGGCTAGAGTTCTGCTTTAAGAACACTGTTCACCACATTGATTCAGAGTTATGAACATTAAAGCATGTCAAGAAAATAAAAAACTGATGCCTGGAAAGATGTGAACATTCTTTTCTCATTCCAATGACTTGTAAACTTCAATTTGATGAGTTTGGAAACATCAGCTTAACATGAATAGATTTATCACTAATTTACAGGAAAGCAAAAGGAAAGCACACAAGGAATAAAACACTTCCTCACAATAATCTGGGTTTATTGATTATTATCTGGGAACAGTCATAAAAGATTGTGCATACCTGTCAACACTGCAAACCACCTCTGGTTAACTAGTAAGGCTAACATACATAATGACCTTCAAAGCTCAGTTCCACCATTACCCACTAGAGGCCCCCACAGAGCTCACATTGAAATGCTTGTCATTCATCTGCTGTACAAAACAACTAGAACTATCCAGCAAGTGTGGGCAGTCTCTACAGCAGCACAAAACACATCAAAAACTGCACCATCCAGTTCAGTTTGTGCAGGACAAAGTCAACAACTGAGTCATGGGATTGTCTACTAGGACTTTATACACCTTTTGATAATTAATGTGTTTTTAACTCTTGCCGCCATACACAGTACTTCAATTTAATCCAAATATAACTGCATTGTAAGAAAATCATTACTCCACGCAAATCCATAACACATCATTCACACTATCCCAAGCTCAGACCACACAGTTACTCGACAGACACCTGCTGATACGCTAATTGGAATTTTTCATATTCATACAAAACAAAGGGTTTTGTTTTTTTTAATGTACAGGCGGTCACCCACTTACAAACATGTTACATTCAGAGTGTGTCCCTAAGTCCAGTGTTAAACATAGTGAAAAATAGATAAATAATTTACTTTTGGACACCTCTGGATTTTGGTTGTTTTCAATGTGCGTTTAATTAGTTTTAAACTTTTTAGAACAGTTAATACAATACTGTAAGATGAAACAACAAACATAAGTAATTACAAACAGCTATTTATATTTTATTTGTAGGTATGAAAAATTGTATCAAGTCATTTGTAAGTAGGGGACTGCCTGTATTTAAAATCTAGTTATACATCAGTCACCACGCTTCTGTTGGTCTGCTGTAGAAGAGGTGGACTCTCAAGCTCCGAGCACCCAGTATAAGAAACTCGGCCGCGGCAGGGGCGATAACGGCCCCTGCTGAGAATGCAGCGTGTGCAATACAGCCACAGATCCCACTTGACGGCTGCCATGTGTCCTTGTGGATCAGTTTGGCGCGAGAGGAGGTCACTCCTGCGCAGCTCTGCCCTCCCTCCCCCTCCTTCCCGAATATGAGCAGAACCAGTCACTGCCTTGCAAGCTAAGCGTCTGCACAGCCTCGACTGAGTGTGTACGGGCCTTTACACTCTACACCACGGGTCAGGAACCTTTTTGGCTGAGAGAGCCCAATAGGCTGCCTGTCACTTATCAAGTGACAAGCAGCTTATTGGGCCAATCAAAGTGTGGGGATCTCATCCTACAAAGTCACTGGACTGACGGGGTCCACAGTGGGACAACTGTTCGTTTTGGGGTAGCGCAAGTCAGTAGTGCATGCTACAGCAGTAGCGTGCCTACTTTGAACATTTTACTTGCGCTGCTGCACTGAGCTGTGCTGCTTAAACAGTGTAGTGATTCAATCCCTACTTATTTGTCCGTGAGCCAGATGTAGCCATCAATAGAGCCACATCTGGCTCCCGAGCCATAGGTTCCCTACCCCTGCTCTACACCCTGTACCATTCTGCAAATGCCACATACCTTCTGGGTGTGTCCTGGAGTTACTGAGCATGCTGTGGAGTCCTGTGAGCAGAGAAACAGGAGACACAGTGGTATAGCGATAAGGGATGCAGAGCTAGCGACTGCACCAGGGCCCCTGGACCAAAGGGGCCCAGTATGGGATCTCAGTCAAGCGCTTTATTAGCTCGTTATTGGTGCTAATCTGTTGATGAACACCTCTACACGTGCTTTGACTAGTTGTAACTATTAATAGACCGCTCTCCTCCCCAACCTACACATCTCTGACACTGTAGCAGTGCTTGGCAGGTGTTGATGCTCCATATCAATTGTTATGCAGAGAACACTTGAAGGAGCTCAATGTAAAGCACACACTAGGGCCCAGAGCTCCAAAGCTACATCCGACATTATTATGAATTGGCATTTATAAAGTGGCGACATTTTCCACAGCGTTTTACAGCATGTAAATTGTCTTATCACTGTCACATTTACAAATTACTAGTAGATCTACGTCCCATCATGGGCAGTCTCAGACAAGAATCTAGCATGTGTACAGAAGCCCACCACAACAACAGATTGCTATCAGCCAGCACCAGGTGTAATCTCCCCCTTCCCTGCCACACGAGGTCACTCGCTCATAGCATACTCTGCTTCCCTCTCCAATAAACAGCACATAGCTATAGCCAGACAGCACAGCAGACAATAGGGATAATTACCGGGCTCAGTGTTCGGTGGAGGGAGGTTAGTGTTAGGAGTAGGTAGAGGGGGTTTAATGTGAGAATTAGGGTATAGTATAATAGAATATCGGAATAATTACAGATATTCTATCAGTGTTAAAGTGGACCTGAACTCAGAACTCCTTTCTGCTCTAAAAGATACAACAGCATAATAACCTTTAAACAAAAATATTTCGTTGTTACATCGGATGCAAATCCTAAAATAAATCTTCACAGTTTCTACTTCCTGATTCAAGGAAGCAGACATATTGTTTACAGCCTGTGTTTTCAAATAGTCTTATCTGCCATCTCTGCCATAGGCAGTCTTGTGAATCAGGGGAGGAATCAAATTACAATTTGTGATTAGACACAAATGAGGGGGAATTACACAGGCTAAACTCTCTAAATACATACAGGGTGCATTTCTGTTTTCCTTGTGTCCTGTGCAAAAGTTCAGGTCCACTTTAAACCCTGGTGCGCATTTTTTCCCAGCACCTCTATTACATGTACACCTTCCTCCTCCTGCATCCATGTTTTACAGGAGTCAGCAGGTGAAAGACTCCATTGCTAGTATGGCTGTGTGACTGTAATGCTGAGTACACATGGTGCGTTCCCACACTCGTTGCCCTGCTCGATTCCCGGGCGCTCAATTATTTCCGACATGTCCGATTTGCGTTTCGATGGATCTTTAGGTCGATTTGGCATACTTAACATGAGAATTGACCTAACAATCATCGAAACGGGATCGGAAATTCTCGGAAATAATTGAGCGGCCAGGAATTGAGTGGGGCATCGAGTGCAGGAACGCACCGTGTGTATCCAGCATAAGGAGTGTGATAGGAATAAACCTTTTAATCAATTCAATGCCTTGAAATGAAACCCTAATCAATAATGCAATATGACTGGGGAGCCTGGGCTGGAACGGTGGGATACAGGAAACCTCTGGAGGGTTCCAACTACTAGTGTTGGTGTTTGAATTTGGAAAACTGAATTCGGAAACCCTATTTTTCCAGAATGCCACACTTCAGCACCCCAGCAAGTGGACAGGGTCACGGGGAGTTCACTTATGCTCCCTCCTTCCGGCTTGGAAGGAGAAAGCATCAAAGTTGTATAAGTAAAAGAACTGTCCCTGACCCTGTCCACTTGCTCAAGTGCTGAAGTGTGGTGCACTGGATAATTTGGGTTTCCAAAGTCAATACACCAACAAGAACACCAACAAGAACGCCAACACTACCAACTACTGAGTGTTTCCTCCCTGATCGTACATCCTGCTCACAGAAGAACATGAACTTGAATTACTTGGACTACTACTCCAGTGCATGATCTAGCATTTCGTATCTTAAAGCAGGAGGATTAGCCATAATATGCCAGGGAAAAAAACATAGCAGATAAATACTTGTCCTACTTACATAACACATCTATTGTACTGTCCACGGTTTGATTTCAGCGAATTTTATATATTAAATAAAGAGAATTCTGTTCCTAGTGGGAACCATGTCTTTTGCCCACAGTTTGATGCTAAATACTGATGTCATTTCTTCCCTTATCTTTTTTCTTTTCTCCTCCAATTGCTGAGTCACCTCAGCCTTGCTTGTAAACTGGAGTGAGCGGAGGATGGGGTTTCAGCTAGACAGCAGTCTGCTCAGCCAATCAGTGAGAAGCAGGAAGGTGGGTCATTGGCAATGGCACACAAAAAAAAAAAAAAAAAAGAGCCTGGAGGACTGAGAAAATATAACAGCAGAGAGATTCCTGAATAGATTGGAAAGCTTATACTTTCAGGGGGAGATTTCTGGCAGCATTTTAAACACACTGCTGTGTTTAAATAGAATTTGATTTTGTAATGGACAATCCCACTTTAATGCTTATTACCTGTATTGAGTTGTCTGTCACCCCTATTATCATTGCCTGTAACCTTTATTATTCAGCACTGTGTAATTTGTTGGCGCTACATCCAATAAATAATAAAACAAGTATTAATGAGTGAAAATAGGCTTTCCCCTGCAGGGCCATGGAGTCAGAGTTGGAGGTTTCATAAACTGAGGAGTCGGGAGTTGCATGGTTTTTGCATCAAATCCACAGCCCTGATAAGCATTAGACTAAGGAGTCTGCGTCAGAGCTATTTTGGGTACCTGGAGTCGGAGTTAGGCTACATACACACTTGAGACAAAAGTCTTTGGAAAAGGCAAGATCACAGACCAATTTTACCCCATTCCATGTAGTATGAGAGCCATACTCTACACAGTCTATTCTATTGAGCATAGTAGTAGCAGTAGGGTATTGTACCCAACAGGGTGTAAAGCCAGACGAAGGCTGCAGGGCCGAAAGCTTGCTTATTTTTATTCTTTTTAGTTGGCCAATAAATGGTATCATCCTGATTTAAAACTTCTTGCTATTCTATTGAGCTGAACTCCCCATCAGATAAAAATCTTTGCAAGATGCTGCGCACAAAGATGCTGTACACATGCAAAAGATCCGTTCCTGCAAAAGATCCGTTCCTGCAAAAGATCCGTTCCTGCAAAATGCATTCATAGTCTATGATATCTGCAGATCTCAATACACACCTTGTTTAACAGACATTCATCTGCAGATCTGACAATCATCTGCAGATCCGAAGATCCATCCTGGTGGATCTGATCTGCAGACGAATGTCTGTTAAACAAGGTGTGTATGAGGATCTGCAGATATCATAGACTATGAATGCATTTTGCAAGAACAGATCTTTTTCAGGAACGGATCTTTTGCAGATACTGATCTTTTGAATGTGTACAGCATCTTTGTGTGCAGCATCTTGCAAAGATTTCTGTCTGCTGGGGAGTTCAGCTCCATAGAATAGACTGTGGCTCTCATACTACATGGAATGGGGTAAAATTGGTCTGTGATCTTGCCTTTTCCAAAGACTTCTCTCAAGTGTGTATGTAGCCTTAGATCAATATAAAACACTGTGCCACAGTCCACAATAAGTGAAATAATAGTTCTTTCATCAGTTCCTGGGATCTCTGCAGAAAGTCCAATTTAAGGATAATATGATGTGTAGTTACTGCTGCGCTCTCCAGACCTGCAACACATATAAGCTCCACATAGGGTAATAACGTTCATGCAAACTAATGCTGTCCCAACTTTTACTGCCACAAGTGCCACATGCTCCCCAAGTGACAATCACTTCAGATGCCCTTGTCCCCTATGTCTAGATGCTCACCAGATCTGAGCCACATCAGCTCTCAGGTGGGTTTTAGGCAATGTTAATAATCCACTCTCTTGAATCTGCCCAAAAATTTGAACTCCACATAGGGTAATATTGTCCAGGTGTCACAAACTCTATGCTTGAAATCACCGTGCCAACTACAGCATCACCATGTGAATAAGTCACTCCACACTGTGCATGCCACACTTCTCACCAGATATGGCCCACCACTAGCTGCAGGTGGATAATGCGTTTTGTGATGATAACCAATCAAAGTACACAACTCTTCGAGGAGCTGTTGGAGGCTCAGCCCGGGACTGCTGGCTGAGGGAAGGAACGAGGGAGAAGATATTTTACTGGATTAAAAAGGAGAAACCTTGAGAGAGGTATTTTTTAACAAGAGAAGTCGTGGCCTTTGATTGGTTATCATCACAAAACGCATTATCCACCTGCAGCTAGAGGAGGGCCATTTCTGGTGAGAAGTGTGGCATGCAGAGTGTGGAGTGGCTTATTCACATGGTGATACTGTAGATGGCACAGTGATTTCAAGTATAGAGTTTGTGACACCTGGACAATATTACCCTATGTGGAGTTCAAATTTGTTTTGCAGATTCAAGCGAGTGGATTATGAACATTGCTTAAGACCCACCTGAGAGCTGATGTGGCTCAGATCTGGTGAGCATCTAGACATAGGGGACAAGGGCATCTGAAGTGATTGTCACTTGGGGAGCACGTGGCACTTGTGGCAGTAAAAGTTGGGATAGCATTAGTTTGCATGAACATTATTACCCTATGTGGAGCTTATATGTGTTACAGGTATGGAAAGCGCAGCAGTAACTACACATCATATGTAGCCTTAGAGTCGATGGTTTCATAAACTGAGGAGTCGTAGTTGGAGTCGGATGATTTTTGTACTGACTCCACAGCCCTGTACCCCTGTGTACTTAATTAGAATGTAATAATAATTGTCTTGCTCAATAAACAACAAACACAAGTTTGAAGCCTGTGGAGTGACTTTTTCTAGATCGTTGGTTTATTAGAATATACCCTGTGATCATAGATGAGAAGAAACCCTTAGTAAATCGCCTGACTGAAACAGCTAAAATACATTTCCATCCAGGGCTGTGGAGTCGGAGTCGATGATTCGGAGCAATTTTTGGGTATCTGGAGGAGTCGGAGGTTTCATAAACTGAGGAGTCGGATTTGGATGATTTTAGTACCGACTCCACAGCCCTGTTTCCATCACAAAATGATTTTTTTTTCTTCTTCAAAATTATGAGTTCAAATGGCTATTTTATTTGCAAAAATTGTTTAGCAACTTTCCCTCACAAAGAGGTCTATTAGCGTTACTTTGTGACCTCCCAGCTGCATTACAGAATTCTTTCCATCTTTTTGGTCAGTTTCGGAACGCTGAGATTTCTTGTAAAGTCCTCGAATAAAAGTTAACGTTTAGCATTTCTTGGAAAGACTCTCTCCGGTTTCAATGGGGACCAGATGTTTGAAGTATGCTGTCAAACTGCACCTTCTAAGCGGAGGAGATGGCAGCTAGGCAGATAAGAGCTTTGACCTCTAATTGCTTATGGGTTTTCCATGCAGGATTCTCTTTCTAAACACTCTGGCAGCTTTGCGTCCAGCCATTACACATGAAGTCATCATCTGTTATAATGAGGAGGCGGAAATATTTCCATGCAAAAACAGTGCTACAAATCAATCACGAGTGTCATTAAAGAGAACCGGTCATAAAAGAAACATGGTGGAGGTACCAATGCTGTGGATTACAGCTTCACTGGATACATGCTTGATCTGGATAAGTCGCTCTCTAAGCAGAGACCAGAAGCTGCACACAGTGACCAGGGAAACGGAATTAAAAAAAATACCTGTAAAGAACAAGTGACACCCATGCTAACCTAGAAATAACATATATAAGTAGATAAATACTAGTTCTGCTTACATAACAGATGTATTGCATTGTCCACTTTATGATTCCTGTGAATTTTGTAAAGGAAAAGCGGAGAATCCTATTCTAGACAGTTTCCATCTTGGAAGCTAATCCTGACATTTCCTCCCTCACTCTTTTTTCTCCTCTTGCCAATTGTGTATTCGCTACACGCCCTCCTCCAAGAGTCTTCAGACACTCCCACGAGGTCTATACTAGGAAGTGCACGGTCTTATGTCATTAGAAAGAGGGGGAAATAAAGGGAAGAGGAGGAATATATTATAGATAAAAAGACCCCCCAGCATGCAACTGTTTTACCAACCGATGGCAATAGCAATTAAAGGGCCAGTGCTCATAAGGTATGTGATAACTCCAAACCATAACAGCAGAAACAGTTTTGAAAGCTTTGAATGCAGGATTAGCATCTTTATCACTTAATACACTCAGTTGCTGTTGAAATTTGATTTTCAAGATGACAATCCCACTTTAACAGAAGTATGATCTTTATATAGCGATGATTTATTTTCTGCAGTGCTTTACAAAGGATGACGTACGACTAGGCTTGGGTCAAACAGGCGACTTCTGGCATTTGGGGACATCATTTACCCCCGGGATTGACCGACGCCCGCATTGAGAAATTTCCGTGGCAGCTCAAAACACGATGACGGAATGAAAGGAAGCCGATGCCAAACACTTTTCTGCTAGTTTGCATAGAAGGGTTTAGCATTGGCTAAACCGCTCAGCTCGCAAAAGCCCATGTGAACTGGCCCCTAATGTCAATAAGGTCCCTTTCCCACAGAATGCACCCTAAAGCGGACCTGAACTCAGAACTTCCTCTCTGCTCTAAAGGATAAGCGACAGCATAATAACCTTTAAAGTAAAACATTTCTTTGTTACAGCTGATACAAATCCTGCAATAAATCTTTTGTGTCTACATCCTGCTTTCATGGAAGCAGACAAAGGGTTAACATCCTGTGTTTACAAATTAGCTGCTCTGTTGAGGCAGCCAGCTGACACAGCTGAGAGATCAAATTATAGCTGTGATTTAGTCAACAGATGAGGGGGAATTAGGCTAAACTCTCTAAATACACACAGGGTGTATTTCTCTATGTTTTCCTTCTGTCCTGCGCAAGAGTTCAAGTCCACTTTACAAGTATTTGAAGCAGAGGATCAGAAGGACAGCCAGGCAATCTGCATGGTTTAAAAGGAAATACATGTCAGCCTCCATATTCCTCTTATTTCAGGTGTGCTTTAAAGGACACCCAAGGTGAAAAGAAAACAAATGAAACAAACAATTGTATCTATCCTCCTTCGCCTAAAAATGACTTAAACTATTCCACAGTTTTATTTTTGTATTTAAAATCAACTTTTTACGTTTTTAATGTTTTATTGTTTTTGCTCAATGACACATTCATTGAAGTATGCCAGAGCTAAAATATATGAACTATTGATCCTTTTTATCTCTTTCCTGCTCTCAGAAGCCATTTTCTGCTAGGAAAGTGTTTTATAGTTGTAATTTCTTATCAGTGAGGGTCACGCTGTAGTCTGACCCAGTCCTGACCCAGACAGGAACTGCCACTTACATACCTGATGTTTAACACTTTCAGGCAGAGAAAGAATAAAAGGAACACAGCATAGTTATTTGTGTGCTAGGCACTGTACATACACAAGTCTATCTCATCATATCATGTCACCTCGGGTATCCTTTAATCTCTTTGGACAGCCGCTACCTACACTTTACATTATTCTCCCCCTCTCGCCTCATCTAATACTAGTTTCACTTCAGCTGCTTTTTATATAAGGGGGTCCTGTGTTCTGTCACAAAACTTGTAAACAGAATGGTTTTCCTTTTTTACAATCTAAGAAAGTCTGTGTAAACAGCCTAACTGCATCCAAATGTTTGCGGTGGAAAAAGACAACCGCAAACCAGAAACAGCTCCTGCACGAGTTGCACTACTTTGAAAGAAAAAAATAATTGTAGGGAAATGTAAATAATATGGTTTATCAGACATTTGATACAAGTGCAAATTAAACTAGTGTAACATGATAGCCATGTTAAGTTTAGATACAAAGCGTATACGGTGCTCCCATTAAACCAGTACATTAGTCCAACTGGTTACACAGTTGGAAATCCTCACTGATCGCTGCTCCTCTTTCCATCGCAGTCATCCAACATCTGCAATAGCTGGGACTTCACACGGCCCATAGATAGCAACGAGCTGGGCCGGGATATACGTTCATCATAGCTTGTGGCAGAAAGTCAAACACAAAGCATTGTTTGCTGCGCAGACACACCTCGCCTCTCAGTATCAGGCTTTACACTTTAGTTAAACTTGGAACATGATAGCCAGAAATTAAACAGCAACTCCACCCACTAAGCATTAGTTACTCCTACAACTGGTCACAATACACAGTCTTGCTTACACATATTTTTCTTGCAGTGCGTTTTCTCTCTTTGCTGTGCCGTCGTCCGTTCATGATAGGCCTCTTTCAGACGGGCAGCTGACAGGCGGTGAACTCGCTTCCCATCCAGAGGAGCACACCGGTGACAGTGTTTCTGATTGAAACATTATCAGTTCTTGCACACTAGAGGAGATTCCGATTTTAAATTGATTTTTCACATGCGATTATGATTTCCCATTTTTAATCGGTACTGCATGCTGCGTTTTTTCTGCGTTTTTATTTTGATAGCATCCAGGGAAAATCGGAATCGCAAATCGGATTTGCAGTGTGCAGGGAGCCTCAGCCTGGGTACAGCAAAAATGCACAAGATCCCCCCTGCAAATGCATGGGCCCCCCTCCACCTCACGTGGCTGATAGTGCCGGCTGCTTACCTGGTAGCAGTGTTCCGGCGAGTCCTCCAGGACGGCCCCCTGAGATTGTGTAAGTCTCCCCTCCCAAAATTGGAAACACCTGAAAAGAATTAAAAGCAATTAGTATAAATCCCTCCCCTGCACAATCTCCTCCAGTTTTAATGAAGAGAGAGACAACTTCCACAAACCCAATAACAAACATAATATATTAATAGGGCCGGGAACTAGGCGGCCGTCCTGGAGGACTCGCCGGAACACTGCTACCAGGTAAGCAGCCGGCACTTCCTCCCTACGTCCTCCAGGACGGCCCCCTGAGATCTAGCGAGAAAGATTTACCTTAGGGTGGGATAACAGCTTGAAGAACCTTTCGACCAAAGGCTTGGTCCTGGCTGGACAGGAGCTCGACTCTATAATGCCTGACAAAGGTAGAGTGGCTAGACCAGGTCGCTGCTCGACATATCTGTTCCAGGGAGGCTCCCGATCTCTCTGCCCATGATGTTGACAAAGATCTAGTTGAATGTGCTGTAATGTGGCCAGGCACCTGTAATTGAGCCTCTGAATAAGCTAAAGATATTACTTGCTTAATCCACCTTGACACCGTGGTCCTAGAAACATGGACCCCTTTTTTCGCACCCCCGAATGCTACCAAGAGATTGGTGGAATTCCTCCATTCTCTGGTCCTGTCTAAGTAAATTAAAACAGCTCTTCTGACATCCAGAGTGCTCAACCTCCTTTCCTTATCATTTTGAGGATTAGATATAAATGAAGGAAGAATAATATCCTGGGTTCTATGAAAGGTTGTAGCCACCTTTGGTAAGTAAGCCGGATCCAACTTAAAAATAATTTTGTCTGAGTGAATCACCATATATGGGTCCTTTATTGATAATGCTTGGATATCACCAACCCTGCGGGCTGAAGTAACGGCAATCAGAAACGCAACTTTAAGCGTAAGAAATTTCAATGGAACCGAATCTAACGGTTCAAACCTTTCGGAGGTCAAAAAATCCAAAACTAAAGACAGATCCCAAGGAGGGACTAACTTCTGAGGGATTGGTTGAGAACGTTCAACTGACTTTAAAAAATTCTTAACATAAATGTTGGCAGACAGTCGTCTGGAAAGAAAAACCGAGAGTGCCGATACCTGAGCCCTTAGAGTGCTAATTGTTAGACCCAACTGAACTCCATGCTGCAAAAACTCTAAAACTGAACGGATGCTATCTGACCTGGAAACATCTTTCTGTTTCCAGGAAGAGAAAGTAAACCAAACTCTGTTATACTTCCTTCTAGTAGTGGGTTTCCTACAGGCTAATAGCGTCTTAACCACTTCCGTAGAGAAACCCTGATCTCTTAACATCTGCTCCTCAGGATCCACGCAGTCAGGTTTAGGAACTGAGGATCTGGGTGAGCCTGTCCGTTCTGCAAGAGTAGGTCCTGTCTGCCCTGCAGATGCCAGGGACCTTTGATCACTAAGGATTGAAGTAGGGGAAACCAAGCTCTCCTTGGCCACCAGGGGGCAATCATTATCACCTCCGCCCTCTCCATCTGAATCTTTCTGAGGACCCTCGGAATTAACTTGAACGGGGGAAACGCATAGAGTAGACCCTCTGGCCAAGGAATTGACAGAGCATCTATCCTGCTTATTGAAGAGGAAGGATCCAGGGTACAAAAATCTTCCACTTTTGCGTTTTCTGGATTGGCAAATAAATCGAGAACAGGAATCCCCCACCTTTCTGTGATCTCCCGAAAGATTTTCGGATTGAGTTCCCATTCTGATTCCTCCATCCACTGTCTGCTTAGGGCATCTGCCCGCCTGTTGAGGACCCCCTGAATGTGGACTGCTGATATGGATTCTAAATTGGTCTCTGACCATGTCATGATCTGTGACGTCAGGTCCTGAAGAATTGGTACTCTGGTGCCCCCCTGTTTCCTGACGTAACAGACCGACACGAAATTGTCCGAGAAGACCAGGACTTCCGAGTTGGCAATAATCTGATGAAGGCCCTGGAGACCGAGCAGAATTGCTCTGAGCTCCTTGTAATTGGAGGACCTGCAGATCATCTGCTGATCCCAAGTTCCCTGAACTTGGTGACCTAGGCAGTGCGCACCCCAGCCCCAGGCGCTGGCATCTGTGTAGAATTTTAATGGTAGTTCCTGGGACCACTTGCGTCCCTGATTCAACTTTACTGGTTGAGTCCACCAAAGTAACGAAGTCAGTACCTGTGCTGAAACCGTTGTCCTCCTGTCTAGTGACTGATGATTCCTGTCCCAATTTGTTAGGAACCAGGACAGAAGCTCTCGAGAATGGGCCTGAGCCCATTCCACTGCCGGGAAGGCAGATGACATCAGACCCAGTAATGAAACTACTCTTCTGAGAGGTACAAAGGGATCCAATCTGATCTCCTGCACCTCTGATATCAGTCTGACTATTTTCTCCTGCGGTAGAAAAACACGCCTGACCGTCGTGTCCCACCTTAGTCCTAAGAAGATTAGGCTCTGTACAGGTTCTAAGTGGGATTTGTCGTTGCTTACTATCCATCCCAGCCTGTTTAGTATCCGAAGAGAAAAACCTAGCTGCTCTAGCAAGGTTTCCCTTGATTCGGCCATAAACAGAAAATCGTCCAAAAAAGGTAGAACCCTTACATTGTGGAGATGTAGGAAGGCCATAACCTCTGCTACCACCTTTGTGAAAATTCTCGGGGCCGACGAAATCCCGAACGGAAGGGCCCGGTATTGAAAGTGACATACTGAATCTCCCGCCTGAATCGCAAATCTTAGAAACTTGTGGAAGGACGGGTGAATGGGAACATGGAGGTAGGCATCCTCCAGATCTACTGTCGCCAGGAAGGATCCCGGCGACATCAGATTTCTCACAGAGGCTATGCTCTCCATTCTGAACTTCCTCTCCACAATGTAAGGGTTCAGGGGCTTTAAATTCAAAATCATACGGAATTTCCCTGACTGCTTCTGAATCAAAAATACTTTGGAGTAGAACCCCATCTCTCGTTCCTGATTCGGAACTGGAGAGATGACGTTCTTCTGTAGTAGAGAGGAAATTGAGTCCATCAATGCTGCCGTCCTGACTGTGTCCTTGGGCATTGACGTGATCGTAAACCGGGAGGGAGGAGGGGATACAAATTCTATCTTGTAACCTCGCTGGATGATGTTTAAAATAAATTCGTTCTGTGTTATTTCCTTCCAAGCTGGGAAGAAATGAAGCAGCCTCCCCCCTACCGGAATCTGAACGTCATTTTGAGGGTTTAGATGTGGAAACTGCAGTAGATGGTTGGGGCCTGTTGAAGAGGAATGGTCTGCCTCTACCTGCGTTATAGGTCCATCTCTTATTTTGTCTTTGCCCCCTATTGGCCTGATCCTGCCGAAAGAAGGGCTTTTTAGTCTGAAAGGACCGCTTGGTCTTTTTCTTCTTATCTGGAAACTTCTTCGTTTTGTCCGAAGATCTTTCCAAAACTGAGTCCAAATCTTTCCCAAACAATAAATCTCCCTGGAAAGTCATTCCACAGAGCTTTTGTTTGGAAGCAATGTCCCCCTCCCAGGCATTTAACCAAACAGCCCTGCGTGTTGAATTGATCAACGCAGCCGTCTTTGCAGCCGCTCTGAGGGATTCCGTAGCGGCGTCTGCCAGAAATGCTACTGATTTGATAATCACCGGTAAACTCTCTAGAATTTCTGCATGCGGTGTACCCTCCTCTAGACGTCTCTGTAGCCCCCGAATCCACTTATCAAGATTACGGGTAACACAGACTGATGAAATAGCAGGTTTGAAGGAAAAAGAAGTTGAGTCCCAAGCTCTTTTAAGCAGAACCTCAGCCTTCCTATCCATAGGGTCCTTTAAGGACCCCATATCCTCAAAGGATAAATCTGTATCCTTTGAATATTGGGAAAGAGGAGCATCCAGTCGAGGACATTTAAATAACGATTCATGCTCCTCTAAATTAAAGGGAAACCGGCGTTTGAATGACCTGGGTACAAATAGTCTACCCTCAGGCTCCTTCCACTGAGCGGAAATCACACTTTTAATAGCTCTATGGACTGGAAAGACTCTCGATCCCCGATCCTCAAGACCCCTATAAATATCGTCCTGGGGTGTAGGTGCAGATTTAGGCTCTTCAATCTGTTCCGAGTCATAAACTGCCTTTAGGAGTTCAGAGGTGTCCTCGGCATTAAACAAGTATCTAGGCATCCTAGTCCCTAATTGATCGGAACCCTCTGATTCAATTAATTCTCCATCTTCCGACTCCTCAGAAATATCCTCTAAGGATAAGGAAGATGTCTCCCCCACCCCCATTGGATGGGAAAGAGGTGCCGCACCCCCCGGGGCTATTGGCTGGACTGGTGCTTGCGGCTCCACAACAGAGCTCGTCTGAGGGATCTGAGCCTGAGAGGTAACCACCATAGGCTGGGGAGCAGGTACGGGGGGTAACACAGCAGGAGGCTGTGGCAAAGGCAACATCTGAACTGGACAAGGAGGTAAAGCTGCTCTAAATGCCAAAAAGGTCGTAGCTAACTCCTGCTTCATAGATTTCATTAAATCTAATAACGCAATAGTAGCGCTCTCAGGTTTAGGTGCCTTAGATTTGTTGTAGCAGTCTAAACATAAGGTTTTAGCTGACCCCTCAGGTAACCTAGATCCACATTTAGCACATTTATTAGACTTGCTGGTGCTCTTCAGTGGCTTCTGAAAAACAGTAATAATAGTACCCCAGCACGTCAGGTTACCGAAACCAGTGCACCACCAACGGGTTATATAACACTATATTCCAACACCTTACCGGCTGCTGAGGACCTGTCTGCTCCGAGGTATCAGCCGAAGGAGTCTGCTGTGTCTCTGACGAGGGCTCCCCTGACTGCTGCATGGCCCCTCAGAGATCGTCTGCCCAATGCAGACTGCACGGCGTGCTGGTGGTGCGCGAAAAAGACTGGCAGGCAAACAGAAGGGAGTGCGATCCACGTCCTCTGGGAGATGCGTCAGCCACCGACAGACCTCCGGCTTCCGCAGACACGCCATGATGTTTTAAGGCCGCCCTTTATCTGCCTCGTGGAGCGGCCGCGCACGACTGACGTCATCCTTACGCGCCGCTCTGCCCCTTGCGTCACATCCGACGTGAGAGTACCAGAACTTCCGTCTCCATGCGAAAGTGATGCACGCCCACCAGCCGCCATGCCGACAGAAGCAGCGGTGAAGATAGACGGAGTCCTCCGACTCCCTCCGCTCCCAATAGTGGCTCAAGGTACTTACTGCCCGGTCCCCACTATGCAGGTCGCGCCCAGCACAGACCCAACCGCCACCTCTGTATAAATATCCCTGAAACCTGGGTTTGACTAGTAGGTGCCACCAAGCTCCCCTACCACCAGGAACAATCTTGTAGGTGCTTCCATGTGGGAGTCCAGGAAACGAACAAAAAACTGGAGGAGATTGTGCAGGGGAGGGATTTATACTAATTGCTTTTAATTCTTTTCAGGTGTTTCCAATTTTGGGAGGGGAGACTTACACAATCTCAGGGGGCCGTCCTGGAGGACGTAGGGAGGAAACACAGACACACCCATACACCTTTTCCCCCCTGGCATCCTATCCCCACATAGCAGAGTAGTGCAGCGGGGCATTGTAATATTAACCTGCCCCCGCAATACGTCTGGTCTCTTCTGTTCTTCCTGGCAGCTGCACGCGCTATACTTACCTCCAGCTTCCAATCACAGGCCATAGAGTCAGAGGTATGCAGCAAAGAGAATGTGTCTATGAGGAAGATCAGAGGAGACCCAAAACAGCACTGGAGCAGGTAAATATTAAACTGCTCCACAGAGCTACTCCGCAGAAGGGGAGGAGCAGGCCCCCCCATGGTAACTATAGTTATGCTACTTTATCTGAGTGCTCGATAAATATTAAATCTTAACCTCCCTGGCACTAGGATTATTTCCGGATTTAAGAGGCTAAAAGCGGTGCAAATGTTTTTGCATGCTTTTAGACCCTAAAACCAAGAAAAAAAATCATGCTGCTAGAGCGATCTGAAGCCCAGCACTTACCTCCCTGAGATCCAGCACTGCAATTCTCCCTCTGTACTCCAGGTGGCGCTGTAACCCTGTAGTGAGATTGCGGTCTGTCGTCATGACAACAAATAGCCTCCGAGGACAGGAAGGCTAATTGACTACCAGCGTCTGGACCCCAGGGGAGGCGAGTTGAAAAGCCTGCTGTGCGCTATACTCTGCACAGACCTCCGGGGAACTACCACGAGTCAGGCTGGGGGGGGGGGGGGTTTACCACTCTGAGCTGCGGTTTTCTGCCCTGAGCCTGACTCGGGGTTACTGCCAGGGAGGTTAATAAATCATTTAGCCCGCGACTTAGACGAGGTTTTAGATTTTGGCCCCTTACGTTATAGAGTTTGACAACCATGTCCTACACTATAAACCATGCATCTTCCAACATTTTGGTCATTATAGCAGTGTTGGTAGACATTATTGTAGCATCTGCTCCTGTGTTGGCCAAGTACTTCCCTATCATTTATACCCCTTTATGCATATATGTTGTGCAAACTCCATAACTGAGTATAAATGCTTCTGAAACATTTAAAGCATTTACCGGTAAAGACAAAAAAAAATGCCCCTGAGAGGTACTCACCTCTGGAGGGGGAAGCCTCTGGATCCTATCGAGGCTTCTCCCGTGCTCCTCCGTCCCACGGTGGTCTCGCTGTGCCCCTCCGAATGCAGAGCCGACACTTTGTCAGGCTGTGCAATAGTTACCTTTTCTGGCTCCAGTGGGGGCGCTGTTGCAGCTCTCAGCTCAGAAATAGGCAGAAATAGCCGATCCCTGCGCAGTAGAGCGGATATTTCTGCCTATTTCTGCACATGCGCTGGAGCCGGGAAGGTAAATATTTACATGGCCGCCATTCGGAGCGGCATAGCAAGACCACCATGGGACGAAGGTCGACGGGCAAAGTCTCGATAAGATCCAGAGGCTTTCCCCTCCTGAGGTGAGCACCCCCAGGGGCATTTTTTAATGATACAGATTATGTTTAAGAAAGTTTAAATATTTATCCAGGGTTGGTTATTATAAATTATTATCTTATAATTTCGTGTAATGATTGACTGTGACAAGTCCCACTTAAACCCAACAAGAGCACCCCTTGGGATACACGTACCACGTGCTGAGAACCTAGGCTATAGCAAATCACAGGGTCATCCTATCACATAATAGAATGGATTCCGAGGCTCCTGTGTAGCTGCACCTCTGTCCTCTGCTCAGAGTATCAAGCTATTGCAGCTACGGCCAACAATCAACTAAACCAAAAGTTATGCTTCTACCATAAAGACAGCAGCAAAGCTGGACAGCCACTTCTACAGGAAGACCTCGCTGCAGCACATGTTATTAGAATATTAGATAACGCGACTGCTCTGCATAAACGCTTGGCGAATGAATGCAGCGGCTGATTATTACAGCTGAGGAGGCAGGAAACTAGTTTTGTGCTGAGAAAGCAGTGCGCAGTGTCCTGGAGCCCTGCCATTAATTATAACAAACACGTCCCCTCCCACAGGGTTCAAATAGAATTCTGGATCAGCATTTAGGAGAATCAGCTCGCGGACTCGCAGAGTGTTCAGAACATTCTCTCTGTCATGTCCCATTCGCTTTTCTCTGCTTTAAAAAACAAAACAAAAAAGGGGGACACCAGCTAATACAAACCAGATTTCAAACCACGCAAAAAATGGCCAAGCTACCTCCCTGGGATTAGTATAAAGTGTGTGCTCTACTTATTGCATGATATAAAGACATCAACTTGCAGTGAATATAAAGACTTGTACACACGTCCAACAAAGCGCACAACCAACCCGACAACATGGCTAACTAAACGACAACCTGTTGACGACTGACTCATTTACATACTGCGCACGCAAGCAGAATGACGGACTGCACAGCATGGCCGCATTCAAAACAAGTACAAGTCGTTCAAATGACTTGTACAAATGCTGCCAACTGCACGATATCAGCCCACCAGTCCTATGAGTTGATCCGCTGGTTGGATCGGGCAAACCGCCTATTGTCAGTTGCTCTTCTAGTCATTTCCCATGTGTACACACCCAACTATAGACCAACAGACCAAGTTTGGACGATAGTTGGGAGGAATAGCTGCACGTGTACGAGCCTTAAGCTGTGCAAATGCAGAAGAAGAATCGCACTCTACTTGGGAGGTGCAGGACCAGAGCAGTAATCCAAATAAATACAAGAGATCCGCACACTCACTGTAGACGCATGGTCACTATTCTGTGTTACCTTGACAAAGGGGACCCCGCCGGGCCCCGAAACAAATCATTGGTCTATGGAATGGAATTGTGTCACAATCTTTGAATAAAAGGGGACTTGGTTTACAGTGAGTGTGCGAATTTCTTGGATTTATTAAGCTGTGCAAAGTCTGACACAAAGGACTTTAAAAAGATTGTTAGGGACTCCATGCAGTGTAACAAAATTATTTGGTTAAAATGGCAACCCTACTGCATGACGCATTTTTTGAGAGGTCCAGCTTGAATGAATGTCCAAAAAAGGCACATTAATTAAAAAATTGTTTTGCAAACGAGGGGCACACACAGCGTCATCAGTGGGACACGCCGAGGGGCACGATCGCAGAGGACCACAACGCCGAAGGTGAAAGAAGAGGAGATCGCCGTTAAGAATCGCGAAGAAGACAGGAATATGCGCAACAGGGAAGCCCCAAGGTGCCTGGCGAGGGATCCCGCACACAAACGATGACGCAGATGAGTAATTGCAACAGTTGGAAGAGTCAGGCTCATCCATAACGCTACCTAGGTTAATCATCATCATCATCATCCCACCAGGCCTATGTCTTTTTAATGTTTTCTATGTATCAAGCACGTTTTGCAATAAAAATGTAGGATCTACTTCTACAATGCAGTCTGGTGAAGCCTTTCTTAGGGTTTATGCACACTTGTGCTTTATAGAAAAAACAAACAAAAAAAAAAACGTGTGTTACAGAAAAACCGTAAAAGGATTGAACTTCATGCCAATCAGTAGCCGATACACCCTTTTCCCAGGAGACAGATTTAACTTTTCTCAAACGGTTCATCAGGGGGCTCTGTATGGCTGATATTGTGGTAAAACCCCTCCCACAGTGTGATGTCAGGACCATGGTGCTAACATCACACTGTGGGAGCCTTGTTGCATTGCGGGAAATAACAGCTGTTTCCAAGTGCCAAAAAAGCAACCAGCATCTCCTTTCAGTGACATCACCTGCCAGCAGTAAAAATGTCACCCTGTGGTAAATGTCAGAATGTAAATCATGGAGAGGAAAGATTTTACAATGAGCAAACACTGACTAAATCATTTATACATAATTATTGTGAAATTTGCTCATTACATTATTTTCACTGGAGTTCCTCTTTAGGTGGTGTAACTGGGATTGGGTGGGGCCGGCTAGTATCACATCCCAGAGTTTTTTTTTCATCTTTTCAATACAAAGAAGGCTCAGACCATCATTGATGAATTTGTTTTCCCAACAATTGTCGAGCCTCCCACTAGCACTGGGGGGTGGGATATGCACTGAATGGTCTTGAGGGTGTGCTGTGTATTTTCTCTAAGAGCAGCTGTAATGCGATGGGACTGGATGGTTCTGTCATACAGACATGCTTTTCCAATTGCTTAGTGGAACATCATAAATGCCTGATCTGTCCCAGAGGGAGCGCTGCTAAGAGAACATTCAAATGTGTTCTTAGTGAGAACATTCATTTCATACTTGACAGAGAGTCCGGAGAACAGCAGTCATTTATAACTGAGAGATCTGAAAGCCGGCCAAACATAAACCAAAATCTGGCCCCGGCGCAGGCCCATCCGACCGCAGACAAAACTCTCCCTCACAATGTTTATGTCAAAGCAGGTGGGAGAGCGCCAGCCACCCCACACACCTCTGGTGGAGATCACAGAAATAATCTAAAAATATTCTTTAAAGAAAAAAAACGCCAGCAGCGATTTTCCCCAAGAACAGCTGGCTGGAAGAGCATGGAGGCTGCGGGCTGACAGAAATCAGGATGGCCTGATCTCGCCAAGCTTCGTATACACGCTAGACTAGAGGAAAAGGCAACAATGTAGCGTCTGTATGGCGGCCCTACAACATCATTTGGCAATCTGGCATACTGGCTTGATCTTTAAGCACTGGGAGTCTAACAATTGCTGAGTGCACTTGTGTCATTTAACCCACAAGGTGCTACTCACACATGCATCACCCCCTCCACTGAACAGTACACGCCACTCAGTTATAAACAAGCTGTGTGTCTGTACAGCACTCGTTACAAGGTGTGTCTGCCCGATGATCACGCCACAATCTTTACAGTGGAACTAAACTCAGAACGTCTTCTCTGCTCTACAAGATTAGCCACAGCATGATGACCTATTGGAAAAAAAATTCTTCGTAACTTATGGAAATCCTAGCAAAAACTGAAGTTTTCTAGGTTTCACTTTTGCAGGGGGCACTGAAAGGGTTAAGCCTAAGTGTTTACTGTATGGACAGCTGCCTAGGCAGAACTCTCCTGCAGTCTATTTAAAGTTGCTGATAAGAATTAGACATTTTGATCTGTCTAAAAAAAAAACACAGAACACAGAGCAGCGAATTTCGTCAGCAACTCTATGTGCAATAAAGACTATTCATTGTGTGCAGTACAAGAGTTCAGGTCCGATTTAACCGTGACACATGGAGCATTTGTATGTAGATTGCATGGCAATGGACCCAAATCCAATGATGTTAAAGTTTATCTCAAAGACTGATTACTAATTAGAGCAGTGTTGTCGAACGCCAGTCCACAAGGGCTGAGGTCTCCACACATTTTTGGCACAATGCATGAAGCGTGAATAGAAAAGTGGTTCTACATGGTACAATTCGATCACCTAATGGAACAAAGGTTTTGGAAATCTAATGCAGTACAATCAAAACTGATCATCTGATTGAAATATCTCATAGTAAGGCCTGGTTCACATTAGAAAAAATGAGCCAAACAGATCCAGATGGCTCTGAGCACATTGGCAAACTGATTGTAAAAACTGATCTGATCGCTGATGGATCAAATTTCACTCCATTTGCCAGCAAATACATACCCAGTGGCAGAGGCTTCATATAGTCCCATGACGCAGAAGACGACGGATGCCTCTACCGCCGGCCTTTAGGGATGTATAAGAGGCCCGGTTCACCCTCCCTCACCACCCACCCAGCTGCTGCACCCTCCCGCCGCTCAGGTTCACGTCGCCACTCCCCCTCCCCCCATCCCCCGGTGGAATGGTCCGTTTCTTCACTAGTGTTATAAAACGTTCCGTTCCCCATTGCCCCAACGCAACAAAATTTTTGGTCCGGTTCTGTTCCTCTGGGCAGAACGGTCTGGAAAATTAGGGCCTGCAGTATTTTTTTGGACCAGGGGACGGAACGTACGAAATGTATCCATACCAACGGAAGCATGTGAACGGTCCAATAGGTTAACATTGGATCCTTTCACATCCGTTCCGTTTGTACAGTATACGTTCCGTAAAAAACGCAGATGTGAACCAGGACTAAAGGATACCAAAGTTTCTTTGAGCTTGTTTACTAGCCTGTGAAGCTTCAGAAGTGCCCATTTCACTAACAATGGCTGACTTTTCTCGGATGTAGAGACTCTGCAGTGTGGTGAGGAAAGCTCTTGTCTGCAGCACACAACCACAAGCAGCAGCAAGGCCAGACTTGTCTGCTTCATGCTCCTTCCTGATGCCAGCAGTGTCAGGGTGAAGAGTGCACCCAAAGCTCTTTATGCAGATCACATACAGTAAACAGAGTGCTTTTAACTGGCCACACTATATTTAGACATTTCCAAATAGCTTCTTGCATACACAACAGTCTTGTGAAACTGACCACATGTAAATCTGCACTTGTCTGAACTATACTGTGTGTCAACAGTGTGAAATTCTAAAAAAAAAATACAGAGAATAAAGGGATTCCAAAGTGTGTGTGTGTGCGTGCGTGTGCGTGTGTGTGTGCGTGTGTGTGTGTGTGTGTGTGTGTGTAGCAGGAATCGTGTTATAGGCATCTGGAGTCTGTGGAGCAAAGTACATGGAGTGCTAAAAAAAAAAAAGTTAGAGAGTTCCTAATTTTGTACGTTTAATGGAAGACTGCGCCCTGGCTCTGTAGAAGTCGCTATAATGGAAGCCTGCACCCTGGCTCTGTAGAAGTCGCTATAATGGAAGACTGTGCCCCGCTCTGTAGAAGTCACTATAATGGAAGACTGCGCCCTGGCTCTGTAGAAGTCACTATAATGGAAGACTGCACCCTGGCTCTGTAGAAGTCGCTATAATGGAAGACTGTGCCCCGCTCTGTAGAAGTCACTATAATGGAAGACAGATTGGTAACTGTATACTAGCGCGCACCACCTAATTTGGAACTGTTGTCTGATCCTTAGCGCTGTGATACCGTGTATATGTTACGGCCAGAACCCGAAGTTTGGCCACTTCTAGTTCTGGCCGGCCACTTCGGGTTCTGGCCGGCCAATGCGCGAAGTGGCCGCTGCGCTGCGGCCAATGTGAGGAATGGAATGAATCCTGTAACATTCATGTATATTCTGGCCCCAGCGCAGCGGCCAAACCTATCGCAACTTAGTTATTTTAATGAAATTAAGCCGGCGGCTTTTTCTCTGCCTCTTTCTCTCTCCTCCCCCCCCGCCTCTCTCTCCTTCTCTTATTATTGGCAGCACTACGTGTCCCCCTCCAGAGTCGTTCGTCGCACCAGGGAAGCCTGCCGTTCCTGCAGAGCGGGGTGCTGGCAGAAGCGATGTCTGCAGCCTCCCCGCTCTGCTCTCCCTGGCGCGACGAACGACTCTGAAGGGGGGACACGAGTGCTGCCCATAATAAGAGAAGGAGAGAGAGGCGGGGAGAGGAAGGAGAGAGAGAGAGGCAGAGAAAAAGCCGGCGGCTTCATCTGTTTCATTGCCGCCGGCTTAATTTCATTAAAATAACTAAGTTGCGATACGTTTGGCCGCTGCGCTGCGGTCAGAAGATACATGAATGTTACAGGATTCATTCCATTCCTCACATTGGCCGCAGCGCAGCGGCCAGTTCGCGCATTGGCCGGCCAGAACCCGAAGTGGCCGGCCAGAACTAGAAGTGGCCAAACTTCGGGTTCTGGCCGTAACATATATAATTTTTGGAAACTAGTGCCTAGAAACAGCAGCTTTTGAGATGGATCTGTTTGAACGGAGAAAGCACAGAGGAGTGAATTTAGACCTAATTTTTGGTGATGATGGAGGGGAGGGTGGTAGGGGAGGGGGGATGGATCAGGAATTAAAAACTTTGCATACTACCATGGTTAAAGAACAAACAACCTGGTGGGACATTGCCACTTTAAGCAAGTACGAGAAGAAGGGTATAGTGCCAAAAAAACTGAGGTGGGATGTTACGCCCAATGATGGGGAGGAGGGAGAGGAAAATGATGAGGAATGGGAGCAATTTTTTGAAAAAAGTGGGAATCTTCTAATTAAACTATATATTAAAAGGAAAACAAAAAGATTGGAAAGGCTAGGAGGTGAGATTGAGGAATTAAGGACAAAGCTTGAACCATACAAGGAGTTTGAAGAATACAAAAAGAGACTGGATAAGATACAGGAGTCATTAAATAGAAGCGAAAAAGAGATTATTGCAGACAAACAAAAACAATATGCTAGGGATGTGGAGGAATATAAAACCAAGACAGCATATAAACGGCAAAAGAAAATAACAACAGGAGGGGAGAATCCGGAAGCCCCAAATCAAGAAGGAGAAAAAGTGGTAGTTACGCAGAAGGACCCTATAATACACAAAACAGAGCCGAGACAAAATGTGATACAGAATCGAATGTATGGGAATGGTGGAGGTGGAAGGGGCCAGAATTACCCCCAGAGGGAACAAGGATATGCCGGAAGGGGTCAATACGGTCCATCAGACAGAGGCCATTGGCGTCAAGCCTATGGCGGATACACTGCCCCAGGGCAAAATGCAGACAGATACAACGTCCCAGTGTCTAATAGGTTCGAGAATTTAGGCCCACAAGGGGGTAGTGATGATCAGTATTTTTTAGACAGGGGCCAACATCATCACCCATACAGGGAGAGAGGCAACTATCAAATAGGGCCATACGATTCCCCAAGAGGCTCAAGAAAAAGAGGAATAGAAGGGGGTGTAGGGGAGGGAGAAAACAACAAGAAAAGAAGAGAATAAACCAGGAAGGAATCTTTAATCTGAGTGGAAAGGAACTTGATACAAAAGAAATAAAATTGCTTAATAAGGGACTAAAGTTTGCTCCGCCAAATGATATTAACAAGTTTAATCAATTTGTTGATGTGCACAAATTTATACGGAAAATAAACCTTAAACGGTACTTCTTGGACCGGGAGGGGCCTAATCAGAGGGCTAACCCAATAACCACCTATAGACATTCAAATATGAAGAATAACTCGACCTTTAACCCCCAGTCAAATTGTAAAGCAATCGAAGTTTTTAGGGAAGCAGTCAATAAAGAAATTAGGGAAATTCCAATTAGACGACATGTAGGGGTCAAAGAACAAGTTAAGAGCCTGCTCGAGGAGAAAAACCTTGTGATAAGACCAGCAGATAAAGGGGGGGGGGGGGGGGGGGGGGAGTGGTAGTACTTAATAAAGCGCAATACTTTGGAGAACTGGACAGGTTAGTCCACGATGAAAATACCTATGAAAAACTATCAAATGACCCAACAAGTAGATACAAAAATGACCTTATAAAAATATTAAGATATGGACTTGACGAAGGCATCCTGACAGATAACGAATATTGTTACCTGATACCTACGGCTCCTAGGATTCCGGTGATTTACCAGACCCCTAAGATCCACAAGAGCTTAGTGGACCCCCCTGGCCGACCTATAATCAGCGGCATAGGGTCAATTAATCATTGAGTGGGACAATATCTGGACTTCTTCCTGCAGCCGATAGTTAGCAAATTGCCAAGGGTGTTACGAGACACCAAACATGCGATTCAGACACTGGAAAATTTGGAAATAGATGACGACACCATGCTAGCAACAGCGGACGTGTCGTCTCTTTATACCAACATACCGCATGAAGAAGGTATAGAAGCAGTCATGAAAACCCTAATGGAGGATGGTAATCTACCAGAGAAACAAATCTTGTTCCTGGCGGAAATTCTAAGATTTACGTTAACACACAACTACTTTTGGTATGGGGGAGCATTCTACAACCAGAGGTATGGATGCGCCATGGGGGCATCGTATGCACCCTCTCTGGCAAATATCTATATGGCACTATGGGAGGAGAAAGCCATAGAAAAAGGGGGGGCGAACATTACTTTATGGAAACGGTATATAGATGACCTGGTGTTCCTGTGGCGGGGGGGGACACAGGGTCGTTGGAAAAATACATGGAAGATATCAATCAGATTGCCCCCAATATTAAACATACATTGGAAGCAGACCCCTGTAGTATTCATTTTCTTGACTTAGAGATTATGAAGATTAACAACAAATTGGCAATGAAGTGTTTCTTCAAAAAAACAGACAGAAATGGTTTTATACCAACTACCAGCTGTCACCATCCAAATTGGATACGGGGGGTTCCAAAAGGACAGTTCACTAGGGTACGACGTAACTGTACCTCGCTGGCCGATTATCAACAACAGGCCATCACCCTTGGTAAAAAATTTATTGAGAAAGGCTACAGGAAAGATACCATATACAATATGGCAAAACAGGTGGGAGAAACAGAAAGAAATAAAATTCTGGAAGTTAGATCTCCAGGAGAGCAGGAGGAAAACTTCCAATTAGCCTTTATCAGTGATTTCTCCCAACAGCACAGAGCGGTAGAGAAAATCATTAGGAAAAACTGGTCAGTATTGATGAGCGATGTACAACTCAGAAGGGTACTCCCTGAACGCCCAAAATTTATATATCGCAGGGCACCGAACCTGAAGGACAAGCTGGTCCCCAGTTGCGTGGAACCCCCAAATGGAAAGGAAAGTATAAACATGAAACTGAGAGGCTTTTTCCCTTGTAGGGATTGCAAGGCCTGCAAATTGGGAACTATGGTTAAAACCAAAACGTTTATGACAAGGGGTGATACGAAAGAATATAGGATAGAGGAATGTATTACATGTAGAAGTAACCATGTCGTCTATTTACTATGGTGCAGTTGTGGATATAGGTATGTGGGAAGAACCACTCGATCATTGCAAGAGAGAGTGGGGGAACACATCTATAAAATCACAAAAGGACACGAAAATCATAGCGTGTCCAGACACTTTAAGATGAAACATGGATGCAACCCGAAACATCTGAAAGCGTGTGCGATTGAAAAGATACAATCAGATTGGAGGGGTTGTCATAAACTGCGTAAACTATGCCAAACAGAAACAAAGTGGATTTATACACTTAAAACGATGCATCCTGAGGGTCTCAACATTGATTTAGACATAAACTGTTTTCTTACCAATGATTGAAAACATGCATTTACACTATAAATAATCTGTCTGGTAATAGGCAGAGGTCGGATAAGATAAATAGCTATCATTTGTGTAGAGCAACCCTTTAATATATGTAGAATTATCAATACCTGTCCCTTTAAGAAGGATTCAAACATGGGGAGTGGAATGAGTATGACATGAGGTATATGTATGGGGCAAAGATACAGAGGTTGGAAATATGGACTAATGACGTGATCTGTATGCAAACCTTTTGGTATATGGTGATTAACATGACAGCGGATGATCATATTACCTGCACTAGTATATAGGTACAGCCTAGCATGATGATGGTGATAATGCCCCACCAATTTGAATAGCAATGGGGTACAAGGCTTCTATTCGTAGTTATAATTATGTTGTAAAAAACTAGATATGGACAGGCTCCTGTTGTCAATAATAGGTGTATTCCCAATAGCATAATGGGGTAATATCAGAAAGAGATTTATGTCAGAGATAGGTTAGTAAGTATGTAATGGAGTGGCAATGTCCCCGAGGGCTATATGTAAACCGATCGCCCATCCAGATGTAGGAGCGGCTGATACGGTTAACCTGTGTTTATATGGCTGCACTGTGGCTGCGCTTCGGGGAGGCGTGCTATAGTGTTGCCATTGGGAACAGGGGCGGAGCGTTGGGTAACAGGGGGGAGGCGGGTGTAGCTTAGTTAACTGGTTTGCGCTATGACCTGCGTGGTCTTGTGACCAGCGGCAAACCAGGAAGTAATAGGGTATGGGCGGAAGTCAGGGTGGACAGTGGTCCAGTACGGAAATCCGCCCACAGAGGGGTTGACAATATATAACGATCCTCCTTACGCATGCTCTAACAGCCCCTGATGAGTCACACATAGTGACGAAACCGGTAGGGCGTGGCTTACAGCTGCGAGGAGGATTACGAGAGACGCCGGATACGCTGAGGGTTTACAACGAGCCAAGCCGTGGCCCTGGAACTGGGAGATCGGTAGTATGCTTGTGATACGCTTTTAAAGTTTTATATGATGTACGCGCATTACTTTTATTGGAATTATTAAATGTATGGTTTTACACATTGCGAATTGTCTGTGCTTTTGCTTTGAGGCTGTATATAAGATAAGAACACAGAGCCGATGCCTGCTTGGGAGTAAGAAGGCTGGACTAGAGGCTGCACGACCCCAATAGACCTACTGCCATTAGTGTTTACGGTGAGCAGGGAGGATATAAGAGTGGAGGGGAGAGCCTGTGTCTAGCTGGTGGTGGTGATCCCCGCTCCCCTACCTACACAAGTAGTGTGTGCCTGTGTTGTGCCTTACACCAGAGGGGGTGTGTACTTTTATATCAGTCTGCACTATTATTGTGTTTTATGTTTATCTTTGAGGTGTATCTGTGCCCAGGAAGGAACTGTGAGGACAAGTTGATCCCTGGATGTATGGACTGAGCGCTTGCTATTTCTTGCGTACATTTTCATAACAGGATTGGTAACTGTATACTAGCGCGCACCACCTAATTTGGAACGGTTGTCTGATCCTTAGCGCCAGGGCCGGGCCGAGGCATAGGCTGGAGAGGCTCCAGCCTCAGGGCGCAGTGTAGGAGGGGGCGCAGAATTCATTCAGCTGTCATTCCTAATTGTGTTTGAAGCAGAAAGAAATAAGAAAAGGGGATACATGGCAGTGATTGCAAGCCATATAACTAGATATTAAGGTGTTGGGGAGGTTGCGGGCCCTGTGGCGCCTCTTAGTCTAATAGCAATCAGTGTTTGATGGCTCAGGTGGCAGGGATGGAGGGGTGCACTTTGGTGTCTCAGCCTTGGGTGCTGGAGGACCTTGTCCCTGCTCTGCTTAGCGCTGTGATACCGTGTATATAATTTTTGGATCGCTATAATGGAAGACTGTGCCCCGCTCTGTAGAAGTCACTATAATGGAAGACTGCGCCCTGGCTCTGTAAAAGTCGCTATAATGGAAGACTGCGCCCTGGCTCTGTAGAAGTCGCTATAATGGAAGACTGCGCCCTGGCTCTGTAGAAGTCGCTATAATGGAAGACTGCGTCCTGGCTCTGTAGAAGTTGCTATAATGGAAGACTGCGCCCTGGCTCTGTAGAAGTCACTATAATGGAAGACTGCGCCCTGGCTCTGTAGAAGTCGCTATAATGGAAGACTGCGCCATGGCTCTGTAGAAGTCGCTATAATGGTAGACAGCGCCCTGGCTCTGTAGAAGTCGCTATAATGGAAGACTGCGCCCTGGCTCTGTAAAAGTCGCTATAATCGTAGACTGCGCCCTGGTTCTGTAAAAGTCGCTATAATCGTAGACTGCGCCCTGGCTCTGTAGAAGTTGCTATAATGGTAGACTGCACCCTGGCTCTGTAGAAGTTGCTATAATGGAAGACGGCACCCTGGCTCTGTAGAAGTCGCTATAATGGAATACTGCACCCTGGTTCTGTAGAAGTTGCTATAATGGAAGACTGCACCCTGGTTCTGTAGAAGTTGCTATAATGGAAGACTGCACCCTGGCTCTGTAGAAGTTGCTATAATGGAAGACTGCGCCCTGGCTCTGTAAAAGTCGCTATAATCGTAGACTGCGCCCTGGCTCTGTAGAAGTTGCTATAATGGAAGACTGCACCCTGGCTCTGTAGAAGTTGCTATAATGGAAGACGGCACCCTGGCTCTGTAGCAGTCACTATAATGGAAGACTGCGCCCTGGCTCTGTAGCAGTCACTATAATGGAAGACTGCGCCCTGGCTCTGTAGAAGTTGCTATAATGGAAGACGGCACCCTGGCTCTGTAGAAGTCGCTATAATGGAAGACTGCACCCTGGTTCTGTAGAAGTTGCTATAATGGAAGACTGCACCCTGGCTCTGTAGAAGTCGCTATAATGGAAGACTGCGCCCTGGCTCTGTAGAAGTCGCTATAATGGAAGACTGCGTCCTGGCTCTGTAGAAGTCGCTATAATGGAAGACTGTGCCCCGCTCTGTAGAAGTCGCTAATTCTGGGAGGTTGCTTCACAGTAAAGCTAGCCATACACTGCTCAATCAACAAGACATTTATAATGTGTTTTTCTCTTGTAGGACCCAAAGCAAATAAGGTTGTGTCAGATCAGTACATACCTATCTTTCCCCAAATATAAAACACTGTCTTATATTCTTTTGCTGGGAGAAATATGTGCTAGGGTTTAATTTCAGGGGGAGGAGGGGCTTACTCTCAGGAGAGGGGCGGACGCTATGTGTATGGGGAGGTGTGTGGTCTCTTACCGCACCTCCCTTGTGGCTGTGTCCCCCTCTGTTCCAAGTAACTTCTCTGGTGTACGATGCCACCGCATACACCAGAGAATTTACTCGGAACGGAGGGGGACACAGCCACAAGGGAGGTGCGGTAAGAGACCACACACCTCCCCATACACATAGCGTCCTTCAGCTAGGTCTTATTTTCGGGGTAGGGCATTTATTTCAAGCATGCTTGAAATATAAGCTACAGAAACAGGTGAAGTGAGGAGCACTTTAGCAAAAGTGGGTGTGCCACGACCCCGTCCCAGTGCCTCTTGGGACCAATACAATCAGAAAAATGGATGGGTCGGCACCATCAAAATGTAGATATAGCTCTTTATTGAGTCATAAGACAGCAGTGGCAGACGCTGTTTCGGGCTGAAAAGCCCTTTTTCAAACTGCTCCATTTTTTGGGGTAGGTCTTATTTTAGGGGAAACATGGTAGTGATATGTAAGACAGGTGAAAAAATAAATGCCAGACTTAACAGGTGGTTTTTGAGTTTTGATTAAAACAGCTTCAGGGTTGGAGCTGTCTTGAATGGGTGCAGTAAGGCATTCCAAAGGGTAAGGGGAGCATGACTGAAGTTTCTGGCTCCTCTGGGGGAGGTCATGTTATTAGATTCAATTGATCTGAGGTCGTGGGAGGTGTGAGGCAGTTGAAACACGTCAGGCACTAACCTCCAATGACAAGAACCTCAGTTTTGTCAGCCTGTAGTTTTCTTTCATCAACTCCTGCAGCTCAACTAAGCATGTGTTTATTGTTGTAAAGGGGTCGGTCATGTCAGGCTTGAATGACTAATATAGCTGGGTGTCTTCAGCATAACAATGGTAAAAGTCAGACTGTTTTTGGATTATTTTTTCAAGTGGCAGCATGTATATACTAAACAACAAAGTGGATAGATTCGAGCCCTAGGGTACACTATATTTTAGTGGTGCAGGGTTGGACTGGAAAGGGCCCAATGCTAACATTTGTGTTCTGCCGGCCAGGAAGGAGGAGAACCATTGGAGGCCGACTAAGCCATCTATGCCACAGTACTCTTGTAGCCTGTTATGCAAGATTTCATGATCAACTGTATCAAAAACCGCTGAGAGAGCAAGCAAAATCAGGATGAAACAATCGCCTCTGTCTCTGGCCATGAGCAAATCAGTGCAAATCTGTACAAGGGCTAAGTGCTCGGTCACATGATCTAATAGGTTTGGTTTACATGGTTGGCTGGGCAGTGGTGTGATCTTGGCTTGCCAGATGATGTGCAAGTGGCTGTGACGTTCACATAAGGCAAAAGGAAGCCTTTAGCTACCTGTTCAAAATAAATGCAGCACCAGTAAGCCACTTGCACTCCTGAAGCGAAAGAGATATGGCGGCTGACATATTTATTTAGTTTTAAACAATACCAGTTGCATAGTGTTCTGCTGATCCTCTGCCTCTAATTAGCCATAGACCCTGAACAAGCTTGCAGTTCAGGTGCTCTTAATGAATTAGCTGCATGCTTGCTTAGACACTACTGCAGCCAAAGATGTCAGTAGGACAGCCAGGCTACTGGTACAGTTTAACCTTTTGGGGACCGCCATAGTAGATCCTACGCCGCACTTGTGGCTCTTCTAGCCTGATGCGCTCCCGATGCGATCGTGTGCACCCGAGAGGGGAGATTAAACTGTCATGACAGCTGACATCTCCCCTCAGTGATCAGCAGCCATCGCATATGGCTGCAGATCACGTGATCACTACGATCGCCGCCGGATCATAGTGATCACTGCAACAGCTGCGGCGGTAGGGGGGAAGGAGAGGATCCACTCACCTCCCTGCCATTCCCCTCCGACGTTTTGGCCGGCATCTCTGCTCCCCCTGACGTCAGCGCCTGGTCCCGGCTTGATGACATCAGCAAGCCGCGACTCGGAACTGAGCGGCCGTAGCAGCAGAGATGCCGGCCGTAGCAGAGGGGTCCACTGCGGCTCATGGCTGGAGCCTGGAAGGTGAGTGAAGGCTGCTGGCTACAGGGGGGACACACGGCTACATGGGGGACACCATGCCCAGCAAGCAGCACTAGTGATCTGGCTGCCAGTCCCCCCCAAACGCGTGCGCCCCCCCACCCTCCAAAAACGCCTGGTCCTTAAGAGGGGTTAGGCAGCCGGTCCCCAATAGGTTAAACAGCAAATATAGCAGCCTCAATATACCCATTGCTTCAGGTTCAAGAAACACATTACAACGCATGGTAAAGTGTGATCATTTTAACTACAAAACAAGTCTTAAGCCTAATCTACACGATACGATTTTTTGTACGATTCGATTACGATTCTATTTACGATTTGATTAAATCCGACATGTCCGATCAGGATTCAATTCGATTTGCTATTGCAAAACAATGGCAAATCGAATTGCATCGAAATGAATCCCAATCGGACATGTTGGATGTAATGGAATCGTAAATAGAATCGTAATCGAATTGTACAAAGAATCGTATCATGTAGATTGGGCTTTAGACCGGGATGGACATGCGATTAGGATATGGATTAGATTGTGAGCTTCTCTGACTGACAGAGGCAAGACGATATACATGTTACAGCCAAAGTGGGAACTGGCTGGCTATTTCTCAAAATGGCTAATTTAGTTGTAACAGCACTGGCCAAAGTCCAACACTGGCCGGCCAATGTGCAAAATGACTTTCCTGTCATTTCACTAATTGCCTGGTGTTGTGTCACTTTCCTGGACAAGACAGAATCTGGAGAGGAGGGAAGATTAGGGTTACGCAAAGGAGAGGTGGAGGTTAGTGTTAGGCAGAGGGGAGGTTAGTGTTAGGAAAAAGAGAGGGGGACGTTAGTGTTAGGCACAGGAGAGGGGGACGTTAGTGTTAGGCACAGGAGAGGGGGACGTTAGTGTTAGGCACAGGAGAGGGGGACGTTAGTGTTAGGCACAGGAGAGGGGGACGTTAGTGTTAGGCACAGGAGAGGGGGACGTTAGTGTTAGGCACAGGAGAGGGGGACGTTAGTGTTAGGCACAGGAGAGGGGGACGTTAGTGTTAGGCACAGGAGAGGGGGACGTTAGTGTTAGGCACAGGAGAGGGGGACGTTAGTGTTAGGCACAGGAGAGGGGGACGTTAGTGTTAGGCACAGGAGAGGGGGACGTTAGTGTTAGGCACAGGAGAGGGGAACGTTAGTGTTAGGCACAGGAGAGGGGGACGTTAGTGTTAGGCACAGGAGAGGGGGACGTTAGTGTTAGGCACAGGAGAGGGGGACGTTAGTGTTAGGCACAGGAGAGGGGGACGTTAGTGTTAGGCACAGGAGAGGGGGACGTTAGTGTTAGGCACAGGAGAGGGGGACGTTAGTGTTAGGCACAGGAGAGGGGGACGTTAGTGTTAGGCACAGGAGAGGGGGACGTTAGTGTTAGGCACAGGAGAGGGGGACGTTAGTGTTAGGCACAGGAGAGGGGGACGTTAGTGTTAGGCACAGGAGAGGGGGACGTTAGTGTTAGGCACAGGAGAGGGGGACGTTAGTGTTAGGCACAGGAGAGGGGGACGTTAGTGTTAGGCACAGGAGAGGGGGACGTTAGTGTTAGGCACAGGAGAGGGGGACGCTAGTGTTAGGCACAGGAGAGGGGGACGCTAGTGTTAGGCACAGGAGAGGGGGACGCTAGTGTTAGGCACAGGAGAGGGGGACGCTAGTGTTAGGCACAGGAGAGGGGGACGCTAGTGTTAGGCACAGGAGAGGGGGACGCTAGTGTTAGGCACAGGAGAGGGGGACGCTAGTGTTAGGCACAGGAGAGGGGGACGCTAGTGTTAGGCACAGGAGAGGGGGACGCTAGTGTTAGGCACAGGAGAGGGGGACGTTAGTGTTAGGCACAGGAGAGGGGGACGTTAGTGTTAGGCACAGGAGAGGGGGACGTTAGTGTTAGGCACAGGAGAGGGGGACGTTAGTGTTAGGCACAGGAGAGGGGGACGTTAGTGTTAGGCACAGGAGAGGGGGACGTTAGTGTTAGGCACAGGAGAGGGGGACGTTAGTGTTAGGCACAGGAGAGGGGGACGTTAGTGTTAGGCACAGGAGAGGGGGACGTTAGTGTTAGGCACAGGAGAGGGGGACGTTAGTGTTAGGCACAGGAGAGGGGGACGTTAGTGTTAGGCACAGGAGAGGGGGACGTTAGTGTTAGGCACAGGAGAGGGGGACGTTAGTGTTAGGCACAGGAGAGGGGGACGTTAGTGTTAGGCACAGGAGAGGGGGACGTTAGTGTTAGGCACAGGAGAGGGGGACGTTAGTGTTAGGCACAGGAGAGGGGGACGTTAGTGTTAGGCACAGGAGAGGGGAGGGGAGGTTAGTGTTAGGCACAGGAGAGGGGAGGTTAGTGTTAGGCACAGGAGAGGGGAGGTTAGTGTTAGGCACAGGAGAGGGGAGGTTAGTGTTAGGCACAGGAGAGGGGAGGTTAGTGTTAGGCACAGGAGAGGGGAGGTTAGTGTTAGGCACAGGAGAGGGGACGTTCATTTTAAGCAGCGGAGAGGGGAGGTTCATTTTAAGCAGAGGAGAGGGGAGTTTCATTTTAAGCAGAGGAGAGGGGAGTTTCATTTTAAGCAGAGGAGAGGGGAGTTTCATTTTAAGCAGAGGAGAGGGGAGGTTCATTTTAAGCAGAGGAGAGGGGAGGTTCATTTTAAGCAGAGGAGAGGGGAGGTTCATTTTAAGCAGAGGAGAGGGGAGGTTCATTTTAACCTCCTTGCCGGTTCAATTCCTCCGGCAAGGAGGCAGCGCAGGAGGTTTTTTTTTTGCTTGTTTTTTTAAATCATGTAGCGAGCCTAGGGCTCGCTACATGATAGCCGCTGAGAGGCGGCATCCCCCCCACCCACTCCGATCGCCTTCGGCGATCAGAGTAAGCAGGAAATCCCGTTCGGAACGGGATTTCCTGCAGGGCTTCCCCGGTCGCCATGGCGACGGGGCGGGATGACGTCACCAACGTCGGGACGTCATAGGGAATCCCGATCCGCCCCTCAACGCTGCCTGGCACTGATTGGCCAGGCAGCGCAGGGGTCTGGGGCGGGGGGGAGCGACTCGGCGCGGCGGATCGGCGGCGATCGGAAGTTAAAAGCAGCTAGCAAAGTGCTACCTGCTTGTAACAAAAAAAAAAAAATTATGCAAATTGGCCTGAGAAATCCTCCTGCGCAGGTTACCCCGAACTGAGTTCGGGATAACCGGCAAGGAGGTTAAGCAGAGGAGAGTAGAGATTAGTGTTACGCACTTGAGAGGGGACGTTTAGTGTTTAGGCTTAAAGGGAACCTTAACTGAACGGGGGGTAAAGAGTTTTACTTACCTGGGGCTATTACCAGCCCCCTGCAGCAGTCCTGTGCCCTCGGTGCTGCTCTGGAATCCTCTGGTCCCCCGCTGTCACTTAGTTTCGTTTTTGACGACTCACCAGTCGCCGGCCGCCATGCGTATTATTGGACGCATTCACCAATGCAATTAGCGCTATTGCGGACCGCAACGCGTACAAAAATACGCGTTGCTGCATTCCGCACGCGTAGATATACGACAATGCGTATTTTTGTACGCGTTGCGGTCCGCAATAGCGCTAATTGCACTGGTGAATGCGTCCAATAATACGCATGGCGGCCGGCGACTGGTGAGTCGTCAAAAACGAAACTAAGTGACAGCGGGGGACCAGAGGATTCCAGAGCGGCGCCGAGGGCACAGGACTGCTGCAGGGGGCTGGTAATAGCCCCAGGTAAGTAAAACTCTTTACCCCCCGTTCAGTTAAGGTTCCCTTTAAGCCTGCAGGTCGCACATTTGGAAGAACACACTATTTTGTCACTTTAGCCAAAGTACAATGTATTCTATTACATCTTTTCTTGGTCACATCTCTTATCCACTTCCCACATTGGCTTGCCAACGTGGGTACTAGCCACACTTCTGGCTTTGGCCATAACTTATATACTCTCTGAAGCACTGTGAGAAGAAATAAAAATAGAAAATAAACCAAAGTGCTATATTCATTTTCTAAGCTCAATCTCTTTGACAACCAATGTAACAAGACACAAGCCGTTACGCAATGTGTGAAGCCTTCATCCGCCTGCAAAGCTCCTCTTACAAAGCAAACCCATAAAAATGTAAGCGCTGCAAGACACAGGCCGCTAATTACAAGATTACATTTTACAGGAAATGAGACATAATTGCCTTAACTGGCATATTTTTGTCTGCTCAGTGACAAGGCACTTTAAGTGCCAACCACTCTCACCACCTTACAAGCATTATTCTAATGACAAGAACAAGAGTACCGGTGTGACACTATGTGTGCCAGAACAATGCACCTGCTAAGCAAGCTGCTCTTTGTGATTTTTTCACCGCAAGTTTAAAAGTTCAAGAAACAATAGGTGGAATGCATGCGCTGTGCTGCTACTGCTGGGAGTGGTATCAGAACGCAGCAGGCTACAGCCAAGTACTGTTACTCCTTGGACATGTGTTTGTTAGTGGCACAGATATATCAATAGACAAGGACTTCAAATTTCAGTGGGCGAACAATGTAGAAATAAAAGACAGGCGTGCTGTGAGAAAGTGCCACTCACCTACATGTTCCTGATAAGAACTCTATGCTTATATGGGGCATGGAGCAAAACTTCAAGACAGCCTTAAACCTGCTGTTAAATCTCCCAGATTTTTAATAATTAGTAAACTTGAATAGAGGACTACTGCATTACTTGCATAGTTTTCATATAGCTTTCCCTTTAGATAAATCAGTCGAGTGTCCCGGAGATCCCTACAGCAAGCCAGAAGCTTGCAGCAGGGTGATCGTTTCCAGCTAGAGAGCCGCTCTGGCTGTTTAGCTCCTCCTCCTGAAAGATCAACTCTCTGTGGCCAGCACTGCAGGGTTCTATTATACTGTAGCTGCAGTAATAGCCACACAGAGGTAATCTCTCAGCAGAGAGAAAGGTCACGTGACCCGTCCTCACAGGCAAATATTGGCCGCTGCTGCCTCCTCCCAGTATCTTTCTGACCAACTCAAGAGTGGGTAATGATGGGATAGTAGGAGGAATTTGGACTTTTACTTTTAAAACTGCACCCCAAACCCTTAAATGCAACTCCAAGTGGAAGATGTACTCACATTGAAAGAATACATCTCCCAGCAGGCACTGCTGCAGCTGTGAACACACAACACTACTGTGAGCACTTCAAACTGCTGGTCTGGCTGAAGAAGATGGCATAACACATGCAAACAGGATGGGGTGTTGGGGCACAATATATATGAACTTTCCTAGGGGAGGGTTTAACTAATTTACCAGTAAAATATTTCAAGGCAATCTGCCTTAGCCTAGTTCTGTAAATGTATTACCGGTATGTAAATCTCATCAGTATATTTTCACATCAAGTTCACGTTAAGGTAACTGTATACAGCAGGCTATAAATTCTGAGCTCTCCCTATTTCTGTCAACAGTGCTGACATCACTAGCAAGATAGCTTCTCCTACGCAGGTTAAAACAGAAAGCAGAAACCACCAAGAGAAAAAAACAGTACATAGTAATAGTGTAAACATACTGTGATTAGCATTCTTGTCACTGAAGAAGCAGATAGTTGTTTAAACTCAAGGCTTACTTTAAAATAATGCCCAGTACACACCATGCAATTTCCCATCAGATGGGTCGAATAGATCATTTCCGACATGTTAAATCTGATTTCCGATCTTTTTTCTGATCAATTTTGTATAGAACTGATTGGAAAATTAATCAGAAAAACAATTGGAAATCTGATTGGACCTATTGGAAATTATCTATTTGACTCGTCTGATGGGAAATTGTATGGTGTGTATCATGATGCAAAATATCTGCATTCATCTTAGCAGTTTTTAGGTACAGTTTGATCGCTCCCATGGTCTACAGTAAAATCTGGTAACCGATTAACCACTACCCCTACACGCTGTGTCTGATGACCACTGCCACGGTGAGAAGACATGCAGAAGTAATTTATTTCCAGGAAGGGAACACCATGGAAGCAGTGAAAACATTTTTGAAGATGATTCTATTCTACAATCAGAAATGATCACACATTGTAGCCAATTAGCCATCAGTAACCCTTTCAGAAAAATCCAAGTCACAGGTTGCCCAAGCCCCAAGCCGGCGTTCTCTTAATACCAAAAATGCAGACATCAAACCAACAAACGTTGATTCCGGTGATACCTCTAATGACCGACTGTACACGACGGTTTATTGCAAGCTTTCAAAACGTTAAGTTTCAACTTAAAGAGAAACTCCAACCAAGAATTGAACTTTATCCCAATCAGTAGCTGATACCCCCTTTTACATGAGAAATAGAATGATTTTCACAAACAGACCATCAGGGGGCGCTGTGTGACTGATTTTGTGCTGAAACCACTCCCACTAGAGGCTCTGAATACCGCGGTACTCCTGGCAAACTGCCACAATGTAACAATGCTCACAGACAGGAAATGGCTGTTTAGAGCTGTCTAACAGCCAGAACAGCTACATAACATGCCCACAGTAACAATGTCACCATGTAATACATGTCAGAATGTGAATCTGGGAGAGGAAAGATTTTACAATGAGCAAACACTGACTAAATCATTTATACATAATTATGGTAAAAATGAAGCACTTTTTTTATTACATTATTTTCACTGGAGTTCCTCTAAGGCGTGATATAGAACTGGATCAGAACCGAAACCAACGTTTGTTGGTTTGAGGACTGCATTTCAACTCCTCAACTAACACCGGACCACACTTCAGTTGCTTTAATACAAAAACAAACTGTCAAATTAGCTGGACTGCAGCAAAATACGACTTGCTAAATTCTGATGAATGCAGGGTGAAACTCAAAAATGTGAATATTGAGCAAAAGTCCATTTCAGTAATTCAACTTGAAATTAATACATGAAATAGGAAGCCTTTGCATGCATTTTGGATGAATTAGATAGAGTCTGACACTTTGAGCCTAGAATACTGAACATTTTCTCAATAGTCTAACGGTCTGACACTTTGATTTTGGGGTTCTCATAAGCTGTAAGCCATAATCATCAACATCATAACAAATAAAGGCTTGAAACATCTCGCTTTGTATATAATGAGTGTATTTCCTAAATTACTTTTACCTTTTAAATTGAATTACTGAAATACATGGACTTTTGCATGATCTTCTAATTTTTTTTTTGTTTCACCTGTACATCCACTACATCCATTTATACATGCTGGCTGAGAAGGGGCTGTGTGAGAAGTCTGAGCAGCTAATAGCCATTCTATCCTGTAAAGGGAATGGCAGGAACAATGAGGAAACAGAAGAGCAAGGGTTGTTCCTGGAACAAGTTTAGGATAAGCTTTCTGCCCTCAGGATCTACCAGGGTACTTCACATTGTATTAAGATAGCTGCATGATGATACCAAAAGGTGAAATAAACTTTTCTTTCAGTTATCAGTCTGCAGGGATTAACCCACTGACTGACTGTTCTGTGTCACATTATAGCCTTGAAAATAAAAGCATTTAGAAGATCTGTCAGAATGTGTGTCTGTAGCTGCTCTCTATAGAAATAAGCCTAGTACATTCCATACAATTTCCATGTTAGGGCAGCACAGTGGTGTAGTGGTTAACGCTCTCGAATTGCAGCGCTCAGTCCTCGGTTCGAATCCCAGCCAGGTCAACATCTGCAAGGAGTTTGTATGTTCTCCCCGTGTCTGCGTGGGTTTCCACTGGGTACTCCGGTTTCCTCCCACATCCCAAACAAATAGGTTAATTGGCTCCCCCTTAAAATTGGCCCTAGACTAGGATACATACACTACACGATACATACACAGACATAAGACTATAGTAGGGATTAGATTGTGAGCTCCTCTGAGGGACAGTTAAGTGATAATATAGTCCTCGTCCACCCCCAACCACCTCTCGGTGGGAGTCCCCCAAGGCTTGGTCCTTGGCCCCCTACTGTTCTCCCTATACACATCCTCCATTGGCAAGGTCATCTCCTCCATGGGTTTTAACTATCATCTGTATGCAGATGTCACCCAGATCTACCTCCACACCCCTGACATATCGACCACTACCACGGACAAGGTCTCCTCCTGTCTATCAGCCATCTCCTCCTGGATGTCCGCTAGGTTCCTGAAACTAAATCTAGACAAAATGGAATTTATGATCTTCCTACCCCGGCCATCCACGAACCTCCCAGATGTGCATGTCACTGTTAACCACACTACCATTCACCCTACCTCTCAAGCCCGCTGTCTGGGTGTCACCCTGGACTCCGCACTCTCCTTCACTCCCCACATCCAAAACCTCACAAAGTCCTCTAACTTCCACCTTCGTAACATTTGTAAGATTCGCCCTTTCCTGACCTCTGCCACCACCAAACTCCTCACCCATGCCCTCATAATTTCCCACCTTGACTACTGCAATGCCCTTCTGTCTGGTCTCCCTATGACCTGAATAGCCTGACTGTAGTTCATCATGAATGCGGCAGCCAGAATTATCCACTCCTCCCATCGCTCCACCACGGCGGCTCCCCTCCTTGAATCCCTCCACTGGCTTTGCTGTCCAGTCCAGAATCAGATTCAAGATACTGTGTCTGACCTACAAATCTGTCCACAAAACCTGTCCAACCTACATTTCCGATCTTACTCAGAGGTACACACCTAGCCGCTCACTCCGTTCTTCCAATGAACTTCACCTGACCGCCCCCCGCATCACCCAGTCCCATGCACGTCTCCAGGACTTCTCAAGAGCTGCTCCAACACTATGGAACTCCCTACCTCCAACCATTAGGGCAGCCCCTCCTTCAACATCTTCAAGAAGGCCCTCAAAACTCACCTTTTCACTCTGGCCTACCACCCCTCACAAGTGCTCTAAACCCACAGCTGAACTCTGTTCCCCTCCCTTTCGTGTCCCTACCTCTCCCTCTAGTTTGTAAACCTTTGGGCAGGGTCCTCTTGATCATGCACCTCCATTACTGTAAACCCATGCTATGCATTTGAGTGAACCTAACTTGCCTAATCTCCATGCTCCATCCAGTGACTGACTAAGCATTACCTTGTACTCATACTGTGCTGTGTGATCTGGTCTTTCTTGTATTCCTGTATTGTCATATTGCTGTATGTCAACCCTAAATACTGTCTGTAACTTAAACTAATGTCCAGCGCTGCGTAATATGTTGGCGCTCTATAATTACAATAAATAAAATAAATATACTCTGTACAGCGCTGCGGAAGATGTTGGCGCTATATAAATACTAAATAACAAATATATAATTATATATAATAATAGATCCTATTGTGCGAATTATAAGATCGATATTCAGATCTGATGGATGTAGAAGAAAGCTAGCATACATAAGTGTGTGATTTTTTTTTCAAATTCTTATCAGATTTCTAAATATTTTTTCTGAATGGCTATCAATCAAAAAATTAATCGAACATGGAACATTGATTCATTATTGCATATCGCACTGTTCACTGTGAGGTAAATGTAAAGCTGCACTGCCGGCAGCGTAGCATGCGCTCTTGCAGTACACGCTGGTATTAAATTAGACATGCTAGTGCAGCACTGCTACTGCGATACTTGACTTGCGCGACTGCTACTATGTCAATTAAGTAGTAGCAGCCAGTGATGCTCGAATGTACCCAAATCCTATTCGAGTACATTCGAATTCGGTTCTGGGTCAAATTCGGATTCACCCGATTCGAATTCGATTCGGGTGCATTCATTCGGATCCGGGTCAGGGGAAAATTTGTCCGTGATCGCGAATTCGTGATTCAAAACCCGCCAAATTTAAGGGTTAATTGCAAAGCCCTCTTAAATGCCAGAATCACCAGATTTGCAGGTTATGTTAAGAAGAAAAGTGGGAGCAAGGGGAATTTTTTTTTTTTTCAAAAAGACCTTATACTTTGAGAAAATCGATTTTAAAAGTTCAAAGAAAAAAACGATACATTCAAATGCCGGTCAATGACAGATCGTGGGAAATATTTCCCAGCAGTTAATAGCAAAGGCCCCTTACATCCTAGCAACACCAAATTTGCAGGTTATGTTAAAAAGATAGTGGGAAACAATATTTAAGAAAAAAAAAAAATTAAAAAGGTTTATTTTTGGGGAATGTTCTGACTGTGGGAAACCTGAAAAGAAAAAATGGCGTGGGGTCCCCCCTCCCGAGCCTCTGTAACCCCTTGTCCCCCATGCAGGCTGGAATAGCCAGAATGCGGAGTCCCAGCCGACTGGGGCTTCGCACCCTGAGCTATACCATACCGCATGGTCCATGGTATGGGGGGGGCTCCGGGGGGAGGGGCGACCAAGCCTCCCCCCCCCCCCCCCCCCTGAGCCCCTTGTCCAATCCATGGACAAGGGCTCTTTCCCCACCTCCGGTGTCCCAGGAGGAGGTGGGGCGACGACTCCCTGGGGGAAGGGGGGTTCATGGTGGTGTCTGGGCGTTCCCTTTAAGAAGGGGACCCCAGATACCCACCCCCCTCCCAGAAGAAATGAGTATAGGGGTACAAAGTACCCCATACCCATTTCCACAAAGGGTTAAATGAAATAAAAACACAACCACGAGAAAAGTATTTTAAGAATCTTAATTAACCAGAAATACTTACCTGTACCTTTAAAAAAAAATGTTCCCGCGGCAATATCCTCGGTAAATGATCCAATGCATACAGTATCCTATATCTTGCGATCTTCAATTAAGTTGATTGAAGATCTCCCACGGCAATTAGTTATACTATACCTTAGAATGCGTCCTGCTGACGCACAGCGCCGACTCCCGCTGTCCTCCCCGCCTCCTCACCTGTCACCCTCACCTAGGCTGGCACCCAGTGCACCCATGGGTGCCAGCCTAGGTTAGGGTGACAGGTGCAGGTAGGCAGGGAGAGACCGCGGGAGCTGACAGCTACGCGTCTGCACAGCCCCGCATTCTAAGGTATAGTAACCGACTCATCAATGAGCCGCTTTTTGTATTGAGTCAAATGAATCGGCTCTGAACCGATTCATTTGATTCAATACATCGCAAGATAGAGGATACTGTATACGTTGGATCATTTACCGAGGATATTGCCGTGGGAACATTATTTTTAAAGGTACAGGTAAGTATTTCTGGTTAATTAAGATTATTATAATACTTTTCTCGTGGTTGTTTTTATTTCATTTAACCCTTTGTGGAAACGGGTAAGGGGTACTTTGTACCCCTATACCCATTTCTCCTGGGAGGTGGGTGGGCATCTGGGGTCCCCTTCTTAAAGGGGACTCCCAGACGCCACCATGAACCCCCCTTCCCCCCAGGGGAGTCGTCTCCCCACCTCCTCCCGGGGCACCGGAGGTGGGGAAGAGCCCCTTGTCCATGGATTGGACAAGGGGCTCTGGGGGCTTGGCCGCCCCTTCCCCCGGAGCCCCCCATACCATGGACCATGCGGGATGGTATAGCTCAGGGTGCGAAGCCCCAGTCGGCCGGGGCTCCGCATTCTGGCTATCCCAGCCTGCATGGGGGACAAGGGTTACAGAGGCTCGGGAGGGGGGACCCCACGCCATTTTTTTTTTCAGATTTCCCACACACAGAACATTCCCCAAGAATAAACTTTTTTTTTTTTTTTTTTTTTTTATATTGTTTCCCACTATCTTTTTAACATAACCTGCAAATTTGGTGTTGCTAGGATGTAAGGGGCCTTTGCAATTAACTGCTGGGAAATATTTTCCACGATCTGTCATTGACCGGCATTTAAATGTATGTTTTTTTCTTTGAACTTTTAAAATCGATTTTCTCAAAAAGTATAAGGTCTTTTTGAAAAATTGTATTTTCCCCTTGCTCCCACTTTTCTTCTTAACATAACCTGCAAATTTGGTGATTCTGGCAATTAAGGGGGCTTGGTTATTAACCCTTAAAGTCGGCGGGTTTTGGGCAACGGTAGCTGAATCCGAATTCGTGATCACGGGTTAAAACTCGTGATCACGGCCGAATTCGAGAGGCACTCTCGAATTTGGGAAAATTTGACTTCGAATTTAGGAGCAGGATCGCTATTCGAATTCGGCAAGCATCAAAATCTACCCGTGATCACGGATAGAATTCAAATTCGCGAATTTGGAGATCAACCCTGGTAGCAGCCGGGCTAGTCAAGTATAGTGTTCGCGATGCTGCACTCGCATGTGTAATTTAAAACGAGCACGCACTACGCTGCCCGGAGCGTGTAGCATGCAGCGTTACATTTACCTCGCACTGAACAGCGCGATATACAATAATGAATCAACCCCAATGGCCAGTGTTTTGATCAACATTTTTCAGCCTGTCCAATCTGCTTGAAACACATCAATTTTAACCACCCTGGCGTTCTGATAAGATCGCCAGGGCGGCTGCGGGAGGGTTTTTTTTAAATAAAAAAAAAAACTATTCCATGCAGCCAACTGAAAGTTGGCTGCATGAAAGCCCACTAGAGGGCGCTCCGGATGCGTTCTTCTGATCGCCTCCGGCGGCCAGAAGTAACACGGAAGGCCGCAATGAGCGGCCTTCCGTGTTTCGCTTACCTCGTCGCCATGGCGACGAGCGGAGTGACGTCATGGACGTCAGCCGACGTCCTGACGTCAGCCGCCTCCGATCCAGCCCTTAGTGCTGGCCGGAACTGTTTGTTCCAGCTACGCTGTGCTCGGGCGGCTGGGGGGACCCTCTTTCGCCGCTGCACGCGGCGGATCGCCGCGCTGCGGCGGCGATCAGGTAGCACACGCGGCTGGCAAAGTGCCGGCTGCGTGTGCTGCTTTTTATTTCATTAAAATCGGCCCAGCAGGGCCTGAGCGGCAGCCTCCGGCGGTGTTGGACGAGCTGAGCTCGTCCAGACCGCTCAGGTGGTTAAAGAAAAACCGTAATCTAGAATTGAACTTCATCCCAATCAGTAGCTGATACCCCCTTTCCCATGAGAAATCTATTCCTTTTCTCAAACTGATCATCAAGGGGCTCTGTATGGCTGATACTGTGGTGAAACCCCTCCCACACTGATTTCAGGACCATGGTCCTGACAGTTTTCTGTCTGTGAACCTCATTGCATTCTGGGACATAACAGCTATTTACAGCTGGGTCCAACTGCCAAAAAAGCAAGCAGCATCTCCTTCCACTGACATCACCTGCCAGCAGTAAAAATGTCACCATGTGATAAATGTCAGAATGTAAATCAGGGAGAGGAAAGCATTTACAATGGGCGAACACTGACAATCATTTATACATTATTTTCACTGGAGTTCCTCTTTAAGCTTGGGATTGGTCGCTTGAGTAGACTGTATACCGTTTATGCCAAAGGGGATCATTTTTTCAATATGAAATAAGATCTAGAAAATATTTGAAAGCAAAGGTTTAACTTTATAAAATGCAGTTATTAAAAACCTTCAGATTCGACCGGCAAATATGGGATTTCATATAAATGCAACTATAATTAGTTCAGTCCACTGAATATAAAAAAAACAATGTCCTTTGTTACAGGTGCGCTTCCATGTCAGCCATGGCAGGCTGTTCACAAGATTTCCAATTTACAAGATAGTGCTCAGCTGTATTCTGAATCCACCACCATGCACCCCGTGAGGGATTGAACTCACCCAGCCAATTTGACCACTGTCAGACTGGTCAATAAGCGCCCAGCAATGTGCGACTCCAGCACTTTAGGGTTGCCAACTCCTTTTAAATCACTGTGTCCTGAGTGGTGTACGCTGATAGTTGCGTCCTCACATGAAAAGAAAAGCTTCCATAGCGTAATTCAGCATAAAAGTTTTGAATTTTATTAAAAGTTTGCACTCACACTTTAGTTGCAGGTAACAAGGCATAGAGTTTGAAAACTGGCTCTCCCCCGTTGCCTCCCGGGCAGGCTAGAAGGTATGATCCCACTTTCGCCGCTGCTACCGCATCAACGTCATTTCCTGGACGTCCGGCAAGCTCCATCCTACGCGTTTAGTCACTACGAGTGACTCATCAGGGGCGTGGTTAGCTTGCCGACGTCAGATCTTATACATATTCGTCGCTCCCCCCCCCCACGCTCCATCGCACGGAAGCACAGATTCTCGATTCAGCAAACCCCAGCTTTATTAAAAAACAACAATACATCACACTGACAATCTTAATTTTTAGATAAAAAACGAAAAAGAAAAAAAAAAAAAAGTTTGAAAAGTTATTTAACCACTTTACCCCCGCCCGTGCGGATTTCTCCGTCCCTTTTTCCATCCTTTTACCCCCTAGGGACGGAGAAATCCGTACTTTCCGCGCTCCCGCTCGTAAACACGCCGCCCGCCGCTAGTAAACACTCCGCCCGCCAGTCGCCCGGAGATCAATGAACGGGAAAATCCATTCCCGTTCGTTGATCTAAGCCCCGCAATGATCCGCTGCTCTCCGATGAGCAGCGCGATCATTGTGAAAATATACACACTTACCCAGCCTCCAAGTACTTCCTCCAAGCTTCCGGAAGGACGCTTGGAGGTCGCATTAAACAAAAAGTTACTGTGGCCATCTTGTGGCCAAATAGTAAAACTACACCCTACACATTTTTCACATACAAATAAATTACTTTTACACAAAAAATTAACTCATTACCTCCCACACTCCCAATTTTTATTTTTTTTTTGTAATTAAAAAAAAATTAAAAAATGTACAATAAAAAACAAAAATACATAAATAGTTACCTTAGGGACTGAACTTTTTAAATATTTATGTCAGGAGGGTATAACACTGTTACTTTATAAACTATGGGCTTGTAATTAGGGATGGACGCAAAACTGAAAAAAATGCACCTTTATTTCCAAATAAAATATTGGCGCCAAACATTGTGATAGGGACATAATTTAAACGGTTTTATAACCGGGACAAAAGGGCAAATACATTTCATGGGTTTTAATTACAGTAGCATGCATTATTAAAAAAACTATAATGGCCGAAAACTGAAAAATAATTAATTTTTTTCCCACATTTTTCCTATTTTCCCATTAAAACACATTTAGAATAAAATAATTCTTGGCATAATGTCCCACCTAAAGAAAGCCTAATTGGTGGCGGAAAAAACAAGATATAGTTCATTTCATTGCGATAAGTAATAATAAAGTTATAGACGAATGAGTGGAAGGAGCGCTGAAAGGTGAAAATTGCTCTGGTGGTCAGGGGGTAAAACCCCTCAGTGGTGAAGTGGTTAAAAACGGGATATAGAGGAAATAGAATTGGTGAGGTGTTATTGTCTATATGCATAAAGGTTCCATTACGCCACAAACCCCTACCAATTCCAGGAGGCATCAGGTAGACCACCCATTCGTTAGAGTAGCACCTTCACACATAGCTCAAAACTAGTGCCATCTAGTGGTTTATAGTTATATTACAGTTGGCTCCCCATATTATTCCCATACAATGCATAGAATAATCAATATCACAACTGTACAGAGTCAACCATTCGCAATATAGCAATTTAAGTCTATGTCTATATTCAGTCCCCTGGGTTTCAAGGTGCTCATTTTATATATCCAGCGAGTCTCCATTTGAGAGATCATCCTAATTCTATTGCACCCCCTCCATGAGTACCTGGCCTTCTCTACACCACAGAACAGGACGCAACTATCAGCGTACACCACTCAGGACACAGTGATTTAAAAGGAGTTGGCAACCCTAAAGTGCTGGAGTCGCACATTGCTGGGCGCTTATTGACCAGTCTGACAGTGGTCAAATTGGCTGGGTGAGTTCAATTCCTCACGGGGTGCATGGTGGTGGATTCAGAATACAGCTGAGCGCTATCTTGTAAATTGGAAATAATGAAATAAGATCTGAAGTGAAAATTGCATGGTGTGTACCAGCCTAAGGTCTTCTAACACAATCTGGAAGAGCAATCTGTCTAGATGACTTGCCGATGCATTACTGAGTGTCAGGAAATGACATTTTCAGAAAGCAAAATGGTTTGTCATCAAATTCTACAAAAAGGACATGTTGCACACAAGTTCCTTTGCGGGATGCAGGAGGTCAGACGGCAGACTAAGCACTAAACAAATCACTAAAGGAAACAGCAACATCAACTATAAGCTGCAAGTAAAAATTCTGGGTAACAACTCTGAGCAAATACAAGACTTTTCCTTCCTGTGAATAAATGTACAGCAAAGCTTCAGAGGTCGCGCTTACTGGATAGGGACAGAGATATTATATATATATATATATATATATATATATATATATAGATAGATAGATAGATAGATAGATAGATAGATAGATAGATAGATTTCAAAAGCCCAATATACACGATACGATTCTTAGTACGATTCGATTACGATTCTATTTACGATCCGATTAAATCCAACATGTCCAATCGGGATTCGATTATTCACTTTGCCATTGCAATACAATGGCAAATTGGATTGACTCGAATCCGGATCGGACATGTCGGAATTAATCTGATCGTAAATAGAATCGTAATCGTAATCGTACAAAGAATCGTATCGTGTAAATTGGGCTTAAAGGTTTTGGAATCAATAAAATGATAACAGTGCCCAACTGTATGCACCTGCCTAATTTTGTTTAAACAATTATTGCGCACTTTCTGTAAATCCAATAAACTTAATTTCACTTCTTAAATATCACTGTGTGTGTCTCCTATATGATATATTTAACTGACTTTTTTTTATCATAACCACCAACAATTTATACAGGAAAATCATGTCAATTAACAAGGTTGCCCAAACTTTTGCATCCCACTGTTGATCATTTTGCTGTGATAAATAGTGATAAAGTTATTGGGGAATGAAAGGGGAGGAGTGCTGAAGTGTGAAAATTCCTCTCGTCCAGAAGGTGAAAATAACCCGCGGGCTGAAGTGGTTAAAGTTCCTCTTTAAAGGACAACTGTAGTGAGTGGGTTATCGAGGTGGCCTTATTTAATTCATTTTAAGAATTACCAGTTGGTTGGCCCTCCTGTTGATCCTCTGCCTGTAATACATTTAGCCATAGACCCTGAACAAGCATGCAGCAGATCAGATGTTTCCGACATTGTCAGATCTGACAAGATTAGCTGCATGCTTGTTTCTGGTGTTATTCAGACACTACTGCAGCCAAATAGTTGAAAAGGAAATAAATATGGCAGCCTCCATAGCACCCTCACTTCAGTTGTCCTTTAATGCTGTGAAGCTGACTGTTTAATGCTGGGAATACAACATAAGTTTTTTCAGCAGATAGATGGTTTGATAGATAATTTCCGACATGTCCGATCTTATTTTCGATTGTTTTTCTGATCGATTTCTCATAGAAGTTAATGGAAATTGATAAGAAAAGATAAGCAAATTGATCGGAAAATTAGATCGGACAGTAAATTGACTGAAAAATCTTATTGTGTACTCCCAGCATAAGAAACATCTTAAAGTGGACCTGAACTCTTGCACATGACGGAAGGAAAACAGAGAAATGCACTCTGTATGTACGAGTATTTACAGAGTTTAGCCTGTCTAATTCCCCGATTTGTGTATAATCACAAATTGTAATCTGATCTCTCCCCTGCGTCACATGACTGCGACGGCAGAGAAGGCAGATAAGCTAATTTGAAAGCATGGGATGTTGTCTGCTGCCAGGAATTAGGAAGTAGAAACAGTACAGAATTATTTTAGGATTTGTATCAGCTGTAACAAAGAAATGTGTTTTTTGTTTAAGGGTTATTATGCGGTTTTCTTTTATGCTGGGCATACACGGCTCGATTTTGCCAGTCAATTCCGTGCCCAATCGTTTTCCGCGCTCGATTCTCTTAACTTCCGCTTGTTTTTCTTATCTTTTGCCATTGTCCTCCATTCAGAATCGAGCGCGGAAACGATTGGGCGGGAGATCGGACGTGTCGGAGATTATCTATCGAGCCATCTAAATGGCTCAGAATTGAGCCGTGTATTCCCAGCATTAGAGCAGAGAGGACATCCTGGAGTCCAGGTCCGCTTTAATATGCAGTGAAACAAGAGCTCTACAATCATGACTTGCCTAAACTATGCCACACAAAATCCACACCACTGGTTTTATTAGAACAAAACAACCATAAAAAAACTACTTTAAAACAAGAAAGCATTGAGTGCATTATCACTTTAAGAGAAACCCATCAAAAGCATCTACAGGCTTTCTGAATCATGAAACAAATGTGCAGAAGAATCTCCGCCACCTCCTATATTCAGCATACCTACACCGGAAGCTTGCGTGGGCTCTGCAAGCCTTTGACGTTTATAGCAAGACACACCTACTGATCCTTGCCTTGGAGATAAGCCCTGCGACTTATTTATTTTTTACAGGGATATCAATGCAGTGAGTCACCACGACAGTCCAGTACGCTGCATCATGTGCACAGTGTAAACACAACCGCATGCTGTGTACATGCATACAACAGCTGGTGAACACAGCCCAGGAATGCGCTCAGAGCATAAAACTTGAATTCAGGGTTTGCGTGAAATGTCTGAACCTTAAAGGAAAACTTAACTGAGAAGGATATGGATTTTTCCTTTCAAAATAATACCAGTTGCCTGATTCTCCTGCTAATCCTATTTTAGCCACAGCACCAGAACAAGCATGCAGATCAGGCGCTCAGACTGGATTAGCTGCATGCTTGTTGCAGGTGTGTGATTCATCCACTACTACAGCCATGTAGATCAGCAGGACTGCCAAGCAACTGGTATTGTTTTGAAGGAAACATCCATATACCTCTCAGTTAAGGTTCTCTTTAATCATCTGTCTATTAACCACTTGGCCAGTAATGAGAATATACAGTCTTATAATCATTCACAACCTCACGTTAAAGAGAACCGATCTCAAAAATGTGTTATAACTCAAATCTCCGCTCAGAAATTAATCTAGCTGGGATGATTTGCCAGCTTGGAATTGCTAGCTGTCCATACCGAAGCGAGAGGGATAGATAGAGATATATCTGCCATAATTATTTCGTTTTAAGCAATAGCAGTTGCCTGGCTGTCCTGCTGATCCCTGCCTCTAATACTTTTAGCCATAGACCCTGAACAAGCATGTAGCAGATCAGGTGCTGTGACATTGTCAGATCTGACAAGATCAGCCACATGCTTGTTTCTGTTGTGATTCAAACACCACTGTGGCCAAATAGATCAGCAGGGCTGCCAGGCAACTGGTATTGTTTAAAAGGAAATAAATATGGCAGCGTTCATATTCTTCTCACTTTAAGACCGGTCAGGCAGGGAGGTGCCAAATAAAGCTGTCTATGGTCCTGCCTTCTAAATAAAATGTACCCCTAATTGATTTAAAGGTATGTACATAGGCACAATAAGGCCCCGTTTCCACTTGTGCTGGAATCCATCTCTGAGACGGGACGCTGGCAGTTGTGCGGATTAGAGTATGCATCGGAATCCCTTCAGCTGTGCCGTGTATGGCTTTGGGCATTCGGATGCTTTGTCCGAAAAAAAAGTGCTGCAGATCTGTTATTTTTTCCCTCATACGTGAAAGCAAAAGTCTGTAATTCCGCTTTCAGATTCACATGCGGGTAACACTGCAAATAACCTTTAATGGAAACGAGCCTTTACTCTCACCTATAAGGATTGAGACTCCATTCCCATGGGTGACAGTTCAGGCAGAGTTCTGTATAGATGCAATACTAGCCTAGAGACTAATGACACATTCTCTTGCTATTGGAGGAGAGTGAAGAGACGACAGCGCAAAGCACGACAGAGCAGGAGGGGTACGGAGGAAAACGATACCCTCGGCCTGCAATCGACCAAGATGATCGGCACACCAGATCTCTCGGTAAAGCAGGATTACTTGTAAAGGTTTTCCATATATGAAGCCATATATGAATGATTGTCCTGTGGCAGAGAGCTTGTCATAGGACAATCGCACCACCCCATTTCCTATTTTAAACACCCTGCAGCAGACTGCTCTGACAGGGTAATTTGTTTAGCCCCGCCCCCCACTCAATGACATACTCCTTGCTGAACAGGAAGTGCATCACTGGATTCTGTATCGGCAACACTGGATTTTGCATGCACACCGCACCACTACCATGACTCCAATGAAATCACCTACCAAGAGGTGCTCGGTAACTCACTGGAGAACCTGCTTCACCTGTCCTTCGAAGCACTTGCATCTCACTGCGGGTACAGTGGCCAGTTGCATAGAGACTAATGGCCAATGTCAAGTGGAAGTGGCGGGGAAGGAGTACTGTGATGTGCTACAATAGTGTGCAAGGGGCCTAAATGAATAGTCTACAGCCATCTATGACTGTATGATCAAAAATTCTAATTATGTTATGCCTTGAAACCATGGCAACACCACACCAGTCTCAAAATTCCTCTCCAATAGCTTTTTAGATTACCCAAAGCCTGCACCAAACAGGAAGTAAAATTTCGGCCATTCTCTGCAGTACTTTTTGTTCCTTGACCTGCTTGTGTTTACATTCTAGTAATGTCAGCAATCTGGAGGGGAAAAAATAAAAAAAAGGACAGAAAAACAAACTAAACCAGTGTTGGCATCTCTCCTACCCTGGAGAAGGGGGCGGGGACTGTCCTTCACTAATAAAAGCGCAAGAAACTGCATTAATTATGCTGTCAAACTTTTTATTCACAGAGATAGCCGAGGCAATCTGTACTAGCCGCCCACAAACAGCAGCAGTGAAATACGAGCAGCCTCCGCTGGGTGAGAGCTACCCAGGCTGGATGGCTTGATAGATTACGAAACGTTACATTTTGCTGCCAGCTCAGATCCTCAATTGTTCCGTCTTTCCTGGCAGAATGATTATCACGCCTTCACCAAACACGCTGCTATGAGCCACAAACGCTCTGAGAGACTGCTGCGGTGAAAAATAGCCTGCAATAAAGAGAAAATAGCCAAGCTGGCAGAACACAGCAGAAGCAGCACTTCACACAGCAAACATTTCATATACCCACTTCCAGAACCCCTGTGAGCGAAAATCCATAGGCTTACAGATGGCAAGACTTATCCCACCTACAGCTCATTGATTAAAGGGGAACACCGCCCACCAAAGCACAGAGTTTATGCAGAGCTACACAAGGTCATCACAAGATCTGTGCACAACTAATCGCATATACGCTTGAGTATAAACCAGCATGGATTTAAAAATGGTAGTCATTTTCAACTCAAAATGAGACCATTTATTATTGTAATTACCGCTACATTACAGATAGGTCGTGGCTGCATAGTGTAATGGTTAAAGGGACACTTAAGTCAAACAAAAAAAATGAGTTTTACTCACCTGGGGCTTCCAATAGCCCCCTGCAGCTGTCCGGTACCCTCACCGTCTCCCTCCGATGCTCCAGGCCCCGCCAGCAGCCACTTCCTGTTTCGGTGACAGGAGCTGACAGGCTGGGGACGCGAGCGATTCTTCGCGTTCCTGGCCACAATAGCGCCATTTATGCTGCTATAGCATATATCATATAGCAGCATAGAGGGTGCTAATGTGTCTGGGAACGCGAAGAATCACTCGTCTCCCCAGCCTGTCAGCTCTTGTCACCGAAACAGGAAGTGGCTGCCGGCGGGGCCAGGAGGATCGGAGGGAGACAGCGAGGGCACCGAACAGCTGCAGGGGGCTATTGGAAGCCCTAGGTGAGTAAAACTCATTTTTTTTGTTTGACTTAAGTGTCCCTTTAAAGAGTACCTTATTTATAAATTAGTTTGTCTTAAACCTAATAAGTTGTTAAAGAGGAGCTGTTAGGTATAAGGTCTCAGAGAAAATAAACACATATCAGTAGCTAAAGATTGGCTGTACTTACATTACATATGCATTTCACTGTCCACGTTTGGATTTCACAGAATTTGTATCTAGTATTTGCAGAGATAGATGCTCCTGACAGCTCATGGCAGGCTCCATGTTTTTCTGTCAAATGTGTCGTCATGTCCTGCCTGCTTCCTGATCACAGATAAGCTCCTACTTGAACAACACAGTGTGCAGTGAATATTAATGAGCCATGTGGCTAGGAACAATAGCGGACTCCTGCAGTGTACTCTGCCCGGAGATTTATCAGTGCTACGCGCTGGACTGATTACAAGCTGCTGTAACGTCTCATTAGCAGCCGAGGGGAGGGCCCCAGAATGCTTTGCAGTTTAGTATGCGGCTTGCGTCCTTATGGGTCTATAACAGCCTTGCTGATAAGCACACATCAAAGGTAACTGAGATTTTTATCTTCACTAATGGCTTTATGGCTTCCTTCTAAACTGTTTAACACAGAAGAATAGAGGTTTAACCACCCTGGCGTTCTATTAAGATCGCCAGGGCAGCTGCATGAGGGTTTTTTTTAAATAAAAAAAAAAATATTTCATGCAGCCAACTGAAAGTTGGCTGCATGAAAGCCCACTAGATGGCGCTCCGGAGGCGTTCTTCTGATCGCCTCCGGCGCCCAGAATAAACAAGGAAGGCCGCAATGAGCGGCCTTCCTTGTTTTGCTTAGATCGTCGCCATAGCGACGAGCGGAGTGACGTCATGGACGTCAGCCGACGTCCTGACGTCTGCCGCCTCCGATCCAGCCCTTAGCGCTGGCCGGAACTATTTGTTCCGGCTGCGCAGGGCTCAGGCGGCTGGGGGGACCCTCTTTCGCCGCTGCTCGCGGCGGATCGCCGCAGAGCGGCGGCGATCGGGCAGCACACGCGGCTGGCAAAGTGCCGGCTGCGTGTGCTGCTCTTTATTTCATGTAAATCGGCCCAGCAGGGCCTGAGCGGCACCCTCTGGCGGTAATGGACGAGCTGAGCTCGTCCATACCGCTAAGGTGGTTAAATTAGCTTCTGCAGCCTGACAGTTACTCTTTAAGATATATAAAATCACACAATACTAAAGTGTGATTTTCTCACCCCCTACGGTGCGTATTACGAATGTGGTTTTGAAATCCCCGCCCCCAGTGTGAATTTGGGCCCTGGGCATTTTTTTTTTATTTCTAAACCATAGGTGCAAAGGATGCTGGGGGATTTATGTCATAACTCCCCCCCCCCCCCCCCCCCTCATGTCCATGTGATCTAATCTAGGCAGGCAGACATTTAAAATAAGAATTATAGCAAACAGACATGATAATAACTGGCTACAGCAGTTCTATCTCTTCTCTCTGTTGCACACAGTGAAAAGAGAAGTAATTTGATCCAGGTAGGCAGAGAGCAAGGGAGGGCGAGGCAGAGAAGGGAACCAGGCTGGAGGGGAGGACACATGCTGAGGGTGTACTTTAGAAATAAGGAAGTGCTGTTACAGATATAGATGTGAGCCTGTTCTATCCACTATGATGTAATTTTTTATATGTTCATCTAACTGTGCACAGTGCATAGACTACATATAGGTATTGCCATTCAAACCTTTTCTCGGCCGGAGGTGCTCTTTAAGGGCTCTTCCTCTGACACAGGAGACCAGAGTTCCACTCTCCCTGTTCAGTAAGCCAGTACCTGTTCAGTAAGGAGACCTTGGGCTAGACTCCCTAACACTGCTACAGCCTACTGAGTGCACTCTGGTGGCTGCAGCTCTGGCGCTTTGAGTCTGACAAGAGATAAATGCTATTTGTCTTGTATCTGTTTATTAGTAGCCTACTCATATTTGTTTATTAGTAGACTACTAACTCACATCTGCTTATTAGTAGCCTACTATGTATACCAATAAATGTTTTGCTCACTTAAAAATGTACCCCAAAATAAAGTCAAGGTTTATATTTGGGTCAAGGCAGGGGACACAGGGAAGGGGGCCTTACTTCTTTCCTCCCTCCCTGTTACCTGGTGTCTAGTGATCCCTCCCCCATAAAGCGTTCCCTGGTGATCTTGTGGCTCTTCTCCCTCACTGGGCACCTAATAGCAGAGTGATGGCAGCAGAGGCAGTTCAAGAACAATCTCACCTGATAGTGCTTTTCGTTGCAATCGACCTCTAGTGTCTGCAGCTCACTCTCTACTTCCTGGTTCTGGCACACAGAGAGAGAGAGAGAGAGAGAGAGAGAGAGAGAGAGAGAGAGAGAGAGAGAGAGAGAGAGAGAGAGAGAGAGAGAGAGAGAGAGAGCGCTGCAGACGCTAGAGGCTGAATGTGATGGAAGACCAGGGCTGTGGAGTCGGTACAAAAATCTTCCGGCTCCTCAGTTTATGAAACTGATGCTCCGACTCTGGGTACCCAAAATGGTTCCAACTCAGACTCCTCGACTCCGACTCCTTAGTCTAATACTTAACAGGGCTGTGGATTTTGTACAAAAATCATCCGACTCCTCAGTTTATGAAATCAACTTCTCCAACTCCGACTCCAGGTGCTCAAAATTGCCCCAACTCAGACTCCTCGTCTCCGACTCCACAGCGCTGTGGAAGACAGAGTACAAGTGCAGTGCTGTCCTGACATGGATCAGATAATAATGTTCTTGACCAGCCTTTGCTGCTATTACTCTACCATTAGGGGATGCGGGGGGTGGAGGAACCGCAAGACCACCAGGGAATGCCCTATGGGGGAGAGAGGGGAAACACTAGACACCAGGTACACTGTATGGGGGAGGGAAGGGGGGCCGCTAGACACTAAGAGAAGAGGGAAAAGTTGGATACTAACCTCAGTAGTAAGAAATATCTGGATAGTTCAGAGGTTTCCTGGATCCTACAATGTCAACGTTCCAGCAAAGGGTCCCTATTTACCCATTTGACCCAGCCGGTCAAATAGATGTCAAATAGGTTTCTTCTGGCCTCACTCCCGGCCATGGATTAGCGCATCTGAACTAGGCATGGTTCTACTGGGTAAACGCTCGCTTTCCACCTGTGCTTGCCCAGTCAGTTTGCACTTGTCCACAGCCAGGAGTGTGACAAAAAGAACACCATCCAAAAACTACCCTACTGAGGTAAGTTGCCAATTATTGTCCTGTGCTCATTTAAGGTTTGCTTTACTTTTGCTGGAAACTGTCAGTCACGTCTGCCACCTCTACTCTGAAGGTCTCCTATGACAGGCAGGGTCTATAAACTGATAGCTGCTGAAATCCAGTTCCACAACCTCATGAGACAAGTTGAGAGGCAAACCAGCCCCCTCCGCTATCTCGATTGCGAGGGGAGGTGAGTGTTGGCTTGGCCATGCCTTTATTAAATTTACCAGTATGACTCAGATTTTAAAAAGCCTGTGGCTGAGGAGGGAGGAAGAGAGGCAAGGTAGCTGTAGATCTGACCATGTTGTGGTCCAATTTCAACACCATTTTCAGCTGGTCAAACCTTTAAAGTGTACCAGAGCCGCTGTAAAATGCAAGTTTTATACATACCTGGGGCTTCCTCCAGCCCCATGTGCACAGATCCCTCCTACGCCGCCGTCCTCAGTCTTCCCCAGCTCTGGTACCAGGTCCCATAAGTTCTTCCAGTTGTGGTCAGTCTGACGCAAGAGAAGTGCGCTCTCTACATATCTCTGCGACAGCTGCCTCAGAGATATGTAGAGAGCACACTTCTCTTGCGCAGACTGGCCGCGACTGGAGGAAGTTACAGCACCCGGTACCGGTGCTGGAGAAGACTGAGGACAGCAGCATGGAAGCGATCTGAGCGGATGGGGCTGGAGGAAGCCCCAGGTATGTATAAAACTTATTTTACAGCAGCTCTGGTTTCCTTTAAGTGCAAGAAAATGTCCTTTACAGATACCTGGGTGAATAAATATACTTGGATCCACTTCAAGGTCCCTAAAAATGTAATTAGAACACAGACAATTTTTGTAGCTTTCTTTGGAATACATAAAAATACGATTTACTTTCAAGTTTATTAGATCCCACTTTGAAGTAACTAGAAGAGACAGGTTTTCTCCATATGGCACATAAACAGAACATGGAGTTCATGCAATAGTGTGATCTATGCTTATGTAACCACAAAGCAGACTAAAGAATTTAAAGGTTATAACTAAATTTTTAAATAAACAGAAACAATAGTTTTATCATTAAAAACGAAGCTACACTTCAAAAGACAAATGGTTCCCTAATCCAGTGTAGGCCCTCAGTAGCAGAACTTTTATGTTTGCAGAAGATCAATGACCAGCCCCTTGCAAATCCAGGAACTGAGCTGGGGACTATAGGTTCATTCTTAACAGAAATATGTCCATAAGTCAAAACACTCATTTCTGTCCCCTGTACCTCCATTATGCCTCCCTGTGCCTCCAGTGTCCCTCTCTGTCACCTGTCATCTCCTGTACCTTCAGTGTATCCCTCTGTCCCAAGTGTAGCGCTGCAAAATGTCATTTTAATGGTTTAAAACCATTTTTTTTATTAATTTTCGCAAAAACTACAAGGTGTTTTTTGGGGGAAATTTTTTTTTATTTGTTCCCACAGAATCAAATTTCACATTTTTGGGCCGCTTGTACCAATCAGCAGGTAGTTCTTTAAAAGTCAACTTTAGCACTGTGGTTGGTCCGCAGGTTTTACCCCATGATGCATGTATCGCAGTTTTAAGATTGCGCCATAGATAGCAGCTATGGCCACATGGCTCCGGCTTTTACAAGACAGACAAGACAAATAATTATATTGCACTTCTCTCCTGGCGGACTCAAAGCACCAGAGCTGCAGCCACTAGGACGCGCTCTATAGGCAGTAGCAGTGTTAGGGAGACTTGCCTAAGGTCTCCTACTGAATAGGTGCTGGCTTACTGAATTGGCAGAGCCGAGATTCGAACCCCTTCACCATTAACACCATCCATCCACTTTTACGTATTTCTTACCTCATCTGTCTCTCTTCTTTTGATTACATGCAACTTCTGTCTGTCATTTTGCACTAACCTGAGCCCATCTGTGCCAAAAACCATTCCAAGTGTGACCCTTGTAGTTCTTGGCAAATAATCCCGATTCTGAGGTCTGGGTAGATGCCAGTAAAGTCACACACATATGTACAATGACTGTTGATCACAGGGATTGGGAATTGATCCTTTGGGCAACAGAGGAAGTGTTCTAAAGAGATGCATTGCTAGCCTATGGGCTCGCAGTACGTTCTGTTCCAATGAAAGCGAGAGAACAATGCCCTCGGCCTCCAGAGCTCAAATTGTGGAGCTCAAGCCATTAAGCACATAGAGCACCTGGGTTTAATAGGTGTTCTATTATGCTATTATAATGAGTTCATCCTCTACGTGGGATTACTTTTATATACACCCTTTTAAAACTAAACAGAGTTTAGTAAGAAAACATAACCATTACAGAAATAGCATGGCTTCAGCTGCAATTCCAGCTACTCCCATTTTGTTCAAAACAAGCCAGTCATCCTCCTAATAATCCTCGGCTCCACAACAGGAGCAATAGTCAACCACTTAAGAGGATAAAAGGACTAATCATAACCTTTGCAAATAGGTCACTACAGTGCAGGGGCAAGTTAAGCAGTAGTGGTAGCAGAGAAGGCCAACAGCCAATAGGTGGTCAATGAAATGTAAGCGAGTAAATACCACAACCGCTGCAAGCTTCCCAAATTACCTCCTAGCATTTGTTTAAACACCTTAAGAAGTAAAACAGAGCCCAGCAAGAACAACGTGCCCTTAATCAGTCGCCTTCGCAGATACAAATACTGCGCGAGTCATGTGCCTGGGTGACAGTAATTCAAGCATATGCCTCCAAGTGCCAGCTGTCAGAAGAGATAGAATAAGCCTGAGCTCAGAATGACAACAAAGAGGACGTGCCGAGTGACCAATGCAACAAAGGGGGTTATAATGCCGGCAATCTGAATAACTCCATCCATTCAGTTTGCCCTAGAGACCATGTCTCATCTCAGCTTCAGACAGCAGTTACTGTAGCAGGAAAACAGCCTTTCATTTAGGATATCATTTGAAGAGACGACCATAAAGCTTGATCATATTTGCAGAGCAGTCAGACATTCAAGAAATGATCATATACAGGACAGGCGGTCCTCTACTTACAAACCGGTTCTATTCCGAGAGATTGTAAGAGGAGGCCTGTGTTAAAGGACAAGTCAGAGCAGCATAATAAAAAATCCACTTACCTGGGGCTTCCTCCAGCCGTCCTGTGCCCCCGCCGCAGCTCTGCTCCCCACTGGTGGCCCGGGGTCCCCTCCGGTGAAAGAGGTTTACTTGCGCTCCATCGTGCGGCTCACTTAGTCGCGCTGACATCATCCGGACTGAAATGCGCAGGCGTAGTAGTTTTGTGCCTGCGCAGGACAGTCCGGATGACTTCAGTGCAACTCAGTGAGCCGCACGCTGCAGCTCAAGTAGATGCTGACCTGGCGATGTCGGCATCTGCACCGGAGGGGACCAGGAGCCACCGGAGCTGCGGCGAGGGCACAGGACGGCTGCCAGGGGCTGCAGGAAACCCCAGGTAAGTAGATTTTTTTTTATTTTTATACTCCTCGAACCTTCCCTTTAAAAGAGAACCAGAGAGAATAAATATATTTATACATACCTGGGGCTTCCTCCAGCTCCATAAGCCTGGATCGCTCCCACGTCGCCATCCACGGCTGCCTCTGTCCGCCGGTACCGGGTACCGTCGTTTCCGCCAGTCGACGCAAGCCCAGTGCGCTCCCTCCGTACTGCGCAGGCGCATGAGTACAAAGCCCGAGGGAGCTCCTGCGCATGCGTACAACTGGCCGCGTCCGGCGGAAGTGACGGGACCCGGTTCCGGCGATAGAGGCAGCGGTGGATGGTGGCGTGGGAGCGATCCAGGCTTATGGAGCAGGAGGAAGCCCCAGGTATGTATAATATCTTTTATAATTTTTTACCCAGGCTTCGTCTCTGGTTCCCTTTAAATATGGTGAAATGTGGATTAAGTATTTACTTTGGAACAAGCCTGGATATGGACATATAGTATAAACCAGGTTGTTGGTTGTTTTTTCCATGTGTTTTTAATGTGGTTTAAACTGCTTAGAACTGTTTATCCAATACTGTAACATTATCCAGGGTTGTGGAGTCCGAGTGAAGAAAAAAAAAATGCACTGACTCCAACTCCTAATCAATGTAAACTAACTAAAATAGAAAACATGATAGTGTTCTATATCTCAAAAAAATAGTCATCAGAAATAACTCGTATAAAACACAGTAATAACAGTGCTTAGTCCACAAAAATGAAAAAAAAAAAAAAAAACAATCCAAAAGAAGTTATTTGTGCTGCTGCAGTAAGGGCTTGTACACATTTCCAATGTATGTTGGCGATCAAGACCTGATCCCCTTGTGCAACATCGCTGGGCTGGGCCCTCGCCCTCTCGCTTTGCTCAGACAACTTTTTGTTCTAACTCTATTGGTACAAACACACGGCATACAAATGTCTTTAGCTGCAAGGCGGAGACAAGATTTCAGCGTGCAGGCACAAGCGACAGTTTGCCCTAGCGGGGAATGTACACACGTGACAACATCCGTAGCGATATCACAGCGGAAGCTGTCTGTCAGGGACTACGTAACGGCGATTATTCCGCCGGATGTAACACACACACCTGTTGGAAACAATTCTGCTCTCTCTAGCAAATAGTCGTACACACGGCACAGCTTGCCGAGTCTGCGCAACAAAAGTTGTGAGCGATCGGAAATTTAAATCACTCAGAACAGAGTCTGCAGACAGTCTTTGCCTCACGCTGTATACACACAGCACAATTGTCGCATGGACCGTCGCTCGCTGTATGTCTGCGGAGATATTTGTCTGCCGTGTGTATGGGCCTTCTGTCAGCTTGGATAGTGGACACTGCACACCAGGGCCCTTGCCTCCCGCTTCACTCTGACAACTTTTTGTTCTAACTCTATGTCCACTTCGATAGTGGACACTGCAAATTAGGATTCTCGCCCAGTCGGACAACTCTTTATTCTAACTCTATATATACTTGGATAGTGGACACTGCACACCAGGACCCTCGCCCTCCTGCTTCGCTCGGATCACTTTTTCTTCTAATTATGTTTGCTTGGATAGTGGACACTGCACACCAGGACCCAGGCTTCAGGCTGGTAACTCGGGTTGCCAGGTTAGTGCTGCTGGCAGCCAGGTGCAGTGGACACAAGAAAACCAAGCTTCTCCACTTTCCAACAATATGTAGATTTGAAAAGGGAAGTTAACAGATTTTAAACAGGAGACAGTCAAAGTCAGAAGATGGTAGAATACGTAAGCACCAATTAAATAAATAATTGTTGGGAAACAGAGGACAGGCTGCAGACCTCAGATTCCCTCCATCTGTTGGAGCGCATGGAGAGGTGCAGAGCTCATAATGAGCTCCAGTGAGCACGCTGTGTGCAGGGACACGACACAGGCTAAAGGACACACTCACAGCAGGGAGACAGCCGAAGCCTCATTTGTTAATATGGAGGGATTCTGACAAGAGCTTTTGCTGAAAATTATTACAGTCATTCATGTGTGCAACATAACCCATTTAGTCTGCACAAGGGATTTGCTTCCTCCGCTCCATCAGTCTGCTGTTCCTGTTTTTGCTTCAGCAGTGGCAGAGAATGGAAAAAGCAAAGATCTCCTATGAAACGCTGAAGCCTGTGCCAAATGTGCTCACAACAGCTAATGAATGCAAGACCTGAAAGCAGCTATGGTAGAGAGTCAGGTGCAGTCTGTGTACAGGAACAGTCCTCAGCCTATGATGAGACAGAACACTCATATTGCACTTTTCTCTTGGTGGATTCAAAGTGCCAGAGCTGCAACCACAAGGGCGCGCTGTATAGGCATTAGAAGGTCTCCTCACTGAACAGGTGCTGGCTTACTGATCAGAAAGAACAGAGATTCAAACCAAGGTCTTCTGTGTCAGAGGGAAAGCCTACCCATTTCAGACAAGAGATCTGCAGGACAGATTGGGGTTTGCCTAGAATCAACCAGGTTGGCAAAACACTGGGCACAACCAGATAACACCAGAGAAAAAAAATACAGACTAAAAATATATCAGTGTATAATATAGGTGCTATTTTCTGTTTGTAACAAGAATCTTTTTTTGCAAATGGGATTTTAAAAGGAACCCCGAGGTGAGAGCAATATGGAGGCTGAAATATTGATTTCCTTCTAAAGGACAACTGAAGTGAGAAGAATATGGAGGCTGCCATATTTATTTCCTGTTAAACAAATCCAGTTGCCTGGCAGCCCTGCTGATCTATTTGGCTGCAGCGGTGACTGAATAACACCAGAAACAAGCATGCAGCTAATCTTGTCAGATCTGACAATGTCAGAAACCCCTGATCTGCTGCATGCTTGTTCAGGGTCTATGGCTGAAATTATTAGAGGCGGAGGGTCAGCAGGGCTGCCAGGCAACAGGTATTGCTTAAAAGGAAATAAAAATGGCAGCCTCGGTATGTCTCTCACTTCAGTTGTCCTTTAAATACCAGTTGTCTGGCTGTCCTGCTGATCTTTCTGATCACTAGTGTCTGACTCACACCCCCAAAACAATCACAGATAATCTAGTCAGATTTGTGTCAGAAACATCCAATTTGCATACTTGTTCAGGATCTATGGCTAAAAGTAATCGAGGCAGATGATCAGCAAGACAACCAGGCAATGTGGATTGGGAAATAAATAGGTCATCCTCCATTACCCTTGGTTCCCCTTAACAAGTCTGCACAGAGAAAGCCACATTTCCCGTTCTGTGCTGCCATTGTCTCCAGTGCTACCGATTTACTTTTTTATTTCAGTTAAAATGACCATGCAGTGAGAGGGATATGGATGCTGCCAAATGTATTTCCCTTAAACCAATGAAAGCAGACTGGCTGTCCATCTGGTCGTCACAGTCCAATACTGTAAGCAAGCGATTCAGAAGGAGCTCTGTCCACACATCAAACCATGATTGGCCAATTGTGCCACTTCCGTGGATTGTTTATAACATAATGGTTTGTTTATAGAGTTTAGAGAAGTTTTTATGGGGCAGCACAGTGGCATAGTGGATAGCTCTCTCACCTTGCAGCACTGGGTCCCTGGTTCAAGTGCACTATCTGCATGGAGTTTGTATGTTCTCTCCGTGTCTGTGTGGATTTCCTCTGGGCACTCTGGTTTCCTCACACATTCCAAAAACATACAGATAAGTTAATTTGCTTGGCATCATATGTCTATGTATGTATCATGTAGTGTATGTATTGTAGTCTAGGGCCAATTTAGGGGGTTAAATTTGCCCTAGACTACGATACATACACTACATGATACATACATAGACGTATGATTATGTAGGAATTAGATTGTGAGCCCCTCTGAGGGACAGTTAGTGACAAGACAATATACTCTGTACAGCACTGCAGAAGAGGTCGGCACTATATAAATACTAAATAGTAATAATAATAACAATAATAATAATAATGATAATGGTGTAGCTATTATTGGAGCAGAGGGAATATTTTGATCGCAGTTCTACTTTCAGGGTAGGACGGTTCACAGTGATCAGTTGCATATTACGAACTGCAATGGAGACCGGACATAGACTTTAATACAAAGCCTGCATGCAGCGAGTTACTTATAACAGTTACAGGGCTGTGGAGTCGGTACAAAATCATCTGACTCCTCAGTTTAGGAAACCACGACTCCGACAGCCCTGGTTGCAGCACAGTACTGTGAACAGGCCAACAGAATTGTATGGGCAGTAAACGGACATGCAGAATTATTCTGCAACACAACTGATCACTGTGAACTAGCCCTCAAATTTTGTTCTAACCACACCCACACACGATTCTGCAGCATCATCAGCACTAATGAAGAAACTATGAATGCCACAGACTCTCATGCCAGAGGAGTGCAGTCATTATGGCTCACCGCTGGTCTGCACAATGGAAAATGGATAGATGTGGGTATGCGGATGTGTCCTATTTCCATCAATAAAAGGCATTATGCTTTGAAAGTCTTTCCGGAACTTTACTTTCTGGTGACAATAAAAGAATATCGGAGTGAAAAGGGAGCTTATTGAACAGCTGATTCCCGTAACACAATGGACATGATTGAGTGATAAGTATGGGCGCCGATGTGATGGGAGGAGTCTGCCAGTGCTGCGCCTGACTCACTCTATATATGGCAGGGTGACATTTTCACCTTTTGGGTTCAGGAAAGTCACAGGCATGGCTGGAGAATACATCAGTCTGGCACGCCTTCTGCAGAAACGGCTCATTTGGGTAAAATATGTCAAATATTTGGAGACGCTTACTGAGGTTTTCTCTGGAAATTTGCCAAAATATCTCTTCTGCTGCCCAGACAGGGGGATACAGCAGGTCTGATCACACTGGTATTTGCGTATTGTGTGGATTGGATCATGATTTGTTACACAGAAAGTTTGGCACGAGAAACCATTTTTGCATTATTAGTTTTTATTACCTGACTGGCTGGAGTTTCCAGAACTCTTCCTGTGTGAATGTGGGATGCTGTTTGGCTGGACTGAGCTGCTGTCTAGTCCAGACTTCCTACTGGCCAATAATAAAGAGCTGGAGGGGGAGAGGGGGCACCAACCGGTCATTTCCTCTGAACACAGAGCTGACCCTGTTCTGTGTGTAAAAGCATTTTATTATTACCTAATTATATAGCACTGACATCTTCTTCTGCAGGGTACACTTATGTCCCTAAATGTCACTAACTGGACTTTAGAGGAGCTCACAATCTAACTCCTACCACAGTCCTAGTCTTATAGCCGGCAGAGACTAAGGACTAAGGTTTTTATTTAAAAAAAAAAAAAAAAAAAACGTATAGTTAAAAGAGCAGTGAGAAACAGTTTATTATTGCAAGAAGAGCAGGATGATGGAAGGTGCAAGTGGATTTTATAAAGAAACCGGAAAGGGTTAAATGTTTCATTATATTCTGAGGCGGGATCAACTCCTAAACTGTAGTTATAGTGCTGGACAGAAAGAGTTGTGTTTTGTTTTGTTTTGTCAGCAGGGAAAGGAAAGAGAACCCTTGGTGAGAGGGCTATGGAGGCTATACTGCAGATCCTCTGACTAATATTTTAAGCCATAGACATTTAATCTGCATGCTTCTTCAGGGTCTATGACAAATCTGACAAGATTAGCTGCATTGCTTGTTCCAGGTGTGAGATTTAGACCCTACTGACCAGAAAGATCAGAAGGATGCCAGGCAACTGGTATTGTTTAAAAGGAAATAGCACCTTCCATAGGTGTTCTACCTCGGGTTCCTTTTAAAGGGAACATGAAGTGTGGAAACTCACTTCAGGTTTGATACATACCTATGTAGAGGGGAGGTTCTGGATATCTAGGGAGGGGCTTTGTCACAATATCAGCCACACACACCCCGCTGACGATCTATTTTGAGAAAAGGAATAGATTTCTCATGGGAAAGGGGGTATTCAGCTACCGATTGGCATGAAGTTCAATCCTGAGTTAAAGCTCCTCCTTGCTCCAGGAAAACTTTACAAACAGAACAAACATTCAAGACTTTAGATTAACATTAAAGCAGATTTACAGTAAAATGTTTCCCATCTACCCCACCAATGGATTAACTACACAAGTCTAAGGGCCAGATTTATCAAAGCATTAACCACAGTTTTTTCTTCTTAACCAGCCTAGCGTTATGGGTGAGCTCAGCTCGTCCAGTACCGCCAGGATGGATCTCTCAGCCCCTGGTCTTTTTTTACAATTTTTTTTTTTTTAAACACGCAGCTAGCACTTTGCTAGCTGCGTGTTTTATTCGATCGCCGACGCCGATCGCCACCGACCTACCGCTACGAGCCCCCCAGACCCATAGCGCAGCCTGGCCAATCACCGCCAGGCTGCGCTATGGGGTGGATCGGGACTCCTCCTGACGTCATGACATCAATGATGTTGATGACGTCATTCCAATCGTCGCCATGGAGACGAGGGAAGCCCTAACAGGAAATCCCGTTCAGAGCGGGATTTCCTGTTACGTATGATTGCCGGTGACGATCGGAGGGTTGGGAGGGATAGCGTAGGGATGGGGGAATCGTGTAGCTAGCGCTAGGCTAGCTACATGATAAAAAAAAAAATTAGGTGAAAAAAAAAAACCCACCCGCTGCCAAGCGCCACAAAAAATCAAAATGCCAGGGTGGCTAAGAAGTGCTTAATAGCAGTTCTACAGATAGTGCAGCAGTACAGGCTAGACATGATTTGTGAAGTGCCCCTCCCCCTTGCTGAATTCTTCCTCAGAGTCTGATGGTATCAATACAGCAGATGTATCGGTTAACTCAGCAACAGCAATTCCTAACTCCTCCTATTCCTAACAGTTTAAAGAGAAACTCCGACCAAGAATTGAACTTTATCCCAATCAGTAGCTGATACCCACTTTTACATGAGAAAAATAATGATTTTCACAAACAGACCATCAGGGGGCGCTGTATGACTGATTTTGTGCTGAAACCCCTCCCACAAGAGGCTCTGGTACCGTACGGTACTCTGGGCAAACTGTCACAATGTAACAATGTTCAGACAGGAAATAGCTGTCTGTTAAAGCCAGACCAGCTAGAAACAGCTCCATAATCTGCCCACAGTAACAATGTCACCATGTAATACAAGTCAGAATGTGAATCTGGGAGAGGAAAGATTTTACAATGATCAAACACTGACTAAATCATGTATACATAATTATTGTAAAAATGAAGCACTTTTTTTATTACATTATTTTCACTGGAGTTCCTCTTTAAGAAGGAATCTGCACGATCTAGTGATTTCTTAAGATGTCAGACAGTTCTGCACTGATTTTTAAAAAACACAAATATTTTGTCTCAGACACTCTTGATAAATGTCCCCCTGTGTGTTAAGCACAAATGCACACTTTTATTAATTAAAAAAAAAAAAAAAAAGAGAAGACTGAAAGGGTTAATCATTTTAGCTTTGTTTTCTCATGAAGTCACTTAACTGAACAGAGAGAACATTCTCTTATCTCTAAATAAAGGAAATAAGAGCTTAAATCCATGAAGTCGGAGAGCTGAGCAGACTGAAAATAGCAGTGCTGTACTTGCGGATTCATCTGTACATTTTATTATTTTGCAAGATAGCAGCTTCCTCTGAATGCACAGCGCATGATAAGGAGCAACACAAAATGTCAACGCGCACAAAATAGAGAGAGACGGCTCTGGATATCAAGTTGTGACACATCCTCTGATCCCGGTGAGGAATGTTAGTGCGTCCGAGTTGTTCTGTTGTCTGGGCCTTCACATCAGAGATATTCTTTCACTTCCTATGGACTTATGGGAAAAACAAAGTAAATGCAACTGTGTATCGGGGGCATCCACAGCTGTCAAGCTGAACCTCAGGAGTTTGGCTGAAGCTGGGCACACATGTATGATGACTGTCACCCCGGCAGGGATCAGGGCTCGATTCCTCAAGCGATGGCCTGCAGGCCAAGTGTAAATTGTAGTCAAACAGACAGACGTTCCTTAATATCCTACTTCACATAGAATAGTCATATTAAAGTACTTTCCTGAGCTAAGAATAAAGCTAAGTGCGCAGTTGTTTCACTAAAGTGATAGCCGCTTTACAAAATCATAATATGGGTTACAGAGTTTGATACATGAAACTGCTGTAATATTGCTGTGGACAGACAAAGCTCACTTTTTCCGTCAAGCACACGCTCAACCTTAGGCCATTTCCCCTTTGACCTCTGACCAAGTTGTACTCCTACTTGATAAGCTAAAGCACACTGCCTCAAGGTATAAATATTGTATACTACCCCACCCTCTCGTCTCCTCCTCCCCCATTCCTTTAGATCGGACAGTGTTCTCCCCAGGCTCTTTTAGCCGGGTGCTCCACCCAGCTAGTTTTGGTGAGCACCCGGCTGTCATCGGCTCACCTCCTCCTATGCTGTAAGCAGAGTTGTGCACGGAAGCACCAGCCCTGCATTCTCTTATCTCGCCCCACCCGGCTACTTTTTCATGCCACCCAGCTGGAAAAAGGGGAGAACACTGTTCTCCCTAAGCTCATAAGGGCAGGGCTCTCTCACCCTTTTGTGTCTTGGATTTTATTACACATTCATTCATAATTACGTGACTGCAATTTCCAATTCTGGTTTGTTTGTTTTTTTACTAATTTTGTAATTTGTACTAACTCTGTATTTAGTATATTGGTGTACACCATTGTCTGTATTATTTTGTACTCATGTTTGTTTCTCACTTTGTACAGTGCCACAGAATATGTTGGTGCTTTATAAATCAATAATAATTATAGTAATATTAAGTTACCACCGAGCAGCATGATACCACGAGTTACGCTATTAGTGTGAACCGCAGTACTCAAGTACCGAGAGTGTTGGCTATGGTAGCCCTCATTAGTAGCACACGTTACCATAGCGATAGTACAACACAGCTGGTAGCAACGGTGATATTGCCGTGCGCTGTCTGTACATGTGTATGAGGCTGTACTCAGAACTGTATCACCCAAGGCTGACTTTGGCCTGATGAGTGTTCAGGGCTCTAAGTACACTCTCCACATATGAAGCTCCTACCCAGGGCTGTACAGTAGTAGAACGTTTTGTACACAATTGCACTGCCCCGCTTGGACCCTCTGAAAGTATGCTTGTTGGATACTTTCTTGCAGTCACACTATCCTTTGTGAACAAGCGCAGCTGTACTGTGCCTGCCCGACCACGTCTGCACACAAAACCGAAGTCGATACACCACAAGTGGCAGTATGGCCACACTAGCTTGCGCCGGGGAGCACTTGATAACTGTTAGAGCAGGGGTGCCAAATAGGTCGATCACGATCTACCGGTAGATCGCGACTGACTGATGGGTAGATCAGGGCCGCATCCTATCAAATTTGACTGCTGGCACCTGTAGATCGCGGCCAATCAGGGAAGGGATGGGGAGGGGAGATGCGTGGCTGAAAGGGAGGGCCTCTCCCTTCAGCCACACATCTACCCTCCCCATCCCTTCCCTGACTGGCTGCAAGCAGTGGCAGCAGAATCTCATGGGACGCGGCCACATTTGCCGCCCACCGGACCAAACGCCCGATGTCTCATCCGCAGATGAAGGAGGAGGAGCTGCGGATGAAGGAGGGGAGACCGGGACACAGACACCAATGCTGGAGGGAGGTAAGTGATACCTATACTAAGCTACCTGTACTGGGCACCTATACTTAGCTTCCTGTACTTGGCACCTATATTTAGCTACCTGTACTGGGCACCTATACTTGGCTAATAGTAATCACCAGAAGAAAGAAACAGTGTGTACCTTCCGTCTCTCAAAATTTCGAGTCTGACGCTTGGTCACGCCGTGGTACGCAAAACGGCAGTCGCTCCACCGCTTTGAGCCTCCACCCACCTCCTGCACCACTCACCCTGCATGCTCGGGACACGTAAGAGATGCCCGGCATCACACCATCTAAACACTTGTTTTCTATATGAAGTGCCCATCATGATTGTGTGTATATAGACTGTTATATTATGCAAGTACATTTTGAGAGACGGAAGGTGCACGCTGTTTCTCTCTTCTGGTGATTACTATTATTCATGTGGCTTTCTTCTTCATTGAGCGGAGCAGACGTCTAAAGTGGGCAGCAGTCACATTACACAGCGCAAGGTACTACAGGGCAGAGAGAAGCATTGTTGCCATAGTAGACCAACAGCTTACTTTTTTGAATTTTGGGAAGTGCCACACACCATTTTTCATTTTTTTCTTGAAGTATCACCTATACTTGGCTACTCTTGGTCATGGCAAATTTCAAAGTAGCTTGCGAGCTGAAAAAGTGTAGGCAGGCCTGCGTTAGAGGATCCAGGGCTGTGGTGTGGAGGACGACACGGGAAGCTTCTGGAGAAATAAATATGGTAGCCTTCATACCACTCTCACCTCGGGGTTACTTTAAGAAAGATTAGTCTGAGTTGCCAAAAACTGATGAGTTTGAGTCAAAAGACTTCTCTGTCTCCATAGCCCCAAATGTAGCAGCAAGCAAATTCACCATTTGTCATTTACTGGTGTCAGAAGTGTGTAAGCCTGGTATCATTAACAGCTGAGACTTAAAAAGTTATGATTTCATCAAGGTTTTTCCAAAGAAAATTCATGAGATTTACAACAACAGAAATACATCAAGTAATTGTAAGTGTTTTGCCTGCCTGGAATGGGGCTATACACTAGTGATTCCCAGGGCTAGTGTGCAGTATGCTGGCAAGCCTAGGGGGGGGGACACACTTAGCAGAATCGCATAAGTGTTCCCCATAAAACACATTGGAAAACTCACACGATTCTGCTAAGTGTGACACTGACCTAAATCTAAAGCTTGTGTTTTAAAGCGGAAATGAACTCAAAACTTCCTCTCTGCTTTAAAAGATAAACAACAGCATAAGAACCTTAACCACTTGAGGACTGCAGGGCTAACCCCCCCTAGTGACCAGGCCATTTTTAGCAAAATTGGCCACTGCAGCTTTAAGGCCAAGCTGCAGGGCCGCACAACTCAGCACACAAGTGATTTCCCCCCCCCCCCCCCCTTTTCTCCCCACCAACAGAGCTCTCTGTTTTTTTTTCTAAAAACCTCTTTCTTTAAATGTATTCCCTCCCTCCCCACAGCCGGCCAATTATGCGATCTCATGCAAAATAGAGCCCCAGGACTTTACGCCAATTGGCGTTAGGCGGTCCTGGGGCTGCCACCGTGGCCACGCCTACTGGCGTGACGCGGGCTGCAGAAGGTTAAAGGAACTGTCAGGCAAAAAAAAAAAAAAAAAAAAAAGTTTCACTTACCTGGGGCTTCTACCAGCCCCATGCAGCCACTCACTGCTGCTCCGGTCCCCCTCCGCCAGCTAGTTTTGTTTTTGCCGACCTCATAAAAATGTACGCATTGACCCAGTAACGCGTAAAAACGTATGTGTTAATGTTCCTGCACCAGCGGGAATGCGTAAAAATTTACACAATGCGGCCCCCCGGCCCCGAGGTCGGCAAAAACAAAACCAGCTGGCAGAGGGGGACCGGAGCAGCAGTGAGTGACTAGAGGGCACAGGATGGCTGCATGGGGATGGGAGAAGCCCCAGGTAAGGCCCGGTTCACACTTGCGGTTTAGTAAAAACCGCACCGGATGTCCGGACCGCACCGTATCCGGACCGGACCTGATCCGTACGGTTCCTATCCGGATCCGGTCCGTTTGCATCCGGTTTCCGTGCGGTGTGAACACGGTTGCGGTCCGGATCCGGTTTCTTAAGGAGATAACATCCTTTTAATTACCTGGGGTCTGGGAGGTCAGCAGAAGGGTCTGGGGTCATTGTTGGAGACAGGTGGACGTGTGGAGACCATCCGTGGATACAGAGACTGCAGTTGGGACCATGGATCCAGGCATTTACTCGTAAACCTGGGAATTCTCTCTGTTGTTACTCGTAAACCTGGGAATTCTCTCTGTTGTTCGCCTCCTTCAGCAGACATGTTGCTGGCAAAAAGAGCTCCAGCATGAAATCGCTGCTGCCCCACTCTTCGCTGGGCCCATGTGGTCCCCATCCAAAATGCATAGGAAGTGGGGTAGAACGTCCGGTTTTTGTAGCCAGTGTGTTGTGCGCTCTCCGGCTCTCATTGCTTTGTATTGGCCGGATGGTGCAGTCCGGCTCCGCTCCGGATACGGCTGCCGGAGGAGCCGGACCAAAAAATAGCGCATGTTGGAACGGACGCCGGAGTCCGGATCCGGCCCGGATCCGGTCCGGCTCCGGTCCGGCAGAACGGACGCATGTGAACGGACGCATAGGCTTTCATTGCCATGCCGTGCGTCCGTTCCGTCCGTTCTGAAAGCGGTCCGGCTCCGGCACGGCGATTCCGGACGGCCACCGCTAATGTGAACCGGGCCTAAGTGAAACTTTTTTTTGCCTTATAATTCCTTTAACCACCCTGGCATTCTGCCAGGGTGGCTGCGGGAGGGTTTTTTTTAAATTAAAAAAAAACTATTTCATGCAGCCAACTGAAAGTTGGCTGCATGAAAGCCCACTAGAGGGCGCTCCGGAGGCGATCTTCCGATCGCCTCCGGCGCCCAGAATAAACAAGGAAGGCCGCAATGAGCGGCCTTCCTTGTTTTGCTTATATCGTCGCCATAGCGACGAGCGGAGTGACGTCATCGACGTCAGCCGACGTCCTGACGTCAGCCGCCTCCGATCCAGCCCTTAGCGCTGGCCGGAACTTTTTGTTCCGGCTACGCTGGGCTCAGGCGGCTGGGGGGACCCTCTTTCGCCGCTGCTCGCGGCGAATCGCCGCAGAGCGGCGGCGATCAGGCAGCACACGCGGCTGGCAAAGTGCCGGCTGCGTGTGCTGCTTTTTATTTCATTAAAATCGGCCCAGCAGGGCCTGAGCGGCAGCCGCTGGCGGTGTTGGACGAGCTGAGCTCGTCCAGACCGCTCAGCTGGTTAAAAGAAAAAAACATTTCTTTGTTACAGCTGATACAAATCCTGCAATAAATCTGCAGTGTATCTACTTCTTGCTTTCATGGAAGCAGACATATCATCCGATGCTTTCAAATTAGTTGCTATGCCGAGGTAGTCAGCTGCCACAGCTGAGGGATCAGATTACAACTTGTGATGAGACAGATGAGGGGGGAATTAGACAGGCTAAACTCTCTAAATACATACAGGGTGCATTTCTCAGTTTTGTCCTGTGCAAGAGTTCGGGTCCACTTTCAGGTGTTAAAATATTCTATGGGCATTTGAAATAATGTAGCAGTAGTAAAGCAGACAATGCACCTTCCACAATGCTTAAAGCGGACCCAAACCAAACATTTTTTTAATTAAAAATATTTAGCTGCACCACTCTGACACATACAAAGATAAATAAAGACTCCTTCAAACCTATGATCATTTCAGTGCATGCTTTTCACCCTTCTCTTTTCATAGCTAGGGTTATACTGGGGGCAGCCATTAGCAATTCCTCCATTGCCGGACACCATCTACGCCACCAGTTTGCCGGATTCTGTTCCGGCAATTTGAAAGGGATGGAGGGCTTCCTCCAATAAATGTAAAATATTTTATACTTGTCATCATGCAGCTGAAAAAAAGGCTGCTATTTATTATTATAAATTTAGAAAATAGATTTCTGAAATCTTGTATTTTTAATTTGGGTCCACTTTAAGAGATTTATTTATCCACCAGCACCAGGATGGGTGCCGCGACACGGCTGTTAGGTCGTCACTTGTATGCTGCTTGTAATTCCTGCACTGGTGATGGTGGATAAATAAATTGTGGATGGTGCATTGTCTGTTTTTCTACTGCTACATTGGAATACTTCTATTACGTGTGCACCCCACAGGAGGGTCCAACCAGTTTTCGAAGTCCACCAGTGCATTTTGTGCAGACACTGTACCTCTGTTTGGTTCATATTGGCATTTTAAATAAGCTGCCGAATATTTATTTATATTCTATTTTAAAACTAGGGCACATTCAACCAATGGACTCTCAGTTATGGCATAAAAAGCAAAGTTTTAAATAATGGTTTGCAGCCAACCTGACTAAACTTTTAACCCACGCGTATGCTGCGTGCCTTCCTTGGCTGAGATAATCACACGACAAATTGCCTCAAGCTCTGTGAAATGGATGTGTTTATTGGCCTCGGCACATAAAATATTTATACACTAGATTTGTTTTAGAATAAAAAGCACATTTACTAAGTTTGTATCATTAATGATTTATGAGAACATTTGCCATTCTGAAAGTGGTAGATTTGTTTTTTTACAAGGCAACAAAACAACATAAGGACACAAACAGTGTTATTGTGTGTTATTACTCACATAAAGCCCAATACGGTGGCATGGGAACCTGGTTTGCAAAGGCGGCTGCACCTGGCTCATAGGTGCCCAGCATCAACCAATGTACTTGCTCTTCACTGTGGCAGTAATGATTACCAACATGGGTGCTTTGCCTCAATAAACTGGCCTGCATTATATGGCTTTCTCCCAGAGGACCCAAAAGCGCAAAAGCCTGTCTCAGATCAGTACACAGGATAAAGTTATGCGTTCATAAATGCCAGACTGAACAGGTGGATTTTCAGTTTTGATTTTAACACCTCCAGGGTTGGAGCTTTCTTGAATGGGTGAGGTAAGGCATTCCAAAAGGTAAGGGCAGCATGGCTGAAGGCTGTGGCTCCAAAGGTTTTTAGTTGGACTCTGGGGGTGGTGAAGTGATGTGATCCTTGTGATCTGAAAATGTGGGAGGTGTGAAAAGAGTTTTGGGTACCTGCTAAAACCAAGCCACGTACTGTAGCCGTGGTTGCTAGAAAGTTTTCTAAAAACATAAAACAATGTGGTATGTGTGGACTTTACTCACACATGCCTTGTACAGATGTGCTCATACACTGGTGGGACATGGCCACAAGAAACCTTTTCAATCAGAATCAACTTTATTTGTCAAGTGCGACAGGCGCTGCACCCGGATTTAATTTTTACTTAGTGCTCAAGCACATCATTCTACCAAGCATGCACGGAGCCTCACTTGCGTATGTCCAGTGTACAGAGCCAGGAGTGCGGCCAGAAGAAAAAAGTCCTGTGCAGCTGCAGTGGTTTTAAAGATGATCTGAGAAGCCTCTGGACCACCCAGAGGCTTCCCACTACTGAGGCAACTATCCATATTCTGGAGTTAGAGGAACACAGAGCCTGGCTGTGATGCTGATCTTTGACTTCGCACTTGCACCAAGCATGGAGAAAGTTGTGTCAGGACTTCTGATCTGCACACCGGTCCTGGGTCAGTCACACAGAAAGTATCCCAGACAGAGGATCAGCGCAACAGCCAGGAGAGCATTATTTGTGCAAGTCAGAATTGGTGGCCTCTACAACCCTCCCATTTCCAGTTAGTACAACACACACACACACACACACACACACACACACACACACACACACACACACACACACACACACACACACACACACACACACACACACACACACACACACACACACACACACACACACACACACACACACACACACACACACACACACACACACACACACACACACACACACACACACCTCCCCCCCCAAGTTAAAGGACAACTTAAGTGAAAGGTATATGGAGGCGGTCATATTTATCTCCTTTTAAGCAATACCAGTTGCCTGGCTATCCTGCTAATCCTCTGCCCAGTAATACTTTTATCTATAGACCCTGAACAAGCAAGCAGCAGATCTGGTGTTTCTGACATTGACAGATCTGACAAGATTAGCTGCATGCTTGTTTCTGGTGTGATTCAGACGCTACTGCAGCCAAATAGACCAGCAGTGCTGGCAGGCAACTGGTATTGTTTAAAGGGAAAACAATATCACAGCCTTCATATTCCGCACACTTTAGTTGTCCTTACAAGCATCAATTTTCCCTTTTGAATTCCAGCAGGTTCAATTACTCTGCTCAAAAACTTATTGACCAACATATCCAATTGATTGAATTTGATTTTGGTCTAATATCGATGGGAAGGATCGGTCAGACATGTTGGAAAATTTTCATCATCAATTGAGGCCAGGAGTGGTAGTTAATCAATGGGCCATAGCGCTGCACTGATCAAAGAGTTCTGAAACAGATTTCTACTGAAATCTATTGAGAATTTACGTGCTGTGTGTTGGTGTAATCAAATTAATCGATCACACTCATGATCAGAGGGTGATCGATTGGTTTGCTGCATTGGGGGGGGGGGGGAATTGGTGCATGTATGGGCACCTTTAGAAAATCGTGATTGTCATTCGTTTTGTTTCCCCATCACACACAGTGACATCAGTTTAATGCCTATCTAATTCTGTGTAAAAACCTACACACAGCTTCACCATAGCCAATCTCCATAAAAGGTGAGCAGTGCCTAGCAACCCTCTGCAGAGTGAGGCGGAGTGTATCAGACGGGTTATATCACGTCTTCGTCAAGGACACAAATGCAGCACAAAGCTAAGCTACGCACAACAGCTATTGAGATGGTATAAAATAAGTAAAGCATCCATACACCGGGACATTATAAGATAGCAGGCACTGTATTTATATCTTGTACTCACACTACATCAATCACAGCCTGCTGATTTATGCCATCAGCCCCTTTAGGGGTCATTCACATAAGTGCTTTTGGCACTCGTTCTAGCAGCTTCCTTGACCAGAAACTGTAACTTTACTGAGTGCCGTAGTGATCAGCGGGACTGTCCGGCATAGTTCACTCAGGCACTTCATAGCAGCGCATGTTTAGTATCAGGCAGTAACAAAACCGTGCAGGCAATATTTAAAACGTGGTAAATGCATTCTAAATGCGGCTTGAAGGTTTGTTTTTGTTTTTTTAATAGTTTTCCTGCAACCTATAGGTAGCACAGAGGCGTAGTGGTTAGCGCTCTCGCCCTGCAGCACTGGGTCCCTGGTTCGAATCTCAGCCAGGTCAACATCGGCAAGGACTTTGTATGTTCTCTGTGTCTGTGTGGGTTTCCTCCGGGCACTCTGGTTTCCTCCCACATCCCAAAAACATACGGATAGGTTAATTGGCTCCCCCTAAAAACTGGCACTAGACTAACACATACACTACGCAATACATACAGACACATAGGACTATGGTAGGGAATTAGATTGTGAGCTCCTCTGAGGGACAGTTTGTGACAAGATGATATACTCTGTACAGCGCTGCGTAAGATGTTGGCGCTATATAAATACTAAATAATAATAATAATAATAATAACCACATCATGTTTTCAACCACCGAAAAATAGGCTAGAAGCAAGTAGAGACATTAACGGCAGCACAGTGGCGTAGTGATTAGCACTCGCACCCTGCAACGCTGGATCCTCAGTTCGAAATCCCGGTCAGGGCACTATCTGCATGGAGTTTGTATGTTCTCCCAGTGTCTTCGGGGGTTTCCTTTGGGCATTCCGGTTTCCTCCCACATTCCAAAAACATCCAGATAAGTTAATTGCCTCCTAAAATTGGCCCTAGACTACAATACACACACTACACGATACATACATAGCCATATGACTATGGTAGGGATTCGATTGTGAGCTCCTCTGAGGGACAGGTAAGTGACAATACAATATACTCTGTACAGCACTGCGGAAGAGGTCATTGCTATATAAAATACTAAATAATAATAAACACCACTAATAACTACCGTATATACTCGGATACAAGTCGACCTCGTGTATAAGTCGACCCCAATATTTGAGCCCCTTAAGCTGGAATTGTTCTGTGTCTCCAGTATAAGTCTACCCCTAAAAGTTAACGACTGCATTTGGGGACCAGGAGTGGTTAATGGCTGCACTGCATACAGTATTGTGGCTATTAACCCCTCCTGGCCCCCAAGTGCAGCCATGCATTGTCTCTCTTCCTCCCTGCAGAGCACTAGTGGGCTGGAGACATTGATCTTACCTCCCACCTACCATCACCCAAAGGGTGTCCCCCTCTCTACCCCCACCCCCACATCCCCACCATGTGTAATGAAATGCTGTGTAGTCCACGGCAGGAGCAAAATGATTGCAAGGGACTTTAATCCTCCCTCACCCAAAGCATGTCTACATCTCTATCTTCCCCCGTGTAATTGAATGCTGTGTGCAGCAGCAGTGAAGTGGCTGCTGGGATCTTTAATCCTCCCTACCTTCCACCCACCATCACCCAAAGGACCTCCACCACTCTATCTTCCCCTGTGTAAAATGCTGCGGAATCGCCGCAGCCGACTTACGATACCAGCACCAGCTGTCACGCACTCTCCACTTCCTCACTCATGTTGCATCCTGTGACTACGGGAGCCGGCGGTATGCAGACTTGCGTGCATTAGAATACCGCCTCCAGAAGTCACATGACTCCGAGCGAGTGAGGAAGAGTGCACATGACAGCTGGTGCTGGAATCGTAAGTCGGCTGCGGCGATTCCACAGCATTTTACACAGGGGAAGATAGAGTGGTGGAGGTCCTTTGGGTGATCGTGGGTGGGAGGATGAAAGTCCCCGGCCACTAGTCCACTACAGGGAGGGGGAGAGAGAAAGGCAGCCCTCTCATCCTGGCTATAAGTTGGTAAATTTAGGACTATCTCAAGTACAAACCGACCCCTCCCCCCCCCCCCCCCCCCCCCACACACACACTTTTACACTTTGAGCTAGTCCTAAATTTCTCGACCTATATCAGAGTATATACGGTAACTTGGTTTTGGCAAAATCCAAAACTGTATGAAGACCTACATGCGCTTCATGAAACACTTGTTCAAGATAGTTTCAGGCATTTTTCCAAGAGCAGATAGATTATGCCAGCCGACGGTTCATTAGCAAACAGGCACACTGGAAAATCATGACTGATTAATAACAATAAATGGCCCTGGAGGTGTCACTTAATGGTCCTCCTTCCTCCCCGTAAAGCAGAACATGCTGATTGGCTAAGAGCCATACAGTATCCTTATATGGGAAAAGGCTCTTGATCCTGTGCCTATTCCTTTAGGCAGGGTTCTTTCACCCCTTTGTGGTCAGATTTGTTATACATTTTATTCCTGTTACAGCAGAGTCCCATATATCAGACACCGGTAGGGATCACCTGATGCCAGATACATATGGTTGCTGGTTGCTTGAGCATCCGGCCTAAAATGCACAAACCTCCCTCCCCAAATGCTCACCAAGATTCCAGCGCCATATAGCAGCCTTCCACTTGCTCCTAGCAGCTTTCTGGCTTTCCCCACGCACGGAAGCAGACCTGTCACCTGACCCGCACCAGGTCACGTGACACGCCGACTTGCATGCGCGGACGCCAGAGGCCACTAGGAGCAAGAGGAAGGTTGCTACACATCGCTGGAGCCTCGGTGAGTATATTAAATGCAGCAAACATCCACAAAACCTCCCCAAAAAGAAAGTCGCTGTTATCCATCAGGCATGCCGGTAAGATGAGACTTCTGGTTACCAGAGTTCTGGATAACGGTGTATATTTGTCACTGTAATTACTAGGTCTACCAATGCTGTACTTTGTACCAGTGTCTATATTTGGTGTACACCATTGTCTGCATTATAATGTACCCCATGTTTGTTTCTAAGTTTGTTCAGCACCACAGAATGTTGACGATTTATAAATAAATATTATTCCTGGAGCTGTTAATAATTTGTCTCTCTAGTTAACTTTCAGACTCATCCACATAGCATGAGTAAGCAGTGGTGTAGCTAAGAAGCTCTGGGACCCAGTGTGAGTTTTACATGGGGTCTCCTCAAGCACTCTATACAGAATAATTGATATTGAGCACCAAAATCTGCCAAGGACATCCACAGTGTCAGAGACATGTAATCATGGGAGAAGAACAGTTTGTTCATTATTACCACTATTCAAAGCACATATAGAGGGGATAATTACTAACATAACACCAATGAAGAGCTTATATGGTGCAGTGCTCTCCCCATACATTTTTTCCAGCCGGGTGGGACACATCAGGACAATGCAGGGCCAGCGCTTCTCTGTGCAATTCTGTGTACAGCATATGAGGCAGATGAGGAGCTGAGCTGATGACAGCCGAATGGTCACCAAAATAAGCCGGGTGGAGCACCTGGCTAAAAGAGCCTGGGGAGAACACTGCAGTGGCTGAAAGAGGTCCCCTCTGATCCAGGGGCCTCAGTGCGGTCTCAACCTCTGCATCCCCTATTGCTATGCCACTGTTGGCAGGATACAGGGAGTTGAGAGTTCTTGCACATGTAAAATTATGAATGTTAATACTATTCATGTTCAGATCAATGATACTACATGCAGATCTCCAGGTCTGCAAACCCATCTGCTATGTTTCTGTCTGAACGAAAAAGGACTCAAATTCTTCCCTTGAAACAAGTGCAGCAAAATCTGTTGCGAACCAATCCATGCTGACGACCACTTGTCAAAATGCATCGCGCAGTCATACATCACCCAGAGAGGAAACTAGACAGAATCTATCACTATGGTTGCAGAAGGCTCACATTCGTACTGCATCCCACACAACTCCCCTCCCCGACACAGACATGTACAGCGTGCTACATAACATACAGGAACGCTTCCTTCCATTGCTGCACTACAGCAGGCAGCAGATACCCACAAGAGGGGGGAAATAACAGGATGCAATTAAAGGAGAATCCACCAAGTGTCATTATCCTGGACATTTAACAGGAAACAACGTTTGTCCTGTATCAGCTGCAGAAGACAGGCAGCTGGCAGACTGACTGAAAGAGGTGAAGTCATCTTTAAAGGACACCTGAAGTTGATGAATATGTAGGCTGCCATATTTATTTCCTTTTAAAGGAGAACTGTAGTGAGAGCTAAACAGAGGCTGCCATATTGATTTCCCTTTAAGCAATACCAGTTGCCTGGCTGTCCTGCTTACCCTCTGCCTCTGATAACTTTTAGCCACAGACCCTAAACAAGCATGCAGCAGATTAGAGGTTTATGACATTTTTGTCAGATCTGATAAGATTAGCTACATGCTTGTTTCTGATGTGATTCTGAAGGAAGATAGCTCAGCAGGGCTGCCAGGTAACTGGCATTGCTTAAAAGGAAATCAATATGGCAGCCTCCATATACCTTTCACTACAGTTCTCCTTTAAACAATACCAGTTGCCTTGGCAGTCCTGCTGATCCTCTGCCTCTAATAATTTTAGCCATAGAACCTGAGCAAGCATGCTGATCAGGTGCTCTGATCTGATTAGCTGCATGCTTGTTTCAGGTGTGTAATTGAGACTCTACTGAAGCCATAAAAACAGGGAACACCAAGAGTCCCAATAGTGTAATTCGTACTGGACAAGGTGGCAATAAGTTTGTATTGCTAGATACTCACAAGTCAGGGTCACCAGCAGGCAACCACTGTAAAGGCAGGTGGGAAGATTGTCCTGACCCCACTCAGGATTAAGAAGTCGCTCTCTGTAGACAGGAAGAAAGGGTAACAACTCTCCACCAAGGGTGGACTCAAAATTGTATACAATGAACAGAGGCGCCAAAAGTATAAGATTAGATTAAATGAGCTTAAAATCAAACTTAAATGGCAACATTGAAGGAGGAAGTGGTGGTCTTACCTCCCTCAAGCAGACACGACAACGACTGCGATTCAGACAAACACATTTATTAGGAATTCCAAAAAAGAAATGCAACGCGTTTCGCAGGTTCAACCCCGCTTCATCAGGCAATATAGGGAGGTGTATCAAACTGAAAATGCCAGAGACCAAAGTATGAATACACTCATACAATCATAAATGTGTTATTATATAATAATGTGTTGCATTTCTTTTTGGAGTTCCTAATAAATGTGTTTGACTGACTGAATCGCAGTCGTTGTCGTGTCTGCTTGAGGGAGGTAAGACCACCACTTCCTCCTTCAATTTTGCCATTTAAGTTGGTTTTTAAGCTCATTTAATCTTATACTTTTGGCGCCTCTGTTCATTGTCTACTGAAGCTGATCAGAACTGCCAGGCAACTGGTACTGTTTAAAAGGAAATGACTATGGCAGCCATCCATACACCTCTCATTTCAGGAGTCCTTTAAATACCAAATGATGGCTCAGACTTTACACAACATAAAAGGTGAAACAGTCCATCTTGTGATATGGCAGGAATGCAGTTTTCAGCTGAGAGGGAACAACAACAAAAATGCTATAAAAAAATAAATAAATAAATGACAAAAACTGATGCAAATAAGTAGAAGCTTACGTTATATCCTAGAGTAGTTCTTTAATAAAATGTTGGCAATGCCAGCACTGCTAGAACTATTTTTACTGTAAAATCAAGGTGGAGTGATTGATGTCCCACCAGGGCTATAATAAATTATTTTTCCTCATATAGGAACAGTACCACTTACTGTTTTAAGGACAAAGCAACACTTATAACAGAGAGGTAAAAGCCTACTTATCTGCACATACCTTACATATCAAATATGAGCACAGGGAAAACCACAAAATCAACCTTACAGGGAACCAGAAGTTAGAGGGATATGGAGGCTGTCATATTTAATCATTTTAAATAGTATCTGTTGCCGGGCTGTCCTGCTGTTCCTGTGCCTCTAATGCTTTTAGCCGCAGACCCTGAACAAGCATGCAGATCAGATGTCTGACAAATTTAGCTGCACACTTGTTTCTGGTGTACGATTCAGACACTACTGATGCCAGAATGATCAACAGGAGTGCCGGGCAACTGGTATTGTTTAAAAGGAAATACATATGGCAGACTCCAAATCCCTCTCACTTCTATAACTGTATTACGAAACTCATCAATTCCTCTTAAAAACAGATACTTCAAAACAGCTGCCATGAGGGCGAGCCCTGGTCAATCATTTCCTTTTATAACAAACCAGTCCTACGAGCTGATCTAAAGCAGCTGTTTTTTTCACCATTACAGGCAGCTTTAAATGGTTAAGCGATTACAGGTGTAAGCTTACCTGCAGTTGTTCCGTTGAGCTGCTACTCAGTTCATCTCCGGATTCTGAGTCTGCCAGGAGTTTTTCGGAGTTCTCCCCGGCTGAGTCAGAGAGTTCATTTGAGAAGCTGGTCTTTTCGATCTCCATCATCTCCGGACCAGAAAAGTGCAAGGCAGAGGGGCTCCTGCTGGTGGGCTTTGGCGAGTGTAAATCCGTACCCAGCTTGCCATTGTTCTGTACCAGGTCTAGAGTCAGTCCTCGTGTTTGCCCAGGGCTGCTGCTGGGCCCAAAGTTCTGGTTGGCATCCCGAATGGAAGGAGATTTACCGAAGCTGGAGAGCTCTGGAGATTTGTTGATGTTCTCAGTGGATCTCTGTAAGCCTTGCATGACCTTCAGAGGACTGTTGGGCAGGACAGTGGGTTTGACCGGCGGCATGAGTGCCTTCCTGCCCAGTTCTTTCACATATTGGGCTGGAACGTATAACGGCTTAGAGTTTTCATCCGGCCTCACCTGCCACCAGTCTTCATTGGACTTTTTCATCAAAATATATCTCTCCCCCTGCTTTATAACCACCTTCTTGTTCTTGTATTCGTACTCGTAGTCATATTCTACCTCGATGTACACCGGCCCCGGTATCGGCCTCCCGCTCTTGTCAGCCATGTTCAAGGACACTTATCACCTTTTTAGGAAAGTTACCTGCATTATGGCTGCGTTCCGAAAATTCTAGAAGAAAAAGGAGGGGGAAAAAATAGGAAAAAGGATTATTAAAGAGTAAATTGTAAGCAGCTTGAAACTAGTCCAATCGAATACACTTCCTGTCAATTTTGATAAGTCCATGCAATTTGCATATACTTTTTAACAAGTTTAGAAACCGTAAAATTCCCTGACGCAATGGGTAAGTCCTGCCACTTCCAGCAGTTCGTAGATAGGACCATTGGTCTGCTGATTCAGTGGTCTGTTAGTACCGGACTCCAGATTGTCTTTATCAGTTCGTTAAAGCAGGCCTGAACTCAGAACTTCTCTGCTCGAAAAGATAAGCAACACAGCTTAATAACCTTTAAAGAAAAACATTTCTTTGTCACAGCTGATTTAAATCGTGTAATAAATCTGCAGTGTGTCTACTTCCTGCTTTCATGGAAGCAGACATAGGGTTAACATCTGCAGATAAGCTGCTCTGCCGAGGCAGCCAGCTGACACAGCTGAGAGATCAAACTGCACTGGTGATTAGTCACAGATGAGGGGGAATTGGACAGGCTAAGCTCTCTAAATACATAAAGTGTGCATTTTTCTTTGTTTTCCTTCTGTCCTGTGCAAGAGTTCAGGTCCCCTTTAACAATATTAGCCTCCTGGCTGGCCAAGTTCCTGATGCCGCTAAATCGTCTCCATCCAGCTGTCCTAATTATCTCAGCGTGGACTGTCTCCTCTAGCTGATCCTTGGGACATGTCACAGCCAGGGATCACCATCACAGGCTACTAGTACAGTAGGAGAAAGGGGACAAGATTGTGGAGACTGTGCCAACACATAGGGCTCTATTCACAATCCTTTTCCACATGCGGAAATGCACTTGCGGTAAATTCCCGACTGAAAAAAGACCATCTTGACATTCACAAATTTTTACGTATGATTATTTACCGCATGAGTAAAATTATACACATTGTTTACCCACATGCGTAAAGTCCGCAAAAGTCTTTAATTCCCGCAAAAAAAAAAGGGCCGCCTTATTTCTGAGTTTATTGATTTTTTTATCACCTACTAGCACTTGGTGATATATTTTGCTTACCATTGACTTAGATGGAGTCTGGAGCCTTGAGTACTGTGTTCGCTGGACTTTAGTTTTTTTTTTTTGGACAAGTTTTTTATGTCACTTTTTTCCCGCATGGTTTCCACATGTTTACTATGTAATTACACGTTTGCCAATTTTTTTTACGCATTTTTCCCGCATACTGGAAACAAACGGAACATTTTTAGTGAATATGGAAAAAAATGTGGAAATTATCACTGGCGGTAATATAGCAGTAAAAAATCTCTTACCGCATGAGTGATTGTGAATAGAGCCCATACTGTGTACACGACAGTTCTCACCAGGATTTTTTTCCAGCTGGGTTGCATCAAAAAAGTAACCGGGTGGGTGCGATGAGGGAATGCAGGGCTTGTGCAACTTTACTTACAGCATTGGAGGAGGATGAGGAGGGCAAGTCAATAATAGCCAGGTGCTCATCAAAATTAGCCGGGCGGAGCACCCGGTTAAAAGAGCCTGGGGAGAACACTGCATGAGGTAACATCTTGTTGCATGATTACAACTGTAGGCACAGTCTGCACAATCTTGTCCCCTTTCTCCTCCAGTACTTACAGTCTAAGAAGGCCAGCCTTGGCTGAGACACGTGTGGACGAGACGGTACACACTAAGAAGGGGATTCAGGGCTGCGCCAATCAGAAATGAAGCAACTCAGGTGTGTTTCCGCGCCATGAACTGTCCGACTCGATGGGAGTCATGTGATCCTGAAGCTGAAGACCCTGAGAGCCGAGTACTGGGGAGTACTTTGGAAGGTTAAGTGTTAGAATACATGGCGGTGGAGGGTGGGAGGGGTTACTAATTAAAAAATAAAAGAAACCTGTCCATAGGCTTTAGGTTTTAATACACTACAATTTGAATTCAGTCTTATAGTAGTTGGTCCTTTCAGTAGCAATTTCAGAGTTTGTTTGCTACTACAGTGGAATACATAGTTCCTGTATCTAGGTTTGTGTTGTATATGGGACTGCAAGGTACTTTCTTGTAATTCTGCACCAGTCCTGCCCAAGTAATTCCACCTCAAGCCTCACAAGAAACTCATAAGTCAGCTGGAAATGGTTTTATCAGTTGGTCACCACCAGTGATTTGCATTCACTGAGTATCAGTTAAAGATTCCAGTTTCTGTTCTGTTTCCAGTTAAACAATGATTAGTTTTCCGGATGTTATCATTACAGAAGATACTTTTTGTTGTGTTGTGCTTTGAGCATTATCTGCTGGCTTCATTTACCGCTATGAGAGCGACTCCGCTCTGCCCAGACTAAACACACCGTCTCCTCAGCAGAAATGTAAAGTTTATCTCTCACAACACATCTGCAACAAATTAGCATCTTTCTTCCTCCCAGTCAGACTTCAAGGACAGAAGACACGTAAAGCTAAAACCGATATACTATCCCCCACAGTAAATCCAACAAGCTAAGTGCAGTAAATCATTACTACATCATCTGCTCATACACCGGCGGCCAATTCCTAATTGATTTCAGCATGAAATCTTTCAGGAATTGCCCCTTTTGACACTGCCACACAGCTTTCGTCACTGTTCCCCCAAATGGTAATGTCCCCTTCCCCCCATGCATTAAAATACTTTACCTGTCCACTGCTAGTGTCCAGCCCTTTCATCTTCCACCCCTGCACCCCAGGTAACTACCGGCGTATAGCACGTGGCATGCATGTGACATCATACACGCCGGCCATGGGGCGCAAATGCAGAGGATGGGAGAGGTGGAAACTAGCGGCGGCAGCAGACAATGGTAGCTGCAATAGAGCATACCTCCATTAGAGACTGCTCAACATATCACCACTCTTTAGGCAGTGAGCTAACAGCATAACTGCAATGCTACTCCCCACAATTTACACAGCACAAGACCAATTGTCCCCGTCTGCAGCAGACTCCACGTCCGTCTGCCCCTTACAGCAGCCTCCAAATTCAGAGAATGCCAACCACACAGCCTTCCGTGCGGTGAACGCGGCACTTCTCAATGACGTCAGCGGATCTCTCCGCTCTTTGTCCATATTAAAAACCACTTAACGAACGCCGATAGGCGGCGGCTGGTCGTAAGTGGTATTACATGGAGACAGCCGCTCGTGGCGCTCGTACGAGCGGCCGTTCCATGTCAATTCACGGAGGGTGTCTCCGTGAACAGTCTGCGAGCCGCCGATCGCGGCTCGCAGGCTAAATGTAAACACGCGGGGAAGAAATCCCCGCTGTTTACACCATACGGCGCTGCTGCGCAGCAGTGTCAAAGGAGATCGGCGATCCCCGGCCTCTGATTGGCCAGGGATCGCCGCAGTCTGAAGCCTAACATAGGCGGCGCAGGACGGATATCCGACCTGCGCAGCCCAGACCGTGAGGGAGAAGGTGGGAAGGGCAGAGAGGGCGGAAATCGCTGCGGAGGGGGGCTTTGCCCCCCCGCAAATCACAGGCAGCCGGCGGCGATCAGACCCCACCAGCAGGACATCCCCCTAGTGGGGGAAAAAAAGGGGGGGGGGGGATTAGTCTGATCGCCATGCCGCAAACCTGCATAGAGAGCCTGGTCCTTAAGTGGTTAAAGATGGCTGTCGGACTTCCGCCCACTCTCCGAAACCGCCCCTAAGCTCTCGCTATAGGTCAGGCAGCTCAACAGAACTAGTGACAACATGCACTCGTGCACAACAGCATCCGAACCAGCCTATACAGGTAATCTTTAATTAAAGATACCCACTAAGCCTTAAAGCCTCATCTACACGGGTAGATGAGGCGGCGATGTGGCTTATCAATAACAGGTCGGATCTGGCTACCGCCGATTCCCTGCTCGTTCCCCACGAGGGGACAATGGCAGGGAATCGAGCGGAAGATAAGCGGCGCCGGCAGGGACGAGCGGGGAATCGAATCCGGTGCACACGCGGGGATGCGGAAGAGGCGATCTGGCGGCTAATTGAGCCGCCGGATCGCCTCCACATCTCCCCGTGTAGACAACACATCTCCCCGTGTAGAAGAGCAGCAGAAAAGGCTCTCTACCTTAGATATACTAATTAGTAATAAAGATAGAGACTCCAGTCAAGAGAGGCATAGAACCTGACTGGTAACTGCATGCAGTGTTGTAAGGGAAAAGATCCAGGGAATCCTACAGCCGTCGAGGACAAAAAAAAAAAGGAATGAGGAGAGGGGTGGAGAGTAAGCATTTAAAGATTTAGGGAGGTCCTAATAGGCAGTCAGGCCTGGGGCACACCAGAGGAGTTTTTCTGAGCGTTTTGCGCTTTTAAATCTGCTGCTAATGTTATCCTATGTGTCTGTGCACACTGGAGCAATGAGGTTTTGTAAAAAAACCCATAGCATTACATTGGGAAGAGCTTTTAGAGGTTTCCAAAGCTCTTCCCAATGTAATGCTATGGGTTTTTTTACAAACCCTCATTGCTCCAGTGTGCACAGACACCTAGGATAACATTAGCAGCAGATTTAAAAACTCATAACGCTCAGAAAAACTCCTCTGGTGTGCCCCAGGCCTCAGAGAGGAAATACTGCCCAATAGTAAGCGGTCATGGAGGCACCAGGGGAACTTTAATTTGGGGGAGGGGGGGGCATAGGGTTTCCGCCATGTTTGTCTCATCTCGATGTCGCACGCTGTTATTGACAAGCACCCGATCAACCACATTGACCCAAGACCCAAGCATGTCCGATCGATACATTCGACTGATTTCAGCCCAAAATCGGTTGACTCACATAGGTTTTCATTCGATTTGGTAATTATCCAATCGGATATTGCGCAAAAGGTGGATCAGCGCAACACCAGGCCGCCTCCGAATGGCCTCCAATCAGAGGTGCGCTCAACCCCCCAGAAACTACAAACGCACCTTGAGTCAAGGGTCAAGGGGCGTTTGTAGTTTCTGGGGGGGCTCAGCGCACCTCTGATTGGAGGCCATTCGGAGGCGGCCTGGTGTTGCGCTGATCCACCTTTTGCGCAATTTTCAATTTTCGATTTTATTTGATTAGCCGCACCCAGGCTATGCATATACATAGGTTAGGATTTAGTTAGTGTTAGGCCCCTCCCATGGAGGATCGACTTCTTCGCAGCGCTGTGGAGTCGGTCCAAAAACCACCGACTCCGACTCCTCAGTTTAGGATTCCACCGACTCAGACTCCACGACTCCGACTCCTCTAATTTGCATATTACAATTTTGTTGATTAATAGTATGTAACATGAAATTCGTCTCTTAACTGCCAACGCTTAGGAATTTTACAAGACAAGTGAAGTGAGAAGGATATGTAGACTAATATATTTATTCCATTTAGACTAAAACTAGTCCTTGGTAAGAGTACTTGTAAAAGGTACAAACCGGAACAAAGAACATCTATCAGGCCCTAGGCAATGTAAGTGTGGGTACATGTTAGAGTGTTGTGCAGGTACTCTGCAGGGGAATGAGGAGATTGTAAACAGACAACACCTCTGTGTTCAATGTGCACAACATTCTCAGTGGATTCCCTGCAGCTCTGTGGGGAGTGCATATGTAGAGTATAGTACTACTGTGTAACAAAGTAAACCTGAGACAGATGAAATTAAAGTTTTATACATACCTGGGGCTTCCTCCAGCCCCCTTCAGGATAATCAGTCCCTCGTTGTCCTCCTCCACCACCTGGATCTTCTGCTATGAGTCCAGGTACTTGAGCCAGTCAGGCGTAGTGCGCATGCACACACTCCGCCGCCAGGAGCATACTACACCTGTGCAGCACTATTGCGCAGGTGCAGAATGTTCCTGGCTGTGGGAGCGGCATGCGGCCGGACAGCGCTGACTGGCTGAATTACCAGGACTCATAGCAGAAGATCCGGGTGGTGGAGGACAGCGAGGAACTGATTAGCCTGAAGGGGGCTGGAGGAAGCCCCAGGTATGTATAAAACTTTACTTTTCATCCGTCTCAGTTACCCTTTAATTTGTAGTCCCCAAACCAAATTTTAATAACATATCACATTATTTGATTTCATCAGCAAAGGGAGTGCATACATTTGCATAAATCAGCATCAATGCAGAATTATTTCCATCTCATTGACCACCTCTATTAGTGACACAGCTACACATCAGGCTTTATTCTTACAGCATAGATGTTATTTAGTATATATAAGAGATTCCTGTGTACACATCATATATACAGTCACAATCAGATATGTATATCTGACCTTAAAAATACGGGGACTGCTTTATTGAAGCAGCACAAGTAACTAATTTTGATTGGTTTATTTCATTTTTGTGGACTAAGCACAGCTATTACTGTATATATACTGTATATATACATTATTTTTAATGACTATTATCTGAGAAATAGAACATTTTATCATATTTTCTATTTAAATTACAGTTACAAATTCATTAGGAGTCGGAGTCGGTGCATTTTTTCCCGACTCCGACTCCAGGCACCCAGCCCCCTTCCGTTTTGAGAAAGCCTCGGTGGGCGGGGCGAAACGCGTCAACGGGCGGGGCTGCAAACAAGGCTGGCGTGGAGGAAGCTAACAGCATGGGCTCCTGAGACGAACGGAAGACTGCTACACAGTAACCGGTCAAATGAAGCAGTGGATTACAGCAGCTCCCGGGTGAAATGACAGTCTGAGCAAGTCGGCAAACGGCTAACCGTGAGTCAGAGGAGGCGCGCCCCTCACACCACTATACCTTACGCAGGATAAACCAACAAGTATGCTGCAGAGTAAGAAGTTACGTTGACTTTTAAAGTTGCATCTATGAAAGTGGACACGGACTGGGATTGAAATCTAGATGTATTGGATGGAAGATCTGACAATATGATTTGTGTTGAAGCAATCAATGCCTGAGGCGTACTCTTTCCAGTCCATACAAGTATCAAGCAGCTCCACAGCTTTAGGCAGTTATAGTAAAATGGTTGCAACCTATCAGTGAGCGGTGTGAATGAGACCTCAGTGTGCGTCCATGGTGGTGGGGCCACATAGTAGTCCAGTGATGCCAAAGTGCAGGGGGTTTATGCATGGGCTGTAAAGCCGGGCGATCCTCCATTGCGCATATTAGGCTAGGACTAGTGGCAAGAAGAGCGAACCCGAGCACGCCAGCCTTGTAGTTTATTTTAAATGGGAAGTTTTAATTCAGGTACAAGTGTACCCAGCTTGTGGTTTTGGAATGCACAATAAAGTAAATTGTTTGATAACCAACTGAAGACGCGGGTGACATAATTTTTTGTACAGATATAACGTTTTATAGCACCTTAGCGTCTCCTCTAAATTGAGTCTATTTGGTATCTACCCAGCATGGCCGCTCACTACACAAATAAACAATTACTGTATATATACATTATTTTTAATGACTATTATCTGAGAAATAGAACATTTTATCATATTTTCTATTTAAATTACAGTTACAAATTCATTAGGAGTCGGAGTCTGTGCATTTTTTCCCGACTCCGACTCCAGGCACCCAAAATTGCCCGACTCCGACTCCACAGCCCTGCTTCGCAGTTGGAGGGACGAGTACTTGATAGGTTGCATGCAAGCTGTTACAGGAAACTAACATCCTCCTCCAGTGGTAGACAGGTCATGTGTATGCTCGGTGTGTATTATATCCCACAAGTGGGGCTTGCACTCTTTTGCAGGTAGGCACTTGCCTGTTTTTAAGTAGCGCTGTTCATTTCCTTGCTATATCCAATCGGATAGTCGATCAGCTGCAAAATCAGCAGATGTATGGCCACCTATACTCTCCTCTGTGTCATTCCTATACCACTCCTCGGGTCCACTTTAAGTCCTGTTCACACTGCATACAAAAACTTTGCATTTTCCAGACAGAATAGAATAGAATTTTGTTGTACAATTTCGGTTGTTACCATGAAAATAAAGATTTCTAAAGTGCAATTTTCCAGCAAAACAGCACAACAACATTCCAGACAGTAAACGCATTCTATGTTAGCAAAGGGATGTGTTCACACGGTCAATCAGAATGCGACGGCAACGCGCATGGCCTGGATGGCAAATGCAAATTCCCGACCTGCTGTATTTTTCTGCAAACAACGTGATTGTGGCGGATTAGCACTACTGAACACACATAGTTACATAGTTATTTTGGTTGAAAAAAGACATATGTCCATCGAGTTCAACCAGTACAAAGTACAACTCCAGCCCGTCCCCCACATACCCCTGTTGATCCAGAGGAAGGCGAAAAAACCCCCACAAGGCATGGTCCAATTAGCCCCAAAAGGGAAAAATTCCTTCCTGACTCCAGATGGCAATCAGATAAAATCCCTGGATCAACATCATTAGGCATAACCTAGTAATTGTAGCCATGGATGTCTTTCAACGCACATATAGAGGTGATCATCAATAAAGAGCTAATGTAGCGACTAGAAGAGGGTCACGTGGGTCCATTGGGGCCCTGGTGCAGTAGCAACCTCTGCATTCCTCCCTATTGCGATGACAGTAACACCAAGTCTATCCTGCTGCCACACAAAAACTGACTGCATTTGGAAAACAAACCTAAAAAAAGTGTTCAGTGTGACTTCTGCATTATTAGTGATTGATCCAGCTGCCAAGTTCCTGAGATTTGCCCAGTCTTGTGTAAGTATTGCAAGATGTATAAACTTGCACATTTTTCATAGGAAGACAATAAAACGTGGCAGATTACTGGCAGAACACAGGGCTGAGCAAATTTCCAACTGGCACCTAGGATGGCTTTTTTTTCCAAAGCAAAAATTCCACTTTTGCTAATGCAATCAATACCTATCAATCCGGATACTTAAAACAAAAACTTTCAATCGCAACTTCCAGCTACTTCTTAAGGTGCGTACACACATGCGACTATAGTCGTTTGTAACGATCGTTCCCCGATCTTTACCAACAACGATCGTTACAAAAAACGAACCAACGACTATTAAGGCAAACGACGAACGAGGCAAATCGCTACAAAACAAAGTTCTGTCTTGGCGGATTTTTACCACCGACGATCGTTAGCAAAAGTAGTACATCGTTGGAAACGATCGTTCGTACCAGGCTGGACATGCGCATTTCACTTTTTCTCCAAGGAACTTTACAATTTTATGCGCAGGCGCATTAAGTGCTTTTACGTGGTGTAACGTTCGTTCTAACGATGTGATCGTTACACACTTTTTACAACTAACTTTACTTCGGTCGTTCTTTCGTCAATTAAAAGTTCGTTCGTCGTCCTCAACGAACGATCGTTGTCGCATGTGTGTACGTAGCATTAGTTTCCAGAATGGAATGGTGAGCTCAATTTACATTGCTTTGCAGGCAAGGAACATGCCTGCAGGGTATGGATTATCCAGTACTTCCCATCTTCTTACACAATTATTAAGCTGCACAAACAGTTTTCACTCAACACCGGGACAATTCCAGTGACACCAGTAAAGATGTGGTAGGAATAGGTTAGCTAACCCTCTGCTGAATATAGTTGTCTAACCCCCTCTTTCTGATCTCCACTTCACTCTCTGCATATCATTGGAGGCAGCTACCATGGCTATATAGCTTCCGATATAGGGCTGAACGATAAACCGAATTTAAATCGAAATCGAGATGCGGGGCACGACAATTACGTAATCGTGAAAGCGTTGATTTTTTTACTGTGTATAATTTCCCACCACTTTATTTTCTGCGTCCTGCCGCTTTTCGCGCATGCAAGCCGCAGTAACTCACCTTCCGCCTTCCCCCACAGCCTCTTGCTACTTCCTCTCCCAGCCATCCTTCACGCTCATACTAGCACCCCGTGATGACATGCGGTTACGTCATCACAGGGGACCCTGGTACCAACGCAACAGACGTCTGGGAGAAGAAGTATGAAGAGGCTGCTGGGATTGCTGAAGGTGAGTTATTGTACAATGCCCCCACCACTGCACCTATGCAGCCTGGCCACATATACTGGATGTACCTACCTAGCTAACCTATGGGGCAACTATACTGGCGGCACCTACCTAACTAAAGACTGAAGATCACAATGAGGAACAGCATTACTAAGGACTGAATTTCTTGAAAGGCCAAACAGGCCCAGGCTTGGGTTAGTGGCTGCTCAAAGGGCGGACTAACAGGAAAGGGGCGTTCCTGCATATGGTTGAGGAGGCTGCAAATGATGCCCAAAGTTAACTGTTCATGGAAGCGAGGGGTTGATGTGAATGAATGTTACACATGGAATTAGGAGCTGTACCTGCAATGGGACGGGGGCTTCTGCACATGGAAGTGGTGCCACATAAAAAGTTGGCCTAGGGATGGAACAAGTATAAATCTGGCCTTGGCATAATTTCAATTAAAGAAAAGCTGCACTCTTGTTGGGAAAAGCTCTAATATTGCAAGTTTTAATAAAAATTACTTTTTTAAATGTGTGTATAAAACACACAACATTCCACAGTGTTTCCAATACAAGCAGGCAAGAAAAATCTGCCAAAGATTAGTCCAGGTCTTGAAAACAAGTTGCATTGTGCAACTGACTTAACCACTTCACATCTAGACCTTGTTTCCCACTTATGGACCAGAGCAGTTTTGACAGTTTAGCTATGTCCTTATTTAATCAGAAATAACTTTACCCCTACTTATGATTCAGAAATGAAATATATATTATTGTTTTTTCAAGACAAACTAGGCTTTCATTGTATGCCATTTTATCCCTCAAACAACATTTTCTATGAATTTTTCTGGAAAAACAAGGACACATTTAAAAAAACACATTTCTCAGTTTTACCAATTCCAGTTTAAAAATAAAAAGTGCTACTGTAGATAAAAATACAAATTTTGTTTGGCTATTCTTACTGCTTATCACAAAAAACTTAGATTATGTTCCGGTCACAATTTATGGTGAAGCTATTTGATTCTGAAATAATGCTACAGAGTGTATTTTTCACTATGAACGGAGAAAATAGAAGTATTTTTAATGGTAAAAATCTATCTCATTAACTCAGGAAACATATATTCCCGTTCACCAATTAGTGCTGCATCAGATGCCAGAAATGTGCACAGGAGAAAGCCCAATCCTGCACAGCACTGCTACAAGACGTATATCTACTGACTCGTGGCTTAGATGAAGTCACAGAGGACGTAGATGGTGGATAAAGTGGTTAATTAGACCCGAAGCAAGAAGGAAGTTTCTGAGAGCCTCAAGGCAACAGTATTCCAAACAGAGTGCACAGCCACCTGTCATGATATAGCAGCTAGTTATGATGTTGGGATAATACAGGAACATATTCTGTCATTTTTCTATTTTCCTGGAGTTCTGTATGTACATTTAAATTAACTCTACCATTGTCTGCTAGAAGAGAGCTGCTGTTACCTGGAATTTCTAGCTTGGGGCAAGGAAATGGCACATTAGGCCTCTAGCCCATCTGCTGTCTCAGGTGTGATGGTCTGTTTGTCAATGACCACTACATTTGCATCTGAAGGTGACCGATGGTGAATAGGAACAGGAATGTTTGAAATTTACATGACAGCCTACTGGAAATGGGTGAAGGGCTGAAGTCCTTTTGATACAATTCTTACATGTGGAAGTTAGATCTCTGGAAATTGAATTATGTCTGAGATTTAATTAAACTAGTTCCCCCGTCCAAACGGGCTTGCAGCCTCAAGGCAAATATTCCAGCATAAAAGGAAGGGGCAGATACCTAAAATCAGTCCACTCTTGACGGTAGCTGAAGCTGGACTCCCGGGTCCAAGCTAAGTGGCTCCTGGTCCAACCAGAACTGTGTCCGTCCACAAAAACCAAGTCCACGGTTCTTCTATCTTGATCCCTGTTTATGTTAAGCAAATAGCCTTGTGTGTATCTTTGTAACTTTTATTTTGTAACTTTTACTGTTTTTGTAAATCTTTTGTATGTATTATTTTCTGCATTGTTCCACCTTTTCCCTTGAATATTAAATCGTTATTTAATAAGTTTGACTTCTGCTGTACTAAACTAACACTCATAGCCTAGAAGAGACTGAAGTGTAACTGTGTACAAGTCCATGCCTGATTGTACATTTGGGCAACCCTACCGTATGAGATTGTAATTGCATTGTGTGTATGGGCACTGTTGCGCTTGACAGCAGAGTGGCTAACAGTATCGTTCGGAACGACTGTTCGTGGTTTTGCTGCACTACAGTGTAACTTGCATTACAAGTCAGTGCCTTATTGTGCCGTGTTACCTGTACAACTGTACAGTACTGTGTGTGTGTGTGTGCGTGGTGTTCCCGTATTCGGCCTAAAGCGCAAAGCTGACCCGAATACGAAAACGCAGATTGCGTGCTGAGCACTCGACAGCTGAGTGGATGTGTCTAGCAACAGCTAGTGGTGGCAGTAAGAAGCGTTTGAGGGGTCACAGCCTTGTTTTTAGCTTGAATAAGGCTGCTCCCCGCTTGATCTGGTCAATCCCGCAGTCGGGAACCGTATACGCAGGCGTGCCGCAGGCCGGTTTTTGACACCATCCTATCGCTACGAGTGCAAAAGAAGAGCAATTGGCATTTACTGCCAGTTTTGGAAATTCCTATCTTGCTGTAAATCAACATTAAAAACAAACACACTCTAGCAGTGTGAACCAGGGCAGTAAAAAAAAAAATGCTGGATGTGACAGCAGTTTTTCCTCTCAGATGACTGCCCAGAAGATTATTAATGGGTCAGTTCTGTCTATGAGCTGATGCTTTTGGTGGTGGTTAACATTTATTTAGCATGAAAAGAATAATTTCAGTGCGGCGCTCTACACCTGTCAGTACACAATGATCCACTCACTCCTTGCAAACAGTTAAAGTTCCAATTTGCACCAGAGTCCATGTACCATTATCCTAAATGGCAAAATAACTTGGTTATCGGAATCTTCTATTCGATTTCAGTATTGGCATGCAGTTAGTACATTAGTAAGTATCACTCTCACCAGATGGATGGGCTGATTGATTAGTCAGCATATACAGCGTTGTACAACAAGTGTGAACCTTCGTGTTCAGCCTCTTCCTCCTATTATAAGCTCAGATACAAGAAACAATACATAGCGTGATACTGTATGAAGGCTAGATGGTATACGTCCTCCACCAAAAGTGATAGCACCAATCCGTGCCAGGAAACGTGAATGACACCACCACTCTGTGTATCCACAGACAGTAAGATTAAAGGCTTACCAAATATTATGGCTGACCACGACAGTTCAGCAAACAAGTTTTCCAGCAAGCTTCATATCCAAAACCAGCAAGTTTCTCCCTTTACAAACTCAAATAAGAGGTATCATAGCGTAACTCCGTTTAATAAAAAGGTTTAAAAGATAGTAGTACACTCACATTTAAAATCTAGAACATGCGCATGTATATAAAAGTAGCATCAGGACGTCCTCACCACCGCCGTATAAGCGTCTCTTCTCTCGCCACGAGAGTGATACTTACTAATGTACTAACTGCATGCCAATACTAAAAATCGAATAGAAGATTCCGATAACTTCAAGTTATGTTGCCATTTAGGATAATGGTACATGGACTCTGGTGCAAATTGGGACTTTAACTGTTTGCAAGGAGTGAGTGGATCATTGTGTACTGACAGGTGTAGAGCACCGCACTGAAACTTTTGTTGTTCAGGGTGCATATACTCACCCATTTGGGCGGCGATCCACGTGTCAGTTTTGTCTATTAATTGTAGGCCCTGAACTGGGCTTTCATTGTATGTCCATTGTATGTCCCTAAGTCCATCGGGATAAAAAGTGCTAGGAGGAGCGCATATACCACATTGGGTAAATTTATTTAGCATGTACCCCTTTATGAAAGATGGTGTTTGCCAAGTATCCTTCTGTGGTGGAAAAGCCTATTATTATTTATATAGCACCAACATCATCCGCAGCACTGTACAAAGTGTACTGTCTTGTCACTTAACTGTACCTCAGAGGGGCTCACAATTGAATCCCTACCATAGTCATATGTCTACGTATGTATCATGTAGTGCATGTACCGTATCCTAGACTCTAGGGCCAATTTAGAGGGAAGCAAATTAACTTATCTGTATGTTTTTGGGACATGGGAGGAAACCAGGGGGTGCCTAGAGGAAACCCATGCAGACACGGGGAGAGCATACAAACTCCATGCAGACAGTACCCTGGCTGTGATTCAAACCAGGGACATTCGTTATACATACTCCACATCTAAGCACACATTTGAAACAGTCCTTTATGCAAGAATCCCTAAAACCAAAGTACTCCAAGGGGTGCCACAGCCCACATGTGGTGAAACGATGTCCTAGTCCTAGCCTCCCCCACTCTCCTCATAAAAGCAGATATTTTCTATGTTTACCAGCTGTTTTGTTCTCTCTCTTATTGTTCATTTTTAAATAAAACTGCAAGCAAAACATGCTAAAGAAAACAAAGAAGGACGACAAAGAAAGTACTAGACAAATGCATGCGTAGCACAGACCGCAGAGAGCTATTCTTCAAATCAGACAAACGTTACAGATGTTATAATGTCACCAGGCTGGTTCTCATGGGATAAACATTTCTGAATAAGACCAAACCCTTTGAAAAGCACAATTTCAAAATGGGCCGAATATCACAGGGTCGGCCACAAACCGGCACAATGTGTGGCGAGACATTTTTACATGATACACGAAAACTCGGGATGCTAGCATAATATTGCCCCTGTTTAACTCTCTAGTAAGGCCGCATCTGGAATATGGAATCCAGATCTGGGCACCGCATTACAGGAAAGATATTGCAGTTCTAAGGCTCACACACACGTCGGATTTTCGGAAACGACCCGTCAAGTCGTTTGGACGTCAAATCGGGCGTGTGTACAGTCTCTCGTCAGCTGATAAGACTGGACTTGAGCGATCCGCTTCAGCTGATAAGACTGGATTTGAGCGATCCGCTTCAGCTGATAAGACTGTCATTAAGTCTTATCAGGTGAACGACAGACTGTACACACGCCCGATTTGATGTCCAAACGACCGGTCATACGACGGGTCGTTTGCAAAAATCCGACTAGTCTATGTACCTTTAGAGCAGGTGCAGAGACAAGCAACAAAATTGGATGGGGTGGGAGAACTCACTTACCAGGGAAGGTTAGATAAACTGGGCTTATTTAGTCTGGAGAAAAGACGCCTTAGAGGAGATCTAATTAACATGTATAAATACGGTACATCAGAGGGCATTATTAAAGCTTGGCAGATGAGCTTTTTGTCCCTAGGCTTTTACAAAGGACTAGGGGACATGATTTGCACATGGAGGAAAAATGTTTTAGCCATTTATTTAGGAAAGGATTCTTTACAGTAACAGTGACTAAAATGTGGAATGTATTGCCACAGGAAGTAGTTATGGCAAATTCTATATCTGTGTTTAAAAGGAGATTAGATACATTTTAGACATGCATGGCTAGAATTACTACCGTAGGTAATGCCCAGTGATGTTGATCCAGGGATTTTATCTGATTGCCATCTGGAGTCGGGAAGGATTTTTTTCCCTTTTGGAGCCAATTGGACCATGCCTTGTAAGGGTTTTTCGCCTTCCTCTGGATCAACGGGGATATGTGAGGGAGAAGGTTGGTGTTGTACTTTATTCTCTGATTGAACTTGATGGACATATGTCTTTTTTCATCTCAAATAACTATGCAACAGACCCAAGTACTGTTGGGTATAGCCTAAGGCCGGTTTCACATTGGCAACCTGCGTTTTCACTGCGGTACAATCGGATGGTCGCATCACACCGCTATAAACAAGATTCGTAGCTACCTGTGTTATTGAGTGTTAATGTGGTTCTCGCCAGCAAAACACACCATAAGGGCAGGTTGACACTAGGGGCGGTTTCCGCCTTTTTTCAAGCGCAAGCGATTTTTAAAAATCGCCCTATAAGACACAGCTAAGCGTTTCCTTTCCGATCCTCTCAGCAAAACGGTGCCTGTACCATTTTTGAGGCGGTTTTGCCATTATGGAAGGTATAGAAAAAAAAACGCAAAACGCTCACAAAATCACTTTGTGCAGCAATTGCATTTGTGTTTTTAATAATAAATACATTGTATTTATTCTTTTCCAGGTCAAAGAGTTCAAGAGTTCACTCCCTTGCGTCAGGGAGTGAATTACAAAACTGCTCTGAAAAAGCGCTTTTCACAAAAACGCAGCGCGCAGTGGAGCGCCAGGAGGGGGAAAACACAGCGCTCAAAAATGCTTGCATTTTTGTTTTTAGGTGTGAATGGGGCCTAAGTGAAGCTCTCTACTGCTCACTTCCTGTGGCAGAAATATGCATTGCAAGCAGTTATTCCTTCGCAGCCAGATTAGATTGGCGTCCATTGGTTTAACATATCTGCAGCACCATTGACTTACTTGAATTCCGGTCAATGTGCATTATCGCATATGCTGTGCCATAACACACTGATGACCTAGCGTCAGATCAGATGTTTCCCAGCGCATCAGATCTGAAATGCCCCATACACTTTCATTGCTTTAGCGTCACCTTGCGTTAAAAATGGGTAACGCAGCGCAATGAAAACAGGGCCGGAGGATCCTTTCAGATGGTCGGCAAAACTGCGCAATTCCTACGCAGTTCAGTGGCCCAACTGCTGGAAGTGAGTGCCTTCCAGTTACGATATAATGCAACCAAATAAGAGTGTCTGTAACCACATATGTGCCAGTTCTATTCAGTGCAGTTAGACTGGGTTCACACAGTACAAGATGAAAAACTGGTCAGTTTTCCATTTTAAACGGATAAGCTTGTTACCTTGGGTATCAGTTTTTATGCAGTTTTCCGTCCCCATCGCCACCCTCTCGGTATACCTGTGGCTGTTTTAAAAATAATTAATTTAAACTTAACTTTCTGGACCTTAACTGTCCAGAAAAAAACAAACAAAAATAAACTGCCCCCCCATTCACTGCACATGCATGAGACTGCCAGTGCCAAACTGGTGGGAATGGGTAGAATGGGATACTACAGCGAGCCGCAAACAGTGCAGAGCCACAGCACTTTTGCCCAGTGCAAATGGAGGCCAAAAAACCACCAGTCTGTTCTTGTGCTTTCTGTTCAAGTATTTACATGTGGCTGGCATTCCCATTATTCATTTTTTAGGACCTGCAGGCAATTGCTTTTATTCCCATGTGCATATAATAAAGGGGATAAGAAGCAGAAATATTTTTCTATATATATCCTTGTACAATACTCCATTCTAAATGCAGTGATTACAGTCATCAGGCTGAGTGTGGCTAATGCAGCGCACAGCATTGCTGGGGAATACATGACCTGTGTGAAATGAGGACAGTTCTTCAATGTAATGAAATGGAAAATCAGAGCAAGCGTCCCCGTACGGCAGAACGCCTCGGAACACTTGTGAGCAGGTTACCTCACGGCGCTGCGTTTCCGAGCACGTTCTGTTCAAACATGGACTTCTAAAGGGTGACGAACAAAGGAAGTTGCTTGTCACCAGCAGGGAAAACGAAAAGAACAGAATAAAAGTTTCATTCTTTTACTTTGAATTGGCCAAGTAACAGGGCCTGTCGCGTATACAATACACAGGATTAGCAATGAGCTGGAGCAATGAGAAATATTGCGGTCAAAAATCATAACAAAATTCCCATATCTGAAACAGAGCAGACCGGCATCGGAATACGGTGGCAATAGGATAAGCTTTGTGTTAAACAGAACAATGAATAACCAACTTTTTCCCGGTGTAAAACCAAGTTTGAAAACACTGCAGCACTTTGGTCATAACGTGGATATTAATCTCAATCATTCTTTAACCAATGAAAGAGTAGTGCATATAGTGAAATGCCCCCTGACAAAGGCATGCCGAAACCCAGGTCGGCAAGTCTGGTGTTGTACAAGAGACTCTATAACAAAATGTTCAGCCTCATTTCTTCTATCCTATAAATGCGAAACATAATAGAAATATTACGTGGGTGCATTTCCGCTCTTCCTGTCTACGCCATCATAAGTCTTCGCTCATCACAGTATCAGGCTACTCAGATTAAAGTTGTGGACCAAGTCCAACATTTTGATCCCCTACAGCACCACACTGAGCAATGAGGTATCACACTGTCGTGCACGCATTGCGGGGAAGAGCTAGAGCATGCACGCCAGCTTTGCAAACTTCCCCCCTCTTGATCGTTTCATTAATGCGAGGAGGTAGAGACCCCAACGGCTCTCAGTGGCACATTAGAAAGCAAGCGATCATCCATCTTTCCTACACCCATCCCCCCCCCATGCACGGTTGCAGTCCCGGTGATCAAAGAGTGACCCTTACTGACATGACTGTAGACTAAAGCACTGCAGAAGATGAAGCCTCCATATAAATCAGGGCCGTGGAGTGGGTACAACAATCAACCGACTCCAACTCTGACTCCTCAGGCTATGAAACCTCCGACCCTAGTACCCAAAAATTGCTCCGACTGACTCCACAGCCTTGATTATAAACAGGGCTGTGGAGTTGGTACAGAAATCATCCGACTCCAACTCTGACTCCTCAGTTTATGAAACCACTGACTTCAACTCCAAATACCCAACAATTGCTCCGACTCCTCAACTCCAACACCCTGGATATAAATACACCATATCCTACACAAATAGTGGGAAGGAGTGAGAGACTGCAGTTTAAGAAAAAACATTGCCTGCAATGAAATGTAATAAAGTTCCACCTTAATAAAAGATTGTAAAAAGAAAAAAAATGAAGTAAAAAGTTCAGTTATGTGTACAAGCCACAAAAGCAAAAAGGTACAAACAGGATAAAGTCAAACACACAAAAAGCTGCAGACTAGCAGCTGGATTGTTTAATTTTGTGCAGCTACTCTTCTCTGAAGCTGTGATAAGCAAATATGCAGACTCTGCAGGAAGAGGAAGCATCTGCGGTCTCTAACCTTCGAAGGATGCCGTGGTTTAGTCTGCTCAGTGTGACAGTGCCATCCGTAAACTGACACATTATGAAACGAATACCTCTAAAGGCAAATATAACATGTCACACTGAAATCACAGCTCTATGGAGCTGATAAACACAAATGCAGCAAATTTTAGCCATTTTAAGGGGAATCTGAAGTGAAAATAAACTTATGCTATAATGTTTTGTATGTGTAGTAATGCTAAGAAATCAAGCATTATTAGCAGAGATATGAGTCTCATATTTTTTCCAGTAAAGGAAGAGTTAAGAAACTTCATTTATCTATGCAAAAGAGCTTATTTGAGCTCTGCGACAAAAGTGGTGGACAGCACTGTCTTTTGAAGCACTTATCTCAACTGTCTCATTGTTTTTTCTTTGTTTATGGTTTTTCTGCAGAAAAAAAAAAAGTTGAAAATTTCATTAGCCTGCTCTGTGAAATCATTTCAAATGTTGAGTGTATTGTGGAGACTGCAATTATTAGAGGATGATGCAATGTTATACAAAAAGCTATATACCTGAAACTAAAATATGATTGGATCATCATCTTTGCATTGTGGGAAATAGCTGTTTACAGCGGTTTCCAACTGCCAAAACAGCAAGCAGCATCTCCTTCCACTGACATCACCTGCCAGCAGTAAAAACTTCACCATGTGATAAATGTCAGAATGTAAATCAGGGAGAGGAAACAGGCAAACACTGACTAAGTCATTTATACATAATTATTGTAAAAATGAAGCACTTTTTTTAGTACATTATTTTCACTGGAGTTCCTCTTTAAGACACTTAGATGCGAATCATGCGATCATGCTATTCCATGTGATTTGCTGACTGCCAGGATGTTAATTTTATCATGTAAATGGGGGAGGGGGGGGGGGGGGAGACAATGGTCTTGGACAGCAATCTGCCAAATCGATCCACCAGGCTGATCGCTAGCTGAGGCGACGGGGAGCATGAAGGGCTGCTGTTCACATGGTCATGAACTGCCAGTACATAGTACTGGTACTACAGCGTACCACGCATTGCACAATTAGTGCAAATTGCAGTAAATGGATAGTGTGGCTATGGTAACACGTGTTATTACTTACCGCATGTTACCATTGCAGTGCTTGTGGTACCCATGTAACTTAAGTCACATTAATTGAGCAACATCTGGTACTCTACTGGCATTAGTACCTTAATAATAGTCGTGCAAATCTACTGGCGTTTAGTGCACTAGGCACCCTGTCACATACTAGGTCAGGTACACTTTCACTTCCACCTCTAAGTGAAGCCAAGCACACTTTAGAACAGCGAGTGAAAAATTCTAAGGCCTGGAACCCACTAGAAGCACTTTTCTGAGTGCTGTGATTTGAAAAACTCTTGCTAATGTAATGCTATGGGTGTGATCCCACTTGACCGATGTGATTTTACAAAAATCCCCCATAGCATTGCATTAGCAAGAGCAATTTTTAAATCACTAGCACTTAGAAAAGGCTGCTAGTGGGTTTGAGCCCTAAAGCAGTTCCTCAGCCAGATATATCCTCAGTTGCCTGTTATTGTAGTCCCCGCTGAAGCTCATAAGAGGACTTCTCCAGCTCATCTTCCCCTCCCCACAGGACAGAAAATGCCACTTGGCAGAGAGCCCAGCAACATGTCCGCGCAAAACAGAAACTATCACCGGAAACAATCGATTTGGGCAGCAGGCTTGTGTCCATACACAGCTTTATACAGCAAAAAGCCCTGTGGGAGGTCTGATAAATGGAGTTCATGTTAAACAAAAATTTAAAAAAAAAAAAAAAAGAGAGATTAGACGAACACCAAGTGGACTTTCTGAATTTTACCACAATTGAATGTTTCTTTTCCTGAGAGGATTAGCAGCTCGCCGATAGATTTTTACTCGCTGCTTCGTACAATCTTTCTCTAAGCTAATTAGAATGAATGCATTTCAGCTTTAATCCCACGCCGGAGAATAACTGGCAGCGTAATCTTTCCATTCAGCGCTGAGGAGACGGTGCCCTCGCTGCCACACGCCGCGGACTATGACAGACCTGTCCGCCAACCTGAGCACGACTGAGCCCACCTATAGCTGCGTGCATCCTGCATGACTGAGCTCAGGCACTAAACACAAATTAAATATGAGGGGAAAAAAGGGGGGGGGGGGGGGGGGGAAGAAAATCCCTCCTGCGCAGGAGCGCTTGAGAAATATCACCATGTTTGGAAGCAATAAACGTTTTCACCAGCAAGGAGAGAGTTAATGAATTTGATGAGGAAAAAAAAGCATTCCCAAGCAAGTGAAGCAAGCACTAATGACTACACCTCCCTCTCACCACATGTTGCTGCTTAGGGCTCCATGTGCCTGTCTATAGGCTGCCTTCCTGCAGAACACTCCAGATCACACAGCGGGTCAGGAGTCCCTCACTATTCCAGCTCTGTGACCCACACACCTATCTGCCGACTTCCGCTCTGCCAGCATTCACGGGGTTAAGGGCATTAATGCCTTGTAAGCCCCTTTGACACAAAAGGATAGCAAAATCAACCTTGGACTGGAATCACAGAGCGAGCCGATCCACCCTCAGCGAGAAACGCACAAAATCCCTTCATCCTATTTATGGTGTATTATGGCTGTAATGCAGCTTGTACCATACAGCCACTTTTATGTTACAGATTGGGGATTACCTGCTAATTATGAGCAGCGAGAGCAGAGGCTGGCACTGAGCGTTACCGGGATATATACATTATGTACATGTATTCATCTCGCCCAGCAAGGCATGTGCCGCAATCTTTCCTGCACAGATGGCCTATAAAGAAATCCCTCTCCAGTTCAATAACTTGGCATGTCTGCAGAAAGTAAAGAAAAATTCCCAAAACTTAAAGGGAAAATCTCATTCCTGTTTAACCACTTTGCATCCAGACCTTGTTTCCCCCTTATGGAGCAGATCAGTTTTTACATTTTAGCTATGTCCCTATTTAATCAGCAATAACTTTATCTCTACTTATGACACCTAAATGAAATGAAAGTTTAAAAATAATAAGTGCTACTGTAGATTAAAAGCACACATTTTTTTGTTTGGCTATTTCTACCGTTTATCACACAACCTAAATTATGTTCCTACCACAATTTATGGTGATGATATTGGACTGAATTAATGCTACAATGTACATTTTTTACTATAAACTGTTTTTAATAATAAAAATCAATCTTACTGGTTCAGGGAACATATATTCCCTTTTACCAATTAGTGCTGCACCAGATAGTGGCGGAGTTGTGCACAGGAGCAAGCCGAATTCTGCACAGCTGTGCTTCAGCTACAAGACGTATATCTATGTCCTCATGGCTTAGATGAAGTCATAGAGGACGTAGATATACTGTGGCTGATGAAGTAGTTAAAAGTTAGAAGTTATGTTACAGATGGGTCTGTATATTAAAATGAGCTTTCTATTTCATTCTACTGCAAAGAATGTCCAAAACTAGAGATGGTCAATGATATGCTACTAGTTCTGGCTTGTGTGCAACTTTAAGGCTACTTACACACCAGGACGTTGCGTTTAGGGGACGTTATAGGGCACATAACGTGCCCCTAACGCGACGCCTGGTGGTGTTGGAGCAGGACGCTACCAAGAGCCGCGTTACAAGCAGCTCTTGGTGCGCCTGCTCTGTCGGAGGCACTGCGGAGACCACTTGAGCGGAGCTCTCCGCATCACGTGGTCCCGCCAGCCAATCCGCGGCCGCTCCAGGATGTAAACACTGCAAGTGCAGTGAATAATAAGTAGCCATGTGCCTGGCTACGTAGCGGCCTCTCCCCGCCTCCTCTTCGTCCATAAAATGGAAAAAAAACAAACTACTGAGCATGTGCAAACCGTCTAACGCGGCTTAGCCGCGTGTAAAGTACTGCATGTAGTACGTTATGTAGACGTGCTGCGTCACAATGTAACGCAACGTGGGCACTGTGAACAGCCCATTGATTTTTCATTGCTGTGCGTTACAGGCTGCTCTAACGTGCGCCTGTAACGTCTCACTGTGAAAGCAGCCTTATGCTAACAGTGAGCAGCCTGGAATTGGGCTACTTAAAGAAAACTCGAGGTGGGGTTCTAACTAAGAATGATATCCGCACACAGAGGCTGGGTCTGCCTATACAGCCCAGCCTCTGTTGCTATGTAGTGTCCCCTCAGGCCCCCCCTGTGCTCTGCTATGCCCCCATAAATCACAGCCGCGCTGTAAACTACCTTTCCTGGTGCCTTGGAGTTTACTGTAAAGGGATTCTACTGTATCCTCTCACAGACCATCTCTATCCCAAACTGAAAAAAAAAAGTCTCAAATTGCACCTTTTTAGGCCTCTTTTGCCCTGTTGCAGTGTGATTGTAAACACGATTGCACCACAATGGTCACAACGCGTATTATAGCTACAGTGCAACCAAATCAGTAAGGCGTACATTCCATACAAAGTATTCCTCACGTCTGGGGTTTACAAAAGCATGACAATGTTTGCTATGCCACGATGGGAACCGCAACACGATCAATGTGATAGTCCCATAGGGGATATGGGGCTATCACTACTTCTGCGATGGGATGCTGTGATTTTGGGCGATGCGACTTACCGCATTAAGTGTAAAAGGGGCCTTAAATAGTCTTAAAAGTATCCCGATACAGCATAACGTTAAAGAAAAAAAACAAAACAAAACAAAAAAAGATAGATACTTGCCTAACAAAAGGGAAGTCTTTGGATCCTGTCCAGACTGACAGATGCTTATCCCTTTCATAGGCTGATGCCTATGAGAGGTGATGCTAGTGGTGGATCTCAGGGGGAGGGAGTGAAAATAAAATAAATAATAAAAGTGCAGCGCACTGTTAAAGCTACAGAGTGCCGAATTGTATTAAAAAAAATTAAAAAAAAAAAAAATCGCCTGGTCACTAGGGGGTATAAGCCTGTGTTCCTCAATAGTACAGAGCCACAGTAATCCAACATGCATACAGACTGTTTTAGACTGGTTGTTCCTCATCAGTGCATGGCATGGATTAATAAGGTAGAACTTGAAACACCCAGAGTTACAGCAAGCGAATGGTGAGCCAGAACTCCCGGAGTGTGTAAGGGGCTACAAAGGACCAAAAAAATCTTCTTACACACTCCTAGGTTTTGCACCACATGTACAAATGCTCAGTTTTCCCGCTGCAGAGCAGTTTCGTTTGGCCGACTTACAAGGTGATGGCGCCTGCCGGGTCCTGGCTACATGCATCCTCAGTCGTCCTCCCAGGGCCGGGAGCGTCCTGCGCAGGCACACGCAGTACAAGAAAATATTTACTGTGCATGCACAAGACGCCCCCAACAACAGGAGCACACGCGAGTTCACGTGCGGTCACGGCTGCGCAGGCACAGTGGACATCGACTCTACAAACCGAAACTGCACCACGGCGGGGTAATGGAGGATCATTGAGGGAAGGCGCAGGACAGGACTGCTGCAGGGGGCTGGCAGAAGCCCCAGGTAAGTGAAACTTATTTTTTTAAAAACATCTTCAGGTCCGCTTTCAAGGTAACTTGAGGTAAATTGATGAAATTAACAAATGTATCTATACTCTAACTCCTAAAAATTACTTTTACAATCCTGCAGTTGTATTTTCTGTGTAGCACAATGGTCCTCAAACTATGGCTCACAGGCCGAATGCGGCCTGCCGAGGCTTTTTCACTGCCCCCCCTCCCCCCAAACATATAATGTATAACTTAATAACTTATAGATGTGGCCCATTGCACCTTTAAATATCGTTCGCCCACATATAGAATAGCAGTGCTGGCACCACCCAGCCACATACTGTAGAAGCCAGCAAGCAGTTATTTACTGGCTTTCAATTCTGCATCAAGTGACACTGTTGTTCAACTGGACGGCAGGATGTCACCTGGGTATGCTTCACTGTCTGGTGCACAAAGACGCTCTTCAGGCGCTACATGACTGAATGGCTGCTGCTGGGAGTTCTCCTCCGGGCATGATTGGGGGGAATCAATCCCTAGATTCAATGTAATGTTTTTCCACATCATTTCATGCATGTTCTGGTCCTCCAGCAGTCTGAAGTATGTTGCCCCGGCCCTTGACCGAAAAAGTTTGGGGACTCCTGGTGTAGCAGCTAAGAAAACAATGTTTAAAGTTTTATTGTCTCATATGCTAATACAGGACAGGATTTTTTTTTTAATCTATCCCCTGCTCTCAAAAGCTGTTCTCAGCAAGGAAAGAACTTTATGAGGGTTACGCTATAGTTATATTTCAATTAAAGGCCCATACACACACTCCGCTACCATATAAAAACATGTTTGAGTAAAACCGTTATGTAGCACAATCCCTAACAGTGACTGTGATACAGGAGTATCAGTTTTCTGCCGGTTACTAGATTAGTTCAGGTGTAAAAAAATGATCAACAAGCTCCTACTCTGTGCAGCAGGGTAGGGAGTGGTTAAGGTGTCCAAACCCCACAGAGTACAGATTTCAGCTTCAACCATGTTTACAAGTTCATATTTGTCTGTAGTCTGAAATAAAATAAAAAATACTACTTTTTAATAACATTAAATTACCAAATAAAAAGTCTTGCAAGCACTGATTTGGCTTGTGGCTGTGCCAGTTTTTATAGAAAGTGGAGTTTTATTTTAATGTGGCTGGTTATTTACAATACACATGTACTTCAGCCTAGTGCGACAGCCTACAGTGACCCTGTAACACGGAAATAAAGATCGACATTTACATCCTTTAAAACAAACCACCTGGCTGTCCGGCTCATCTTTAGGCTAAAGTGGTGCATCACACCTGAAACAAGCATGTGGTTAATGTGGTCAGACTACAGTCACCTGATCCGTTTTCTTATTCTGGGTCAGCGGCTTGCAGTGTCATGCCTGTTACACATCATGCAATTTCCCATCACATAGATGGGTCGAAGCTATTATTTCCGACAGGTCTGATTTGATTTCAGATCGTTTTTCCAAACACTTCCATACTAAGCCGATCGGAAATCAGATTGTACCTTTCAGAAATAATTGATTCGACCCATCTATCTGATGGGAAATTGCACTGTGTGTACCAGGCATTAGAGGCAGACAATTAGAAATAAAGCCAGGAATTTGTAATCATTAAAAGGAAATAAATATGGAAGCTTCCTTTCCCCTTTCACTAAAGGGACACTTTACAGAGAGGGATATGGAGGCTGCCATATTTATTTCAGTTCAAACAATAAAGTTGCCTGGCTGTCCTGCTGATCCTCTGCCTCTAATACTTTTAGCCATAGACCCTGAACAAGCATGCAGATCAGATGTTCCTGACTGAGGTCAGACTGGATAGGTCAAATGCTTGTTTCGGGTGTGTGATTCAGATACTACTACAGGCAAAGAGATCAGCAAGACTGCCAGGCAACCGGTATTTTTTAATAGGCAATAAATATGGCAGCCTCGATATCCCTCTCACTTAAAGAGACTCTGTAACATTCAAAACATCCCCTGGGGGGTACTCACCTCGGGTGGGGGAAGCCTCCGGATCCTAATGAGGCTTCCCACGCCGTCCTCTGTCCCACGGGGGTCTCTCCGCAGCCCTCCGAACAGCCGGCGACTGTGCCGACTGTCATTTCAATATTTACCTTTGCTGGCTCCAGCGGGGGCGCTGTGGCGGCTTTCCATTCCGAACTACACGGAAATACCCGATCTCATTCGGGTCCGCTCTACTGCGCAGGCGCAGGAAACTTGCGCCTGCGCAGTAGAGCGGACCCGACGGCGATCGGGTATTTCCGTGTAGTTCGGAGCCGACAGCCGTCAGAGCGCCTGCGCAGGAGCCAGGAAGGTAAATAATGACGTCACCGCTGCCCGGACTCCACGGAGGGCTGCAGCGAGACCCCTGACGGATGGAGGACGGCGTGGGAAGCCTCATTAGGATCCGGAGGCTTCCCCCACCCGAGGTGAGTACCCCCCAGGGGATATTTTTATGTTACAGTTCCTCTTTAAGTTCCCTTCAAAGAAAATCTGTAACAAAAAAAAAAAAACAGCCCCTATAGGCTAGTACTTTCCTCAGAAGGGGAAGCCCCTGTATCCTAATGAGGCTTCCCCCTCCAGAGTACAGCGCAGGAACCTTCTGACCACCGATGAGGTAAATATTTACCTACAGTGACCCTGCACAGGCCCAGTAGGGCTTTCTGATCGGGCTCTGGTGGAAAAAGTAGAGCCTGATTGGGTCAACCCTACTGCGAATACCAGCCAGGGCACTATCTGCACACAGTTTGTTCTCCCTGTGCCTGCATGGGTTTCCTCCGGGCACTCTGGTTTCCTCCCACATCCCCAAAACATACCAACATGTTAATTGGCTTCCCCTAAATTGGCCCTAGAGTATGATACATACATAGACACATGACTATGCTAAGGATTAGATTGTAAGCCCCTCTGAGGGACAGTTAAGTGACAAGACAATATATACTCTGTACAGCACTGCGGAAGAGGTCGGCACTATATAAGCACTAAATAATAACAATAGCCCCTGAATAGGCATGTAGATAGGGCATTTCCGCCAAAATTCTGAATGGATTAGCTGCATGTTTGTTTCTGGTGCAATTCAGACACTACTGCAGCTAAAGAATCAGCAGGACTGCCAGGCAACTGGTATTGCTTAACATTAAATAAATAGGTCTGTCTAAATATATACCTCTCACTTCAAGTTCTCTTTAAAAAGATTTTGAAATGTTGCTGAAGTTCCACTTCCATAAAAATAGGAAAGTTGTGGCAGCAAATCCAGAGGGAGGCTCCTCCTTTTTAATCATTGTGCTAAAGCTGTAAAATAAGCAGAGCATTTCCTCATTCTTCGGTTTCTGTCCCATCACACAGCAGTAACTTCCTTTCTGAATGATTACCTGTGCCTCTAGAATACACACGTCTGTGCTTCTCACACTGTGCGTAGTCTCATACAGGAGGCACATCCTCTCAAACATTAGCATTGCCCTTCTGCTTTGATATGTCAAGGCCACAGCGCTGCAGCATATTTTGCTCTCGGCGCGCTTGACAAATAAAGCTGTATGCGCCGCAGTCGTGCTCGTTTCACATGGAAAGAAATGCCTGAATGAACGCCGGAGTGGAATATCTATCGCCGTGTCCGTAACCCTGCTTACCAGCAGCTCGTGGTGTAAGAATTGGGTCACAGAGCTAATGAGAACTAGGCCTTCTATCTCCAGGCTGCGTCCTCCATCAGAAGGAGCAAGTATACTGGTTGCCAAAGAAACAAGGTGCCCATACACGTATCTAATTCCTCCCAGTGCGGCAAACCAATCGATCACCTACTGATCAGAAACATACATTTATAGGATACTACTAATCTGACTATCAGGACGGTTTCACACTGCATATCTGCGGTTGCAGTGCAGCCCAGGGGCCACACCGCCGAAAACAGCCTTTGGGATTACACGTGGTAATTGCCATCTGGCAGCAGGCCAAGCAGGAAGTGACACGCACTTCCTGTGACCACATCTATGACATGCACGGAAGGGTATTGCTAAAATACGCAACGCATAACACGTGCTGTGGTAGTTTTAAAACGCGCGTCGCCATAGACTTACTTGCCTTCTGGTCCACCACACGTTGGCACAGAGGTCGCACAGTAACATGTTAGATTAGCTACTTCTGCCACCCCGGATATAGTGAGATATGCCAAGAGACTTTGTTATAACAAAGATCCCAGCTTTTAACTTAGCTGTAGGGACAGCATTGATTGCTGCGTGATTTTTGTGAGTGGATTTGCATGGGTGTGCGGAGGTTCATTTTGACTTTGCTGTGTGTGCTTTGCTTGCCACACCCCTTCCAGCACCTCCCTATTACATCTGTAAGTATTTAAATGTCCTAGCTTGAGGTGAGAAGCCTGAATTTTGTGGGGGTTTTTTTGTTTGTTTGGTTTTCTTATAGTGAGATATACCCCACAAACTCATTGCCCTAGCATTAAGCTGCGGTAAAATGCCGAACTGCACCAGTGTAAAAGGCCCCTCAGAGGGCATACAAAGCCTAAAACGTGTACAATAAGCTTCACCCCCTAGTACATAATACTTTAAGCCAAACTGGGGTTTAAATGGAGCAGACTTAACTTCATATTAGTATTCAAAATGCATCACATTTATTATAATATTGTTTTACAAAATTTTTTCTTCTTTTATATACAACATGAAGAGTGCCATGTAACTCCATATGCAATGTTCTGAGGCTGCCTGACAAGTTTCACGGCTGGTAGCTTCTTCAGAGGCATATATCCAGATCGAGAACGCACCCTGCATGCAGGTTTTCCGTGACAGCATCACAGATATATGGGATCTTGTATTTTCTGGAATTGATTGAATTTATTTATATATGCCGTACATCATCGAATATAAGTCGACCTGCTGTAAAAGTCGACTCCAATATTCAACCATCTTGAGCTGGATTGTTTTATTGACTGGAGTATAAATCTACGCAGAAAATTTAATAGCTGCACTTGGGGACCAGGAAGAATTAACAGCTGCACTTGGGGACAAGGAGTAGTTAATGACTGCACTGCATACAGCATTGCAGCCTTGGACTCCTCCTGCCCCTTAAGTGCAGCTAACAATTCCTCTAGGCCCCCCAAGCACAGCAATTATTCACCCCTCTTCCTGCACCCCAGTATCTTTCCCCTGCCCCTTTCCTTGTTAATTGTGGTGGCCAGAACTTTCAGACCTGTGGTTTCTTGGTATTTCCTTTATCAAGAAAGTGTCACTTAGCACTGGGTAAATTAGTGCAAAATGGAAACGTCACTAATAGCACACACATTACTCAATGTTGCTCGTGACTCGTGTATAAGTCGACCACCATACTTTTATTTAGTGAGTCAGACCTAAATTTCTAGACTTATAGTCGCGAATATACAGTAAATGCATCTGAAGAAGCAGCATCTGGCCGTGAAACGAGTCAGGCAATCTTTGAACCTTTCATATGGAGTTACACGCTATTCTTCATGCTTTATGTAACCAGAAGAAATCTGTGAAACGTTGTTGCAATAAATGTGATGCATTTTGAATACATATGCGATAGAATCCGGAGGCGATCGATCAGAAAATCCATGGTTGTATGGCCAGTTTTAGCCTCTATGGATACAAGACACAAGATTCTGTGGCCCATATGCAATTCACTTTTTCTCCTTAGTTTTTTCCAAGGAGATAATATTCATATTCTCATTAAAATAACTTAAAGGGAAGGTTCAGGGACGCTACAAAAAAAATAAAAATCCACATCCACTTACCTGGGGCTTCCTCCAGCCCCGGGCAGGCAGGAGGTGCCCTCGCCGCCGCTCCGCAGGCTCCCGGTGGTCGACCCGACCTGGCCAGGCCAGCGGCCAGGTCGGGCCTCTTCTGCGCTTCATGCCGGCGCGCTGACGTCATCGGACGTTCTCCTGGCTGTACTGCGCAGGCTCAGTAGTTCTGAGCCTGCGCAGTACAGCCCGGAGGCATGGAACGCACAATGGAGCGCAGAAGAGGCCCGACCTGGCCAGGACGGGTTGGCCACCGGGAGCCTGCGGAGCGGCGCCGAGGGCACCTCCTGCCTGCCACGAGCTGGAGGAAGCCCCAGGTAAGTGGATGTGGATTTTTATTTTTATTTTTTTGTAGCGTCCCTGAACCTTTCCTTTAAACATGTTGGAAGTTAAAAAAGTACCTAAAAGTACGTGAAAAGTACTATCAAAATTATTTTGAGTATTTTTTTGTTTGCCATTTTCAGGGGGAGCCGGTGCTGGATCGGGGCTACATAGGAGGACTAGGGAAGCCCAATTAGGATCCAGATGCTTCCCCCTCGCGAGTTCACTACCCCATAGGGGCACTTTTTTTTCCTCTGGTAAGGACATTAGATTGTTAATCCCACTGACATGAATTGCTGAATGTATTTTGTAAAGCACCCTAGAAAAATGTGCCAGCACTATATGAATGCAAAACTAATAAAACAGAAGCAGGATTTCAGGAAGGTAACTTCCCACATTCAGACAAAGGTCAGCTAAGGCTGCTTTCGCTTTTCTCTGCTGGAAGGAGCACTTAAAAGTTTAATGTGACAAATGAAATATATAGCCATTTTCTAAAATAAACCCAAAAGGAAGCAATCGCTGCAGTGCTGTGAATAGCATTAGCCTGTGCACAGTGCAGAGCCATTACCATCAAACTCAAGCATGCACCATATGGAAATTCTAACTTGCTTCCGGATCAGAACTCTGCCATCTGGGCATCCCACAAGGCATATGCAGGCCTTTCTCTGCTGCTTGATGAGATACATGAACTGCAATGCGGGCAGCAGACAGCACCAGGAATCACATTTCCCTGTGCATTAGAATATGCTCTGAGTTTAGGGGGGCCTAAGTTGCGACAAAGCAGTCCAGGATACTTTTTAAAAGACATTTTCCTTGGGGACCTATAAAGGAAACACATTGCCAGCATAATCTGGTTATAGTAAACATTTGTGTATAGTAAACTAATGCTAGGTACACATGATGAGATTTTCTGTCATATTTACTGTCAGATAGATTATTTTCGACAGGTCCGATATCAGTTCACTTCTATGGAAAATCAATCGGAAAATCGATTTAAAAGCAGATCGGACCTGTCGGAAATCTTTTGTGTCCTGTTCCCGGCCAAGCACCATTTTAACAACTAAATATGGGAGTAACGTCTGGTATAGTAAACTGAAATAATCGAACTTCTTTGTATGAAAGGGGGAGGGGGGGGGGGCGGGAAGGTTTAAAGGCACATTGAATGTCATGTTATTTATAAAACATAGCTTTTAACTACAATAATAATTGGTCACATAAAATGCACACAATAGTCCTTATTGCATATTTGTCCAATGAGCATGTCTATAGCATGGCTATAATAGAACTTCTGTTATAGTAAACCTGTTTTTTGGCCCCTGCGTTATTCTGTATCCGGCTATCATAGAAATTGGGCGGGCGCATGCTTCATACGTCAGAGACCCATGTGCCAGGGTCAGCGGGTTGCTGGCAGCTACTTGTAGCCTGCTCGCTATCTGCACACTACTCTGGGCCTGCGTGGATCACCTCAAAAGCACCAGCCAGTGAGACCTGCGCTTTCTGTGCAAGCTGATGCCTGATTACTGAAGGAATTGCCTGTCATCTGTGACTTGCTTGTGCATGACTGCAATGCTGCAGTATCATCCAGACTGCACAGAAATGTGGACAGAGTAGCACACAACTTTATCAGCACTAAGGGTTGATGCACACCAGAACGGTTCTGGAGCGTTTTTCAAAACGCTAGTGGTTTGAAAACTGCTTGGGTAATGTATTTCAATGGGATGGTGCACACCAGAGTAGTTTGTTTTTTCCACAAACGCTAATTCGGGGGCTGCAGCATTTTTTAGATTTCTGAGGCATTTCTGCCTCAATGTTAAAGTATAGGAAAGTAGAAAACCGCTCTGAAAAACGCTAGATCACAGCGGTTTTCCAAGCGTTTTTGTTATAGAAGCTGTTCAGTAAGAGCTTTACTGTAATAATATATTAAATCTGCTACACAAAACACTACAAAAAACACTAGGCATGTTTAGAAAATCTCTCTAAACATGCCTAGAATCGCTCTGAAAATCTGCTTCAAAAACCTCTAGCGTTTTGCGGATCTGCTAGAGGTTTTTGGTGGGCACTGGGCCTAACTCATGAGACCTATGCTTCCTGTGCAAGCTGTTGCCTGAGTATTGCATGCAAATCCCACATATTGAGCATGTGCATTTTGATCTAGCTTAACCTGCTGAGCGGTCTGGACGAGCTCAGCTCGTCCAACACCGCCAGAGGCTGCCGCTCAGGCCCTGCTGGGCCGATTTTCGTGAAATAAAAAGCAGCACACGCAGCCGGCACTTTGCCAGCCGCGTGTGCTGCCTGATCGCCGCCGCTCTGCGGCGATTCGCCGCGAGCAGCGGCGAAAGAGGGTCCCCCCAGCCGCCTGAGCCCAGCGTAGCCGGAACAAAAAGTTCCGGCCAGCGCTAAGGGCTGGATCGGAGGCGGCTGACGTCAGGACGTCGGCTGACGTCGATGACGTCACTCCGCTCGTCGCTATGGCGACGATCTAAGCAAAACAAGGAAGGCCGCTCATTGCGGCCTTCCTTGTTTATTCTGGGCGCCGGAGGCGATCGGAAGAACGCCTCCGGAGCGCCCTCTAGTGGGCTTTCATGCAGCCAACTTTCAGTTGGCTGCATGAAATAGTTTTTTTTTTATTTAAAAAAAACCCTCCCGCAGCCACCCTGGCGATTTAATCAGAACGCCAGGGTGGTTAAAGGACAACTGAAGCAAGAGTGATATGGATGCTGCCATATTTATTTCCTTTTAAACAATAGCAGTTGCCTGACTATCCTGTTGATCCTCTGCCCCTAATACTGTAAGCCATAGATCCTTAAAAAAAAAAAAAAGCATGCAGCAGATCAGTTGTTTGACATTGTCAGATCTGACAAGATTAGCTGCATGCTTGTTTCTGGTGCGAGTCAGACACTACTGCAGCCAAATAGATCAGGCAGCTGGCATGGTTTAAGAAGAAGTAAATATGGTAGCCTCCATATACTTCTCAGTCTGGGTCTACTGCGCATGCGCGGGATGTCTATGCATGCGCAGAAGACCCAGACTGATCCTATTACCGGGGATGATCGCAGCTGAACAGCAGACTGCAGGAGGACGGCGAAGGACTCACGTGTTTATGGAGCAGGAGGAAACCCCGGGTAAGCATCAGTGGTACACTTTAAGATCCAATACTATAGTATACTTGTGCTTGAGTATAAGCATTTCTAATATAGCCAACTTCTGATATAGTAAAGTTTACTATAAAGGGATGCTACTATATTCACCAAATGCACAAAACTTAAATTAGAATAAAATATCACTTTTCCATAGCTAATAGTAATTACATAAACATCCATCTTAAAGAGAAATTACAATACAATATACCCCAAGACTCTTCTTAGTACAAAGTACAACAAAAGATACATTCAATAAAATATACCCCAGCAGTGTTCTGACTTTCCATCTAATTTTGGAGAGCACCCCGCTATCATCAGCTCACCTCCTCCTCCTCCTGCTCCTCCTCCTATGCTGTAAGCAGAGTTATGCTGTCCTTGCTTTCCCTCACTGGTCCTCACCCGGCTACTTTTTCATACCACCCGGCTGGAAAAAGATTCTGGGGAGAACACTGCCCAAGATTCTTCCTAGTACAAAAATACAACAATCTCCAAAATGACAGCTAAAATGAAACCAAACTGCAGCTATCATAAGGTACTGCAGAGCGCACACAGCAAGATTAGTAACAGGCAACTTACACTAAACAGAAGTGGCAGGTGACCTTACAACAGAAGGAAACGCAGCCATCAGTCTCTAAACTAGGTTTGAACAAACCACAGGTCATGGGAAGCAGAGAGAACCAGGTGTGCAGATGGGACACAGAGGCATGTTCTCTGCCTCATAACATGCCCCTGTGTCTCCACACCACCACTCTCTGCACCCCCACCACCGCACTACAGACCCCAATCCCCCCCCCCCACCACCGAGATTAGCGACATTATTTGTCGCTATCTCGGAGGAAAACATGTGGGATCGAGATTCCCTATTCAAAGTGCCCGGCATTCCTACAGGATTTCCAGAGCTGCGATTAGGCAGCCCTCTCGCCTCAGCCACGTCCCCTGCAGGTGCCCTACCTCCCAGCACGCTGGATGAGAGAATGAATCTCTCAATCCAGCATCGCAACCTATAGGTCACGAAAGTGAGAGTGTGGGTCAGTGCGGCCCACAGGAGCGGTGGTTTTTGCAGCTAACTGATCCGATCAGCCCCCCGGATCAGGTAGCCTGTTGCCCACCTCGTGCTCTTTTTAAAGTAAACCAGAGACAAAGCACCCTCATGTATTTTTCCATATACATCAGTGGGAACATTAGAGAAAACACCTACCCTGCTCTCAGTTTCATTCTTCACTGCTCAGCCTGCTTGTTATCAGCCCTGATAAAATCCCCGACTGAGCATTAAGTCTGGCTTTGCTCCGGAATCATTATAGCTGAGTCATAGCAGAGCCAGAATCGGGCAGGCTTGGGCTTCAAAAGACATCAGAGAAAACAGACTCAGCTATAATGATTCCTGAGCAAAGCCAGGCTGAATGCTCAGTCAGGGACTTTATCAGAGCAGATAATAAGCAGGCTGAGCAGTGAAGAATGAAACAGAGCAGAGTAGGCGTTTTCTCTAATGTTCTCACTGATATAGATGGTAAAATACATGAGGGTGCTTTGGCTCTGGTTCACTGTAAAAAGTGCCCATACACCTGCTGATCTGCCCCAGATTGACCATCATACAGATCCTTCCCTGATCGAATCTGAGAAGGTTCCATTTCCTGCCCACACACTGCACATCAATTTCCAATTAATTTTAGCATGACATTTATTGGAAATCGTCCCAATGCCACCACCTCCTTCCTCCAATGTCACAGGTGCCTGCGGTGAGTGACCCCGGATGCTGGAGTGACAAACAGCAGGAGTACGGCCGGGAGATTGAATGTCGTCATCACCGCGATCACCTGATCGAGAACTTACGCCCGAGATTTTTCAGCATGGCCGATCGATCATTGGCTGGAAATCCAGGAAAGATTACAGTATTGATTCTCCAATTCAATAAAATGATCAGATCAGAATGTCGATCAGCCCACAAAATAAAAAAAAACAAAAAAAAGTAATCGCACCCTTATCCTCTAAGTGGTATCAGTGGAGCTGCCGTCCAGAAAAAAAAAAAAATAATATTCTGTTGGACGCTACATTGTCTAGTCTGACTCATGAATTGCATATTAATTTGTACACCCCTACTATGTAGGCTAGGCCAGACACAGACAGACAGACAGACAGACAGACAGACAGACAGACAGACAGACAGACAGACAGACAGACAGACAGACAGACAGACAGACAGACAGACAGACAGACAGACAGACAGACAGACAGACAGACAGACAGACAGACAGACAGACAGACAGACAGACAGACAGACAGACAGACAGACAGACAGACAGACAGACACACACACACACACACACACACACACACACACACACACACACACACACACACACACACACACACACACACACACACACACACACACACACACACACACACACACACACACACACACACACACACACACACACACACACACACACACACACACACACCTCTGTGCTCTAAAAGATAGGCAACAGCATAACATTTAAAGAAAAACATCTTTTGTTACAGCTGATACGCATAGTTACATAGTTATTTGGGTTGAAAAAAAGACATACCTCCATCAAGTTTAACCAGAGAACAAAGTACAACACCAGCCTGCTCCCTCACATTATCCCTGTTGATCCAGAGGAAGGCGACAATCCCTTACAAGGCATGGTCCAATTAGCCCCAGAAGGGAAAAAAAATTCCTTCCAGACTCCAGATGGCAATTAGATAAAATCCCTGGATCAACATCATTAGGCATTACCTAGTAATTGTAGCCATGGATGTCTTTCAATGCAAGGAAAGCATCTAAGCCCCCTTTAAATGCAGGTATAGAATTTGCCATAACTACTTCCTGTGGCAATGCATTCCACATCTTAATCACTCTTACTGTAAAGAACCCTTTCCTAAATAAATGGCTAAAACGTTTTTCTTCCATGCGCAGATCATGTCCTCTAGTCCTTTGAGAAGGCCTAGGGACAAAAAGCTCACCCGCCAAGCTTTTATATTGCCCTCTGATGTATTTATACATGTTAATCAGATCCCCTCTAGGGCGCCTTTTCTCTATACTAAATAAACCCAGTTTATCTAACCTTTCTCGATAAGTGAGACCTTCCATCCCACGTATCAATTTTGTTGCTCGTCTCTGCATCTGCTCTAAAACTGCAATATCTTTCCTGTAATGTGGTGCCCAGAACTGAATTCCATATTCCAGATGTGGCCTTACTAGAGAGTTAAACAGGGGCAATATTATGCTAGCATCCCGAGTTTGTATTTCTCTTTGAATGCATCCCAAAATGTTGTTAGCTTTAGCTGCAGCGGCTTGGCATGGAGTACGATTATTTAACTTGTTGTTGATAAGTACTCCTAAGTCCTTCTCCAAGATTGATGTCCCCAACTGTATCCCATTTATTTTGTATGGTGATAGACCATTTGTACGACCAAAATGCATGACTTTACATTTGTCAACATTGAATTTCATCTGCCATGTATGTGCCCATATAGCCATCCTATCCAGATCCTGTTGCAATATGTCCCTATCTTCCTGAGAGTTGATGATTCTGCACAATTTTGTATCATCTGCAAAAATAGCAACATTGCTTACTACTGCATCTACTAGGTCATTAATGAATAAATTGAAGAGCACTGGACCCAGTACAGACCCCTGTGGGACCCCACTGCTAACAGTCACCCATTTGGAGTATGACCCATTGACCACAACTGTTTTTCTGTCCATTAGCCAGTTCCCTATCCATGCACACAGACTCTGCCACAGTCCTTGCATCCTCAACTTTTGCACCAGACTTGTGTGGAACAGTATCGAAGACCTTTGCAAAGTCCAAGTATATCACATCTACAGCATTCCCAATATCCACATTAGCGTTCACTACCTCATAAAAGCTGAGCATGTTAGTCAAACAGGACCTGTCTTTAGTAAACCCATGTTGATGCTGAGAAATAAGATTATTTTCTACTTTGAAGTCATGTATAGTATCTCTAAGGCCTCTTGCACACTGCAAGCGATTCCGATTCAGATTCCGCTTTTTAATCAGTTTTTACATCCGATTCAGATTCCGATTTGCAGTGTGCAGGGAGCAAACTGCAAATCGGAATCGGAATCGGATGAAAAAACTGATTAAAAAGCGGAATCTGAATCGGAATCACTTGCAGTGTGCAAGAGGCCTAAAGGTGGCCATACACTGGTCAATATGCCATCAGATCGACCAACAGATAGATCCCTCTCTGATCGAATCTGATCAGAGAGGGATCGTATGGCTGCCTTTACTGCAAGCAGATTGTGAATCCATTTCAGCATGCAATCGATTCACCATCTATGAAGCTGCCGACGCGACCCCCCCATACATTACCTGATCCGGCCGGCGCGAGTCCCCTGGTCTCCGCTGTCTCTTCTCTGCACTCGGCTCCCGCTTCATTTCCTGTCCAGGGAAGTTTAAACAATAGAGGGCGCTCTACTGTTTAAACGTCCTGCCAGGACAGGAAGAAGTGAAGCCTGCCGGACTCTGAGCCCAGCGGAGGAGCAGCGGTGACAGCAGGGACACGCGCCAGCGGAACAGGTAATGTATTGCTGCTAGCATCGGCCGGACATTTGAACGCCGCTGATCGACCACTCCTGACCCGCCGGCGATCGAGCAAAATCTTCCGCACGGACGGGAACGATCATCACAGTGATCAAATCTGCTGTATATCGGCGGGAAAATTGTTAGGTATAAGGGCCCCTTAACCCCTCAAATAGTTTGCATACAACTGATGTTAAGCTTACAGGTCTATAATTTCCTGGATCTGATTTTTTTGCACTTCTTAAATAATGGGAAAACGTGGGCTGTACGCCAATCCACTGGGACTCTGCCAGTTGCAAGAGAGTCCCAAAAGATAAGATAAGGGGTTTTATCTATAAACTGAACTTAATTTCATTTTTCTAGTGTAGCCAATCAGCTATGACAAAAATTTATTTTGCAGAGAACATTTCTGAAAATAAGCTGGGAATGCAATCTCCTGCAGGTTCAAAATAGGAATTTAATTTGATATTAATGTGTTCCCTTAATGTGCATACATTTATTCTGATGGAATTAGGTTACCATTGTTCTTGATTACTTGATTGTGTGTGATATATGCACCTGCCACCTTGTGTGACGTATTTTACTTTTATATTGTTCTTTGTGTATTCAGAGCCTGGGACCATTGAGGAAGAGCTACTACCAGCCCAGGACTAAGGTGCCCATACACTCGTCAGATTGGCAGCAGATAGATAAGAAATGCATCTGATGATCTATCTGATGCGTTGTTAGAACAATTTTTACCAGGATAGAATTCCAATAGATTTCAGCTTGAAATCTATTGAAATTCGATCTGATGGCATTTTTTTTGCCATCAGATTTCCATTAAGGCCAATGCAAACTGATAAGCAATCTCATCAGATCGACCTAAATTTTCCACCCTGCCAGTTCGATGGAAATCCATCGAAATCGGCCATCGATCGGTCGATTGGCCAACCGATTTTCAATCGATCAATCGGGATCGATTGGTCGGCCAGAAAATCGGCTGAGTGTATGGTCCCCTTAATACTGCTACAGGTGGCCATACACACAGATTGCCACTCAATGGGGCAAAACGATCAACCCCTCTCGGATCTGAATCTGCTCAGAGAGGGATTGACTACCACACAAAGCACAGTGATTTTCAATAAATATCAAATCAAATCTGATCAGAGAAGAATTGAGTCCTTCCACACACTAGGCAAAGATTTTAGGAAATCTATTAAAATAATAATAATAATAATAATTTTTTCTTTTTTGCTGTATTAAAAAAAAAAAGTAAAAAAAAAAAAAAATCGCCAAATGTAGAGATCAGCACCAACTCTCTGGATTCAACTTCGTTTATTGATTAAAAATGAACTTCAGGGCAAGACAGTCCACTGTTTCGGGCTCCTGCTCACCTTCACGTTGCCCGTTGAACTGGGCAACATGAAGATGGGCAGGAGCCCAAAACAGCGGACTGTTTTGCCCTTAAATTCTTTTTAATTGTAAGTCTTTTTAATCAATAAACGAAGATTAATTCAGAGAGGTGGTGTAGATGTCTACATTTGGCGATTTTATTGAAATTCCTGAGGTATCCAGGGAGCGATTTCTGCACACCTCATCCTCCCAGTTTTGGGTGGTTGGCCAGAGAGTGCGACTTTGGATGTAGAAAAAAAACTTTTTTGCCATCTCGGGTGGCAATCTGTAAATGTTATGCTGCGGGCCGCGCAAAATTTGCCCAGTGCTGGTCTAATACAATGCTGCTGGCCAAAATGTTAACAAGAGTAACCTAAGCTGTGTACAAATATAATATTTCCTGTAACTGTTGGTCGTGATCTTGTTGGGCACAAATCTAGTGTGGTTACAGGTGTCCCTGATTTCAGAAAAGTTAGATTGCTCTTGCCTGCTCACTATGGTTATTCTGTGAAATTCCCTGCTCCAGGGCACCACTTTGTCATCCTTCCTCATCTTCTCCACAACGCAAAGAATGCTGCTTGGCCAGGAGCAGTGCAGAATGTCTGTACAGCCCTGGTACCGGAACGGTCACTCAAATGGAAAACTAGACCTCCTTCACACACAAGGCTAAAACGCACTGAGTCACATCTGAGAGCTTCTGAACGCATGTCAAGTGCTAGCAAGCGTTAGGTGACATACGCTGCCATTCAGCGGAATTAAATAGCACCCAAAAGGTGCTCAGCGGCCGGTAAGTGGGGGGCTGAATTGTCTAACAAATACAACAGGGGGTAAGAGGCGCCCTGAGGTATATAAATATAATTAAAAGCTAATATAAAAATAAGAGGTGGTTTTAGGCCTGCACGATTTTAGGAAAAAATGGAATAGATTTTTTTGAAGAATTTCTTCAAATCAATCTTTAGCACTAAATTCACAATGCCCCCAGGTAGGTGCCTCCAGTATAGGTTAGCTATGTAGGTGTCACCAGTATAGGTAGCCAGTATAGTTGCCACTAGTAAAGGTTAGCTAGGTAGGTGCTGCCAGTATAGTTGCCCCATAGGTTAGCTAGGTAGGTGCCTCCAGGGTAGGTAGCCAGGTGGTAGCGGCGGGGAGAGCGGGTATAGTAACAACTTACCTTTCGGGATGACCCCGGCAGCTTCTATCTTCTGCCTTCTTCCTCTCCCAGCTGTCCTTCGCATTAGTATCAGTGGTCCCTGTGATGACATGCGGTTATGTCATCACTGGGGGTGCTGTTACCAATGCGATGACGCCTGGGAGAGGAAGTAGGAAGAGGCTGCGGGGGATTGGACCGGAAGGTGAGATGCGCTACAGTTATATGCGAGGAACGAGGTGGGTTGCAGAAAAATATACGTGTTAAACACAGCTTTTGCGATTTCAAAATTGTCGTGTCCTGCATCGCGATTTTTTTTTTTAACGATTAATTGTGCAGCCATAGGTGGTTTACTTCAATAATGACTTCATTTAGCAATTCAATGTATTATGTATTAGCAACACGTTTTGTGGGTCTAAGCCCACTTCCTCAGGCCAATTATAGTGCCATAGGAATCTTTTGAAGGCAAATAATGTGCACCTCAAATGTGATTTTCCCCAAGAGAGTGGCCATGCCCAGGTTTCTCTGGACACCCGAGTGGAGTCGGGTTTGTGCATCTTCACGTACATTAAGTAGTTGCTTGTCCCTCGTGCATCCTACCTTTGTGAGTACATTATTTTCCGTACTTGGCTCCATATTGCAGCATATTGTGCTTTTTGGGCTACCGGTGGGCTATCCTTTTAAGGTGTCAAGTCAGCCCCTCTCTCTTGTCCAACAAGCATGCAGTTCAGTCTCCCTTGCAAGAGGTTTAAAATCAACAACAAAATGTATTTGCGATAAGTTGGAGTGAACTCCGAGATGTCTCCCAGTGAATCACTGCTGAAATATGCAAATTAACCATTGTTTCCCTAAATATGCAAATCAACCGTTGTTGTCCTTGGAAGCTAAACACACCTCCAGATCCACTGGAATGCAATGATGTGTCAGCTATTTGGTTGTACAGAGCCACAATAATCCAACATGCATACAGACTGTTTCGGATTGGTTGATCCTCATCAGTGCATGGCATGGATTAATGTGGCTCTATGGAGTAGGACTTGAAACACCCAGAGGTACAGACTAACCAGCAAGCTCATGCTGAACCAGAACTCATTGGAGTGTATAAGTGCAACAGTTATTTAGTGCATGTACATAGTGTGAACAAGTATCTGGAAAGATGGTTTGAGCTGCCCATCCACTGACTAGGTAATATTTAACATCCTGGCAGATTTGATTATTTTGATTGAATCTGTTTGTGATCTACTGACCCCAGAAGCCAATCAAACATTATCAATTTTGGACAGTTAATTAATTACAACTGTGACAATGAATTGCGGTACTTTGGATCAGTGGAGCAGTGGGAGAAGCTGTGTAGGATTGGAGATTAGCATATTTCTTTTCTCAACATGCTAATCCCCAAACAGTTCACGATCAGGAAATTACCAATTGTTTACCAGTTCAGGCACCATTAATACCCCATTAGTCAGGGGGACAAATAAGCCACAAAAGAAAAAGAAAGTTTAAGGTTTACAACATAATTGGTTGTTGTTACTGTGTCAGTGGCAGAAGATGTAATAAAGTTTAGCAGGTCATGAATCACAAATAAAAAAAATTATTCAAAAGGATAAGCTGTAAGGTGTGTAACCCACTAGCAGCGCTTTTCTTATCCTTTTGTAAGAACTTGTGATTTGAAAAGCTCTTGCTAATGTAATGCTATGTGTGTGATCCCACTTGAAGGATGTGGTTTGTTTGTTTTTAAATCCTCCATAGCCTTACATTTGCAAAATCAAAAGCGCTTAGAAAAGTACTGCTAGTGGGTCCCAGGCCTAAGGCCCCGTTCACAGCGATTAGCTGTGTTGCAGAATAATAACGCACGTCAACTCACTGCCCATACAATTCTATGGGCTGTTCACAGTACGGTGTTGTAACAGATCGCATTATTCTAATCAGGGCTGTGGAGTCGGAGTCGTGGAGTCGGGGCAATTTTGGGTGACTGGAGTCGGAGTCGGGAAAAAATGCACCGACTCCTAATGAATTTGTAACAGTAATTAAAATAGAAAATATGATAAAATGTTCTATTTCTCAGATAATAGTCATTAAAAATAATGTATATATACAGTATATATACAGTAATAGCTGTGTTCAGTACACAAAAATGAAATAATCCAATCAAAATTAGTTACTTGTGCTGCTTCAATAAAGCAGTCCCCGTATTTTTAAAGTCAGATATATATATCTGATTGTGACTGTACAGTATATATGATGTGTACACAGGAATCTCTTATATATACTAAATAACATCTATGCTGTAAGTATAAAGCCTGATGCGTAGCCGTGTCACTAATAGAGATGGTCAATGAGATGGAAATAATTCTGCATTGATGCTGGTTTATGCAAATATACTCTCTTTGCTCATGAAATCAAATAATTTGATATGTTGTTAAAATTTGGTTTGGGGACTATGAATTAAAGGGTACGTGAGACAAATTAAAAGAAAAGCTTTATACATACCTGGGGCTTCCTCCAGCCCCCTTCAGGCCAGTCGGTCCCTCGCTGTCCTCCTCCACCACCTGGATCTTCTGCTATGAGTCCAGGTAATTGAGCCAGTCAGAGCAGTCTGGCTACGTGCCGCTTACACTGCCAGGAGCGTTCTGCACCTGCACAATAGTGCTGCGCAGGTGTAGTACGCTCCCGGCGGCGGAGTGTGTGCATGTGCACTACACCAGACTGGCTCAAGTACCTGGACCCATAGCAGAAGATCCAGGTGGCGGAGGAGGACAGCGAGGGACTGATTAGCTGAAGGGGGCTGGAGGAGGCCTCAGGTATGTATAAAACTTTAATTTCATCTGTCTCAGGTTACAGTAGAACTATACTCTACATTTGCTCTCCCCACAGAGCTGCAGGGAATCCACTGAGAATGTTGTGCACATTGAACACAGAGGTGTTGTACATCACCCATAAACCTTGTTCAGATTGTGCATAAAGAATGTGTAATAGAGGAAGAATCTCCTCATTCCCCTGCAGAGTACCTGCACATCATTCTTGCATGTACCCACAGTCACATTGCCTAGGGCCTGATCCATGTTCAGATGTGTAATAGAGGAAGAATCTCCTCATTCCCCTGCAGAGTACCTGCACATCATTCTTACATGTACCCACAGTTACATTGCCTAGTGCCTGATCCATGTTCAGATTGTGCATGAAGTATGTGTAATAGAGGAAGAATCTCCTTATTCCCCTGCAGAGTACCTGCACATCACTCTAACATGTACCCACAGTTACATTGCCTAGGGCCTAATAGATGTTCTTTGTTCCGCTCTGTACCTTTTACAAGTACTCTTACCAAGGACTAGCTTTAGTCTAAAGGGAATAAATATAGTAGTCTACATATCCTTCTCACTTCAGTTGTCTTGTAAAATTCCTAAGCGTTGGCAGTTAAGAGATGAATTTCACGTTACATACTGTTAATCAACAAAATTGTAATATGCAAATTAGAGGAGTCGGAGTCGGTGGAATCCTAAACTGAGGAGTCGGAGTCGGTGGATTTTTGGACCGACTCCACAGCCCTGATTCTAATTCACTGCATTCAGGCTCTGAATTAAATGATACCTGAGAATGTTATATTAAAAACAGACGCTATATTAGGATGTGATGACTCTTACCACACGCGCCAGAGTCTCCCTGTGCTCCTCTGCAAATGTCCGTTCTCTTTCTGTATGACAGCATAGTCGGCATCCTTTGACCCGGACATAGATGCTGCGCATGGGCAGTATGCCAAGTCGGCGGCTTGTGACTGCACTCCTAGGTTGTGCACATAGAAGAGCACATGCAGGGAGACCGGTAACAAGGCGCCGATCTGGAGACACACACACACACACCATCTATTCTTAATATAACATTCAACTTGGGTATCTATGCCCAGTTTCCATTGCAGTTCACACTCAAACGAATGCATTATACAACGGATCACAGTGAATCCAGCTTAAAAAAAATAAGACACAAAGAAAGAGGAGAACCTAATGGTAAATCAAATCTGAACTGCTCCACAATCAACAAAGCAATTTAGAAACATATTACCCCTACTTCCTGCAGAGATTTGGGACCCCTTGGTTCCCTATTGATTACACACTTCCTCAATACCTGCAGTCTGTACACTGAAGACTAGTGACTGTTGACAATGTCCTCTGCTCCTCTACTGCCTTTCCCAGCATTAGGGAATTTAACACTGTCAATGTGTAGTTTAGTGTTGCTTTCTACATGCTACCACAGTGGACCACAATCAGATATATTGTAAAAGGTAGGCCAATATAGGGCCCTGACAGCATTTTGCGGATCGGTTTCTAAAAAACACCTGTATTGACTTGCATTAAAATGGTATTAAAATCGCAATTTAAAAAACAAAAAAATTGATTAATGCAATTTTACCACGAATTTAATGTAAGTCAATGTGATGCGGTTTTTAAAAAACAAAAATGACCCACAAAACGCTCTTTGCTGTATCAGGGTCCACAGTGAACTAAAATCTATAGGATTTGCTTTACTCTGCTCTGCTGTAAGCAACAGGCAATTCAATTGCCTGACATTGGTGGATTTACAAAGCAGGTGAAAATTATATAACATCGGAGAAGAAGATAAAAAATGGACCAATGATTGATAAGTTAGTGGTTATACGACTGTAGTCATGTGCCCAAACCTACAAACAATAGCAGTGAATTGGACAGTATTCCATAACAAATTACTTTTAAGAATATATTAGAGAGACATGATTTATTAAAAATATATATATCAGGGAGGATTTGTTCACATAACATAAGTAGATCAATCAAGTGATGGTTTCATTGGATGAAAGAGCTGTAATTAACCTGTCTCTAAATGGAATCCCAAATCTGTTATCTGCATATCATGTCTGATGTAGGCATAGACAACAGGAATGGATTACAGAGTGTACTGATCAGAAGGATTTGCAGATAACTAATCACATATACATAAATCTAACTACAAATATTTGAATAATGCTGAGAAACACAGAAGTGGGCTTGGAGAGCAGAAACTGAGGCAGAATAAGCAGGTCAGTTCAGCGCACGAAACCAAAGGACAACTGAAGTGAGAAGAATATGGAGGCTGCCATATTTATTTCCTGTTAAGCAATACCAGTGGCCTGGCCGCCCTGCTGATCTATTTGGCTGCAGTGGTGTCTGAATAACACCAGAAACAAGCAGGTGGCAAATCTTGTCAAATCTGACAACAATGTCAGAAACACTTGATCAGCATATGCTTGTTCAGGGTCTATGGCTAAAAGTATTAGAGGCAGAGGATCAGCAGGACAGCCAAGCAATGTGCATTGTTTAAAAGGAACTAATAAATATGGCAGCCTCCAAATCCCTCTCACCTCAGCTGTCTAGTGCCTAATCATATCCAAACTCGATGGAAGGTTTCGGCAGACGATACAGGCAGCAGGATTGGGCATCAGATACCAAAGCCAAAACATGATAATGCGTTGTGATTGGCCAAATAGTGTGGGCGTAGTTTACTACAACCTATTGGAAACTAAGCAATTCAAGAGGGTGCTGTTCACCCAATCACATTAGCAAAATTCTCCTATGAGTTCGAAAGGTTCTTTTCCGTTAGCCGGGCGCATCCTCTAGGTGGCGATAGAACTCCAGCAGAGTTACATCTTTCCCTACTATCCATGGCGGCCTGGAGGGGGAATAGTAATTATCGCCACCTAGAGGATGCGCCCGGCTAACGGATAAGTACCGTTCTAAAATATACTGGAATTTAAGGGTAGGCATCAGAAAATGGTCATGTTAGACACGGACTGATTTAGCAATAGGGGGATTATTTAGGGTTAGATGAGATGTGCCAAGATCAAATACGCCAATAGTGTTCCAAATGTGAAATACCAGAGAGCTGGTAATCACATCACTGATGCCATCATCATTGGTCATAGACAAATCAAATGCATGCAAAGTGCAGCCACAGCACTGCTGTATATTGTGCAGAACCGGGCCAGGGCAGAGGCAAGAGAGGCTCCAGCCTCAGGGCGCAGTGTAGGAGGGGCACACAACTCACTCAGCTATCATTCCCCTATTGTGTTTGAATCCGAGAGAAATAAGAAAAGGGGATACATGGCAGTGGCTGCAAGCCAGATAACCAGTGAATAAAGTAACGGGGATTTGGGGCGCTGGGGAACCTCTTAGTCTAATAGAATCAGTGTTTGACAGCTAGGGTGGGAGGGATGGAGGGCTCACTTTGGTGTCTCAGCCTTGGGTTATGGAGGACCTTGTTCCAGGTCTGATACTGTGTACAGACTGCTGATCATTGAAAAGCATTTCTAAACAATAGAGAGGAGCCCAACATCTCTGCAGGGGGCAGACTCATGATCACATTATTTAGAATTAAGTGATCTGGCAGCAATAAGGGGGCTGATAAATCAGATCTGCAAGCAGACATGACCTGTAACAAGTGACACAGCAGAGGCACCTGGGAAACATCTGCCACAGTCATGGAGAATACTGCACAATAAAGTTTGGAAAGTGTTGCGAGCCACGAGCCCAGCAGCAGAGGCTGAGGTATGGCGGCCTGTAGGGGGCGTTGTCCCGGTGACAGGTGTGACAGGGCAGGTGACAGGGGCATGCAGGGACAGGGCGTATGACGAGGGGAATGGGGAAGTGTCAGTGTGCCTCCTCAGAGTTACCCCCATCCCCTCCCCCTCAGGAACTTCTCCCCCCACCACAACAAGGAGTTAAGTGGCGGCCCGTTGCCCCTCCCACCCCTCTCCCCTCACTCACCGCCCGCCCGGTAAGCGGAGGAAGCCTCGTCCTCCCAGCGAGCTTCCTAGAAATCCTCCAGCGCACGCAGACCGCGCTCGCCGCCGCACTGACCACTATGAGGAAGTCACCACGCAGCCGCCTCACACTGCAGTCAGCCAGGCAGCCAGCACCGCCCCCGACCGCGCGTCTCCGCTTACCAGACACGCCCCTGCTGCCGAATCGGTGCCGCCTACCGCTAGTTCACCGCCCCCTGACCCGCCTCCCGGCGGAGCGTCACCGCCGAGCAGCCCCGCCCCTTCATCGATACCAGCTCCTCCCCATCCCTGTTCTCCTTGTCTCCTCTATGCGCCCGCTTATCGTAGCTCCGTCAATCAGCGTCCGCCACGTCACCGATGCGTCTGGCAAGAGTGAGTCCGCAGCTGATTGGAGGAGGTGAATTGATCTGCGCCTTTGCTGTGATTTCTATGGAATGTGCTGCTTTCCACCAATACAGAACAAACGTTTCCACCAACAATCACTTGGATGCTATTTTTCTCTGTCAGGAAACTTTTCTGCTGAGTCTTTTCCTAGGCGATGTCTTCTCACCTACATTGTACCTTCCCAGTAGTGAGAAAGTACTGCAAAGTTAAAAAAAAAAAAAAAAAAAGGAAATACCTAACTTATTAAGTTATTAATTTGTGGCAACTTATTTTTTTATATATATTTGTTTTCTTTTTCGGTTTAAAAACAGACTAACCAGCAAGCTCATGGTGACCCAGAACTCATTGGAGTGTGGAGCTACAATGGTCCTAAAAGTCCCCTTACTAAAACACTAAGGAAAACGAGTTTGCTTTCTTAAAACCACTTAACGACGATAGGCGGCGGCTGGTCACACCTGTGTTTCCATGGCGGCCGTTTCCTGTCAGTTCACGGCTGGGGGCCTCCGATCGCGGCTTGCAGGCTAAATGTAAACACCCGGGGACGTAATCCCCGGTGTTTACATTGTACGGCGCTGCTGTTACAGCAGCGCCGCAAAGGAGATCGGCGATCCCTGGCCTCTGATTGGCCAGGGATCGCCGCCATCTGATAGGCTGAAGCCTATCTGAGGCAGTACAGGACGGATCGCTGTCCTGTACCGCCTATATTGCGAAGGAGAGGGAGGGGAGAATAGCGCTGCGAAGGGAGGCTTTGAGCCCCCCGCTAGGCACAGCAAGCCGGCGGCGATCAGACACCCCCAACAGGACATCCCCCTAGTGGGAAAAAAGGGGGAAGTCTGATCGCCCTGCCTGCCACCTGGTCTGTGCTGGGGGCTGAAGGCATAAAAACTCAGCTGGTCTTTAAGTGGTTAAAACAGAAAGAATGTGCGATAATTCAGGTTGGAGTGAGCTTGAGATGTCTCCCAGTGCATCACTGCTGAATATATGCGAATTAACCATTGTTGCCCCTAGAAGCTAAACACACCTCCAAAACCGCTGCAATGCAATGATGTATCCCCCTGTACAGAGCCATAATAATCCAACATGCATTCAGACTGTTTCAAATTGTTTGATCCTCATCAGTGCATGGCATGGATGGCTCTATGGAGTAGGGCTTGTATCACTGAGAGGTAAAAAAAGTGAACCCAATCCGAGTAAAATTATTTTAAATAAACACATGATGTACGTTCAAATGAATATTACATAACTATCGTCATTTAGTCTCAGAAGCTCATCGTTTTCTTACAATGATTCCTTCCAGTTCTGACAGATTTCAGTTGCTGTCAGTTATAACTGAAATGGCAACTGATGAGCAAGGTATTGTCTATTGCTTGAGAGTCAATGTTAAAAATAGGCCTAGCTGAAAACAGTACTATACTTACCATAACCTCTGTATTGAAGGACCACTATCGCGAAAAAAGTAGGCAGTTAAAATCTGACAGAATGGGGGAATCTGGGGTTTTGTTTTCAACAGCATTTCCTGAACAGCAGTTGCAAAGTCTAACTGACAAAATAGTGATTAGGGAGGCTGGCTGGTATCTTACTATTTACAGGAAATGCTGTTCAGGAAATGCTGCCTATAAACAAAGAAAACCCTGAGAATCCCCCATGAGGAGATGGACTGGCCCAAAACCTGACAGTTTTGTCAGATTTTAACTGCCTACTTCTTTTGTGATAGTGGTCCTTTAATGTTGAAGTACAGCAAATAAAAACAAATTAGGACAAAAGACAGACTAAACTTAATGTAACATCGGTTTATTACTGTATATTGAGGTGTAAAAGAAAATGTATGCATCCTGTAAGGCCAGGATTTTTTTTGTTTGCTTGAGAATTCTGGTTAACCGAATTCTGGATAACGGGGGTTTTACTGTATAGCTTTTTTATAACATTGCATCATTCTTTCACAGTTGCAGTTTAGACACCACACTGTCTTTTAAACTATAAAAAAAAAAAAAAAAAAAACAGAAATAATCTCCATTTAAACTCCCCTGCAGTAAAACCTTATCTAAAGCTGTCTCTCACTGTTGTTTAACCTTTCTGGCGGTAAGCCCGAGCTCAGCCCCTAGGCTATGCCGCGCAGGAAGATATCTCAGCCCCTAGTGGGGCGATTTTCGCCATTTAAAGAGACTCCGTAACAAAAATTGCATCCTGTTTTTTATCATCCTACAAGTTCCAAAAGCTATTCTAATGTGTTTTGGCTTACTGCAGCACATTCTACTATCACCATCTCTGTAATAAATCAACTTATCTCTCTCTTGTCAGACTTGTCAGCCTGTGTCTGGAAGGCTGCCAAGTTCTTCAGTGTTGTGGTTCTGTGATGCATCTCCCCCCTCCAGGCCCCTCTCTGCACACTGCCTGTGTATTATTTAGATTAGGGCAGCTTCACTCTTCTCTCTTATCTTTTACAAGCTGGATAAATCCTCCTCTGAGCTGGCTGGGCTTTCACATACTGAGGAATTACATACAGGCAGAGCTGTCTGCACTCTGCAGGAAGAAACAGCCTGACACTTCAGTGGAAGATAGCTGCAGGGGGAAAGAAACACACAAATGATCTCTTGAAATTCAAAAGGAAGGGTGTATACAGCCTGCTTGTGTATGAATGTATTTTCTATGTGTGGACATACTGTACATCAACCTACTTCCTGTTTTGGTGGCCATTTTGTTTGTTTATAAACAGACTTTTTAAAACTGTTTTTAACCACTTTTAATGCGGCGAGGAGCGGCGAAATTGTGACAGAGGGTAATAGGAGATGTCCCCTAACGCACTGGTATGTTTACTTTTGTGCGATTTTAACAATACAGATTCTCTTTAAAGAGAATCTGTATTGTTAAAATCGCACAAAAGTAAACATACCAGTGCGTTAGGGGACATCTCCTATTACCCTCTGTCACCAAAAACGCTTTTTCTTCTTTTTCTGTAGCGTTTCAGCTAGCATTTTGGGGTTTTGGGAAGCGTTTTTGGTGTAGTAGATTTCATATATTGTTACAGTAAAGCTGTTACTGAACAGCTACTGTAACAAAAAACGCCTGGCAAACTGCTCTGAAGTGCCGTTTTTCAGAGCGGTTTGCGTTTTTCCTATACTTAACATTGAGGCAGAAACGCATCCGCAATCCAAAATCTGCAGCAGCCCGGGAGTATGCGTTTCTACTAAACGCCTCCCGCTCTGGTGTGCACCAGCCCATTTAAATACATTACCCAAGCGGATCCGCACCCGCAAGCGGATCGCAAACCGTAGCCGAACCGCTCTGGTGTGCACTAGGCCTGTGTGCTGGGCAGGAAGTATTTCAGTTAGTGACATACTTCCTGCCCAGCACTGGTCCTTTCTATCCTGGTTCATTTTCCTTCATATTAACACTTGACAATAAAAAATATATCAATTTAAAGGATGGGGATAAAGTTTAGAGTATATTAACCTCCCTGGCGGTAATCCTCCCTGTAGCGCAGGCTATCCGCCGGGAGCTCGATGCAGAGTCTAGCGTGCAGCGGGCGCTTTTACTCACCTCCCGGGAGATCCAGACGTCAGTAGCTGTTCTCCTTCCTGTCCTCGGAGGCTCTGAATCAGTCTGGTGAGATCGCAGTCATCGGTCTCACTACAGAGTTACAACGCCACCCGGAGGACGGAGGTAAAGTTGCAGCGTTGGAGACTAGGGAGGTGAGTGAGAGCAAGGGCTGCTGCAGAGTCTCTGGCAGCATTATTTTTTCCTGATTTTAAGGTCTGAAACATTTTTAAAAGACCATAAAATCCAGAAATAATCATGCAGCCAGGAAGGTTAAGAGTATATTAAACACATTTTCAGTAGAAAAATACATATATTTAAATAGATCTGCACTTCAGCCCTGAAAGAGGGACAAATGAGGAAGAAAGAGAGAGAAGGACAGGGTTCCCAAAGAGGGACTGTCCCTCTGAAAAAGGGACAGTTGGGAGCTTAAAGGGACACTTAAGTCAAACAAAAAAAATGAGTTTTACTCACCTGGGGCTTCCAATAGCCCCCTGCAGCTGTCCGGTGCCCTCGCCGTCTCCCTCCGATCCTCATGGCCCCGCCGGCAGCCACTTCCTGTTTCGGTGACAGGAGCTGACAGGCTGGGGACGCGAGTGATTCTTCGCGTTCCTGGCCACAATAGCGCCATCTATGCTGCTATAGCATATATCATATACCATATAGCAGCATAGAGGGTGCTAATGTGTCTGGGAACGCGAAGAATCACTCGCGTCCCCAGCCTGTCAGCTCCTGTCACCAAAACAGGAAGTGGCTGCTGGCGGGGCCAGGAGGATCGGAGGGAGACGGCGAAGGTACCGGACAGCTGCAGGGGGCTATTGGAAGCCCTGGGTGAGTAAAACTCATTTTTTTTGTTTGACTTAAGTGTCCCTTTAAGTGAACGAGGCCTAACTTGTATACAGTGCACATTGGGCTCTATTCACAAAACCATGTGCGGTAACTCTTTTTTGGGTGAAAAATTACCTCCAGTGATAATTCACTAAAAATAGTGAAAATAGTGAGTATTCACTAAAAATGTACCAAGTGTGATAAATGTTTGATAAAAGTGTGGTAAAACAGGTGATAAAACTGTCAGTAATATGTATGGAAATAAAGCTTTTTTGACCACTGCAGGGCAGCCCATATACTTGCCATCCATTACACAGAGACGACACCGGAAAGCCTGTCACATTTAAAGTGGGACCTCAACTCTTGCACAGGACAGAAGGAAAACATATATAAATGCACCCCGTATGTATATAATTTAGCCTGTCTATTTCCCCCTCATCTGTGAATAATCACAACTGTAATTTTAGCTCTCAGCTGTGCCAGCTGGCTGCCACGGCAGAGCAGCTAATGTGTAAACACAGGATGTTGACCCTATGTCTGCTTCCATGAAAGCAGGAAGTTCATACACTGGAGTTTTTTGCTGGATTTGTATCAGCTGTAACAAAGAAATGTTTTTCTTGAAAGGTAATTATGCTGTTGCTTATCTTTTAGAGCAGAGAAGAATTTCCTCTTCGGCATCTATTAAATCATCTAAAAGACTGTACAAGGTCTGAAAGTGCGACTTGAGATTAGACACATTCGTCTTTTCCGCCTTCTATGTAAAACTGACATAAACTCGAGCAAACAAAGCTCAGAAGGCTCCATCCTGAAGGCCAAAAGCAGAGAAGTGATAATTATCACTTACCATTTGTAGGTGATAAAAAAAATGGTTAATTAACACCAACTTTTCAATTGAGAATCTCAAATTGGAGATACATTTTGAGGTAATTACCACACTTTTACCGCATGAGGTAAAAAAAATTGTGAATTTGAAAATGGAGATATTTTGGTCGGTGTTTATCACTACCTAATTTAACTCGTGCGGTAACTCATTGAGAATAGAGCCCATTGTGAGTCAGTCCCAGTACCTCTGCTGCCCTGTCATCACATGACTTGATCAGGTAGATTCATTGATCTGTGTATTCCTTCCTGAGAGTGGGGGAAACACAGGAACAGGAAGTGATATGTCAATACAGGAGCAAGTGGCATGCAGAAAGCATTGAAAGGATCTGTAAAAGAACTTTCATACAGAAATGGACAGCAGTAGGGAGTCTACAGGAAGCAGGGGGAGTCAAAGGAAAGCTGGCAGGAACACTAGAGCTAAAGTACATTCTACATGCATGCATACAGGTTGTTGTAGAAAAGAAGTGTTCAAGTATACAACAACAACAAATAACATGTGTAAAGCGATTTTTTCCCGTAAGACTCAAAGCGCATAAGCGTGGCTCAGACCAGTAATTGGCTGATTGATAAATTGTGGTACAGAGGAAGAATTCTTTAAAGGACTGTAGCGTGGATCGGGGCGAGGCCCTAGAGCTGCGCAGCCGCACTAGTGTCTGTGTGGACGGCGCAGCCGTGGCAACCTCTGGCGGCCATTTATGTGGAGGCAGGAGAGCCCGACCGGGCTGTGGGGCGGGAGCCGGCCCAGGGGGTAATTAAGCAGCTGGAACCCGGCGAAACTGCACGGAGAAAGCTGATGTCGTCCTCCGTGCCTTCAAAAATCATGCAGGTAAAAACCTTTTTTTCTAAATATCGGCTCGTAAGTCCTTTATGTCCACAAATGCCAGGCTAAATAGGTTGCTTTTCAGTCTGAATTTGAATAACTCCAAGGATGAGGCTGTCTTTACTGGTTTTGGCAGGGTATTCCAAAGGGTAGAGGCAGCATGATAGAAAGCTCTGGCTCCAAAGGTTTTGAGGTCTACTCTGGGAGGTGTGGTGGTGCAGTTTCAGCACGTCCTTCATGTATCCAGGGCCCAAATTGTGTAGAGGAGAGAAAAATCATTCTAAATGCACCACTGATCAGGGAACATTTTCAGGCTAATTTTATGCATGTTCACTAGAGCCACACATTTTCTTAAGAAAAACAATGCACAACGTTCCTTTAAAGTGTGTATTTTGTGGACATGCAGCGCATACCTATCACTCTACAGTCAGCTCACTGTACATTACGGCCTGCAAGCTGCTCTAGGCCTGTCCAGGCTTGTTTCAATCTCACTCCTATCCTGCAGATTAAGGGTCAGCCTCAATGTGAAAACCTGCCAAATGCCACTGTGTACAGCAGGCTGAAAATGACAGGCAGAATCAGCTGAGGTTCCTAATTGGCACTTGTCCCTAATTTCCAGTGACAGGCCGAGGCTTTCATCGAGTGTCCCTGAAATTACTTGTTCTTGGTACTGCCCTTGTTTTTAGTTTAGCGACAGAACAGTGGAGCTCTCATTCCTCTCACAAGCTTTGATAATATGTTACCCCTGCTGTAACTTCATGGCAACATTTCATAATGGAAACTGGTCTGTCAGATAGACTGAGAGCTAAAAAAAACATCACTGTACTGTGGAGGAAACTGTACAGAGTTCTCTGAACTACATGAAGAGCAATTCAATCAATACTGAGAGAAATGAGCAGGGGCGTCTCACCCACCAGGCAAGTATAGGCGGTTGCCTGGGGCGCCATGAGGTGGTGAGGCGCCATGAGGTGGTGAGGCGCATTCCCCCGCCGCTGCTACCGTGACCATGGTTTTTTTTTTTTATATTATATTACCTCCCGACTCAGTCCCCGGTGCTCGGCACACCTGTGTCACTGGCTGCACACAGACACTGGAGCGAGACAGCCAGGGTACAGATGCAGTCACAGAGAGAAGAATGTGATGTGTCCGTGTTGGAGCCCCGCCCCCGCACAAGACAGCAACACAGCTCGGGAGAAGGGACGTTTCTGCTCCAGACAGAGATGATAAGCTGCATGCACTGGCAGAAGAGAAGGTATGCAGGCAGGCTGCTAAGAACACTTCCTGTCCTGTGTGCAGACTCCCAGTACTGTTATAACTGCTAGAATGTGCCCTGCTCTTTTGATACTAGAGTTTTCTTTGAAAGCTGGTTAGGCTGTAGGCTGGTAAAGCTGTAAACCTGTGCTTTAGTGCTGTGCTGTCTCTCCCTCTCCCCTCTCTGTTCCTCTTTCCCCTCTTCCATCTTATGCTGTCTCTACCCCTCTCTGTTCCTCTGCACTCTCTTCCATCTTATGCTGTCTCTTCCTCTCCCCTCTGTTTCTCTGCACCCTCTTCCATCTTATGCTGTCTATCCCTCCCCCTCTCTGTTCCTCTACCCCCCTCTACATCTTATGCTGCCTCTCCCTCTCTACTCTTTCCCTCTGCTCGGATGTGTATTTTCTGGTGAAACGCTTCCACATTACAATTATTTTCTGACAACGCTGCCCCATTACGATTATTTTCTGGTGAAACGCTGCTGCCCTATGATTAATTTCTGGTGAAATGCTGCTGCAATAAGTGTATTTTCTGATGAAACGCTGCCACCTTACGAATATTTTCCGGTGAACTGCTGCTGCAATAAGTGTATTTTCTGGTGAAACACTGCCACATTACGATTATTTTCTGGTGAATTACGATAATTACTATTATTTTCTGATGAAACACTGCCGCATTAAGATTATTTTCTGGTGAAACGATGCTGCATTATGATTATTTTCCTGGGGGGGAGCTTGGGGGGGCGCCACAGGTTTTCTCGCCTGGAGTGCCAAAATGACTAGAGGCACCCCTGGAAATGAGTGTAGCTAGCAGAGTGGAGGCCCCTGCTTATAGAGTGGAGAGGGGTAGGGGTCAGTCAGCAGATGCTACTGGCACCTGATAATTAGTGAGAACTGAACAATGAGGGGAGGCTATGCAGCTTGCCTCACTTGACTGGTGGGGGTTGATGTGCAGAGCTGCAGTAATATTGCTGTGTGCTGACAGCGCACGGCAATATTACTGTTACTACCGTCAGCAGGTTGCTGCCAGTTACTCTACTTATGTCCCACTCTTGGCTGCAAGGTGTCCCAACCGTGGGACTCTGTGGCCGTATGAGGTAAGATTTGCCTCATTTACCGTTTGCCAAGTCCGAGTAATCATTTTCTGCTGCATTTCATGTGTCAGAGGTAATGGTAGTTGCATTTCATTTGTCAGAGGTTGCTGTAGTTATTATTTGATGTTCATAGATACTGCATTTGCTACTTTGGGGTTATTGTTGCAGCATTTGGCATTTTAGGGGCTCATGATTATTAAATGGTATGCTAATATTGTAGCATCAGCAGCTTCTGCAGATTTTGCGCACAATCTAATCCAACCATAGTCATAGTCTCATGTCCTGCCATATTATTATGTAGTTATATAGCACTGGCATCTAAGGCAGCACTTTACAGAGAATGTAGTCATTTCCTTGGCAGAGCTCACAATCTAATCCTGGCCATAGTCAATGTCTAATGTCCCGCCATATCATTATTATGTATTTATGTAGCACTTGCATCTTCTGCAGCACTTTACAGAGTACATAGTCATGTCATGGACTGACATCCATTATGCAAATCTTCCATTTCACCACATCATTGTGGGAACACTGCTTTCTTATGTGTTTGGGGAACATTGCCTAAATTAACTTTAAGCCCAATCTACACGATACGATTCTTTGTGCGATTCGATTACGATTCTATTTACGATCCAATTAAATCCAACATGTCCGATTGGGATTCGATTCGATTCAATTAGATTTGCCATTGTTTTGCAATGGCAAATCAAATTGAATCAAATCGAATCCCGATCGGACATGTCGGATTTAATCGGATCGTAAATAGAATGGTAATCGAATCGCACAAAGATTCGTATCGTGTAGATTGGGCTTTAGGGTCACTTTGCCTATCTGTGTTTTGGGAGGAAACAGTTACATTAGTTCTCTCAGTCATGGACATGCCCATTTTTCCTCTACGGTTACGCCCATTTTTCAGAGCGGCGCGCAAAAGCACTAGCACTCCATCCCGTTCCAGTTTGAGCCAAGAAAAATCTGTTCATACACTTCTGTAACTATATCCTCTCTGGTCTGTAGGTTACTTCAGAGGCCTTTCGCACTAGGGTGTTGCGTTGCGGCAATTTACCGCGCTGCTAATGCTGGGTAATGAAAGTCAATGGGGAAGTTCAAATTACCTGCGTAGTGGTGCGGTGCGCCGGAAGTGCTCAATCTGACGCAGGTCCATAACTACGTTACCTTGTGTATCTGCGTCGGCCCGGAAGTCATGTTAGTCTATTGCCACTTTTAAAAATGTGCATTACCCAAACAGTTATCCTACTTACTTTTGTCAACAAGTAATGTCAGCTGTGCAAGTCCCCCCTTCCCCCAGCATAGGATCAAGCAACACTGACAACTGCCACTGACATCTATTATAATAAATTCATTTAAAAAGAAAAATCTTACAGAGAGGAGCTCTCTCTATCCTCTGCTAACAGTCACACTGTTTTCATAGCGAGTAGTCCACAATGGGAGCCTCCATGTTTTCCCCTCAGCAGGTGTCCTTTAAAGTGAACTTGAACTAAGTAAAAGTATTTAAAATAAATGCATGATGTACCCGCAAATTAATATTATATACTTACCTTGCTGTCAGTTCATCTCAGAAGGTCACCATTTTCATCTAACAACAATTGCTTCCAGTTCTGACAAGATCTAGCCAGACTAGTTTCTCAGGAAGCTGAAAGCCTTTTTTACCATATTAGTTGCTATCAGTTGTAACTGAAAAGACAGCTGATGTGCAAGGTAATGTCCATGTTTTCCCTATGGCTTAACCTCCTTAGCGGTAACCCCGTGTGGGACACGGGGTAAGCCGCCGGAGGGTGCTGCTCAGGCCCTGCTGGGCTGATTTACGTAATTTTTTTTTCAAACACGCAGCTAGCACTTTGCTAGCTGCGTGTTTGGTCTGATCGCCGCCGCCGATGCACCGCTACCCGCTGCGGATACAGGGCCCCCCCGCATACCCCTTGCGCAGCCTGGCCAATCGCCGCCAGGCTGCACTATGGGGTGGATCAGGACTCCCTGTGACGTCACGACGTCGATGACGTCACTCCATTCGTCGCCATGGCGACGGGGGAAGCCCTCAAGGAAATCCCGTTTAGAACGGGATTTCCTTATGGGCAAGCGGCGCCGGCGGCGATCGGAGCATACGGGGGGATGCCTCAGGGAGGGGGGAAGCATGTAGCTAGCGCTAGGCTAGCTACATGCTAAATTAAAAAAAATGGTGAAGAAAACCCTCCCGCGGCCGCGCAACCGCGGGAATTAAGCCGCCAGGGGGGTTAAGTGAGAATACTGGTTAACGGCATGCTGACCCAGAAGCTGTTACAGGGGCCTTCCACATTTTTAAAATTGAGCACAGAGAATTCCATTGATTACGGTGGACAAACAGGACGCAGGAGAGGAGAAAGAGATCAGACTATCAGAGATCACATCAGACAGAGGAGAAAGAGCAGACTGTGCGGGAGGTAAATATGATGTGTGTATGTTTCTTTTGACTTTTATTTTTAAATTCAGGTTTGCTTTAATCAGCTTGGGACCGCATATGGCAGATTCCATGCCGCTATTGTGGCTCTCCAACTGTGACGCGGTGTAGAATCTACACCGCCAGGTTCTGCCCGTGGACCCGAGCCGTCGTTTGCTCACGCAGCCGCTGTTTCGGCTATCATGGGGCAGCTGAGCTTCCTTGCTTTCGGTAAGGAGCAAGCTCCTTAGCTCCTTACCAGGTGATTACTGTGAGCCAATCACAGCGATCACAGACGAAAGTATGAAAAAAATTGTTCTGGTTTTTAAAGCGGAACTGAATACATTAAAAAAAAACAAAGGGCTTGATTCACAAAGCGGTGCTAACCTACTTAGCACGTCTAAAGTCTTTAGACGCGCTAACCAGGGTGCTAAGTAGGTTAGCACCGGATTTCTCAATCAGATCGCGCGCTAACTTTGCGCGCGCAAAGTTTTACGCGCGCTAAGTGCCATAGGCTTTAATGGGCACTTCACGCGGAGTGCCCTGCGCTCTGTGCAGTATGCGCGTAAAGTTTTACGCGCATAAAGTTTTGCGCGCGTAAAGTTTTATGCGCGAAAAGCTTGTTTAGACGTGCTAAGGGGGTTTTCACAGGCGTGCTAACAGTTAGCACCGCTTTGTGAATCAAGCCCAAAGTGTTTCACTTACCTTGTGGCTTCTGCCACTTGCAACCTTCCTGTCCCGCACCGATCCTCCACAATCCTCTGTTCTCCTGCCACCCGCAATAGCGACCCACCCACAATAGTGTCCTGCTCTATTAGCGCAGGACGCTATTGAGGGCTGGAATACTAAGAAAGATACATGTGGCTCGGGGCGCGCAGCCGCAGTTGCCATCCTCTTATAAGTTGACGTGTGACAGAACCGAAACTAGCTGGCGGCGGGAGAACAGAGGATCGTGGAGGACCGGCGCGGGATAGGAAGGCTGCAAGGGGCTGGCAGAAGCCCCAGGTAAGTCAAACACTTTGGTTTTTTTTTATGTATTCAGTTCCGCTTTAAGAGGCCACAGCCTCCTGGGCCTAAATGAGTTAAGCAGTAGATGTTTGTACAGGTTTTTCTGTGGATGGCTGCAGAAGTTGGTATCTGCAGAATACGTTCTTTGAAGTTTATTGAAAACTAGGCAGTGGCCACCTTGACACAGGCAGTTATTAGTCATGTAAACCTTTATACTGAAACACGCCAGGTTACTTGCATAACGCATGTTAGGTAGATACGACAAGAAAAAGAAAAATGCCAGGCCTAGTTTCCTAGGAAACCCTCCAGTGATTCACACATAATGTACAATAATAATTACACTTTCCAAGGCTGAACTTCCATCCACCGGCATAGAAAGTGCGGCACATTCAGCAGGGGTGGGGGGGCATGTGCAAGAGAAAATGGTGTTGTCATAGGAGCCAATCAGATCTTCTGTTTATTGTCTAAGTTGTTGTGTAGTGTCCAAACATGGGACAGTTTCCATGGCAGCTGCAGTAACAGTAGACCTGATCAGCTGCACAGATCCAGGTGTAAAGAGCTAAAGCCACTCCAACAGCTGGCAGATGTTTATCTGACTAGCGATAAAAACAAACAGGATGGACGAACATCTGTAATGTGACATTTCAGTCTGTGTAGTGCCACTCTATAAGATAACACAGAAGATTGTTTAGTGGACCTCCCACTGCCACTTTTGTAAAGCTAAATAAAGTGGGGGATCACACTTAAAGAGGAGGTCCGAGAATAAAAAAAGATTTACTTACCAGGGGGTTTCCTCCAACCCCTGGCAGCCGTCCTGTGCCCTCGCCGCAGCTCCACTTCCAGCCGGTGTCCCGGGGCCCTCTCCGTCATAGATACTGCGCCTGGGCGAACACTGCTCGCAATCGCGCTGACGTGGTCTGCAGTGTTCTGTGCAGACGCAGTACACTCCAGACCACGTGAACACGATCGCGAGCGGTGTTCGCCCAGGCGCCCCCTGGTAAGTATATCTTCTTTTTTTAAAAATTCCTCACATCTGTCCTTTAAAGAGAATCTGTATTGTTAAAATCACATAAAAGTAAACATACCAGTGTGTTAGGGGACATCTCCTATTACCCTCTGTCACAATTTCGCCGCTCCCCGCCGCATTAAAAGTGGTTAAAAACTGTTTTTAAAAGTTTGTTTATAAACAAACAAAATGGCCACCAAAACAGGAAGTAGGTTGATGTACAGTATGTCCACACATAGAAAATACATCCATACACAAGCAGGCTGTATACAGCCTTCCATTTGAATCTCAAGAGATCATTTGTGTGTTTCTTTCCCCCTGCATCTCTCATGCACTGAAGTTTCAGGCTGCTAGTTTCTTCCTGCAAACAGCTTTGCCCTTGTCTGTAATTCCTCACTAAGTGAAAGCCCAGCCAGCTCAGAGGACGATTTATCCAGCTTGTAAAAGATAAGAGAGAAGAGAGAAGCTGCTCTAATCTAAATAACACACATGCAGTGTGCATAGAGAGGCCTGGAAGGGGGAGTTCATAGCAGAACCACAACACTGAAGAACTTGGCAGCCTTCCAGACACAGGCTGACAAGTCTGACAAGAGAGAGATAAGTTGATTTATTACAGAGACTGTGATAGTACAAAGTGCTGCAGTAAGCCAGAACACATTAGAATGGCTTTTGGAACTTGTAGGATGATAAAAAACGGGATGCAATTTTTGTTACGGAGTCTCTTTAAGGTCGGTTTCACATCGGCAACCATCGTTTTGATTGCGGTGCGATCAGGTGGTTGCATTGCATAGCACTGCTAAAAGCAAGCTTCGTAGCTACCTGCGTCAATTCAATTCTTGGCAGCAAAACACACCATGGGCTTGATTCACTAAGAGAAATAGCATGCCGTATCAAAGTTAACATGCCTTATCAAGGTTAACACACCTTATCAGAGTAGCATAGCGAACTTATGCCTGCTAATTGGCAATGACGAGAGCACCACGGCCCTGAACCCCTGCGGGTTCGTAGAGCTCGCTATGCTACTCTGATAAGGCGTGTTAACTTTGATAAGGCATGTTGTTTGTCTTAGTGAATCAAGCCCCATAAGTGAGGCTCTCTACTGCTCACTTCCTGTGGCGGAAATAGGTATTGCAAGCAATTACATTGGCATCCTGGCATGCGCACCACAACGCTAACACAACAAAGTTTAAAATATCTGTAGCACAGTTGACCTACATGACTTCTGGTCAGCGTGGGTTACTGCAGATGCTGTGTCATAACGCTCTGATGACCTAGCGTCAGGTCAGATGGTTCCCGCGCATCGCACTGCATATGATCTGAAATGTCCCATAGACTTTCATTGCTTTAGCATCAGCCTGCGTTAAAAATGGGTAATGCAACGCAATAAAAATGCACTAGTGTGAAAGGGGCCTCAAGGCTTGTGTGATTTAGTCATTTCAGCATGAACCAGAATCCCTGAACTGAGGCTGGTTTGAGGGTAAAGGGAGGCAGTCTGGGAAAGTTGGGCACCCCTGGTGGATTGGAAAGTTGGGCCCCCCTAAACCACAATACCAATTACACCTATACTGGTGCCCAGTGGACCATTTGGGTGCTAGATATAGCCACACCGGCTGGGCAACGTAGGTAGTGGTGTGAGTGTGCAGATGTTGGTTGGTGTAATATTATAATTACGCATCGCCCAATAGTAAAATATTGGCAGCTCTGCTGATATTTTATTAGCAGCTTCACCATGCGCCAACATTTCCCCAGTGCTCCTATTTAATAGCAAAGGGAGGCCCTGTCCAAGATTAGTATAATGTTGCTAATAAAGAGCGCAGTAAATGTACCAACATCAACAAAAGCTAAGTTGCTCTCATTCAAGTTATTCTATAAAAAACAGTCAAAGCTACAGTTCATGGGAATCCCCCCCCCCCCCCCCCCAAAAAAAAAAAAACAATAATAAACAACAACTTTGTCTCTCCCTCAACATTCACACCCAGTTTTTGTCCCCCACAACCAGGAGGCACATCTGCCAGGGATTATATTACAACTGACTCCCACCACCTATAACAAGTGTGGTCACAACAATGTCTGCTCTTTAGTGGTGTCCTTGGTATCGGCAGGAGGGAGGGAAAACAGTGGGATCTTCCACAACCTCGCCTTCCCTGCAGCTGTAGATTTTCCTATTATTATGCCTACTATATTATAGTTGATATAGTTTAGACTCAGTGAGTGTATGCGGCAATGTGGGCAATCTGAAGGGTGTATTTCTGGGAAGGCCAGCAAGGCCCGGACCTTGGGAAGCAGCTGGTCAAGGGGCGGCTGGCTGGACATGGAAGAGGGATTGCTGCATATGGAAGAAGAGGTTGAAAATGGAGCAACACATAGAAGAGGGGAGCTGCTACACCAGAGATCTGTGTATAACTGAAGGGGGCTGCTGTATATGAATGTTAGACATGGAAGAGGGGGCTGCACAGGGTGCTGTACAAGAAAGTTAGCCTAGGGGCAGAAGAAGTATAAATTTGGCATTGGGCATTCGAACAATTCTAAAATACCCCCATAACTTCATAATCACCGAGGTCAGCAGTGGGCAACCTTTCTCCATCTCCCAGGCGTCTGCATCATTAAAGGGACTCTGAGCACCTCTCATGGGCGTGCCTTTAAGCCAGACGACTTCCAACAAAGCTGTGCTATGACCCCTCTGGGGGAGCCTCTTGCAATGGCCATGCGTGTCACTTCCTCTTCCTGCTTCATTCAGTGATGCACTTCTCTAACAGAGAAGACACGGGTGACCCGGAAGTTATAACATTGCCAAGATGGCAGCCGCGATTTTTAAACTGAAATCGTACGAAACTATTTGGTGTAGAACGGCGATTCAGGCATCAAATGAAAGAGGAGAACACAAGCTACAGAAAGGTATGGATCTTTAAGTACTTTGCAGTACTAGTCGGAGTCTTAAAGGCATACCCATGAGAGCTGCTTGGCGTCCCTTTAATTCTGTATCTAGAATTACAGAATGATTGCTCTGGGTGGCACATGTCTCTCACGAGCCTGTATGCCAGAGCTGATATTATGGACACTTTGTGATAAGGGAACATTTAGCACGTGGAAACAGCAAGTCCTGCAGACGCTGAAATCATTGCTGCTCTCGCCTCATATCTGCACACTAGTAAAAATAACCGTTGTTTGACAGTGTGTGGGGGCAGAAGGCTCTGTGACAGGGCAGAGAGGAGGAATGGAGGAGGCACAGAAGCTGCTGTCACAAGTTTGGAAGGTGTTGGGTGAGTAGGAGGCTGTGCATAGCAGCGTACCATAATTAGAGAACCCATTATATGCTTGATGACATTTATGGCTTTTGCCCCCTAGTGGCCTCTCCAATTTGTATGATTGCACAACAGGGTTCTAGTATTCCAGCAGGCCTAATGTCTTGTGAAGAAAGACTGAGCAGTTACAAGGGAATTGCAAAATGCATGGCATGTGTATTGATTAAACTACTCAGCCAATTAGGACTGCGACATTAGTATACCAATAGAAATACATTATATGTTCTGCGGTGTGCATCATAGATGTTGTTTTCTCAAAGAACTTTGTGGATCTGGTGATGAAGTTGGTTTGAAAAGGAAATGTCCAGTCAGACCAGTTCTGCTGTAGCTGCAGGTAGCTTACTCTTATGTCATTTTGACTTTCATAGTTGGATGTCATTTCTACACAGTATGGGCAACTGATGATGATGACAAATATCCATTATTGTGCACAAGAAAGCAGAGTAATCTATAGGTTAATCGCTTTCACGTGCTAAGGATTGCCTCATCCCATCCGTTTAAAGTGAACTTTGAGTTTAACCTACCTGGGGCTTCTACCAGCCCCCTGCAGACATCCTGGGCCCGCGCCGGGACAAACCGATGCTCAGATCCCCCGCAGGGAGCTAGTGTCATTTCAGCGGGCCACTGGTGGCGCGTGTCCTCCATCTCGCCACCGTCCTACGCATGCACAGTATTCAATTTTCTCGTTTGAACTCTTGTTGTGTACCCGCCAGCAGGAAGATGGATCGGGGAACACTCTTCGGTGGGGGACGTCACTGTGATCCATCTTCCAGTGCTGTTAGGTGAGTATTCAGCTTTAGTCTCTTATTCTTTAGGGCAGGGGCGTAACAATAGACCCTGCAAAAGGATGCAGCTGCAGGGGAGCCCAGAAGCCCCAGGGGGCCCGTGGGGGGAGAAGTTTCTTTTCCCTGTCCTGAGAGACTGAAAAAGTTTTCTGTTCTCTGCACAATTGTTCTAATTACTGCATCTGCTCAGCCACTGATAAGGAATCATATAAAGTTTTGCAGACAAAGATTTGTAGACAGTCCCTATTCAGTTTTCAACAGGCTCTTTTTTATCACAGAAGCCAATGTAATTGATAGAGAAAATGCCTGCAGTGCTTCACTGCTGTCTGTTGTTATCTGCATGGGGAAAACACATTCAACTGTGCACTAGCCAATTGAATAACATTGGTTCTCAGTTTACCTGTGCAGAAAGCGAGGTCATTGGGACCCATTCAAAGTTTCGCAGGGGGCCCAGGGATTTCTAGCTACACCCCTGCTTTAGGGATATCAGGATTCCAAACGTGTGTTTGCTGTCTGCATTTAGTTGGTAGCATAATATATAGTAGTTGGTACAATGATACTTTGTATTGGAGGTTTGTGTAATTAGAGGTTTATGTGGTTCGACATGCGGAAGGCTGCCAAGTGACTAGTCACAAAATGGGCTTGTGTTTGGAATTTTACAAGTCTTGACAACTTCGTACTTTAGCTGCTGAAGAGTATCACCACTTTGCGGCCTTTAAATAATTCACAGTTTGTGCTGAAATGTTTACTCTCAGCAGGAAACCTCTCGCTCTTTCCTAGTTTTCTGCTTGTTACATTTTCTGAAATAAAGTATTCAAAAATAGGTTTTTAATTCAAAGGGAACTTAAAGGAGAACTGCATATAGACTCCCCTCCCTTCAGTGTGAATTAAATGTTAATGAAGGACTTCAAGATGTACTACATAAAAGTACGCCCTCGTGGGGGTAAATGGTCTTTGAATTTTGTTTTTCCTGAGTTTATGATGTGCTTTACCATACTGCCAAACACCATGTTTGCTATTGGAAACAGCGTGTCTCAAGGAATAAGTTTAAATAAGGGCAAGATTCCAGTAGAGCGTGGATGACATATATGTATGTTGGCTAAACACAAAAGGGCTCCTCTGGTTTCTGTTGGCACAGCTTCTGTGGACAGGCTGATGTATTGGGAGAGGATTAGGATATATCAGTCTATCTTACATTTCTATAAAAAAAAATATTGTGTACTTTCATTGGTTATCTTTACTGTGTTGTATGGTTAATGCAAACCTGAACTGAAAATTAAGGCCTCTTTCACACCAAGACGTTGCGTTTTAGGGGACGTTAAGATCGCATAACGTGCCCCTAACGCATCGCATGGTGGTGTTGAAGTTGGACGTCAGATTGAGCCGCGTTATGCAGCTCTTGGTGCACTGTTTTCGTTCTATCTATACTGATAGAACAGCCGCTCCAAGATAGTGATGGGAAGTCTCGATCTTTTCAAGGATTCAGATGATTCAAATCGGATCATTGAAAAGATCCGGATCTTTGAACCGAATCATTTGAATCATTTTACTAGGGAAGCAGACTGGGGGTGAAATGACTAGCAGGACAGGACTTTCCCTGCACTGTACATTCTGTATGTTCTTGTTTCTTCCAGACAGACATCCACTGTGAACCAAATCGTTCATTGTGATGATCCGGATGATTCGACTCACAAAAAAGATTCGGATCAAATGAATGATTCATTCATGATCTAGACAACACTATGGGCTTGATTCACAAAAGAGTGCTAACTGTTAGCACGGCCGTTTTCGCGCGAATTTTGGCATTGCGCGCGATCGAGAATTTTTGCGCAAAACGATAATGTTTTCGCGCGCAAACGCGAATTTTTGCGCGAAAACGATATCATTTCGCGTGAAAATTTGCAATCGCGCGCATTGCGAAAATTCGCGCGAAAACAGCCGTGCTAACAGTTAGCACTCTTTTGTGAATCAAGCCCTATGAGTCCAGGTTACCTCAGCACAGTGCAGTGAATATTAATTAGCCATGTGGCTAGTCACTGAGCATGTGCAAGCAGTCTAACGCAGCTAAAGCCCAGTATAACGCACAGCATGCTGCACTTTCATTCAACGTGTAGCGTTGCACTGTAACGCAACGTGGGCACTGTGAACAGCCCATTGATTTTTCATTACTGTGCAGTGGGCTGCGTTACAGGCTGCTCTAACGTGCACCTGTAATGTCCCACTGTGAAAGCAGCCTTAAAGTCAATATAAACATACACACGTCATACTTACCTCCTATGTAGTCAAACAACAATGTTGTATGCGCCCTGTATATCTAATATCGGGTGTATATATACATTAGGAGTAAATGGATCTTACCTCCTTTAAGGACAAACCACAAAGGTAAGTATAAGTTTTATTCACACATATAATGCTAGGTACACACCATACAATTTTCTGGCAGATTTACCTTCCAGATCGATTATTTACAACATGTTCAGTTCAGTGAAAAACAAACAAAAAATGATCGAAAAAACAATTAAAAAAACGATTGGAAAATCAATCGAAATTCAGAGCGGACATGTTGGAAATAATCGATCTGGCAGGTACACCTTTCCGAAAATTGTATGGTGTGTACCTAATAAAAGACAACGCGTTTCACAGGTGCTGGCCCACTTCTTCAGGTCAATAGAAAAGTGCCTTGGTAGCAGTTAACACGGATGTGAGCGCTTCCAAAAAGAGACTTGGTAGTTTTTCGACTAGCTACCACCCCTCGGTTCTCACATTGTAAACGTCATGTTGGCAATGTACCCAAAGAGTGCGACAACCAGCACCTGCAAAGCAGACCTGGAATACCGAGCGGAAACGGCTGTTTTCTTGTAGGCTCTAACGGTGGTTGCAAGTGTTGAAGCCCACCCTTGTGAGTATTATACTTTTATCATTTATTATACCTATTTGTAGAGACAATACTGCATCGTTTGGCTCCTGGTCTCTCTCATCTTCAGATACAGACACCAGGAATCACACCAGTGCTTTTGCTTCAAATGTCTTGCAGCCTGTGGCATCTCGGTCAAATGCTTTTCTGCTAGCGACGATCTGCATTTTTTACCCTGACAAGGGGAACAGAGATATGGCGGTATAGGACTCTGGAAGCAAACGACTGGACTATTTGTTTTTTTTAACTTCAAGAACTTTTATTTTCAGATATAAGCCTCACATTTTTAGTAATACTCTGGAAAAAGTTTCTTGTGCTCATTGCACTTCCAAGACAAAATCTTCTTGGAAGTGCAATTAGCACAATAAACTATTTTTTTCCTTTCTTTTTATAAGCTGTCCAACTGTGTGACTGTGTGTGACTGTGTCCAGCAATTGGTACAAAATGCAGTGAGACAATGTAAGAAAATATTACAGTATGGGAGAGATGAGAGCAGAGGGACGCCTGCACAGACAAGTCCCACAGGCGCGCACACACCCTCTACTGCAAACACTGCTCACAGGGGAGGGACTGTCTGTGTGTGATTAGATATGGTATGCTGGCCTAGCATGTACTGACTGTATACACTTCAATGCCTCATCTGACAAATGGCAAGGTTTTCATTAAAGGGGCACTCTCCCTGATGCTGGGTACACACTATGAGATTTTCTGGCCGATTTACTGTCAGTTCGATTATTTCCAACATGTCCAATCTGCTTTCCGATCGATTTCTGAGCATTTTCTGATCGATTTCCGATCACTTCAATAGGGAATAGCTCAGAAAATGCTCGGAAATCGATCGGAAAGCAGATTGGACATGTCAGAAATAATCGTGTTTAAAACAAAGAAAAAAGGCGAGCATGCATAATGGTGCAATTAATATTGCTTATTGGCATGTAGCAGAAGGGGGAAAAAGGGTCATCGACCCAAACTCAATATATATGCAAAAAAGAAGAAAAGGCTACCCCTCTAGATGAGTATAGTAGAAGAGCATATGATTGGACCAGGACACCAGGCAAGTATCATATATTCCTTTTTATTGAAGCCAAAAAACTATAAAATTAAAAACATTTAAAAACAAAAGCACGCCATATCCATGCCTGTAATGGGCCCCAATGGTAACAATGATATAGTGGCCTGGCAAATACTAAAAAGCACAAAGATATATAAAATATAGGACACAATAATGGCCTAGTAGTGTGTTCCTCTCAACATGAATGTGAAAAATATCAGCTCAGTGTGACACAAAAAAAGGTCAAAAAATATAAAATGATATGAAGACACTGAGTCACACTGTACATGAGGAGGAACACACCTATATACATGTGATGTTGATGCTGCTTACATAAGACCCCTGTAATACTCAGAATTGGAAAAATAATGAATTATAAATTCAATCTGAACTCCAATATGACTGTACAGTACATGGAAAAGTCATAAAGTTTTGCCAGTCATAAAAATTTGCCAGGCCACTATATCATTGTTACCATTGGGGCCCATTACAGGCATGGATATGGCGTGCTTTTGTTTTTAAATGTTTTTAATTTTATAGTTTTTTGGCTTCAATAAAAAGGAATATATGATACTTGCCTGGTGTCCTGGTCCAATCATATGCTCTTCTACTATACTCATCTAGAGGGGTAGCCTTTTCTTCTTTTTTGCATATGTCAGAAATAATCGATCTGACAGTAAATCGGCCAGAAAATCTCATAGTGTGTACCCAGCATAACAGTTTTTACACAGTGCAATGTGCAAACCCTCACAGTCAGGGGCGTAACTATAGGGGAGCAACCCTTGTGACCACAGGGGGGCCCAGAGCAGAGGTGGCCTTAGAGTACGCGGGGCCTGGGGCGAGTGTCATATGCGGGGCCTAGAGACATATGCTATGGATACACGTTGTGGAAGCACACACTGTATAAGTTAGATAGGTAGGTGCCCCGCAGTATAGATTAGATAGGTAGATACCCTGCAGTATAGATTAGATAAGTAGATACCCTGCAGTATAGATTAGATAGGTAGATACCCTGCAGTATAGATTAGATAGATAGGTGCCTGCAGTATAGATTAGACAGGTAGGTGCCCTGCAGTACAGATTAGATAGGTAGGTAGGTACCCTGCCGTATAGATTAGATAGGTGCCTGCAGTATAGATTAGTTAGGTAGGTACACCGCAGTATATATTAGATAGGGGCCTGCAGTATAGATTAGATAGGGTGGTGCCCTGCAGTACAGATTAGATAGGTGCCAGCAGTATAGATTAGACAGGTAGGTGCCCTGCAGTACAGATTAGATAGGTAGGTAGGTACCCTGCAGTATAGATTAGATAGGTGCCTGCAGTATAGATTCCGCAGTATATATTAGATAGGTGCCTGCAGTATAGATTAGATAGGGTGGTGCCCTGCAGTACAGATTAGATAGGTGCCTGCAGTATAGATTAGACAGGTAGGTGCCCTGCAGTACAGATTAGATAGGTAGGTAGGTACCCTGCAGTACAGATTAGATAGGTGCCTGCAGTATAGATTAGTCAGGTAGGTGCCCCGCAGTATATATTAGATAGGTGCCTGCAGTATAGATTAGATAGGGTGGTGCCCTGCAGTATAGATTAGATAGGTGCACTGCAGTATAGATTAGATAGGTGCACTGCAGTATAGATTAGACAGGTAGGTGCCCTGCAGTACAGATTAGATAGGAAGGTGCCTGCAGTATAGATTAGTTAGGTAGGTACCCCACAGTATATATTAGATAGGTGCCTGCAGTATTGATTAGGTAGGGTGGTGCCCTGCAGTACAGATTAGATAGGTGCCCTGCAGTATAAATTAGATAGGTGCCAGCCTGCAGTATAGATTAGATAGGTGCCAGCCTGCAGTGTAGATTAGATAGGTGCCTGCAGTATAGATTAGATAGGTGCCTGCAGTATAGATTAGATAGGTGCCAGCCGGCAGTATAGATTAGATAGGTGCCAGCCTGCAGTATAGATTAGATAGGTAGGTGCCTGCAGTATAGATTAGATAGGAAGGTGGCTGCAGTATAGATTAGATAGGTGCCTGCAGTATAGATTAGATGGGTGCCAGCAGTATAGATTAGATAGGTGCCAGCCTGCAGTATAGGTTAGATAGGTGCCTGCAGTATAGGTTAGATAGGTGCCAGCCTGCAGTATAGATTAGATAGGTGCCAGCCTGCAGTATAGATTAGATAGGTGCCAGCCTGCAGTATATGGTAGATAGGTGCCAGCCTGCAGTATAGATTAGATTGGTGCCAGCCTGCAGTATAGGTTAGATAGGTGCCAGCCTGCAGTATAGGTTAGATAGGTGCCAGCCTGCAGTATAGGTTAGATAGGTGCCAGCCTGCAGTATAGATTACATAGGTGCCAGCCTGCAGTATAGGTTAGATAGGTGCTAGCCTGCAGTATAGGTTAGATAGGTGCCAACCTGCAGTATAGATTAGATAGGTGCCTGCCTGCAGTATAGATTAGACAGGTAGGTGCCCTGCAGTACAGATTAGATAGGTAGGTAGGTACCCTGCAGTACAGATTAGATAGGTGCCTGCAGTATAGATTAGTCAGGTAGGTGCCCCGCAGTATATATTAGATAGGTGCCTGCAGTATAGATTAGATAGGGTGGTGCCCTGCAGTATAGATTAGATAGGTGCACTGCAGTATAGATTAGATAGGTGCCTGCAGTATAGAGTTGGGCCGAACGGTTCGCCTGCGAACGGTTCCATGCGAACTTCAGTGGTTCGCGTTCGCGTCCCGCAGGCGAACCTTTGCGGAAGTTCGGTTCACCCCATAATGCACATGGAGGGTCAACTTTGACCCACTACATCACAGTCAGCAGGCCCAGTGTAGCCAATTAGGCTACACTAGCCCCTGGAGCCCCACCCCCCCCTTATATAAGGCAGGCAGCGGCGGCCATTACAGTCACTCGTGTGCTGCCTGCGTTAGTGAGAGTAGGGCGAGCTGCTGCAGACTGTCTCTCAGGGAAAGATTAGTTAGGCTTAACTTGTTCCTGTCTGGCTGCATACCTGTTCTGTGAACCCACCACTGCATACCTGTGCTGTGAACCCACCACTGCATACCTGTGCTGTGAACCCACCACTGCATACCTGTGCTGTGAACCCACCACTGCATACCTGTGCTGTGAACCCACCACTGCATACCTGTGCTGTGAACCCACCACTGCATACCTGTTCAGTGAACCCACCACTGCATACCTGTGCTGTGAACCCACCACTGCATACCTGTTCAGTGAACCTGCCACTGCATACCTGTTCTGTTCAGTGGACCCGCCACTGTATACCTGTTCATTGAACCCACCACTGCATACCTGTGCTGTGAACCCACCACTGCATACCTGTTCTGTGAACCAACCACTGCATACCTGTGCTGTGAACCCACCACTGCATACCTGTTCAGTGAACCTGCCACTGCATACCTGTTCTGTTCAGTGGACCCGCCACTGTATACCTGTTCATTGAACCCACCACTGCATACCTGTGCTGTGAACCCACCACTGCATACCTGTTCTGTGAACCCACCACTGCATACCTGTGCTGTGAACCCACCACTGCATACCTGTTCAGTGAACCTGCCACTGCATACCTGTTCTGTTCAGTGGACCCGCCACTGTATACCTGTTCATTGAACCCACCACTGCATACCTGTGCTGTGAACCCACCACTGCATACCTGTTCTGTGAACCCACCACTGCATACCTGTTCAGTGAACCAGCCACTGCATACCTGTTCTGTTCAGTGGACCCGCCACTGCATACCTGTTCTGTTCAGTGTACCCGCCACTGTATACCTGTTCAGTGAACCCGCCACTGCATACCTGTTGTGTTCAGTGAACCTGCCACTGCATACCTGTTCTGTGAACCCGCCACTGTATACCTGTTCTATTTAGTGAACCCGCCACTGTATACCTGTTCTGTTTAGTGAACCCGCCACTGCATACCTGTTCTGTTCAGTGGACCCGCCACTGTATACCTGTTCAGTGAACCCGCCACTGCATACCTGTTCTGTTCAGTGAACCCGCCACTGTATACCTGTTCAGTGAACCCGCCACTGCATACCTGTTGTGTTCAGTGAACCTGCCACTGCATACCTGTTCTGTGAACCCGCCACTGTATACCTGTTCTGTTTAGTGAACCCGCCACTGCATACCTGTTCTGTTCAGTGGACCCGCCACTGTATACCTGTTCAGTGAACCCGCCACTGCATACCTGTTGTGTTCAGTGAACCTGCCACTGCATACCTGTTCTGTGAACCCGCCACTGTATACCTGTTCTGTTTAGTGAACCCGCCACTGTATACCTGTTCTGTTTAGTGAACCCGCCACTGCATACCTGTTCTGTTCAGTGGACCCGCCACTGTATACCTGTTCAGTGAACCCGCCACTGCATACCTGTTCTGTTCAGTGGACCCGCCACTGTATACCTGTTCAGTGAACCCGCCACTGCATACCTGTTGTGTTCAGTGAACCTGCCACTGCATACCTGTTCTGTGAACCCGCCACTGTATACCTGTTCTGTTTAGTGAACCCGCCACTGCATACCTGTTCTGTTCAGTGGACCCGCCACTGTATACCTGTTCAGTGAACCCGCCACTGCATACCTGTTGTGTTCAGTGAACCTGCCACTGCATACCTGTTGTGTTCAGTGAACCTGCCACTGCATACCTGTTCTGTGAACCCGCCACTGTATACTTGTTCTGTTCAGTGAACCCACCGCATCAGTGCGCATACCTGTGCAGTTAAGTGAACCCACCTACCTACGTGAGTGCACGCAGTGTGATATACCACTCCGTGCATACCCGATATGGACAAAACAGGTAGAGGAAGAGGTAGTGCCAGAGCCAGAGGAAGGCCACCCGGCAGGTCTGCGCGAGGTCGTGTAAATGTAATTTCGTGTGGACCTGGCCCACAGTACAGTGCTCGGAAGAAGGCACGTCCCATCACCTCCCAAGATTGTCAGGACGTGGTTGAGTATTTAGCGACACAGAACACCTCATCTTGCTCAGCCACCAGCGCTACTACTAGCACCACTTCCGCTGCATTTGACACTTCGCAAGAATTATTTAGTGGTGAAATCACTGATGCACAGCCATTGTTGTTACAGCCAGATGAATTTTCACCAGCTCATATGTCTGAGTTACGCGGCAACACTATGGATGTAACGTGTCAGGAGGATGAAGGACCTACTGATGGTGCAAGTTTGGATTTGTCTGAGGCAAGCGAAGCTGGGCAGGATGACTACGATGATGACGGTAATAGGGATCCTCTGTATGTTCCCAATAGAGGAGATGAAGAGGGGGACAGTTCAGAGGGGGAGTCAGAGAGTAGTAGGAGGAGAGAAGTTGCTGAAAGAAGCTGGGGCAGCTCTTCGTCAGAAACAGCTGGTGGCAGAGTCCGGCACCATGTATCGCCACCTATGTACAGCCAGCCAACTTGCCCTTCAGCATCATCTGCTGAGGTCCCCATAGTGCCCACATCCCAGGGTGGCTCAGCGGTGTGGACATTTTTTAATGTGTGTGCCTCAGATCGGACCAAAGCCATCTGTTCGCTCTGCCAACAAAAATGGAGCCGTGGAAAGGCCAACACTCACGTAGGGACAAGTGCCTTACGAAGGCACCTGGAGAAAAGGCACAAACAGCAATGGGATGGCCACCTGAGCAAAAGCAGCAGCAGCACACAAAAGCAAAGCCACCCTCCTTCTCCTCTTCCTCCTCCATCAGGTGCATTATCTGCTTCTGCCGCTTTCTCCCTTCCACCTTCACAGGCACCCTCCTCCACTCCGCCTCTGCCCTTGAGCGGTTCCTGCTCCTCTGCCCACAGCAGCAGTCTGGTGTCCGTGAAGGAAATGTTTGAGCGGAAGAAGCCAATTTCGGCCAGTCACCCCCTTGCCCGGCGTCTGACAGTTGGCGTGGCGGAACTGTTAGCTCGGCAGCTGTTACCATACCGGCTGGTGGACTCTGAGGCCTTCCGTAAATTTGTGGCCATCGGAACACCGCAGTGGAAGATGCCAGGCCGCACTTATTTTACGAGAAAGGCCATACCCCAACTGCACCGTGAAGTTGAGAGGCAAGTGGTGTCATCTCTTGCGAAGAGCGTTGGGTCAAGGGTACACCTGACCACGGATGCCTGGTCTGCCAAGCACGGGCAGGGCCGCTACATTACCTACACAGCCCATTGGGTGAACCTGGTGGTGAACGATGGCAAGCAGGGCGCAGCGAACCAAATTGTGACACCTCCACGGCTTGCAGGCAGGCCTCCTGCCACCTCCTCTCCTCCTGCTACATGCTCTTCGCTGTCCTCCTCCTCCTTGGCTAAGTGGCAGTTCTCCTCTCCAGCTACACAGCCCCAGCTCCGCAGGGCCTATGCTGCATGCCAGGTAAGACGGTGTCACGCCATCTTAGACATGTCTTGTCTCAAAGCGGAGAGTCACACTGGAGCAGCTCTCCTGGCTGCTCTTAAGAAACAGGTGGATGAGTGGCTGACCCCGCACCACCTGGAGATAGACAACGTGGTCTGCGACAACGGCAGTAATCTGCTTGCCGCTTTGCATATGGGGAAGCTGACACACATACCCTGCATGGCACATGTCATGAATCTAGTGGTTCAAAGATTTGTGGCAAAGTACCCTGGCTTAGCGAATGTCCTGAAGCAGGCAAGGAAGTTCTGTGGGCATTTGAGGCGGTCTTACACAGCCATGGCACGCTTTGCGGAAATTCAGCGCAAAAACAACATGCCGGTGAGACGCCTCATTTGCGATAGCCCGACTCGCTGGAACTCGACCCTGCTCATGTTCTCCCGCCTGCTAGAACAGAAGAAAGCCGTGACCCACTACCTCTACAACTACAGTAGAATGAAACAGTCTGGGAAGATGGGGATGTTCTGGCCCGACAACTGGACACTGATGGAAAATGCATGCAGGCTCATGCGGCCGTTTGAGGAGGTGACCAACCTGGTGAGCCGCAGTGAGGGCACCATCAGCGACTTAATTCCCTACGCTTACTTCTTGGAGCGTGCTGTGCGTAAAGTGGCGGATGAAGCTGTGAATGAGCGTGACCAGGAACCGTTACGGCAGGAACAGGCATGGGACCAATTTTCATCAGACCCAGCTGTTTCCTCAACACCTGCGGCAGCACAGAGGGGGGAGGAGGAGGAAGAAGAGAAGTCGTGTGCAGAAGACGAGTCAGACTCAGAGGATGATGAGCAAGGTGTTTCTTTGGGGGAGGAGGAGGAGGAGGGGACAGCGGCAGGAGAACAACCTCAGCAGGCATCGCAAGGGGCTTGTGCTGCTCAACCTTCCCGTGGTATTGTTCGCGGCTGGGGGGAGGAGGTTGACTTACCTGACGTCGCTGAGGAAGAGCAAGAGGAGATGGAGGGTACTGGATCCGACTTTGTGCAGATGTCGTCTTTTATGCTGTCCTTATGCTGTCGGGCCCCTGATGAGTCATTGGACGAAACTAGTAGGGCAGAGCCTAAGGAGCTGAGGAGACGCTGGAGGATCCTGTGCTACGTTTTTTTATATGCGCATGTTTTACTGCAAATTTGTAAGTGCACTACTTTTATTACTTATTAAAATCAAACGGAATTATGCTATGGTCGGCTTTGTTTGAGTCCTAGGATGTCCTTATCCCAAAAACTGAAGTTATAACAACACGCTATATTGCTGGTCTGTTGCGGGTCGGCCAGTGCATCTGGTGAGCGCCTTGTGTATCTGTTTATGGTGGAAGCACGTTGGTGGCACTGTTCTGGAAAAGGGGTGCACTAGTGATAATATTAAGCTCTATCCAAATGGTATCACACTATTGCATTTCCCTTGTTTTATTCTGAGCTTATGGTCGGATGCCTGGAGAGGCTGGTGAAGTGATCGGAGGAATCTCTTGCTGGCAAGGCCAAAAACGCTGACTGCTGATCTGAAAAGATTGGCCAACCGATTTGGTGAGTGTATAGTGATAAGCGCTGTGACAGAAATTTATCAACTTCTTTGGAGGAAGTTTTACAGTGAAGAGCCTATACTTATCAAATGTGGATGAACTTTGTTTGGACAGCATTAGGCTTATGCCAAAGAGGACATTGATTACTTAGCAGCATTAGTGTTGCAGTTCTTGTTACTGTTGATCGCTCTGCTTTTATGTTTTTAATATTTTTGTGAGTGTTACACACACTTTTTATGCAGTAAGCGAACCAGATTGATATAGGAGAGAGGAAAGCAAGGAGGTAGTGAGGAGCGCCAGGTTTTATGTTTATTAGACACTGCTGTGAACAGCGATGAGGAACCCTTAAACTACTGGGTGCGCAGGCTTGACCTGTGGCCAGAGCTGTCCCAATTTGCCATCCAACTTCTCTCCTGCCCTGCCGCAAGCGTCCTGTCAGAAAGGACCTTCAGCGCAGCTGGAGGCATTGTCACAGAGAAGAGAAGTCGCCTAAGTCACAAAAGTGTTAAGTACCTCACCTTTATCAAAATGAATGAGGCATGGATCCCGGAGGGCTGCTGCCCGCCCCAAGACTAAGTCAGTCCCCGCACTCACAGCATCTCTGCCTGCACGCCGTGTGACTGGCTGCCTGGCCTGCCCCAAGAAGACTAAGTCGCTCCCAGTCCCTCCACACAGCATGTCTGCCTGCAGGCCGCTTGACTACCTTCTCCGCCACCACCAACAGGGTCCGGGACTCCAGGCGGATTGCTGAATTTTTTAGGCCGCTGCTAGCAGCGGCCGCTGTAATAATTTTTCTGGTGCGTGAACATGACTGCCTAATTTTTCTGGCTGCACTGCGGGCAGCTGCAACAACAAAAGAAAAGGCATGTACATGCGCCCATTCCCCTTCGTGATCATTACCTTGCCGTGGTGAAGGGGCTTGCGTATCACAATGAAGCAATGACCGGCGCCTAGATGAGTGTCTCGGGGGGCACACCCACGATAATAAGGTCGTTGCCTCATTGTGGTCAGACCAAATTTGATCAGCTGGACAGTCACTGTTCTGTCATTCAGCTACATCAGCCAGGCGACCATATGGGCTGTAAAGCCACCAAAACCTGCACTCTCGCCATGGTGCGCACCAGTCCAGCACGGCCGTCACTACACAAACAGCTGTTTGCGGTGCGTTACACGGTGAGTTTGGTGTGTCAGTGTGAAGCAGTACCTTAATTACACTACCTGATTGATGTATACACATGCAAGATGTTTGAAAGCACTTTAGGCCTGTCATTTAGCATTCAATGTGATTTCTGCCCTTAAAACGCTGCTTTGCGTCAAATCCAGATTTTTCCCCGGGACTTTTGGCATGTATCCCACTCCGCCATGCCCCCCTCCAGGTGTTAGACCCCTTGAAACATCTTTTCCATCACTTTTGTGGCCAGCATAATTATTTTTTTTTTCAAAGTTCGCATCCCCATTGAAGTCTATTGCGGTTCGCGAACTTTAACGCGAACCGAACCTTCCGCGGAAGTTCGCGAACCAGGTTCGCGAACCTAAAATCGGAGGTTCGGCCCAACTCTACTGCAGTATAGATTAGACAGGTAGGTGCCCTGCAGTACAGATTAGATAGGAAGGTGCCTGCAGTATAGATTAGTTAGGTAGGTACCCCACAGTATATATTAGATAGGTGCCTGCAGTATTGATTAGGTAGGGTGGTGCCCTGCAGTACAGATTAGATAGGTGCCCTGCAGTATAAATTAGATAGGTGCCAGCCTGCAGTATAGATTAGATAGGTGCCAGCCTGCAGTGTAGATTATATAGGTGCCTGCAGTATAGATTAGATAGGTGCCTGCAGTATAGATTAGATAGGTGCCAGCCGGCAGTATAGATTAGATAGGTGCCAGCCTGCAGTATAGATTAGATAGGTAGGTGCCTGCAGTATAGATAAGATAGGAAGGTGGCTGCAGTATAGATTAGATAGGTGCCTGCAGTATAGATTAGATGGGTGCCAGCAGTATAGATTAGATAGGTGCCAGCCTGCAGTATAGGTTAGATAGGTGCCAGCCTGCAGTATAGATTAGATAGGTGCCAGCCTGCAGTATAGGTTAGATAGGTGCCAGCCTGCAGTATAGGTTAGATAGGTGCCAACCTGCAGTATAGATTAGATAGGTGCCAGCCTGCAGTATATGTTAGATAGGTGCCTGCAGTATAGGTTAGATAGGTGCCAGCCTTCAGTATAGATTAGATAGGTGCCAGTCTGCAGTATAGATTAGATAGGTGCCTGCAGTATAGATTAGATAGGTGCCAGCCTGCAGTATAGGTTAGATAGGTGCCAGCCTGCAGTATAGGTTAGATAGGTGCCAGCCTGCAGTATAGGTTAGATAGGTGCCAGCCTGCAGTATAGATTAGATAGGTGCCAGCCTGCAGTATAGATTAGATAGGTGCCTGCAGTATAGATTAGATAGGTGCCTGCAGTACAGATTAGGTAGGTGCCCCGCAGTATAGATTAGATAGGTGCCTGCAGGATAGATTAGATAGGAAGGTGCCTGCAGTATAGGTTAGATAGGTGCCAGCCTGCAGTATAGGTTAGATAGGTAGGTGCCCCGCAGTATAGATTATATAGGTGCCAGCCTGCAGTATAGGTTAGATAGGTAGGTGCCCTGCAGTATAGATTATATAGGTAGGTGCCCCGCAGTATAGATTAGATAGGTAGGTGCCCCGCAGTATTGATTATATATAGGTAGGTGCCCCGCAGTATAGATTATATAGGTAGAAGCCCTGCAGTATAGATTAGATAGGTAGGTGCCCCGCAGTATAGCTTATATAGGTAGGTGCCCTGCAGTATAGGTTAGATAGGTAGGTGCCCTGCAGTATAGATTATATAGGTAGGTGCCCTGCAGTATAGATTATATAGGTAGAAGCCCTGCAGTATAGATTAGATAGGTAAGTGCCCCGCAGTACAGGTTAGATAAGGTGGCTGCAGCGCTGGGGAGAGGGCATAGCTGTTAAAACTCACGTGTCTTCACCGATGCTCACAGCTACCATCTAGTTCTTCTCCCGGCATCTGTGTATTGGTAACAGTGCCCCCCTGTGGTGACATGCGGTTACGTCATCCCAGGGGGAGCTGTTACCAATATACAGATGCTGGGAGAGGAACTAGATGGTAGCTGTGAGCATCGGAGACACGTGAGTTTTAACAACTATGCCCGCGCTCCCCAGCACTGCAGAGGGTGCGGGGCCTCATCAGGCGCGGGGCCTGGGGCGATTGCCCCACTTGCCACCCCCCCGGGCCGGCTCTGGCCCAGAGCTATGTTGGGGCCTCCAACTACTAACCTTTCCTTCCTCCAATACAGGGAACTACACTTCAGATCAGGGGCTTGATTCAGAAAAGGGTGCTAAGTGTTAGCACGCCAGTGAAAAGCCACTTTGCTTGTGCTAACATGCTTTGCACGTGCTAAGTAGTTAGTACATGCAAACTACTTAGCACCGTAGTTAGCACATGTAAACTACTTAGCACCGTAGTTAGCACATGTAAACTACTTAGCACCGTAGTTAGCACATGTAAACTACTTAGCATCCTAGTTTTTTTAAAAAAATCAGTGTTTATTCAACAAAGAAAAGGAACATATGGCAGAATATGCAGTGTAGAAGTGTGCCTCCTAACTTTTCCAACAGTAGCTTCAGCATCAATTATCACTGTGGAAGATGAGAGGTATTGTTAACAATAATATAATGATCGTCACATAATATATAGAGCTCAGATTGAATTTAAATTACAAGATCATAATTAGCAAGACCAGGGGTATCTAACCATGGAGCTTAGCACCCTAGTTAGCATGGTGCTAAGTAGTAGTTTGCATGTCCTAACTACGGTGCTAAGTAGTTTGCATGTGCTAACTACGGTGCTAAGTTTGCATGTGCTAACTACGGTGCTAAGTAGTTTGCATGTCCTAACTACGGTGCTAAGTAGTTTGCATGTGCTAACTACGGTGCTAAGTAGTTTGTATGTGCTAACTACTTAGCACCCTAGTTAGCACGCCCAAAGCCTTTCGGCGTGCTAACTGGGTTAGCACCGTTTACTGAATCGAGCCCCAGGTGTTTTTGTGGCTATACTTGTTATTGGTATGAAAATCATGATGGCCACATTTGTTTTATGACACGTGAGATTGGCCCCAAGGCTGTGAAGGGAACCAAGGGAGGCAAGGGAAGGGGTATGAACATGGGGGGGGGGGGGAAATACATTTTAATCACGCCGCTTGGCGTAGCAGAAGGAGAGCAGCGCCTGAGACAGAAGGGGGGCCCAGAAGTGTGGGAAGGCCCCAACTACTAACCTTCCCTCCCGCTGATACTACAAGTGAGGTGTTTTTGTGGCTACCATGGGCGTAGCAGTCATCCCTGCCATCGCAAGGGGGCCCAGAGGCTTTAGGGCCCCTCCACCTCCCTGTCCCTAACCTCAAGTGCAGCCAATTACCAAAGCAACCTCCCCATTCACTCACAATAACTGTGTGAAGGAGTGTGTGTAATTATTTCCTGCTTCCAGAGGCTGCTTCACAGCAGAACCCTCTCTGCAGCCATTCGCCGGCTCCCAATCCCGTGGGGCTCAGGGACAAAGGGGGCCCCATGCTATCATTTTTGCAGGGGGCCCTAATAAAGAGACCCTGTAACAAAAAAAATGTTGATAGGGATACTCACCTCGGGAGGGGGAAGCCTCAGGGTCCCAATGAGGCTTCCCCCTTCCCTGTAGCTGCAGGCAGTCCAGCGCTGGCTCCCCCGAAGAGTCCCGGAATCCTCCCTCGACAAGCGCTGATAAGCGCTAATACCTTTCCTGGCTCCAGCGGGGGCGCTGTTGTGGCTTTCCGCATGGAGATAGGTGAAAATAGCCGATCTCCGTCAGGTCCGCTCTACTGCGCAGGCGGCAGAGACTTGCGCCTGCGCAGTAGAGCGGCCCGACAGCAATCGGCTATTTCCGCCTATCTCCGAGGCGGAGAGCCAATACTGCGCCTGCGCTGGAGCCGGGAAAGTAAATATTTACATCCCCGCTGTTCGGGGAGCTTTATCACCGCCACCGTGGGACGGGGGAAGCCTCAATAGGATCCGGAGGCTTCCCCCACCCGAGGTGAGTACCCCCTAGGGGTTTTTTTTTTCAGTACAGGCTTTCTTTAAGTCTAGTAACTAGCTACACATATTATGGGTGTGAAGATCCTGATACCAGTTGCGTGTGGTCCGGTATTAGTCATGGAGAGAATCCGAAGGCATAACAACAAAAGTTGTTCAGGTGATACCTTTAACCTCCTTAGCGGTAACCCCGTACTACACATGGGGTAGCCGTCGCGGAGCATCACATGGCCCCAGGACGTCATGACGTCATCTCCGATCATCGCCATAGCAACGCCGGAAGCCGACCGGGAAACTGCGCTTTCCGCGGGATCGTGGCGAGGTATGTATAGCCGGAGGCGATCGGCGGGCATGGGGGGAGGGGGACCGGAGCAACGTTTAGCATACGCTTAGCTAGCGAAATGCTAGCTAAAGCGTTTAGAAATTTTTGGGGGGGCAAAAAACTTCCTGGCGGATGCAGCCTCAGAACCTGCGTACCGCCAAGGGGGTTAATGACTAAGGCCCGGTTCACACTTGCGTTTACAGCCCAAACTGTCAGTTGAAACGGATCCGTTGAGGTCCGTTCCGTTCCGTCTCCCTTCCGGTTCCGTTCAGTTTCCGTTCCGTTTGTATCCGGTTTTTCATACGTTCTGCATGCGTTTTAGATCAGTTTCCATTTTTTAAAGAGATAAGATACTGTTATACTGTTATACTGCTATATATACCAGGGGTCTGGAAGGTGTGGAAATACACTGTGGTCATTGTTGGAGAGAGCCTACTGTGTGGACGTCATCGTTGGAGACAGAGACTGCTGTGTGGACCATGGATCCAGTGTATTTACACAGCTTCTGGCTTGGAATAGCATCGTTCCTGATATTTACCTACTACTATGTGGGACGTAAGCGTGCTACTCGCAGGAGATGGTGGGTGCACCCTCTACTAATGAAAATACAGAGGAAGGGACAGTTCCAGACGCTGTACCGGGACCTGAGACGACACCCAGAAAAGTTCTACAGCTACTGCTGGATGTCCATATCCCTGTAAGTACCCATACCTAAACACCCCACCCCCAAAACCCCTTTATCCATACCTGAACACCCCACCCCAACCCCCACAACACCAATTCCCCCTTTATCCATACCTAAACTACACACCCCCACCCTCCCCACAACACCCATACCCCTGTATACATAGCTAAACGCCCCATCCCCACCCTGCCCACAACACCTTGTCCCACAGCAAACTCTATAAATTTCTTCCTTTCCATCTCCTGTCATAGGTTTGATACCCTCTTGGACATGGTGAAGGATGACCTCAGGAAGAAGGATACCAGGATGCGGAGAGCTGTCACACCACAACAACAACTATTGATCACTCTGAAGTTAGTAAAAACTATTTTTTTTTTATTAAAAAAACAAAAATTCCAACACTTCCAACATGGAAGTAAACAACATTCTTCCAACATGGAAGAGATCAAACAAAATTTAACAAATTGTAGATAAATGGTACAACAAATGGACACAATTGTCCCCGGGTGCGGGTACAATGGGCCCCAGAGCCCAACTAGTGCAAAGAAGGGACACTAGTCCCTGGATAAAGTGTACAAAGTAGGTACAGAGCCCCTTGGACATGGCCTTCTAAACCTGGGCCAAAGGAAAGTCGACATGACAAGGCCAAGGTACCGGTGGCCAAGCCATGTTGTGTGTTTCCTGTGTCACAGGTTCTGAAGGCCATTTCCAAGGGAGAGGACCAAGTGCTAAATGTGTGCAGAGCAGCAGATGCAGCAGACAGTGGTTGCAAAATGGGCCCCAGAGCCCAACACTACTAGTGCAAAGAAGGGACACTAGTCCCTGGATCATAAAGTGTACAATGTGGGTACAGAGCCCCTTGGACATGGCCTTCTAAACCTGGGCCAGAGGAAAGTCAACATGACATGACAAGGCTAAGGTACCAGTGGCAAAGCCATGTCATGCTGTGTGTTTCCTGCGTCACAGGTTCTGAAGGCCATGTCTAAGGGAGAGGACCAAGTTTTAAATTTGTGCAGAGCAGCAGATGCAGCAGACAGTGGTTGCAAAATGGGATACAAAGCCCAACACTACTAGTGAAAAGAAGGGACACTAGTCCCTGGATCATAAAGTGCACAATGTGGGTACAGAGCCCCTTGGACATGGCCTTCTAAACCTGGGCCAAAGGAAAGTCAACATGACATGACAAGGTACCGGTGGCCAAGCCATGTCATGTTGTGTGTTTCCTGCGTCACAGGTTCTGAAGGCCATGTCCAAGGGAGAGGACCAAGTTCTAAATGTGTGCAGAGCAGCAGATGCAGCAGACAGTGGTTGCAAAATGGGCCACAGAGCCCAACACTACTAGTGCAAAGAAGGGACACTAGTCCCAGGATCATAAAGTGTACAATGTGGATACAGAGCCCCTTGGACATGGACTTAACCTGGGATACAGGAATGTCGACATGACAAGGCCAAGTGGCCAAGTCATGTTATGTTTCCTGCGTCACAAGTTCTGAAGGCTATGTCCAAGGGGAGGCCAAGACTAACAACTTCCTTTACAAGGGTTCTGCACCAGTTCCATGGAAAAGGTTCGGTGAACTTGTGAGGTCAGGAGTGTCAGGGGTACTAACCGTGGAAGTTCTTGAACCTGTTCATATGTACCTTCTTTCCTCAAAAGCACTCCCTCTATACACTTGATAGCTTTGGGAAGTTGATTGCCAGGTGACAGGTGGAGGTGCTCTGTACATGGGCTGTTGGGTCTGAAATTGTGGGTCCATGTTGGATTTGACGGCCTCTAATAAACTGTACTGGCAGGCGAGCATGCTGACACTAGGGACTTTTGTCCACAAAAGGAAGAAGGGACATGAGGGTGTGATAGGCTGGGTGCGATTGCTGTCGCATAAGGTCAGCACTGATTTTGCATCTGCTGCATGTGCTGCTGCAACTGTGAAACTTGTTGGTGGTGTTGCATTTGCAGTTGGTCAAACTGTGCTTGATATTGTTCGTACAACAGTTTCAATTCGTCCTGGTAGTGCGTGTGCACAACCTCTAGCTCTTTTTGTAGTGACTCGATATAGGCACGATAACCCTCCATCAAATGACTTCTGTCCCCATCCTGCAGCTGCCTAGTTAGGATAGTTTCCTGGCTTTTAAGTATGCCTAGTAGGCCTGATACTGCACCCGACATCTCGGCCTCGGTCTCCCTTCTTGTGGGTTCAGGACCAGGAGCTCTACGCCTGCTTGCTGGAGGGGTGTCCTCACTTGGTCGGACTCTGGTTTGGGAGACTTGGGTGGGAGTAATGCGAATGGGTGCGGGTGCCTGTGCCACTGTGCCAGTGGAATGTCCTGTGTGGGTGGTTCAGGGTCAGGAGTACCAGGGAGTACAGAGGGTGGAGTACCAGGGAGTACAAGGGCTGCAGTATCAGGGTGTACCAAGTCCTCACTAGACCTCCTGGAGTCAGACAACTCTCATCTTGCTGGTGGAGCGTAGTCTATTTCAAAGACAGGGTCATCAAGGGTGTCATCCTCAAACTCTTCCTCACTGTCCTGTAGATAGCCCACATTTCTGTCCATGTCCACATCCTCCATAAAACTATCTTCAGTCCCGTAGATAATACAAAGGAGAATGTTAACATCATATACCATGTGTTGTCGGTGAATGGTCAAAGTAGTTGAACTTACTCTCTAGGGTCCACAGAAGATTTTAGGAAAGCCAGCTGTCTCACGTAGTAGTAAGTTGTCCTTTTTGAGGAGCCACTTCCACTCCGCTGTTCTTTAGCCGAGATCCTCAGATCCTTTACGTAGGCGTCATGAACACTTCGCCATCGGGTTTTGAATTTTTGAACTGCAAAGACAAAAAAATGTATTTGATTATTTCTCTCCTAGGTTCGTCGCAACTGGACAAACATATGCATCACATATGCATCACTACACATAACATTCAGGATAGGGAAGATCACAGTGGCAGGCATCATTGTGAGGACCTCCAGAATCCTGTGGAGATGGCTGAGGCCCACATATATGCCTGTTCCGGACACCCAAAAATGGGAGGAGATTGCAGACCTATTCTGGACCCAGTGCAAGTTTCCTAATTGTGTTGGTGCGATCGATGAAAAGCACATTAGGATTCAAAAACCATTGAGGAGTGGCAGCCATTACTTCAATTATAAAAAGCAGGAGGCTGGAGCAGGGCTGCGGGCAATGAACTGGCACGGTGTCTATAGACGCCGCTGCCAGTTCATGAGGATAGAGTGGCCAGAGTCCCGCTGCTGAAAGCGGGACGTTTCCCGGGACCTCATGCAGCCTGGGACAGCGGACCCCGAATCCGGGACGCGTCCCGGGCAATCCGGGACGTCTGGTCACTCTACCAAGAGGTGGCAAGGGAAGGTTTATGAACATTGAAGGAGCCCCGTCAAAGTTTTGCACAGAGGGGACATGATTTTGTAGTAAATCTCCTGAAAGACAGTTTATATTAGCCAGGAAACTCACATCTTTATCCAAAACATAATAAGATGGGCCTGGGGCATGCGATCATAAGCTGTCAGATCTGTATGTGTGTGGCCTGCCCTGATCAGGGCTATCTGTACTCTGTGTTTATATGTATCACAGTCAGGCCTTCCTCTAATCTCCCTCCCCAGTGTACAGTGACAAGGATTTGTATACACTGTATAGCTTTTCTCATAGCCTCCATAGCATGGGCTACTTTGTGAAATATAACAACTACTGGCAACAAAGGATTGGCATATCCTGTGTGCTGTGACTGATTCCACCCAAGGCTATAAAAAGTGATACAGAGTCACCCTGACTCAACTTCCACAACCTTTCCCAGGAAGCAGCTCAAGCCGCCATCAGGAAGAAACTTTGTAAATCTTCTATCTGCCGCCTGATGTCAGGCAAGAAGAATCAGCAATCACATACATCTTGTCAGGAAATGCATCAGTTATAGGCTCCCAGTTCAAAGAGATGTTAAAGATAAACGCAATTACATTTATAGACAAAGCTAAATGTTCAAATTAACTGCTGTTTAAAACCTGACTGACCTTGTTGTGAGGGAAACCTAATGACTGCTGTAACTGATTGATGAACTACTGTCAGTGCTGTCATCAGTTTGGGACAGGAGTTGCTGCAACAATAATTGGATTCCTGGTCCAAAGGGCCCTTCTTGGGCCTTGCTTCTATCCCCAATTCCTGGTGATACAGCAAAAAAAAAAGTAAGCAGTTAAAATCTGACAAAGCCAACAGGTTTTGGACTAGTCCATCTCCTTAGGGGGGGGGGGGGGGGGGGCTTCTAAAGGTTTTCTTTGTTATCAAAAGCATTTTCTGGACAGCAGTTGCTAAGTTTAACTGCGTGTGACAAAAGTAATTGACTCTGGTGTGGCCTGAGGCATAAAAAATAGCCCCTATGTCCTCTGCTATCACACAGGGGCTAAGGGGGCATATGATGATATGCGGAGCGTCATACTTTAGCTTCCAGCAGCAGGACAGGTACTCCTCTGTTCATGCAGCTGAGTGCTGTACAGCCTATCACCTTGCAGCTCCTGATGTGTCATGTGACAAGCATCGGAAGCTGCAAGGTGATAGGCTGTACAGCACTCAGCAAAGGATTAAACTCTCCTGCTCCTGCTCTGCCTAATTGGGGGGAGGGCTGGAAGTTATCTAATACTTTAACTTCAGGGGGATGCGGGCGGCGGATTTTTGCTTGTGGGCCCTGCAAATTATAGTTATTATGCACCTATGTGACCCCCTCCTACGGCAATAACTGTAACTAAACATTTATGATAACTGCTGATCAGTCCTGCACATCATCAAATCTTAGATCATTCCTCAGTACTGTTGCGGTATCAGAATGCTCTAGTTTAGCAGTGTTTCCTTAATGTGATGACGTAGCCATCCCACATCATCACGCTAGCGCGGCGTCACTAATGCACATGCGCAATAAGACATACAGGCCATTAAACAGCTGATTAGCAGCTGATGTCGGGAGACCTGCGCAGTTGGACAATCAGCTTGAGCTGCCCGCACACTGGTAGCTGCGAATGGACTATTCCACTTATCTGTACAGGGCTTCCGTTCTCCCTGCACACTGATCAATTCTCCTTGTGCACTGATCCATTCTCCTGCGCACTGATCCATTCTCCGTACAGACCAATCCATTCTCCATGCACACTGATCCATTCTCCCTGTGCACTGATCCATTCTCCCTGTGCACTGATCCATTCTCCATACAGACTGATCCATTCTCCCTGTGCACTGATCCATTCTCCCTGTGCACTGATCCATTCTCCGTACAGACCAATGCATTCTTCATGCACACTGATCCATTCTCCCTGTGCACTGATCCATTCTCCATACAGACTGATCCATTCTCCCTGTGCACTGATCCATTCTCCCTGTGCACTGATCCATTCTCCATACAGACTGATCCATTCTCCCTGTGCACTGATCCATTCTCCCTGTGCACTGATCCATTCTCCATACAGACTGATCCATTCTCCCTGCGCACTGATCCATTCTCCCTGTGCACTGATCAATTCTCCTGCACACTGATCCATTCTCTGTATAGACTGATCCATTCTCCATAGAGAACGATCCATTCTCTTGGCATTTTTTCTGCCAGTAGGGAGAGAGTAGGTGGGGCCAAGCGGCGGAAGCGTAGTGATGCAGGGACTTCCAGGCTGCTACGTGGGGCAAGACTTCAGAGGCAAATATAACTTTGCATTACAGCAACGCTGACAGATTTTTAGTTTATGCATGGAGGTCATCTTTAAGTACGGCAGCAAGGAAAAAAATCACTCAGTTATTGCTGCAGTACTGAAGCAATGATGCAGTCCGGATCATTACCATGGCAATAAATGTTTCATCTATGCGGGCAGCTCAAACTGATCGCCCAACTGCCCAGGTCTCTGACATCAGCTGTTTAATGGCCTGTATGTCCCATTGCGCATGCGCATTAGCGGCGCCACACTAGCGTGATGACGTGAGATGGTTACGTCATCACGTCAAGGAGACGCTGCTAATCTAGTGCATTCTGATACCACATGGGCCTTTCACTTACTTTCAGTCCTCTGACACCTTGAGGCCGGTTTCACGCTGTTAATTGGCGGTAGTGGTGTGATGCGATCAGATTATCGCAATGAAAAAATAGCCTTTAGGGATTTCGATGTTATTTTGTGGTAATCCCCCTTCTGGCTTAAAGCCAAACAGGAATTGAGGCTCTCTAGCGCTCACTTCCTGTGGCGGAAATACGAAGTGCACAGAAGTGTATTTAAAAAATACACTTCCACGCATGCAGGCTGCAATGCCAATGCAAAAACCATTTAAAAAAACCTGCATCGCCATAGACTTACATGACTCCCAGTCCGGCTCATGTCACCGCGCATGTTGCCCAACAACGCACAGATGCTTTTACGCCAGATGCGCCACTTCTGGTGCATCGCATCTGTGTGAAATTCCCCATAGGCTTTCATTGTCCTAGCGTCACTCTAAAGTAAAAAAGGGTAACGCACCGCAATGAAAACGTCCCAGTGTGAAAGAGGCCTGTATCTCTAGAGCAATCAGATATGAGTAGAATTCCATTTTCACAAAGAGAAGTACGACTTGTTAAAATGAAAGATGATTCCTCCTATGTTCACAATAAATGATTTATCTGCTAGTTTCCCAACCTCCCCAGCAACCATGATAATGGGATCCTACCCTGGTAATGACAGCCCACAGACAGTGATACATTGCCCATAACTCTCAAAGTAATCTCACAGGAATGTGCTTGGATACCCTGCCCACTCCACTTCATGCCTTCTAACTTTCATAGAGGGAGGCCATCAAAGGCAAACAAACATATTGAGGTATTGGACAAATCCCTGGCAATATCCCCAGCTATGCACACCTGGTAGAAAGCAGAAGTAAAAAGCAAAATGTCATACTTTTACAGATGTATACAAAAAAAAAACACATCTAACAGAAAGGGACACAGGAAAAATGCACAGCATCATGTAAAAAGAACAACAAAAAACCCTCTCTAATAATTGAATCCTTTTGCACTTGGGGTGCAAAATACACCTCTGGAGCTCAATCTACTTTTTCTATTCAGGTACAGAGCAGGAAAACACACAGTGCAGCAAAGTCCCCAATCCCGGCACTGGTGGGGATACTAACTCCTCTCCACCCTCCCCTCGCCCTTGCAGCATATTAGTGTACAAGAGCTGAGCATATATAAACGTTTTATACATAACTGCGGCTTCCTCCAGCCCCATGCGCACGGATCGCTCCCACACCGCCGTCCTCAGTCTTCTTTTCTGTACCGAGTCCCGTAACTGTAGCCAGTCTGCGCAAAAGAAGTGCGCCCTCTATGTATCTCTCTGGCAGCCGCTGGAGTAGGAAGGAATAGGAGTGAGAGGCTTGAAGGAGCATTTGTCTGAGACAGGGGCGTACCTAGAAAGCCCCGGGCCCCCCTTTAAAAAAAAATTCCGGACCCCCCCTTCCCCTAGGGCCCGCTCAGGGACTTTTTGGGGGCAGGAGGGGTCGCAGCATAAGAGGAGAGCTGTGGCCGCAGATCGGTGGGGAGGGGGGAGATTCCTCCCCCCTCCATCACCTCGGGCTCTCCTCTTAGCCCTCCCCCTCCTGCAATCATTGGTTGTGCTCGTGGCCCCGGGCCCCCCCCCCCCGCGATGGCAGGGGTCGCATCCCCTATTGTTACGCCAGTGGTCTGAGAGGAGAATGCCCACACCACCACCATGTTTATTCCCACTGTTGCTGGGAATGTTCTGGGCACATGGCCGGCCAGCTTTGAGAGGGTCGCTGCTTCTAGCTGGAGGGACGTGGGAGGACGGCTTGGGCACAGGATGACTGCAGGGGGCTGCAAGAAGTCCCAGGTAAGTTAAACTGTTTGTTGTTGTTTTTGAGCACAGATGCGTGGGAGCCGCACATGTGTGGAGGGTCTGCGCATGCACAGAAGAGCCGACTAACCAGGATTACCTGGACTTATAGTGGCTGAATGGAGGCACCCGGGAGGAAGGCGAGGGATGCATCCGTGCTCATGGTACTGGAGAAAGGCCCAGGTGAGTATAAAATCTTTTTAACCGCTGATCTCTGGTTTATTTTAAGATTTCCTTTAAAAAAAGGAGAAGTTACAGTTACAATTTAAAGGACAACTGAAGGGAGGGGTATATGGAGGCTGCCATTTTTATTTCCTTTTAAACAATACCAGTTGCCTGGCAGCTCAGGCAGCTGACCCTCTGCCTCTAATACTTTCAGCCCTAGACCCTGAACAAGCATGCAGCAGATCAGGGGTTTCTGACATTATTGTGAGATCTGACAGAATTGCTGCATGCTTGTTTCTGGTGTTATTCAAACACTGCTGCAGCCAAATAGACCAGCAGGGCTACCAGGCAACTAGTATTGTTTAAAAGGAAATAAACATGGCAGCCTCCATAGTCTTCTCACTTCAGTTGTCCTTTAAATACCTTAACCACCCTGGCGTTCTATTAAGATCGCCAGGGAGGCTGCGGGAGGGGTTTTTTTTTAATTAAAAAAAAACTATTTCATGCAGCCAACTGAAAGTTGGCTGCATGAAAGCCCACTAGAGGGCGCTCCGGAGGCGATCTTCTGATCGCCTCCGGCGGCCAGAAATAACACGGAAGGCCGCAATGAGCGGCCTTCCGTGTTTCGCTTACCTCGTCGCCATGGCGACGAGCGGAGTGACGTCATGGACGTCAGCCGACGTCCTGACGTCAGCCGCCTCCGATCCAGCCCTTAGCGCTGGCCGGAACTTTTTGTTCTGGCTACGCTGGGCTCAGGCGGCTGGGGGGACCCTCTTTCGCCGCTGCTCGCGGCGGATCGCCGCACTGCAGCGGCGATCAGGCAGCACACGCGGCTGGCAAAGTGCCGGCTGCGTGTGCTGCTTTTTATTTGAGCCAAATCGGCCCAGCAGGGCCTGAGCGGCAGGCTCCGGCGGTACTGGACGAGCTGAGCTCGTCCAGACCGCTCTTAAAGAGGGAGAAAGAGAGACTGGATGATTTAAATCCAATAAAGAAACTGTACCCTTCAAAAGGGGGCAGTTTGGATGCAAGCAGTCTCTTTGGACAGATTTCAGAACTCAAGCCTATATGAAATGCTAAGTAGTGTATTAATGAACAAAATGCATCAGAGATTCCTATAAAAACTAATGGTAAAAGAGGTTATGTTTCTGCATATTAAAGATGATTACACAAGTGTTTGTGCTGCCATAATCAATTTTTCTTCCTTTATAGAGATTGAAAAATTGCTGCCATTAATGGGCTCTGAAGGGTAATTTCAGTAGAAATATATGATTAAATAATGAAATGGAAAACTCTGCTTTTGATTTGCCTTAAGTTTTGGCCTGCTGGAGTTAAAGTCTTTCCTGTATGATGTCACTGAAGTCTGCTGCGCAGCTTTGAAATCAGCAGCTTTGATGTTTCTGAGCGATGTATGGAATATCTTTATTATTTAGAACTGTAGGTAGTAAAATGTAACACTAAATCAGCCTTTCTCATTCTCAACCTTTTATGGAACCCTTGTTAGGGTCTCATGGAACCCCTGCATAAAATGGCATTGCTTTTATGAGTTTTATTTTCTACTTATTATTATACAACTCTTGGTTAACAATAGTACCATTGTCATATTAAATATACAGCAATCACTACCCCATGTCACAAATGCACATAGGAATGCAACAATTACTCCACATACAGCAATTCTCCCACACAAGAGTCCCACATATGAACTGCAACAATTACCCCACAGTGCAGCAATCACCTCACATAAAAATGGCAACAATTACCCCACAATGCTGCAATCACCCCACATAAGAATGGCAACAATTACCCCACAGTGCAGAAATCACCCCACATAAGAATGGCAACAATTACCACACAGTGCAACAAATTACTGTTATGAAATGCAACTATTACCCCACAGTGCAGCAATCACCCCACATATGAAGTGCAAGAATTACCTCACAGTGTAGCAAGCAATCACCCTACATAAGAATGTCTTCAATTACCCCACAGTGTACCAATCACCTCACATAAGAATGGCAACAATTACCCCAAAGTGCAACAAGTTACTCCACTTATGAAATGCAACTATTACTGCACAGTGCAGCAATCACCCCACATATGAAGTGCAAGAATTACCCCACAGTCTACCAATCACCTCACATAAGAATGGCAACAATTACGTCACTGTGCAGCCATCACCCCACATAAGAATGGCAACAATTAGCCCACAGTGTAGCAATTACCTCACATAAGAGTGGCAATATTTTTTTAAAAGTTCAAAGCTTTATTGAAAGGATGAAACAAGTGTACATAAAGAGTATAAAAACGTTGCATGGCAAACAATAACACATAAGAGACTATGGTATGCAACACAGGTGACATGGACATATAACCGTGGCAATAATTATCCCACAGTGCAGCAATCACCCCACATATGAAATGCAACACTTACCCCACAGTGCAGCAATCACCCCACGGAAGAGTGGCAATAATTATCCCACAGTGCAGCACCCCCCTCCTCCAGAATCTAGCATGTACACATGCTAGATTCTGGGCCACCTCAGCCAAGTCTTATCTACCATGTGTATGTACATAGTTATAAAGTCTTATGTCCCTGTCATAGGCTAATTTTGGGGAGAACCAAGTGACTTATCTGTATGGTTTTAGGATGTGAGAGTAAACTGGAGTGCCTAGAAGAAACCCAAGCAAATATGTAAAGAACATACAAACTCCATGTGGATAATGTTAAAGGCAAACATAATTTCCATGTGCTTACTTTATTTTTAACTGCATATAAGCCAAAATCATTCCATTGTCTTTTAAAGAGAAACTGAGAGATAGAAGTATTAAAGTTTGTTGATAGTCAAAACATTAGTGCAGGTGTTAAGAATGAGCAACAATTGCTCCTACTCTGTGTAACTCATTAAACCTGTAGCAAAATAAATTCAGACAACATAAAGTTACTTGATTTCAGATAAAAAAAAAGAAAAACGATTGCTTTGCTGGTGCCTTTGTGATATATTTACAGTGTGTTTGTCTTGTACTTTCTACGAATGTATATTTGCAATGCATTCTCATAGGCAAGAAAATAGCAGCTCAAACAGAGCAGAATAGAATATGCTGTACTGACAAAAATGTAGCGCATGGTGGTAAATGCCAGCAGCAATAATAAATCCAACTCCATAGCATCTAATACCAACTTCAAACGCTGCTTACAAAATCCTCCAAGTATGCTTGAGGAACACATGCAAGAAGCAATATACAAACATCCATGAAGCACCAGGGGTGCTAATAATGAAAACCAAAGCTCCTGTTTGGAGCGAGCAGCTGTTGAACAGCAGAAGAATTTGGTTGAAACACAAAATAATAATTAATAACAATTCTAATTACGTGCATCCCATGTGTGCATGAGAAGGAAGGAACCAAGCTGAGAGAAGAGAAAAGGTTTTCCAGATGGGAGACTTCAGAGCTGTCAGTAAAATGTAGCAGCTGAATGACAAAAGGCAGAGCCATCTAATAACTTAGGTAATCAAAGTACTCAGATGTCACTTTTTATTGTTTGAAATCAGGCTCCTGAAAATGAAAATCTTGCCTTTTAATAGCATGAGAAGTAGTTGAGAAGCAGTATTTGAGGATGGTGGATGGGGCTGCTGTAATGCTGGGGGGGGGGGGGGGGGGGGGGGGGTCATATTTTCTGACCACCCAGCACAACAAGCCTAAGAGCTGGATAATGGAAGAGGCTACACTGGCTGCCCAGAGCAACTGCAGCTCTGGGCTTCCGATATCGCTACAAATAAGACGCAATGGCAGCGCAGTGCGATGTTGCGCTGCTCTTGCGATAGCAAGCATTCAGACAGATACAAGACAGGACTATAGATTGTAGCGTAACTAGTAGCAACCGCAGATCACAGTCACGTCCACAGAAGCAGAGCAAACAGGCTAACAAAAGTCACCAGCAAGCATCCACACAGGCAAGACTACTGGAAAGAACGTAACTAATAGCAACACAACTATGCTAGCTAAGCACGGGTGGTCACGATAAGCGCAACCTACCGAAACATGTTAAACTGACTAGCTAACACAATAACTGGAAAATCTCTGTAGCTCGAATAAACAAAATAACAAACGACTCAACTAATGGATAAATATATATTAGCAAGTCTGTATATATATTTATCAAGAACTAGCTAAAGCACAAGTAATGGTAATTAACAAGACAGACAACAGACAGACGGAATGCTCAGACAATCTAGTCGCTGTTCCAGCGACGGCGACCTTCACACTGAGATAGACATGACTAACAGGTAGGAGCGAAACTAATGGCAACCGCTGCTATAGTTTGTCCTCAAGAACAAGGCTAGAAGGAATACTACCAGTCACCAACGTGGTGCTGGCAGAATCTAACTATCAGGATCAGATTGATTTCACTGAGCCCCCGCAGGTCAGCAAACATCCAGCAGACAAGACAATACAGAGCAAAGCATTATACATTTACAATAACAACTTTCACAGCATAGACTCAACGACATCTCAGAGAGCTGAACGCTATGACGGGCGAGGTAGGAAATGGGAGGCAGACTTTTATGCTGGCATCAGCCAATGGATGCAGGTATGCAAATTCCCACACAGCTGAATGGTAATCATTCAGTCCTGAGCTGGCTTGAATACCATTTGCTAGCTGGCTGTGAATGCAAAGGGCTCCCATAAGAAATACGTGCAGTATTATGTAACAACATGCATGCAGGAAAACCAGGGCTATCTGTCCGCAGCTCAGCTGCACCAAGCAATTGGTGGAATGATGACAGCATCCTGAGCTGCCCAGAACTGCAGAGCGATTGCAAATGACAATGAGACTTATTGCGAATGCACAACCGAATGCAAGCAGATAAGCCAGAACTGTCCATTTGCAGCTTCACTGCAACAGACAGAACATGCTACAGGAGGGATCCTTACAGCTGCTGCTTGGATTGCATTATCTTGTTCTTCAGAATGCAAAGCGTTAGGCGCAGACTGAATTTTCTGTGATGATTGCAATGTATAACACTGTATGTCTGTGGTACAGGAAGTGGCCAGTGACTGTCCACCTGAACCTACAGTGCCACCAGCTGTCCATTTAGTTTTGTCCAGCATAAACTTATAAGTAGTAAAATTTAGCTAAAAAAAATCGTAGTTGATGCAAATTTTGTCTTCAATAACATTGGATTGGCAAAATAACAAAACTGCTTGCCAGTTACTACAAAATATTCATCATCTCAAAAAATTAGCATGTAATTGGTCATCCCTTTTAACTTTACCGTTAATCTACTAATTTGCAGTGCAAATTATGATAGTAAATTAACCACTTTACCCCCACACGTACAGATTTCTCCGCCCCTTTTTTCCCTCCTAAAAAACCAGGGACGGGGAAATCCGTACCTTCCGCGCTACCGCCGCTGTCCGCACTCCCGCCGCTCGTGCGCGCGCACCCGACGCTCGTGCACGCCGCCGCCCGCTCGCCCGGAGATCAATGACCGGGAAAATCCATTCCCGTTCGTTGATCTAAGCCCCCGCAATGATCTGCTGCTTCTTTCAGAAACAGCGAGATCATTGTGATTTGGCCAGCCTCCTACTGCTTCCTGTAAGCGTCCTTCCGGACGCTTACAGGTCGCATGTAAACAAACACTCTGTGGCCATCTTGTGGCCAAATAGTAAACTACACCCTAAAAGCATTTTACATATACAAACATTACATTTACACAATAAATTAACTCATTACCTCCCACACTCCCCAATTTTTATTTTTTTTTTGTAATTAAAAAAAAAAAATACAATAAAAAAAAAAACATAAATAGTTACCTTAGGGACAGAACTTTTTAAATATTAATGTCAAGAGGGTATAACACTGTTACTTTATAAACTGCGGGCTTGTAATTAGGGATGGATGCAAAACTGAAAAAAATGCACCTTTATTTCCAAATAAAATATTGTCGCCAAACATTGTGATAAGGACATAATTTAAATGGTTTTATAACCGGGACAAATGGGTTAATACATTTCATGGGTTTTAATTACAGTAGCATGCTTTATTTAAAAACTATAATGGCCGAAAACTGAAAAATAATAATTTTTTCCCACATTTTTTCCTATTTCCCCATTAAAACACATTTAGAATAAAATAATTCTTGGCATAATGTCCCACCTAAAGAAAGCCTAATTGGTGGCAAAAAAAACAAGATATAGTTCATTTCATTGGGATAAGTAATAATAAAGTTATAGACGAATGAATGGAAGGCGCGCTGAAAGGTGAAAATTGCTCTGGTGGTCAGGGGGTAAAACCCCTCAGTGGTGAAGTGGTTAAACTGATATTTTACGTCAGCTAAACCTTACCCTATGCTTACACAGAACCCTCTCTACCAATGCCTAACCCTAACCACCCCCCTCCGATGTCAAACCTTAACCACCTCCTCTCCAATGTCTAACCTTAACCCCCCCCATGCCTTACCTTAACCACCCCCTCTCCAAAGTCTAACCTTAACCACCCCTGCTGATGGATAACTGATGGGGAACAATAACGTGTTACCACCTCTTGGAGCAGATATATATAGATTGTGTCCAGCGGCAGCCTTAACTGCTTTCCCTGTATTGTGGGGGGAAAAAAATACTGTATGTATAATATTAGAGGTGCCCCAAATATTATGTAGCTAGAGGTGCCCCCAAGTATTAGGTAGCTAGAGGAACCTCATTATTGAGTACCTAGAGATGCCCCTGACTGAAGGGAGATCTCGTCAGTGGAATGCCGAGGTCCAGTGAGTAATCTCTTGTTTACGCTCTGCTTGGGACTCTGCATAGGGAAGGAGGCGCTAGGGAGGGAAGTAAGCCGCCTTTCCATCATCAGGCGCCTGTAGGCATGAGCCTATATTGCCTTATGGTAAATCCGGCACTGGGCGCCACAGAAGTTCGGCAACTGACATAGGTGACCAACTGACCATACTAGTATTGGCTAATGCAGGACATTTGGGCGCCAGAGTTGCTCAATAAAATAGCTGGCGCCAGGGTCACCTGCTATGCAAACTACAGCTATAAATAGCGGGTGTGAGATGACATTTCCTGCCTCCGTGCCATATATCATGTGCTCACATAGCTTGCCTTTCCGGTACATATACTGTACAGGATTGTGACATATTTTCCCAGGTCAGTCAATCAGATTTCCTTCGTGATATTTTGTACATGAATGGGCCAGTGCTTTCCAATGCTTTGAAATTCTCAGTATAGCCGGAGCTGCTCCTCCTAACTTTCAGCAGCAACATAAAAAACATACTTCACTTTAATATGTTGCTTTAGTTTGACAGCACACCCGGTATGTATTTATCACAAGCCGCTCACATCTCCCCCCACTGTGCCAATGTTCAGTTCCATACTTCTGAATGAGCCTTCAGATATTAATTATAAGCCTGGATGACAGCTGGGGAACTATAACGTGTTACCACCTCTTCCACCTACACACAACTTTCCTATAGAGCCTTACATACTGCAGAAATGGAGCTGATATATATAGATTGTGTCCAGCGGCAGCCTCAACTGCTTTCCCTGTATTGCGGGGAAAGAATATATTGTATATATGTATACTGCATGTGTGTGTGTGTGTGTGTGTGTGTGTGGTGTGTAGGTGTGTGCGTGTGTAGGTTGTGTGTGTGTGGTGTGTGTGTGGTGTGTGTGTGTGTGTGTGTGTGTGTGTGTGTGTGTGTGTGTGTATACTGTATATATATCGTGTCTATAGTAACATGGGAATCGGTAGCTTTTGCCTTCTGGGACAGGCACAGTGCAAAGCAAGTCCAAGGCAGTCCTTTAATTTCACCAACGCCAAAACATATTTTGAGCTGCACAAGCTGTTTGCACAATATACAGGAAAAATAAACAGGAAATAAAAAACAATTGCAAAAACCTTGCTACTACTACTAGATGGACAATTAGCTGTATAAAGCTGAGAATCCTCTCTTTCGAGTGCAAGCCTGATGTTTGCTTGAAACAAAAAATGAAATGCACAATAGTCTTTTCCAGCACAAAATCCACATGCCTTTCAGTAAGTCCACCACGAGGCGTGTGGTTACCATAGCAGGACTCTTTAGAGTGACTATATACAATATATATACATATATGTATATATACATATTCTGTAAAATTTGCATATGTATGCTCACCGCATGGGGTGAGTGAAACTTTTGCTTACATTCTTTTGTCAGATACAATTATAAAACATAGGCAGCAGTGCTAAAACTGAGCTGCACACATAGTAGAAGCAGAGAGAGCTGAGAAGTGATAACTAGATAGACTTTAATATATAAATACAGTGGCTGTGCAATAAAATGCAATGGCTGTTTTCAGAGTAGATAAACTGTACTTTGGGAACTGGTAATTTGCAAACAGACAATATTACTTGTGTACAAAAGCAAATATAACTGGGTAATAAAAAGTAGAAAAACACATTTTTATTGACTGTCATAGTTTTATCCCACTTTAATGGTTGATGGCACAATTGTTTGACAACCTAATAACCTCCCTTGTCTGTTAAAGCTAAATATAGCTTTCTGATCCTGTTTTATGCAGGATCAAAGGGAGGATTGTAAGTTATAAGAATTGTATGGTTATCATTCATTTATAGCAATTCAGAAGGGACCATTCTCTCTCCATGAACTGTATTACCTCTCACTCAATCAAGGAACAAATGTTACTTCAAAGGCACTAGGATGGGCTTACTCAAATAATACTTTTTTCGCAGAACAAATGTTAATCCCCTAGTGTGATTCGCTGTTGTTAATTATTAAACACTTGAGGACCACAGTGGTAAACCCCCCCCTAAAGACCAGGCTGTGTTTTGCCTCCCCCCCTGTCAGCCAATCACGGCGATTGGCTGTCATAGGCTTCTGCCTATGAGAGCCGATCGCTCTCTTGTCCCCAGACACGGCTGTCCCCAGTACAGCGTCGCTGCTTATTCACAGCGACGTACATGTAAATAGATGGCGGTTTTGCCGTCTATACAGTCTCCCGAGCGGCAATCGCCGCTCGGAGACTGAAGGCGGGAGATGCGCGCGCAGCCTGCGCACGATCTCCTGCAAAACAGAGCCCCAGGACTTGACGCCAATCGGCGTTAGGCGGTCCTGGGGCTGCCGCTGCAGCCATGCCCGTCGGTGTTAGCCGGTCGGCAAGAAATTTACGCGTTGCACCACTAACGCGTAAAAATGTATGTGTTAATGTTCGTGCACCAGTGGGAATGCGTAAAAATGTATGCAAAAACTAAACGAGCTGACGGAAGGGGACTAGAGCAGTAGTGAGTGACTACGAGGGCACAGGATTGCTGCATGGGGCTGGTAGAAGCCCCAGGTAAGTGAAACTCATTTTTTTTTTTTGCCTAATAACTCCTTTAACCCTTCTGGCGGTTTATTAAAAATCCGCCAGGGGGCAGCAAAGTATTTTTTTTTTTTTTATTTTTTTTTTTTTTCATGTAGCGAGACAAAGTCTCGCTACATGATAGCCCCAGCCCCTCAGATCGCCTCTGGCGATCGGAGATCAGGAGATCCCGTTCGAAGAACGGGATCTCCTGGAGGGCTTCCCCCGTCACCGACTTCGTGACGTCATTGGGAGACCCGATCTACCCCTCAGCACTGCCTGGCACTGATTGGCCAGGCCGCGCACGGGGTCTGGGGGGGCCTCACGGCGCGGGGAGCACCGCATAATCGGTGCGGAGCGGCGGCGATCAGAGGGCACACGCAGCTAGCAAAGTGCTAGCTGCGTGCTGCAAAAAAATCGGCCCAGCAGGGCCTGAGAAATCCCCCTGCGCGGCATAGCCTGTGCTCAGCACGGGCTTACCGCCAGGGAGGTTAAGGAGATACCGGGGCACCCTTTATTGATCTTGGTGGCCCTTCAGCCATCTTTCTAAATGTAAAAACACAAACACTGGTGCACATGGCAGGGGCCCCGAGCTCTGCCACTGCCCGGGACCCCGAAATCCCCATGAAACACCAATAGGGGGAGTGCAGATGAACCCAGGTACTACCACCCCCAGGGGACTCACCCACGCTGTCTCTATATAATGCTAAAGGCAAAACACACAACACGAGAAGCAAATTCTCACTCTCAGTCAGCAAGCCGCCATTATGAGTCAGCCAATCAAGTGCAATACCAAATCCAGCAGGAATTGCATAAATTCAGCAACATTCAGGTGAGAGGGTTCAGGCGGACATAATCATAGACTATGTCACCAGCAGGGGGCACCACGTGCAGGTAGTCTCTCACTTCACACCCCTCCCTAGCCACTTACCCGATACTGCATACTGGAAGCTGCAAAATAGAAAATTAAAAACACAAACACTGGTGCACATGGCAGTGAACCCGAGAGACACCAATAGTGAACACTGGAATGCATTGTTACACGAGTTTCTGCTAATGTGTATGTAAATGATAGTTTTGCACGGTAAAGACAGAAAGCCAAGTTTCACACACTGTAATATATGCCATTCTGTATAAGTAGCTGATTGGTCTTTAAAGAGAAACTCCAACCTAGAATTGAACTTTATCTCAATCAGTAGCTGATACCCCCTTTTACATGAGAAATATAATGCTTTTCACAAACAGCCCATCAGGGGGCGCTGTATGACTGATTTTGTGCTGAAACCTCTCCCACAAGAAGCTCTGAGTACCGCGGTACTCTGGGCAAACTGACACAATGTAACAAGGTTCACAGACAGGAAATAGCTGTTTACAGCTGTCTCCAATGGCCAAAACAGCTAGCAGCAGCTACATAACCTGCCCACAGTAAAAATGTCACCATGTGATAAATGTCAGAATGTAAATCGGGGAGAGAAAAGATTTTACAATGAGCAAACACTGACTAAATCATTTATACATAATTATGGTAAAAATGAAGCACTTTTTTTACTACATTATTTTCACTGGAGTTCTTCTTTAAAATCCAGCATAGTCTGCCTGTCTATATATATCCTGCTTAATGACATAAATCAGAGCATTAACGTTGTACTTAGGGTGTGCACCAGTATTGCTCTCCTGCACAGATTACACTCACCTACTTTTCTGGGAAACTTAGGTTGGAGGCCTGGAATGAATATTTTCACTTTCCCAGCATAACTTAGTCGTGGAGAGGGCTGTTATCTGATTTTTATTATCTCAACTGTAATTGAACTGTTTACTTTTCCTCTGCTAGAGGAGAGTTCATTACTTCACAGACTGCTCTGAAAACTCATTTTGAATGCTGAGTGTTGTGTAATCTGCACATATTATAGAATGATGCAATGTTAGAAAAAACACTATATACCTGAAAATAAAAATATGAGAATATTTTCTTTGCTGCTAATCTTCTAGTAATTATTCATAGTACACAACCAATTCATTATATCATATATTTTTTTTCGCTTCAGTGTCTCTTTAAAGAGACTCTGAAGCGAGAATAAATCTCGCTTCAGAGCTCAAAGTTAGCAGGGGCACGTGTGCCCCTGCTAAACCGCCGCTATCGCGCCGCACAAAGGGGGTCCCTTCACCCCCAAACCCACCCCAGCACGACTTGGTAGTGCATTTGGTCGCTCCTGGAGGTAGGGCTAACGGCTGCAGCCCTGCCTCCAGTCGCGTCTGTCAGCGGCGCATCGCCACCTCTCCCCCGCCCCTCTCAGTGAAGGAAGACTGAGAGGGGCGGGGGAGAGGCGGAGATACGCGCTGACAGACGCGCGTGGGGCAGGGCTGCGGCGGTTAGCCCTGCCCCAACCAGGAAGCGCTCCCCCGCATTACGGAGGGGGATTTGGGGGTGAAGGGACCCCCGTTAAGCCGCGCTATAGCGGCGTTTTAGCAGGGGCACACATGCCCCTGCTAACTCTGAGGTCTGAAGCGAGATTTATTCTCGCTTCAGTCTCTCTTTAAGGCCGCTATCGAAGCATCCCGGGCCTCCATAACACCTGAGCAGTGCCACAGGCTGATTGCCTCCATGCCACACCGCATTGAAGCAGTCATTTCTGCAAAAGGATTCCCGACCAAGTATTGAGTGCATAACTGAACATCATTATTTGAAGGTTGACTTTTTTGTTTTAAAAACACTTTTCTTTTATTGGTCGGATGAAATATGCTAATTTTTTGAGATAGGAATTTTGGATTTTCATGAGCTGTATGCCAAAATCATCAATAAGAAAAACAATAAAAGGCTTGGAACTACTTCAGTTGTGTGTAATTAATCTAAAATATATGAAAGTCTAATGTGTATAAGCACATTACAGAAAACAATGAACTTTATCACAATATGCTAATTTTTTGAGAAGATCCTGTAAAGGGTCATAGCTAGGTTATAGCTAAGGTGCAAGGTAAAGTTAAATAGGAACTATATTGAAAATAACGTAATGATTAAATAGCATATTTTTTACAATATTAATTGATACGTTTTATTTAGAGTTTGTCCATTATAAAAAATGTAAACTCTTTCCTCTCCCTGATTTACGTACTGAAATATATCACAGGTGCTGACATCTTTAGCTCTGCTAGGTGATGTCTGTGCATAAAACTCTCAGTAAGTGAACGTTCTGCAAATGGAGATACTGGTTGCTTGGCAGCTGGAAACAGCTGTTATTTCCCACAATGCAATGAGGTTCACAGACAGAACTGTCAGGGCCATGGTCCTGACATCACACTGTGGGAGGGGTTTCACCACAATCAGCCAACCAGATGATCTATTTGAGAAAAGGTAAAGATTTCTCATGGAAAAGCGTTTATCGGCTAATGATTGGGATGAAGTTAAAGTTCCTTTTTATGAAGCATGTAGGAGGTTAAAAGGTTATGGTTAGACACAAGGGTAAAGACAGAGCTATCTGCATGGTGGGTACTGGAAAGCAAGGAGTTATTATTAGTATAAATCTTTTAGGCAGGATTCACTCTTATCATTATTAAAAGCTGAAAGTTTTTTTGCATGCGGGTTTTTAACGTTAAAATTTAACTTCGAATGAGAATTTTCACATGTGGTTTTTTTTCCCAACTACAACTAATGAAAGTCAGTGAGAACTTGCATGTGATTGGCAAATTTACTGTATGCTGCAGGATGTGAAGGTTTTAAATTTAAATTTTAGCAGAAGTGTGATTTTCCATTGACTTTCATTAGATGTGCAGTAAAATAATTTTTGCACATTTGTAATTCACATGCAAATTTTAATAAGTGTGAAACCAGCCTTAATGCTCTTTTACACTTTCTAATGCGTGCACAAACCTGATTTCATGCAGGCGTTGCCAAAGAACAGCATGCACGGAGTGGGTCCATTTTAGCACGAATATGGTAGGTCTACCACAAATTAACCCGATGGGAAATCGTGTGCGTAGTGCGATACAGTGTTCCCGGGCGCGTTACACTGCAACACGCAACAATGCTTTCTTAACTGTGAATGTTAGCATGAAAGTCAAGGAGGGGCCACAAAATGTATGGATATCAGGCCTGCTCTAGAAACTCCAATGCCCTGCTGTGAGAGATCGCGAAAAAGCCGCCGCATGTGTTACTGAGCAGGCGGCTGATTCCGCGTCCAGTGCGGCGGTTTGCACGCAGAGGCGTGTGTTTGGTAGCAGGGCAGAACGCAGAAAAGCCGCCGCATGCAACAACAGTAAGGTGGCTGGTTCCGCGTCCAGTGCGGCGGTTTGCACGCGGCAGCGTGTGTCTGATGTGGCTGAGTCTGTTAGTGCACATAGGCTTAGGAATACACGCGCGCGCGCTGAGAGGCAGAATTCTTATACTAAGCAGGAAGAGTCAGCTGACCACGCCGATCAGCTGACTCCAGAGCAGGATACTATTGGTTGAGCGATTAGGGGTGGTGCTGGAGAGCACTACTCCATATATAGTTTCTGCTGGTCACTTGCAAGTTGTCTGCCGTTGCGATCACTACGTGGAAGCACTCAGACCTAGTCAGATCCTTCAGTGTGTTTGAACCAGGTGGACCTGGAAATTCACACTTAGCCAGATTATTTGAATTGTATTCTGTTTATGCTTAAGCTAGTTCCAGGGTGTAGAGACCAAGGACCTCACACCCAGCTTAGGGAACTGTGTTATCATCTGTGTTATACCTCAAGCTAGTTCCAGGGTGTAGAGACCAAGGACCTCACACCCAGCTTAGGGAACTGTACTACCATCTGTGTTATCTTTCAGACTAGTTCCAGGGTGCTGAGACTACGGACCTCGCACCCAGTCTAGGGAACTGTATTATCATCTGTGTATACTTCAGACTAGTTCCGGGGTGCTGAGACCAAGGACCTCGCACCCAGAATAGGCATTGTTTGATATATGTTATGACTTATAGCTTTTCTGACTACTCCTCTGTCTTCTGATTCGGTACCTCGCATATCTGATATTCCGTTGCCAGACCCTGCTTGACTTGGATACCGAATCAGCCTTCTGTCTTTGTACCTTATCTGTCAGTGTGTTGCCGACCAGGCGTGCCCGACCTCGAGAGCTATCTCTCCCCTTAAGAGATAGTCTTCAGATCAGATAGTGACATCCACCTTTAGGTGTCACTCACTCTCTGGCCCTTCCTGTCTCCAGCCTGACTCCTCCCCTTGGAGAGCCTCACGCTGCTGGAAGGTTCCTGTGCTCCCAGAGCAGTGTCTCTTTACTGTTATCGCCTGCTCAGCAGGTGCATCACTCAAAGTATTACTGTTACACCAGACACTCACATACCTATAGGTGTCCAGAGGTTAGCAATATATCTGTATTATCGGTGATTCTGCAGATCATCAATAATCGGGTATATATCTGCATTCTTGGTGATACTGTAGACCACCAATAATCAGATTCTCTCTGCGTGCTGACACCAATCGTTACACCTGCATTCAGAACATATACTTACCTACTGTATTTCCCCTGAAAACAAGACCAGGTCTTATATTCATTATTTTCTTCAAAAAACACGTTGGCTTTATTTTCAGGGGATGTTTTATTTTAATCAGTGCTGCCTCTGTCCAGATGATACGCAAATCTGAAAGTGTCACCTGTAAACCACTGTACAAATGTTGGGTCCTCTGCATGCAACCTCCGAATGAAGCAGGTGAGAGGAACTCCCTGGACTAACACAGCAGCAAGTTTGTGGAACTATAATGATGTATTCCCCAGATTTACCATAAGGAGCTGTAGGCACTTGCCTACAGGCGCCTGAGGATGAAAAGGCGTCTCACTCCCCTCCTCGAGCCGTTCCTTCCCTCCTTCCCTATGCAGAGTCCTGATGAGGGTATAAATTCCACTGACTAGATCTCCCTTCTGTCAGGCAGGGCCGGCGCTACCATAGAGGCAGAGGAGGCAGCTGTCCCAGGGCCCCAGAGCTTGTAGGGGCCCCCAGTGGCTACAAGAGGGAAAAAAAATTTTTCAAATCGGCCTTATAGTTTTTGAGAAAATCGATTTTAAAGGGAAGGTTCAGGGACGCTGTGAAAAAAACAAAAATCCAAATCCACTTACCTGGGGCTTCCTCCAGCCCGTGGCAAGCAGGAGGTGCCCTCGTCGCGGCTCCGCAGGCTCCCGGTCTCCTCCGGTGGCACGCCCGACCTGGCCAGGCCGGCTGCCAGGTCGGGCTCTTCTGCGCTACAATGTGCGGCTCACTGGTGCGCGCTGACGTCATCGGACGTCCTCCAGGCTGTTCTACGCAGGCTCAGTAGTTCTGAGCCTGCGCAGTACAGCCCGGAGGACGTCCGATGACGTCAGCGCGCACCAGTGAGCCGCACATTGGAGCGCAGAAGAGCCCGACCTGGCAGCCAGCCTGGCCAGGTCGGGCGTGCCACCGGAGGAGACCGGGAGCCTGCGGAGCCACGACGAGGGCACCTCCTGCCTGCCACGGGCTGGAGGAAGCCCCAGGTAAGTGGATTTGGATTTTTATTTTTTTCACAGCATCCCTGAACCTTCCCTTTAAAGTTTCAAAGGAAAAAAAATACACATTTAAAAACCTGCCGATTTTAATGGTTGATAGCAAATCCACCTTAAATGCTAGAAACCCTAAATTTGCAGGATATGTTAAGGAGATCATTAGTAATAAGAGGAAAAAACAATTTTTCAAAAAGACCTTATAGTTTTTGAGAAAATCGATTTTAACGTTTCGAAGGAAAAAAGTATACTTTTAAATGCGGTAAATGTCACTTTTAGTAGCAAACCTAACGGTAGCGTAATTTTACATGCATCAAACGAAATTTCCTGACGGGGTTTCCAGGGGGTCTATACGCAGCCGCAGCGCTTTGGTCAGAGATCGCTATACAGCCGCAATATGGCTGTATGAAGATCCCTGGCATTTTTTTCTATTTTTCCAATTTTTTTTATGTTTAGAGTGTGGGAATTTTTAAAAAAAAAAAAATTATGTGGGGTCCCCCCTCCTGAAACTTTTTAACCCCTCGTCCCCCATGCAGGCTGGGAAAGCCAAAATGTGGAGCTCCGACCGATTGGGACTTCACACCCTGACTATACCAGCTGTAAAAAGGTCCCCTAATGCCGATTTTTGTTCCGGGGTATATGTTGGGGGGGCCCCCCAGGTTTATTTTGCCCTGGGGCCCCATTGTTGCTTAAACCGGCCCTGCTGTCAGGGGCACCTCTAGTTACTTAATATTGAGGGAATTTCTTGCTACCTAATACTATGGGGCACCTGTAGCTACCTATGAGAGGGAAAGAAAGTAATGGTGAATGACAGCTGGGACAGCCAGCACACTGGCAGTGCGGTTCGGTGGGGGTTTGTAGGTTTATGGAGGGCGGGTCTAGGGTGCCAGGACATCTGTGCCTATAGGCTCCTGTGAGGTAAATCCGAGCCTGTTTTTCCCTAGTTCAAAGTAACATTGGTCACACATGGCTATTTTGGAGTGAAACAAAGGAAGGAATTTGACCTGTATTAATTTTCCCCAGATATGCACTTTTCGTTTTACTCTAGGCACAGGAGCAGATGGGAGCCAGAGGTGCAACTTCTTTGTAAAACTCCACACTTAAGTGATCCCACAGAGAACACATAATTAAGCTCTACTCCCCACATATAAATGTATAACCTCCAGTACCATATCACTATCAGAATATCTTTGATGTTGTACAGATAAATAATGAATCAATGAATGTATGAGATGCAATTACAGGAGCTGGGAGAGAACACCAGGGAGTTTAACTCTCTTTGAAGAATTTATCTGAACACATTTTGCACCACTTGCAGTTTTTGACCTCTTTAAAGGTGAACATTTGCTGTAATGTAAGTATTTAATGGAAGTGGAACTTTTATTTAGTACATTGTAGAGTTTTCCTTCAAAGCAAACCAAAACTGAAAAACAAAAGTTAAAAAAAACACGTCATACCTCCCACATATTCTATTCTTTAATCTCTGCCTCCTCTTCAGAGCTCTGTTCGTCCACCTTGATAGACAAAATTCCCCATCCTCCATTTTAAAAATGGCGTCAACCCTGTGACCGCTTCTGGGTCAGCACTCTGCGAACCTATGATATTGTTCACTTTAGCATGCATGTGCATGAGCCCATCGTGGATGAGCGTGAGGAGGGAAACGGTGCAGGAGACCTGTGCAGGAGGCCTGCAAGGCCGTGGGCTTGCAGAAAGTCAAGTACGACTAGTTCTAGTCAGAACTGGAACTGATCATTGCCAGAAGTAGTCCGGGGACTTCTGAAAGAAACTAACGACGAGGTAAGTATGTAATCTTTATTTGCAGGTACATTATGTGTAAATGTATTATTTTTAAACTCAGTTCAGGTACCCTTCAAAGCAGGGTCGGGCTGAGGCAGAAGCGAGAGAGGCTCCAGCCTGAGGGCGCAATGTAGGAAGGGGCGCACAACTCACTCAGCTATCATTTTCCTATTGTGTTTGAAGCAGAGAGAAATAAGAAAAGAGGATACATGGCAGTGACTGCAAGCCAGATAACGAGAGATTAAGGTGTTGGGGGCCCTGGAACGCCTCTTAGTATAATAGCAATAAGTGTGTGACGCCTGTGGTGGGAGGGATGGAGGGGCGCACTTTGATATCTTAGCCTTGGGTGCTTAAACAGAATCTGTATTGTAAAAATTGCACAAAAGTAAACATACCGGTGCGTTAAGGGACATCTCCTATTCCCCTCTGTCACAATTTCGCCGCTCCCCGCCGCATTAAAAGTAGTCAAAAACAGTTTTAAAAAGTTTGTTTATAAACAAACAAAATGGCCACCAAAACAGGAAGTAGGTTGATGTACAGTATGTCCACACATAGAAAATACATCCATACACAAGCAGGCTGTATACAGCCTTCCTTTTGAATCTCAAAAGATCATTTGTGTGTTTACCTTCTGTCCCCTGCAGCTCTCATGCACTGAAGAGTGACAGACTGTGAGGCTGATTGTTTCTTCCTGCAGACAGCTCTGCCCCTGTCTGTAATTCCTCAGCATGTGTCAGCCCAGCTCCTTTCACAGCCTAACAGAGGAGGATTTTTATCCAGCTCTCTTCTCTCACTGATATCAGAGAGCAGAGACGCTGCTGGCTTATGTAAATAACACACACACACATGGGAGTGTGCATAGAGGGGCCTGGAGGGGGGCGTGCATAGCAGATCACACTGAAGAGTTGGCAGCCTTCCAGACACAGGGTGACAAGTCAGACAGAGGAAAGATACATTGATTTATTACAGAGACGGTGATAGTAGAAAGTGCTGCAGTAAGCCAGAGCACATTAGAATAGGTTTAGGAACTTGTAGGATGGTAGAAAACAGGATTAAATTTTTGTTACAGAGTCTCTTTAAGGACCTTGTTCCAGCTCTGCTTCAAAGAGACAGTCCATAAAAATCTGATACTTCAGTGTCTGGTAGATGTTAAAGAAATACTGTATTTCCATAAAATAAGCCCTACTTCAAACCTCCTCCCCTTCCCCCAGTTTATAAAAGCTCTATTTAGGGTAATATGTACCGTATCTTGCAACACGTGGGGACAGTATTTTATCTAGGTATGAGCGAAATCGTCCCTGGTAGTCTTACATCAAACTTCTGATCAGTGGGTAGAGAATCTCACGTAGTTAAAGTGAACCCGAGGTGAAAATAAACTGAAGAGATAAACAATTGTATTTATCCCCCTACTCCTAAAAATGACTTTTTAGCTACCCCATGGTTTTATTATATACTTAAACATTTACAAAATAAATTGAATGTTTTTGTAATGATCTGCTCTGCTGTCTGCACAGGCAGACAGCTTTTTGACCATTTTGTAAGTCTGAGTGCTGCAGGTCCCTGGAAAGGAGACCTGCCTTCACTCTGCAACTTGCTAAGCTGCTGCTCTGGTGAGGAATTTGCATACACTTGTCATGCACATTGCTTAGCTGCTTCCTTTGATGGTTAGCAGTATATATACCATTTCCTCCCAGGATCCCTTGCTGGTCAAGATGGTTTGTTCCTGCTAGACTTACCTTGAGTCTCAGCCCTCTGCATATTGTTTGTTAAGATTATCTTAGAGTAACCCTTGGGAGTGCACTAGCATTCCATCTAGCATAGTTAGGTTGTTGATTATCTGTATTGCCTAGTTCTGTCTTGTCTGTTGCGATTGTCTTGTCGCCAGCGGCGGTCGACAGGAAATCGTTCTGTCTGTTGGGATCACATTCGCCCTAGCGGTAGTGGCGGTGGTTTCTTCTGTATTCTGTCTTAAGGGTGCAAGCCAGAGTAGCGGTTGCTACTGGTTGCTCCATTTGTCTGTCTGTCTGGATCGCATTCGCCCTAGCGGTAGCGGCGGTGGTTCCTTCTGTACTCTGTCTGGGAGTGTAGGCCATAGCTGCGGTTGTGTTAAGCTTGGAGGTGTAATCTCCACAGTCAGCATACAACACATAAGCTGACGTGAAGGAGGTACACACACCAGCACAAGGGATCAGAATATCCCCAGTTTAGTGGAGGAGAGGACTGACTCCAATAGGAGATTGTGGCGCACAGAGCCGGTGCAGATCCGAACAGCCACAAACAACACTTACGTAATAACGTCTCAGCGCAAAGTAGCGCTGAGCGCATAAACCAGGACTGAGGAGATAAGAATAAGTAGACAGAATGAACGCTTGCTAGCTAGCGATTACTTAGCGACAGCAAGCGTCCAAAACCAGACAGACTGGAATGAGGCAGCCAATGCGTTGCGGCGATGGCGTGCCTCACAAAGACAGGACAGGAGAGACAGGAAATAGCAGGATCGAGATAGATGAACGTAACACAGATAAATATACAATAAGTATGTTTTCCTAGCGTATTACAATTACAGCTATCAATGAAACTATTTGTAAGGTCTGACTAACATATGTATATATCGGCAATGAACCGATATATGACATAAGCAGGAACGCTGACTAGGACTGGAGTAATACAGGGAACAGGACTCAGAAGGATTCGCTATCTCTTCGCAGAGATGAACGCAATCCACAAACAGGACCAGGAACAGGATAACTAGCTCAGCACGGGTGTTCACGATACGCGCAAACTACCAAAACGTGCTGGAAAACTGACTAACTGAACACAGGAAATAAACAGTTCGTGTACGTATATATCAGCAACACTGATATATCAACGTAACACGGATACAAGGAAAATAACAAAATGCGCAAGTATGCGTATATATTGGCGATGAACCAATATATGACACAAGACAAGCAAGTAGCAACTTCTAGAACAAGAGCAGAACTAGGAGGACTCGCTGACCCCTTCGCAGGAGTCAGCGCAGTCCACACGGACCAGGAACGAGGTGGGGCACGAGCAGAGTAACAGATACAATCTGAGACTATGATAGCCCATGAGGCATTGCAGGAAGCAGTTCTTTATACTGAGGTCATCCAATGGGAGCAGACCTGCAGATTCCCACACAAGTGAATGGTAATTAATCACAGGCTGATAGCAGGAAAAGGCAGACAATGATATGCAGCCTGCAGGAAAGGGACCGCCCCTCCACTGCAGCAGACAATGTTTGTTTACACAAAAGCATATTAAACTGTCATTAACTTCAGAGCGACTGCAGATGGAATCAGCAACTAGTTTAAGTGCAAACCAAACTATGCAAGCAAATGCATGTAATGACATTAGAACTGCTTGGTTTGCAATACCACTGCAGTCAGCAGTAAACGCTGCAGAAGTGATCATAACAGTACCCCCTCCCTTAAACGCGGCCTCTGGACGCCTATGAAAACTGACATATTTCTCCTGAACCACCCAAACCAAAAAATCAGAAGTGGGAAATCCAGCAAACTGATCTGACTGAAAATTCATGAAGGTCGGATCCGTCCGACAAAACCAAATTCCCGAATCAGTCTCACCAAAACTAGACCAATTGGAACCAGAACCTACCGAACCATGCCTGTCAGCACCACAAGCCTCAGTGTGATACCCATCAGAACCACGACTTCCAGAGAAAAGCCCCCAGAAACTCTCTGAGCGATACCCATCGCCTTCCCGGGACCGTCCAAAAACGCCAAAGCCTTTGCAATGCCCACCGGAACTGTCCCCACCAACACAAAACCCACCGTTGAACCAGTCCAAGGTACCAGGACAAGTTTCCTCAGAGATCTCCCAGAACACTTGGAAGCTCCAAAGAGATCCCCACAGGTCAGAACGCCCCTTAGGCTCACATGGAGAACCATCAAGAACCCCTATGGAACCCAGGGCAACTCTAGAGTCAGGGTCACAAGGATAAACATCAAGATCAGGGTTTTTAGGGACCAGAACCATCTCCGGGCATGCAGGCCAACCGGCAACATCAGAACATGTCTCCACTAGGGAAGGGTGTGAGCACGCCAACACAGACACACTTGGGCACTCTGGCATACGAAGCACATCTGGGCACACCGGCACAAGAGAGACTTCTGGGCATGTCAAGGAACTGCAAACCTCAAAGTCAGTCAAGGTAGGACCGAAACCAGGACTGGGCAAAAAAAAATCATCATGACTAGACTTCACAGTTACTGGATTCTCACTAAAAAATGCAGGATCAGACTTAGATGTCTCTGATTCCAGCAAAGTTATTAACAAATCATGTTCAGGGGCATTTACAAGACAGGACAAATCTTCTGATGTATGCACCGAACTAGACAGGGTTCCCATAACTTCTTCTGGACTAGACAGAGACTCATCAAATACACTGGATTGGAGCTCATGAAGGGCTGCAAAACAAGTCAATAGTGCAGCAATCCCCACTGAACTAGGCAAAACTGAGTAACTCACTGGACAGGAAGGGAATTCAGGAACTTCTGCCACACCGGCCAGAGAACCAGAATTTTCCAGGATACAGGGCTGGGTTTCAGAAACACTCATTAACCCGGACTGAAATTCTGATATTTCTATTATTTTTTCCAGCGAGTCAGAATTATCCATGTTACAGGGCAAGACTTTTGAAACATTCAGAGGACAGGGCTGGAGTTCCTCGGCTGTTACAACACTGGAGAGGGACTCAACAACATTGGTTAAATCAGACTGTGTACAGGGCAAGGTATCTAACACACTTGCTGACGAGGACAATATTTCAATGGCTTCTGCTTCGCTGGGCAGAAATTCATCAAGTTTTATTAGAGCAGACTGTAATTCCAAAACAGCTGCTAGACAAGTGAATATTACTGTAACACCAACTGAGGTAAGCAGTGCCTCAGACTGTTCTGCTAGAGGGTTTGAAGTATCCAAAGTACTGGGTGAAGCATAAGACTCTGTGACCACAGCTTCACTGGACAGGATCACCGAACAGTCCACACTGCAGGGCAAAACCATGGAAGCACCTGCTGGACAGCATAATGATTCTGTGACCTGAGTTTCATTGGAGAGATCTACTGCACAATTCATGGTACAGGGCAAGTTCACTGGAACATTTTCTGAACACGGTAATAATTCTGCGATTTCGGACTCACATAGCAGACGCTCTGAGTTATTCATGAAACTAGAGTGAGGTGTAGAAACAGGAAGATCAAAACACAATGTTTGCGCATCTAAATCACCATTCAATTGTGAAATTGGAAAATTCAGATGCTGGGGTTCTGAGATTTCTGGACAGGATTGCTGGGACTCAGAAACTGATGTAGTGCATCTATTGGCATCTGCTGGATCAGACAGGAGTTGAACTTTATTAACACAGGTAATTTCTGCAGAAGTGTTTGCAGAGACAGGCAAGATTTTTCTGGTGTCTGTTTCACTGAACAAAGACTCATGAGTACTGGCTAGGCTGGACTCAGAAGTCAGCAGGACCTCTGGGTCCTCTGCTGAGAAATTTGTGCAGGGCAAGATTAAGGAAGTATTAGTAATTTCTGTCTTACTGGGAAGTAACACTGAGTTATCCATGGTACAGGGTGGAATTACAGGAACTTCAATTTCACACAAAAGGAGCTCTGAATCACTCGCTGAATCAGCCAAAGGTGCTGAAGCAGGCGAGTCCTCAGGAACTGAGGAAGTGGAACAATCTCCACTTGACAGTGTGTCTTCCCTGGTATCAACTGATTGAATCGCATAAAAATCGTCCAGAATCATTCTCCACACATCGATCAATGGAGCCACAAAGTCATACCCACACACACCAGTTTTTATTAGGTTATAGGCAGACTTAATGCATGCATTCAATACTAATTCACTTTTTGCACTGTAAAACTGACAAAATGAACTTGCATCTTTCTTCCATTCATAGACCAGGGCTTCCATCTCTCCTCTCTCAAATGGAGGATCCCATGCATATTTAACAGCTGAGCATTCCGGCTGATCATAGTTTGCAAATGTGTTAGTGGCAGAAACACACATTGGGTTATTTAGCAGGTGATTGGCCGATTTCTTATTCCTAAGGATCTCCAATACCTGTAGCAAGTGTTGAACTGTAGTGTATGCAAATTTCCCTTGCTGCACGAATAAATTGATCTGTTCAATACTCTGTAATATATCTTCATAATCATATTCAGATAATTCATTTAAACAAGAACTTTTATTTTCCCTGGCTAGCAATGAAAGTTCATTAGTAGTTTCATAGGTCCATTTGACTCCCCTGAATGGTGACTGAATTTCATTATCTGCTACTGGCGGAGTCTCATTACAGATCTGATGCGCAGTCGCTAAGGGCAACGACTCCGCTGATTGTAACGCCTTTCTTTTGGAGCGTTTACGTTTGGCTTTAGACCCTGCTGCCTTAGCAGAAGAAAAGTTATCAGAACAATTATCTGCTTGCTGACTATTTTTGTAGGCAGTAGAAGGAGCAGCTGATTGACAAGCTGCCAGGAGCTTATCAAAAGGGCTAGGCAAATCGGTTTTGCGCAGCCAGTTATGGATCACAAACGCTAGAAATTCCAGTGGTCTTTCTTTTAAATTGGTATGATCTAAGACATCGTAGGCCCACTGAAACAATCTTCCCTTAAATAAAACATAAACTAGCTGGGAGGCCCACGTTGAAACAGGAGTAGCCTGGAGCTCGGGATTGGCCAGGAACCTGGTACATTCAGAAAAAAACTCATTTTCTGTTTCAGAATTGAGCTTCTCAAATTTCTTAAAGGAACAGGAACCATAACAAACAGTGTCATTTTTGCTGGGAACCCCCCCCCACAATGGGGATTGGTAATGGGGCTATCATAATGTTAAGCTTGGAGGTGTAATCTCCACAGTCAGCATACAACACATAAGCTGACGTGAAGGAGGTACACACACCAGCACAAGGGATCAGAATATCCCCAGTTTAGTGGAGGAGAGGACTGACTCCAATAGGAGATTGTGGCGCACAGAGCCGGTGCAGATCCGAACAGCCACAAACAACACTTACGTAATAACGTCTCAGCGCAAAGTAGCGCTGAGCGCATAAACCAGGACTGAGGAGATAAGAATAAGTAGACAGAATGAACGCTTGCTAGCTAGCGATTACTTAGCGACAGCAAGCGTCCAAAACCAGACAGACTGGAATGAGGCAGCCAATGCGTTGCGGCGATGGCGTGCCTCACAAAGACAGGACAGGAGAGACAGGAAATAGCAGGATCGAGATAGATGAACGTAACACAGATAAATATACAATAAGTATGTTTTCCTAGCGTATTACAATTACAGCTATCAATGAAACTATTTGTAAGGTCTGACTAACATATGTATATATCGGCAATGAACCGATATATGACATAAGCAGGAACGCTGACTAGGACTGGAGTAATACAGGGAACAGGACTCAGAAGGATTCGCTATCTCTTCGCAGAGATGAACGCAATCCACAAACAGGACCAGGAACAGGATAACTAGCTCAGCACGGGTGTTCACGATACGCGCAAACTACCAAAACGTGCTGGAAAACTGACTAACTGAACACAGGAAATAAACAGTTCGTGTACGTATATATCAGCAACACTGATATATCAACGTAACACGGATACAAGGAAAATAACAAAATGCGCAAGTATGCGTATATATTGGCGATGAACCAATATATGACACAAGACAAGCAAGTAGCAACTTCTAGAACAAGAGCAGAACTAGGAGGACTCGCTGACCCCTTCGCAGGAGTCAGCGCAGTCCACACGGACCAGGAACGAGGTGGGGCACGAGCAGAGTAACAGATACAATCTGAGACTATGATAGCCCATGAGGCATTGCAGGAAGCAGTTCTTTATACTGAGGTCATCCAATGGGAGCAGACCTGCAGATTCCCACACAAGTGAATGGTAATTAATCACAGGCTGATAGCAGGAAAAGGCAGACAATGATATGCAGCCTGCAGGAAAGGGACCGCCCCTCCACTGCAGCAGACAATGTTTGTTTACACAAAAGCATATTAAACTGTCATTAACTTCAGAGCGACTGCAGATGGAATCAGCAACTAGTTTAAGTGCAAACCAAACTATGCAAGCAAATGCATGTAATGACATTAGAACTGCTTGGTTTGCAATACCACTGCAGTCAGCAGTAAACGCTGCAGAAGTGATCATAACAGGTTGCTACTGGTTACTCCTTCTGTCTGTCTTGTCTGGATTGAACGCTTGCTGTAGTCTCCGTGAGGGAACCGTTTAGCAAGCGTTCGCGTTCTCTTTTGTTTTCGTGTTTCTTTGGTTAGTCAGGGTTGGTACGCTTTGTCGCTATTGCGCTTAACGTGTGGGGACCGCGTGTAGTTAGTCCTGTCTGTTCCTTTGCTCTGTCTTATTGTGTGTTCACCGTCGCTGGGTGGCGACTAAATTGGTGGACACACATACATTCTGTCGCTGTGCTCACTCTCTCTTTCTCAGGGCTGTCTTGCCCTGCATTGTTGCAATTCGTACAATTCCCGTCTGGCATCTGTGGTAGTGCCGAGGGGTTGTTCCTCTCCACTCCACAGCTCCATCTGCCGGTGGGAATTTCCCTCTACAAGTGCATTACACCAAAGCTGGGTTCTGTTGTTTCGTACGCTTGTGGAGGATTTCTGTAGTGTCAGCGCGCATCTTGTGCGCTGACCTCGGAAATAATTCCGCAACCGTTACAGTTTTGTTGCCTCTGCTCAGTGACAATCTATTAAGTGTCCCAGAACTAAAATACATGAAATATTGACCTTTTTTTAATCTGCTCTCAGAAGTTGTATTCTGGTAGGAAAAAGTTTTATGGCTGTAATTAGCTTATCAGTGAGGTTTACTGTATTCTTGACAAGGTACCAACAAGACAGAAGCTGTCACTTCCATGCCTAAAAATGAACTCTTTCAGGCAGCAAAATACAACAAGTAAAACAGCCTGGTTATTTATAGGTTTTGCACTGTACATACTAATGTTTATTTCATCATGTCACACGTCGCCTCAGGTCCACTTTAAGTGTAACAGGTTCAATCAGTAAATGTTCTCAATAACATGTTTTATTGGGTCATCCTTGATTAATTCTAGCACAAAGGGAATTAGAGAGAATGGGGGAACCACCGAATCAGTAGCGTAGCTAAGGAGCTGTGGGTCCCGATGCAAGTTTTACATGGGGGCCCCCCAAGCACTCTATGCACTAACATAACAATTAAACATAGCAAAGAAATGAACAGCGCTACTTAAAAACAGATGAGTGCTTACCTGCAAAAAAGTGCAAACCCCACTCATGGGATAAAAATACACAATGAGCATACACATGACCTGTCTACCACTTGGAGGATGTTAGTTTCCACTAACAGCTTGCATGCAATTTGTTAGGTACTCGTCCCTCCCACTGTCGAAGAAGTCTTTCCTCCATGGGAGGTGACCTAACACTAACTAAATTCTACCTATGCATATGCATAGCCTGGGCGCGCTACCAGTAAAATTGAGAATTGCGCAAAAAAAAAAGTGGGATCAGCGCATCACCAGGCCGCCTCCGAATGGCCTCAGCTCAGAGATGCGCTGAGCCCCCGCAGAGACTACAAACGCACCTTGAACCCAAACAGAGGCTCTGCATATACACCAAAGGAAAACTATTAAGTGGGAGCAGCTGACCAGAAATAAATCAATCAAACATAGCAAAGAAATGAACAGCGCTACTTAAAAACAGATGAGTGCTTACCTGCAAAAAAGTGCAAACCCCACTCATGGGATACAAATACACAATGAGCATACACATGACCTGTCTACCACTTGGAGGATGTTAGTTTCCACTAACAGCTTGCATGCAATTTGTTAGGTACTCGTCCCTCCCACTGTCGAAGAAGTCTTTCCTCCATGGGAGGGGACCTAACACTAACTAAATTCTACCTATGCATATGCATAGCCTGGGCGCGCTACCAGTAAAATTGAGAATTGCGCAAAAAAAAAAGTGGGATCAGCGCATCACCAGGCCGCCTCCGAATGGCCTCAGCTCAGATATGCGCTGAGCCCCCGCAGAGACTACATACATAACATATACATAACAATTGATACGGTGCACTAAAACCTGCCAATGGCAACTACAGTGTCAGAGGTGCAAGAAGGGGATGGGGAACAGTTTATTAATGATTACCACTATTCAAAGTATCTATAGAAGAGATTATTATGAGTACAGGGCCAATAGAGAGCTAATACTTTGGTTGAGGGTGGGCCCCTCTGGCCCAAGGGCACCGATGCCGTTGCAACCTCTGCACCCCCTATTGCTACGCCACTGCACCGAATTGCGCATGTATAGCATGGACCAGCTGCATATAGCAGAATCTCTGTATGTATGGGACTGAGTATTGCAGGGTTAGGTCCTGAAAGGGAAGGAGTCTCTCCTGACGAGTGATATGGTGAAGAAAGACTATCCTCTTTCTAATCCAGAAGTGAGTATCTGGGAGGGTCAGAAGCATCTTTTACAAGATCAGTAATGGCACATTCCTCTTGGTTTCAGGTTTCCATTGAAAGGCAGTAAGAGATTCTGTCTAGTATAGCATGTATGTCAGCCCTCCATAAAGCCACATTAATCCGTGTGTTTGTTCCTCTGTGTGGTTTTGTAAGAGTCTATTGATCACGTTCTAGAGAGAGATCCTGCAGATGGAAAGTGTGGCTGGAGCTTCATACGTCAGTATCGCTCCATTCTTTGGTGAAGAAACAATGGAGGCTGAATGTTTTTCAACTAATTGTTGATGATGTCATAATAGCAGTAGTTATTCCTGTACTGAAGATCAAGACTTAGCTTTGGACATTTGTGGGACAGCACAACGCAAGTAAAAATACACTTATATAGGAGTATATCTGAAGCCCAGAGTTGGCCATACTAAGAGATCTTCCCTCAACAGTTCTGCAAGTACATTTAAGGGGCACTATAACTCTTAGAACTGTGCTCATCTGTGTGTACCCCTCATGTACAGCAGTACCCTCTGCCACGTAAATAAGCCCCCCCTCTTCTATGTGCTGTAGTGTTCCCTTGTGGCCACCATTCCATTTTAAGATCTTCCATGTACACTCCACTCATGTCCAACGCTTCCCCTTTACATGTGCATCTCCCCATGGTCATCTGCCCCTCTTTTTCATATGCAGCCCCCACCACCACCACCACATGTGCAACATCTCCTAAAAAGAAAGACAGTTAGTCATATAATTTAACTAAGCCCAGCTTCCAGTTATTTTTGGGGAGCAGCAGCAGCGGGAACAAAGTTCCACCTGGGACCCATTTGAGTATCTGGCTTGGAGCTACATATATTGGTTGACCAGGTTAGCACCCGAGAGCACCCAGTTTTGAGAAAGTCTCCCTGACTCTTGCATCTGCCCTCCCTACATGCAGACATTCTAGTATCCCATGCAGCTGCCCACTACGTGTGACGTGCCACGGTTTTCTAAAGGGCAGTAAACAGAGCACACCACGTGTCAGCCGTGTGGGTATAAACACTACCATTCACTTCCATTACATATCAGACAGATGGTGTTCAGCAGATTGGCAGCTGAACCATGCAGCAAGTGTGCAGTTCAGCCACCCATGTGAATACAGCCTCATGGTGTTACAAGTATCTTAGCCATAGTTGGGTCATAAGGTTGTCAGCAGTGGGGGCAACTTGAAATATAATGCGGCCTGATTATTTCAACGGCCTATCTAATGTCTATGTATGTAACGTGTAGTATATGTATCATAGTCTAGGGCCCGGAGGATCCCACGCAGACATGGGGAGAACATACAAACTCTGTGCAAATAGTGCTCTGGCTGGGATTTGAACCAGGGACCCAGCGCTGCAAGGTGAGAGTGCTATCCACTACGCCACCATGCTGCCCATACTATGCCACTGTGCTGCCCGCATGCCACCATGCTGCCCATTTCTGGAAAGGCCTCAAGGCCTGGGTCTTGGGCGGCTGGTGCTTAAGGTGTGGCTAGACATGGAAAAGAGGTTGCTGATTATGGATTAAAAAACCTGCAATTGGAAACGAGAGGCTGCATATGGGGAGCAACACATGAAAGAGGTGAAATGCTGTTCAAGGTAGCTGAACTTAAAACATAGGGACTGCTGTACATGGATGATACACACAGAAGAGGGGGCTACGTATGGAATAGGGGGGGATTGTTGAGCATGGAACTGAAGTCACAAGAGAGTTGACCTAGGGGCGAAAAAAAAGTATAAATTCCACCTTGGAGACATTTTGTGATGTGAATTTTTCAATGATGCCTGTAAAGTACAGTCTTCTATTTTGGAGCTATTCAAATCAGGGATGGTCGTAGTCAGCCAACTTTGCTACGCTGGAAATACGCGTAGTTTTACGCAATTACGCTTCGCCAAACTACGGCTTCGAAAACAAATATTCGTTTCGTATGCATTTCGTAGAATATGCATTAAAATACGCAATTACGCGTAAAGCGAATCGTAGTGTATGCGGATACTTAGGCCCGTATGCAGAAAATTGTACGCATTAATTTCTTTATTAATGCATATAATGGGAACCCTTCTATGCGTACATTCCCTTTTCCAATGCGTAAATTTGTATGCATACAATCGCATGCGGAAAATTAGCTGCAAGTAACGCATTCGTAGTTCACTACGCAATACACATGTTAACTACGCATAGTGGGCGTAAGCTACGCGTAGCGGTACTTCGCTACGCGTAAATTCGTAAGCAAAGTTTTGAAACTTCGCCTATGAACTACGATGCGTAGATGCGAACTACGATGCGTAAATTCGCACTGGCGTAGTTTCTGCTCATCCCTGATTCAAATGTGGAAAATAATTACAACTACTGTATGGCAAGAGTGTCCATGTGATGTGCTTACTGTTTCTCCACTCCAAAGGGCTTTTCCAAACTTCATTTTAGGTTGCATTGCAGACTACAATAAGACTACAATAATAACCAGGGGTAGAGACGAGAGTGCTGGAATTTATCTTGTGTGCCGATAGCGTGATATTGTCATTCATGGAAATATTTCAGGCAGATTTTCTTTTTTTGGAGAAGTTTTCTGAGGACAATGATTGTGTTAAATGGATGCTCCATATATATTTATTAAACATGGAGTGAGTTGGAGCGGCAGTGTCACTGTCTTTTGGCATCACACCGTGTAGATAACATGCCAGGTCTAAGTCAGTGCTCAGTATTTTCCAATCAGCTCTTGGCGCAGGTTGCCGGCGATCTGCATGCCAATTGTGTGCAGAAACAGATGCGTGAGATCATAAGCTCCATTTCAGCTGGGAATTTTTGGATAACAACAGTAAAAAAACAATTTGAAAATATTTGGACTGAACCTATTATTAATCTCCTCCAGTAATAATATCCTTCAAACTTTACTCCTAGCAGTGAGCTACACATTAGTAAAGCATTAAAAGGAATGTATAATAAAATGTTTTTTTGTTTTTTTTTTACTTTAACTGTACTAATCTATTAGGTTTAGTAATAGTGAAATAGTTCTGTAAAATATATTTCTGTTAGATTTACCTGCCAGATCAATTTTTCCAACATGTCCAATCTTAACTTTGATTTTCCGATCGAATTCTGTAGAAGTGAATGGAAATTGATCAGAAAATCGATTGAGATTAAGATCGGACATGTTGGAAAAAAATGGATCGGCAGGTAAATCCTAACAGAAAATTGTATCGTGTGTACCTAGCAGTAAACAGCCAAGACACAGCGAGAGACAGCTTGAGATAAGGTTTTACTGCAGGAAATTTTAAAGAGTCATTAGCTCTGATTTGTTTTATAGCTTAAAAGATGGTGTGGTTTTAAATAGACACTGAAGCGAAAAAAAACCCTTATGATATAATGAATTGTATGTGTAGTACGGATACCTAATAGAACATTAGTAGCAAAGAAAAGAGTCTCATATTTTTATTTTTAGTTATATAGCTTTTTTTTTATAACAATTGCATCATTTTCTAATATTTGCAGTTTACAAACTACACTCTGCATTTTAAACTATGAAACAGAGCAGAGCTGATGAATCTTTGAACTCCCTGCAGTAAAATCTTATCTGAAGCTGTCTGTTACTGTTTCTGTGGTGTATAAGTGCTTCAGCAAATAGTCCTGTAGCTGACTGAATTAGTCGGAGAGCTCAGAGAAGCTCTTTTGCATAAATAACAAGTGACGTTTCCTAAATCTTCCTGTACTGAAAACAATATGAGACTTTTCTTTCCTACTAATGTTCTATTTCTTAACTGTACTACACATACAATTCATCATCTCATAATTTTATTTTCACTTCAGATATCCCTTTAAAACTGTAACTGTAACAGTATGATGGAATGTTATAAAAAAAAAGTTACGGTATATAACTGAAAATAAAAAACTAAAAAAATATGAGACTGTTTTCTTTGCTACTAATGTTCTATTCATTACCCGAACTACACATACAATTCACATTATCTTTATTTTTATTTGTTTGCTACAGATTTGTTTTAAAGTGTACCTGAACTGAGAGGGATATGTAGGCTACCATATGTATTTCCTTTTAAACAAAATCAGATTTCCTGTCTTGCTTATCCTCTGCATTTAATTCTTTTAACCATAGACCCTGAGCAAGCATGCAGATCGGATGTTTCTGACTGAAGTCTGACTGATTTATTGCATGCTTGTTTCAGGTATGTGATTCAGACACTACTAGTGCCAAAGAAAGAGATCAGCAGGGCGCCAGGCAACTGGTACTGTTTAAAAGGAAATAAATATGCAGCCAGCATGGCACATGATAAGTTGACTGGCAGGAAAGAAAGGCTGTTTTAGGACATCGTAGTGCAGACAAGATGGGGTGCAGGCTGATTCACAAAACATACCTCATGAATGATCTCACCTCACTTATTAACTCTTGGTTTATCTCTCCTTATATGACTTCATTCATCATTTATCTTATCTGTCTTAAAGAGAAACCGAGGTGGGTATTTTAAACCTTAAAAGGACACAGAGGCATGTTCTGTGCATGATGACATGCCTCTGTGTCTCTCTATTGCTGCCTCTAGTTCCCCCGGGGTCTGCTGTGCCCCTCTGTAAAAAGCGCCTGGCTAGTGACAATCTCTTTGTAGCTATCCTTCTATTTACCTGTGGCATGTCATTCGCTCCGCGCTCTCCCCCGCCTCTGTCCCCACCGCTGCCTGCGCTCCCCCGCCTCTGTCCCCGCGCTGCCTGCGCTCCCCCGCCTCTGTCCCCGCCACTGCCTGCGCTCTCCCGCCTCTGTCCCTGCTGCTGCCTGCGCTCCCCCGCCTCTGTCCCCGCCGCTGCCTGCGCTCTCCCGCCTCTGTCCCTGCTGCTGCCTGCGCTCCCCCGCCTCTGTCCCCGCCACTGCCTACGCTCCCCCACCTCTGTCCCCACCGCTGCCTGTGCTCTCCCGCCTCTGTCCCCACCGCTGCCTGCGCTCTCCCGCCTCTGTCCCCGCCGCTGCCTGCGCTCCCCCGCCTCTGTCCCCACCGCTGCCTGCGCTCCCCCGCCTCTGTCCCCACCGCTGCCTGCGCTCCCCCACCTCTGTCCCCACCGCTGCCTGCGCTCTCCCGCCTCTGTCCCCGCCGCTGCCTGCGCTCTCCCGCCTCTGTCCCCGCCGCTGCCTGCGCTCCCCCGCCTCTGTCCCCACCGCTGCCTGCGCTCTCCCGCCTCTGTCTGCACTCCTCCGCCTCTGTCCCCGCCGCTGGCTGCGCTCCCCCGCCTCTGTCCCCGCCGCTGCCTGCGCTCTCCCGCCTCTGTCCCCGCCGCTGCCTGCGCTCTCCCGCCCAGGGCCGGATTTGTACTTTCCAGCGCCCTAGGCTGGCTGTCACCAACCGCCCCCCCCCCCCCATTCTGTCCAACTCTGACTAGTTTGAACGGGCCCCCCTCTGTTTTGCTGCTTTGCCCTGTTCAAGTTCAACAAAAAAGCAGTGCATGCTCTGTCCACTCCATGTAATTTTGCGCTCCTGTCTGCACAGCAGGCGATAGTGTTCTGGGCTTGCATACTACAGAAATGATGCTCATGTATGAGCACTCAGCAGCACTTGTCAAGTACACATACCCATAACACTCCCTCGGCTCCTGTGCACCTGCATACAGGAGTGCAAAATCACAAGGAGCCCCAGTGGACAGCGCTGCTTCTTTGTCCTCTGTGCTACTTGCTGCCGTCAGAGCCACAAATAGGGGACAGTGCAGCACAATGGAGAAAAGCCCATCCAAAACAGAGAACAGTTAAGTAGAAGGATCCGACACTACACACACTGGCATAGATGTAGTGTAATGCTAGGTACACATGATGCAATTTTCTGACAGATTTACTGTCAGGTCGATTATTTCCATCATGTCTGATCTAATTTCAATTTTTCGATCAATTTGCTGTTCACTTCTATGAAAAATCATTCAGAAAATTGATTGGAAAGCAGATCGGACATGTTGGAAATAGTCGATCTGACAGTAAAGCTGTCAGAAAATTGCATCGTGTGTACCCACCATAAACTCAGGTGTACTTTACACAGTGACAATTTAGCACTTAAGACAGATTTTAAAATCAGTCAGCAGGAAGTTTTGTAACAGAATAACACTTTTTATTGGCTAACCAAAAGAAAAACAGTGAGCCTTTGGTTAATGAGCCATCTTTAGACTGTGTTACTGTATACAAGATGTTAGGCACTCAGCTATATATACAGTCAGCAGGAGATGCATTCATTGTTTTGTAAATATAAATAAATGTAACACAGTTGTCATTCTATTTCAAAACATCCTGCTTTCACTGATGGTCAACACAGTACTTTGCTGGCAAAAAAAAAAGCCAGAAAAGAGTTAAACTGTAGCAGAAAGAATGTTGTTGTCATTCTCTAGGAGGAAAAAAAAAAGCCATAAATTCAACAGATCTGAGGACTTTAACAGCACTGACCTACTAGTAATAAACTATCATCAGTCAGGGAGGGGGAGAGCTGCTAATTCCTGCCCATGAATGCGTGCTGCATGAAAAAAACGAATCGGAACTCAAGAGTTCTGCTACTTGAGACCATATATTTTTCTTCTCACAGCAGATTGTTTGTCCCCTCTCATCATACAGGTGACAGCAGATGCTGACTGCCATAACACACACTTTGTACAAGTAAGAGAGATGCAGGGATCTCTGGAATTCAGGCAGACCAGAGCAAAGCAGGAGAGGTGATTTACTTTGACATGTGACCTCTTATCTCTCCAAGTCCTGCGCCCTGCTAATTTTTATCGCCCTAGGCCATGGCCTCTGTGACCTTCCCAGAAATCCGGGCCTGCTCCCGCCTCTGTCCCCTCCGCTGCCCGCCTCCGTGAGCTTACTCCAATCGGAAGCTAAACCGTAACCCAGGAAGTACCTCATAGGTCGCAGCTTGGCTTCCGATTAGAGGAAGCTCACGGAGGTGGGCAGCGGCGGGGACAGAGGCGGGGGATCGCGGATTGAATGACAGGCTGCAGGTAAATACAAGGCTAGCGACAAGGAGATTGTTGCTAGTCTGACGCTTTTTACCAGGAGGCACAGCAGACACCGGGGAGAAGGGGGGGTGCTAGAGCTGGCAATACAGAGACACAGAGGCATGTAATTGTGCACAGGACATGCCTCTGTGTCCTCTTAAGATTTAAAATACCTTCCTCTGGTTTTCCTCGTCTAAAGGCCTGATTTAAGTTGGCTGAGGTGTCCCATAATGACCACCTCAGACAATAATCAGACATATGTATGGCAACCCACAAGAGATCAGCTGGGTGGATCTACTCACCCCCACCAATCCCATTGTTCGCACCACTTCCCCTCCCGCCGTTTGACATCCCACATGTGCCGCTCGTTGTCCCTCTGTCATCCTTGGTAGTGGGAAATCTCTGGGTGGTCTTGAGGCTTCCTGGATCCTCATACAGGCTAGAGTTCCCAGCGAAGGGTCCCTCTTGAGCACTGGTCAAGGGCATTGACTTCCTTGTTCACCCTGGCTGCTCTGTACACTCTGTCGTGCGATGTTATCGGCTCTCCTCATCCCTGCATCAGGGCCAGATTTACCAAACGGCACTGTAGGCACATGCCTACAGGTACCTGATGATGGAAGGGCAGCTCACTCCTCTCCCCAAGTGCTTCTTGCCTTGCAGAGTCCCAAGTGGGTGTAATTGAGAGGTTACTCACCCGGGTCTTTGCATTCCACTGACCAGATTTCCCTTCAATTGGGGGCACCTTTAGCAGCCTAATACTTGGGGGCAACTATAGCTACTTAATACTGAGCATAGCTCTGGCTACCTAATACTAAGGGGCACCTGTAGCTAACTATGATGGGCAAGGGAACTAAGGGAGGAGAGGAGTGACAGTTAGGTCAACCAGCACCCTTGTGGTGTGGTTCAGCAGGTGTTTATAGGTTCATGGATGGCAACGTCTAGAGTGCCAGGACATCTGTGCTTATAGGCTCCTGTGATGTAAATCCAGGCCAGCCCTGCATAGCAACAAAATACAGTGCTAGCCAAGAGGCTAGTAACTAGTTTTTTCAGCCTAAGCCACAGCCTAAGCCACTCCTCTTGGGAGTACTCACCTCGGGTGGGGAAAGCCTTCAGATCCTATTGAGGCTTCCCCTGTCCTCAAATCAGCTATTTCCGCCTATTTCTGAGCGGAGAGCTGCAACAGCGCCCCCGCTGGAGCCAGAAAAGGTAAATATTGCACAGCCTGACAAATTGTTGGCTGTGCGTTCCGTGGGCTGCAGCGAGACTGCCGTGGGACACAGGAGGACGGGGGAAGCCTCGATAGGATCCAGTCCAGAGGCTTCCCCCTACAGAGGGGAAGTTCCCAGGGAAACTTTTTTTTCGTAACAGAGTCTCTTTAATGAATGACGCATACTCAGAACTCTCTTGGCTGTGGGAACGGGTGATGTGCGCAGCCAGGTCTGCGTATGTGCAGTAGTCTGCGACTCAGCCAAGTCGTGGACTTTACGGGGCTGACAATAGAGTTGGGCCGAACGGTTCGCCTGCGAACGGTTCCATGCGAACTTCCGTGGTTCGCGTTCGCGCCCCGCAGGCGAACTTTTGCGGAAGTTCGGTTCGCCCCATAATGCACCATGAGGGTCAACTTTGACCCTCTACATCACAGTCAGCAGGCCCAGTGTAGCCAATTAGGCTACACTAGCCCCTGGAGCCACTCCCCCCCTAATAAAAGGCAGGCATCGGCGGCCATTAAGGTCACTCGTGTGCCTGCGTTAGTGAGAGTAGGGCGAGCTGCTGCACACTCTCTCTCTCATAGGGAAAGATTAGTTAGGCTTAGCTTGTTCCTGGCTGCATACCTGTTCTGTGAACCCACCACTGCATACCTGTACTGTGAACCCACCACTGCATACCTGTTCAGTGAACCCACCACTGCATACCTGTTCTGTGAACCCACCACTGCATACCTGTTCTGTGAACCCACCACTGCATACCTGTTCAGTGAACCCACCACTGCATACCTGTTCAGTGAACCCACCACTGCATACCTGTTCTGTGAACCCACCACTGCATACCTGTTCAGTGAACCCACCACTGCATACCTGTTCTGTGAACCCACCACTGCATACCTGTTCTGTGAACCCACCACTGCATACCTGTTCTGTGAACCCACCACTGCATACCTGTTCAGTGAACCCACCACTGCATACCTGTTCAGTGAACCCACCACTGCATACCTGTTCTGTGAACCCACCACTGCATACCTGTTCAGTGAACCCACCACTGCATACCTGTTCTGTGAACCCACCACTGCATACCTGTTCAGTGAACCCACCACTGCATACCTGTTCAGTGAACCCACCACTGCATACCTGTTCTGTGAACCCACCACTGCATACCTGTTCTGTGAACCCACCACTGCATACCTGTTCTGTGAACCCACCACTGCATACCTGTTCAGTGAACCCACCACTGCATACCTGTTCAGTGAACCCACCACTGCATACCTGTTCTGTGAACCCACCACTGCATACCTGTTCAGTGAACCCACCACTGCATACCTGTTCAGTGAACCCACCACTGCATACCTGTTCAGTGAACCCACCACTGCATACCTGTTCTGTGAACCCACCACTGCATACCTGTTCAGTGAACCCACCACTGCATACCTGTTCAGTGAACCCACCACTGCATACCTGTTCAGTGAACCCACCACTGCATACCTGTTCAGTGAACCCACCACTGCATACCTGTTCTGTGAACCCACCACTGCATACCTGTTCTGTGAACCCACCACTGCATACCTGTTCAGTGAACCCACCACTGCATACCTGTTCAGTGAACCCACCACTGCATACCTGTTCAGTGAACCTGCCACTGCATACCTGTACTGTTCAGTGAACCCGCCACTGCATACCTGTTCTGTTCAGTGAACCCGCCACTGTATACCTGTTCTGTTCAGTGAACCCGCCACTGTATACCTGTTCTGATCAGTGAACCCGCCACTGTATACCTGTTCAGTAAACCTGCCACTGCATACCTGTTCTGTGAACCCACCACTGCATACCTGTTCTGTTCAGTGAACCCGCCACTGCATACCTGTTCTGTTCAGTGAACCCGCCACTGTATACCTGTTCTGTTCAGTGAACCCGCCACTGCATACCTGTTCTGTTCAGTGAACCCGCCACTGTATACCTGTTCTGTTCAGTGAACCCACCACTGTATACCTGTTCAGTGAACCTGCCACTGCATACCTGTTCTGTGAACCCACCACTGCATACCTGTTCTGTTCAGTGAATCCGCCACTGCATACCTGTTCTGTTCAGTGAACCCGCCACTGTATACCTGTTCAGTGAACCTGCCACTGCATACCTGTTCTGTGAACCCACCACTGTATACCTGTTCTGTTCAGTGAACCCGCCACTGTATACCTGTTCTGTTCAGTGAACCCGCCACTGTATACCTGTTCAGTGAACCCACCACTGTATACCTGTTCTGTTCAGTGAACAGTTTGGTGTGTCAGTGTGAAGCAGTACCTTAATTACACTACCTGATTGATGTATACACATGCAAGATGTTTTAAAGCACTTTAGGCCTGTCATTTAGCATTCAATGTGATTTCTGCCCTTAAAACGCTGCTTTGCGTCAAATCCAGATTTTTCCCGGGGACTTTTGGCGTGTATCCCACTCCGCCATGCCCCCCTCCAGGTGTTAGACACCTTGAAACATCTTTTCCATCACTTTTGTGGCCAGCATAATTTTTTTTTTTCAAAGTTCGCATCCCCATTGAAGTCTATTGCGGTTCGCGAACTTTAACGCGAACCGAACCTTCCGCGGAAGTTCGCGAACCCGGTTCGCGAACCTAAAATCAGAGGTTCGGCCCAACTCTAGCTGACAATGGCACAACGGAGCAGACTAGGAGGACAGCGAGAAAGCAAACGTACTACAGGGGGCTGGAGGAAGCCCCAGGTAAGTATAAACTCTTGTGACTGATTCTGCTCAGGTATCTTTCTAGAGGACCTCTGTTGCAAGAATCTTAAAATTTAAAATACATGTAAACACTTGCAAACAAGAAGCATGTTTCTTCCAGGGTAAAATGAGCCATAGATTACTTTTCTCCTATGTTGCTGTCATTTACAGTAGGTAGTAGAAATCTGTCAGAAACAAAAGGTTATGAACTACATCCAGCACACAGAAAAAAACAGGGTTTTATATAAACAGTTTCTCTATTTATTCTTCAATCACTATGGCCTCAATTCACTAAGATTCTGCTGGAGCTGATAAGGCAAGAGAAAACTTACCTCCACACAGTGAGAGAGTTATCGTATCTCTTCATTCCTTAAGTTACCCCCTCTGTAGTTAAGTTACCTCCTCTGTAGTTAAAGGGACACTGTAGGGGGGTCAGGAGAAAATGAGTTGAAGTTACCCGGGGCTTCTAATGGTCCCCCACAGACATCCTGTGCCCGCGCTGCCACTCACCGATGCTCCGGCCCCGCCTCTGGTTCACTTCTGGAATTTAAGACTTTAAAGTCTGAAAACCACTGCACAGTATGGTCTGTGTCTGCGGCGTGCGCTCCTGGTGACATCAGGGGAAGCGAGGAGACGGCAACGCAGGCGCTGTGGTTTTCAGACTTTAAAGTCTGAATTCCAGAAGTGAACTGGAGGCGGGGCCGGAGCATTGGGGAGTTTCCTCCTCTGTAGTTATTTTCACACGCAGTTAATTAATGGCCTGTCTTTAACTTAAGAATTCTGGAGTTATTTTAAAGACAGAAGAGTTAACTTTAATTTTGCCTGAGGTAAAATGTTTCCTGAATACTACATGCCTTATCACCATGGTGATAACTCTAGAAACGTAATTGAAGACAGGAGATAAGCTTTGTGAATTGAGGCCAATGTCTTCAAAATTGCGGACAGGTTGCATGACTAAAATCTCAGAGTTACAATTCACATCATAAAATGGATTAGTCCATCTCTTCATGGGGGATTTTCAGCAAGGCTCTTAATCTTTATAAAGAAACTCCATGAAAAATATTGATACAAAGATGCTGGCATCCTCCCTGCTCATTGCACACATTTTTGGCAGTTGGACGGAGCAGCTGTCATTAGCAAAGTGCTTTTGCAAATAAAGAAAACCCTGAGAGCCCCCCATGAGGAGATGGGTTAGTCCAAAATTTGTCAGTTCTGTCAGATTTCTACTGCTTACTGTAAGTGACAGCAACATAGGAGGAAAGTAATTTATGACTCTGGACGAAACATACGGTACTTCTTATTTGTATGTGTTACATGTATTTTACCTTTTAAGATCTTGACGACAGTGGTCCTTTAAGGGTCATACAACAAAAATATACAATTCTCATAGGTTCTTGGTGTGTCCGCCTGGTGGATCGATAATTTATTTATATCAAAGACAACTGCACTTTTTAAGGGGCATGTCTGTACATTTGTATGGTCAATAAACTCCAAAAGTAAACAATGATATCCATTAGTATGTGTATAAGCCCATATATAGTATACATTATAGTTTTCATCTGCAAGTCGTGGAACGGCCGATGTGTCTGGTATGTAGCTGAACTTTTCTCATTTTCTTGGCTTTTGTAGAGGAGATTTTTCTTCCACATTTGGACAGAATCCTCAGCATTGTCTTTACAGAACAAGGCAAACAAAATCCAACATTTTTCCAAATCTACAAAAAAATTTGATGATGTATCTGTTTGGAGACGTTGTCTGTCTTCATTGTATCCATTTTTAGTTATTCTACCCAAAATAAGTCTTCCCTGTGCTCTCCTTCCCCCTGCAAATGTGGTGGAGTGTTATTTATGAATCCCAGCTGTGGAATGTTCCTTTATAGGTTGTCTTAATTGCATTAGTTTTATTAGCTGTTAAGCAAGTGACAAGCTGACAGCAAATAGCGGGTCTAGTGCAGAGGTGGTAGGGTAAGCTCTATAAGACTGGGAAATTACCGCTGTAATGCAGGGGCCAAGCACTGCGCCCAACACATGGCCACCTCCGCTGATAGACTTAAACGAAATCCAAAGCGAGAAGAAAACTGAGGCTTCCTACTCTGCAGTGGCAGGATAATGTGTTGGTTAAGGGCTCTGCCTCTGACACAGGAGACCAGGGTTTGAATGTTCGACTCTTCCTGTTTAGGAAGAGTACCTATTCAGTGAGAAGACCTGGGCAAGACTCCCGAAAGGCTCATACACACGTCCTAACTATCTGCCCAACTATCTTCTAAACCAGATGTGTTGGAAGATAGTTGGGCATGTGTACGGCTGGCAAACCACCAACTGATAACAGGTTATTTGTCAGATCCAACTGGTGGATCAACCTGCCCAACTATCATGCAGGTTGTAATGTGTGTACAAGTCTTTTGAACAACTTTGTGTTGTGCAGTTTTTCGTTTAGCTTGCACGCATAGTATTTAAGTGAGTTGCTTGTTTAGTTGATTGGCATGTGTGTCTTTACTTGTTGTTTAAACAACTTGTTGTACTGTATGTTTTTTGTTAATTAGTGGTTAGGGTCTCTTCCATTGGACTACCTCACCGTGGTGTAAGAGTCAAGTTTGGAACACTCTGTGCAAGTGCCTATATTTAGGCTCTGCACACAGGACGGGATTCTAGACTTTTTGCTGCCTGAGGCAAACTTGTGAACAGCTATGAGCTCCGGATTAATTCCGAATGGGTTTCATTCGGGATTCAGCCAGATAATTAGTGCAACTCAACTGAACGGGTGGGTGAGCGGGGGTTAACTTACCCAGGCTGCAGTCTTCTTTAAAGAGACACTGAAGCGGAAAAAAAATGATGATATTATGATTTGTATGTGTAGTACAGCTAAGAAATAAAACATTAAGATCAGATACATCAGTGTAATTGTTTCCAGTACAGGAAGAGTTGAGAAACTCCAGTTGTTATCTCTATGCAAAAAAGCAATTAAGCTCTCCGACTAACTTAGTCGTGGAGAGGGCTGTTATCTGACTTTTATTATCTCAACTGTAATTGAACTGTTTACTTTTCCTCTGCTAGAGGAGAGGTCATTACTTCACAGACTGCTCTGAAAGACTCATTTTGAAAGCTGAGTGTTGTGTAATCTGCACATATTATAGAATGATGCAATGTTAGAAAAAACACTATATAACTGAAAATAAAAATATGAGAATATTTTCTTTGCTGCTAATCTTCTAGTAATTATTCATAGTACACAACCAATTCATTATATCATATATTTTTTTTCGCTTCAGTGTCTCTTTAATCGGATAGGACTTTTATAAATGTTCATTTTGCAAAAGGTAGTTAAAGGATACAGTGCCCAAATGAATATGAGAAGCGGGAAGAGCAGGCATGCATGCTGAGCTGCCCTGATGCTCACTGCTCCCCCCATTCTCCATTCTGACCCCTCCCCTGCCTGTAATTGCCCTCCGGTCAGCCGGGTTGGGCATCACTGCGCCTGTGCTGGCCCGGAAGCACGCATTCTAAAATATGCAACTGTGGCCGGGAGAGCTCTGTACATGTGTGTGACGTCACAATGACACCATGTGCATGTGCAGACTGCTCTCTGCCGCGGTTGCATACTTTAGAACGCGTGCAGCCGGGCCAGCACAGGTGCAGTGATGCTCAACCCGGACGACTGGAAGAAAGTGCTGGAGGGCAATTACAGGCAGGGGCAGAATGGAGAACAGGGGAGCGGTGAGCATTAGGACAGCTCACCATACATGCCTGCTCCCCCATTTCTCATAATTATTTGGGCTCTGGTATCCTTTAAGTAAATCTGAGGCAACTTAGTCTGAGTACTTATTTGCTTGCATGGAGCAGAAAAGAAATAAGGAAAAATGACTGGGTCTCCACCTGGATTTTATGCAAAAATTCTGGAATTTATTATACCATAGTACAATATTACACATGACGTTTCGGCCAGCGGCCTTTATCAAGTGTTAAAACAAACTGAGCAGATGCTCAAATTTAAATCACACAGTATTTCACAAAACACACCCCAAAGGGGTGGGCACAAGCTTAACAAGAGAGATTTAAAGGGACAGTGTCCTAAAACATCATAAATTACAAAAAGCATTTTAAACTAAATTCCTCATTAAGTCCATTTGGAACAAGCGTATCCAACCTATTAATCCATCTACTTTCCCTTTGAAGGAGTATAGTCTTGTTGTCCATCCCTTCACCCACTGTAACCTTGTCCAATACGCACCAGCGTAAATCGCCAACCACATGATTGAATTCATAGAAATGCCTACCTATGGGAGAATCACATTTTTTTTCAGGATCATTCACATATTTCTTATATAACCTAATGTTACTGCGATGCTCATTTAGCCTTACTCTGATGGGTCTAGAGGTTTGCCCTACATAACCCATCCCACAGGGGGACGTAAAAAAAAAAGTAAGACATGAAAAATTCCCATTCAACCTAACCTTTGTGCCCCTCCTGGGATGGGCCATGCAGTCTCCCTTAATGATGCTGGGCGTAACTAAGACCCACAGTGCCCCCCTGCAGAAATTCTGAGCGGTTCCCCCCCCCCCCCCCCCCCGGGGCCCGCTCAGGGCCGTTTTGGGGTGCTGGATGGGGTCGCAGCATGAGGGGAAAGCTATGGCCACACTCGGCGGGGAGGGCTCCCCTCACCTCGGGCTCTCCCCTCTGCCCTTCCCTCCAGTTTCAGTAACTATGTGTGCAACGTCGGGCAGCGGCAAACATACCTTCCGTGTGTTCCAGCGCGGATGCTTCTCTCTCTAGTGTCTGACACTACTTCCTGTTTATACAGGAAGTCGCGTCAGAGGCTAGAGAGAGAAGCATCCGCGCTGGAATGCACTGAAGGTATGTTTGTCTGCCGCTGCCCGCTGCTGTACACATATAGTTATTGAAGCTGGAGGGGAGCGCAGAAGGGAGAGCCCGAGGTGAGGGAGAGGACGGACGGACTGTCCCCACTCCCCGACGAGTGTGGCCATAGCTTTACCCTCATGCTGCGACCCCATCCAGCACCCCAAAACGCCGGGGGGGGGGGGGGGCTGCAGGCCCCTATTGTTACGCCCATGACCCCAAACATGGGAATGTGCCAAACTTTTTTGGTAAAAATGTCAGTGTCTGCTTTGGATTTTTCTTTAAATCAGCCCTAACCAACCTGTCTCTGATACTGTTACCTTTTCTGTAAACAAAACTTGGGGGAGAATAAAAAACTTTCGATAAAAGAGGATCTGCTTCTATCACTGACCAGTTGTCCAGTATAGTTTTTTCACTAATTGGGCATGATTATCATATGTGGAAATGAACTGTACACCTATATCACGATCCTCTCTCCGTACTCTCCATCTCAAACTTTTTCTGTCTAGTCTTGCCACTGCATCCGCTATCTCCACTACCTCCTCCCTCCCATAACCTCTTGCAACAAAATTCTCAATTAACCTATCTGCCTATGTATAGTAAGTCCCATCATTTGAAGTAATTCGTCTGGAGCAAATAAATTTGCTTTTTGGGAGGCCCTTAAGCAAGGGATGGGGATGGCAACTACTCGCTAGTAGGTCATTGTTTCGATCAGTAGTTTCTCTGAACAGATCAGTATGAAAAAAAATTCCATCAAAAGTAATATCTACATCCAAAAAGTGGAGATTGCAGGGATGAAACTCCAGTGTAAATGTAATGGTTTCATGGCATGAGTTTAAACCATCAAAAAATTCCTTCAAACTTTCCCCAGGGCCTGGCCAACAAAAAAATAAATCATCAATAAAATGACAGTAGCCTCTGCCATATTTCAAAAAAATGTCATTGGCCAAAATAAACGATGGTTCAAATTCCCCCATGAAAAACATAAGCCAGCTCGCCAGCAGAAAAGATACAGGCCCATAGCAATTCCCTTTTTCACCTGAGTTTTCACCTAGGAGATCATTTTTCATGTTCTATTTAAAATAACTTTCCAGTACTTCTCAACTGAAAAAGTACTGAGAAGTAAGTGAAAAAGTACTGTCAAAATTATTTTGAGTATTTTCTTGCTTTCTGGTGGCTTAAAAGGCATTTTATTGACAAATTTAAAAATATCACCTAGGCGAAAACTCAGGTGAAAAAGTGAATTGCATATGGGCCACAGTATTTTGATAAGGTGTGAAAACATCTCCTGTGAGAAAGCTTAGAACAAAAATTAATTGAATAAGGGCCAATGATGCACTATATGCGGTAATTTTACCGTATCTAATGCCTGGGGATTACTGCACATTAACCCTTTAGTGCTGTGGGTGGTGAACTGCAGGTTATTATAGCAATGTGTGTGTTACTGCGGTAATGCCTGTGGGGCTAAAGGGTTCCTAAGGGGTAATCCCCCAGTGTTAGTTACAGTAACATTTTTGTGTACTCCCTGCACATGGCAGCTTTACCACAATATAGTGCATCAGGCCCAATGAGTTTGGATGGGTTGCTGTGAGTTACTACACTCTGTTCTCATCATCTTATGGAATAAGCATGAATGTTTGTGAAGAGCCAATAATTGCTGGATTCCTCCCAGCATCCCACACGCTCCTCACTTGTATTGCGTGTTCTGGGTCAAGTCTTCCAACAGATGGGTTTGTTTTTCCATTGTGTAGGTGCTTTGCTTAGTATAATGGGACACACAGCTGTCCTGCCAGCCTGTCTCTCGTTGACTTTCACAAACATCACTTGCTGATCGCTGACATGTATGTTCATCCCTGGAGGAGACAATGCTGTCGTGATGAGTGGCAGAAACTGGGATAAAGCAGAGACATCACTTATGGCAAATAGATGCCTCATTTCACTTCAATTATATAATCACTTTCATGGTGTCTAATGCAACACCTTTTCTCTTATGCAAAATTGAGTGATGTATGGGCACCTTAATCCACACATGTCCAGTAGTGTACAGGTGTCTTCATTCTACTGGGCATGTGTAGATTTTCTCACGCATGCCCAATCTGGTTGCGTTCATCCACGTTTGAGAGCATGGGCAGGAGATGAAAAAGGCTTGATTGTTGGAATGACGGAATGTGTGAGGGCCCAGGAAGCCTTTGGATAATATAAAGGCTTCAAACAACTAAGGTAGGTATCTGTCAGACTTATCGCTCTACCAGCGAATGTCGGCCCAGCGGACAACCAGTTATTTTCCCTGGCGCACGCGCGCGCTCCTAGCCCTTTTTATATGTGCAGCGGGGCTGTAGCTTCAGCACTGGCGCGAAGGTCAGGGTATTTAAACCCTGACCAATCAAGTGCCCAGTGCTGTTGCATGGAGTCACAGCCACGTTTCCATGCTGTTCCTTCAGCTCTGTCAGTCAGTCCTGTCAGTTCTGTCACGCCAGCCCTGTCAGTCAAGTCCTGCAAGCCAGTCCTTTCCCGCTAGGCCTGTAAGTAACGTAAGTCCAGTCAGTCAAGTCCTGCCAGCTAGTCCTGTCCTGCCAGTCCTGTCTTGCCAGGCCTGTAAGTGACATAGGTCCAGTCTGTAAAGTCCTGCCAGTCAGTCCTGTCATGCCAGTCCTGTCAGTCCTGCCAGTCCGTCCTGTCAGTCCTGCCAGTCAGTCCTGTCACGCCAGTCCTGTCAGTTCTGCCAATCAGTCCTGTCACACCAGTCCTGTCAGTCTTGCCAGCCAGTCCTGTCTCTTCAGTCCAAACAGTCAAGTCCTGCCAGCCAGTCCTGTCAGGTCAGTTTGGTCAGTCAAGTCCTGCTAGCTAGTCCCGTCACGTCAGTCCTGCAGGTCAGTCCATCCAATCAGTCCTGTCACATCAGTCCTGTCCCGCCAGTCCTTTTACACCAGTCCTGCCTTCAGTCCAGTCACTTCAGTCTTTCTCCTTTCCTTAAGGCAAGGTTAACCCCCCGCTGCTCTTCTCATCTCTGGTGGGGTAGTCCTAGGGGTCATGACCTGGTGGAGGGCAGCAGGAAGCAAAGAAGTCCACCACCCATTAGGGGTGACAGCTCATCAGGATGAAGACCCATGCTCACTTAAACCCACAGGAGGTGGGAGTGCCCACACCAATCACCAGCGCCAAGATCAGAACCCTGATAGTATCTCACTATCTCATCCCCGCCCTTCCCACTACAGGTTTGAGACATAGGGCTTGATTCATTAAGCTGCACTGCTAAAGCAGAGCAGCATAATGTGAAGGAGCACTCGTTAAAATGAAGGAGCGGCCGCTATAAATGCCATACATAGCAACGCTCGCGGCTGTGTAAGGAGCGTGCCTTCCTTACTTACGCACGTTGCTTACATAGCAACGTGTGTAAATTTAAATGCGGGTGGTCCTGTGAAGTATCGTGACTGCAATACTTCACTAGCAGCTGCTACTATGTTAATTAACATAGTTTCTATGTATAGTAACTATGTTAATTAACATATTAGCAGCCGCTAATGAAGTATCGCGGTTGCGAAACGTCACAGGACCACCCGCATTTAAAGTTACACACGTTACTATGTAAGCAACGTGTGTAACTAAGGAAGGCACGCTCCTTACATAGCAGCGAGCGCTGCTTTGTAAGCCGTGCATAGCGGCCACTCCTTCACATTAAGATGCGCTGCTTTGGCAGAGCAGCTTAATGAATCAAGCCCATTGACTGCAACAAGCTTTCCCACTGATAGCTTTAAAAACTGGCACTTTAAACATTGTTACTGCTTTGACTTTGCCATGTATTGACCTGTTTTCTTTATTTGATTCTACTTCGAGTTTCATCTTTCTCTTGGGATTTCTCCAGGTTTGGCAGTGAAATGTGTCTGCTGAAAGGTAAGTGACAAGGTTAATAAGGGGTACAGCAATCAGTTATTTCCTGTAATTGGTACATTTAGTATGTAGGAGAAGTTACTGGGAACTTGAAGAGTGTAAGAATGAAATATGTAGGAGGCTTGCTATACAGCGAGTATTTCAAGAGACAGATTAGTTCCCTTAGAAAAACAACATATAATGTATGACTTGCTAGAGGGTAATAATGCGATGGAGGAGGGACTGCCTAGCCTGATTAGAGGAACACAATATCCACAGAACAGTTGTTCAGTACCGTCGTACAGGGAGCGGGATGATGACGAGTCAACAGATATCAGGGTGCGTTCAGAAGAAGTGGGGTAACTAGGCAGGGCCGTGCAGAGGATCTTTTCGTGGAGACTGGAGGGTGCTCAAGTTTAAAAAAGCCCTTCCCCTCCCCCCCCCCGAAATGCACAGTAGTATGAACAAGTAATGGAGGACCTTCCCCCCAGCCCCTTTGCCCTGCGGTGACATGTGACACCCCCCTTCCCCCAGAAATGTGTGATAGTACCAAACAAGAGTAGTAAGGCCACTGTCCACCTCCATTGTCCCACACCAGGCCCCTGACTGACCCCTCCACTTGACACACACATTCAGTCACAGAGGTGCTGGCTACATTCAGTGGTGTGGAGTCAGTCAGACCAGTCACTGGTGGCCGCATGTTCCTTCTTCCTCTTTTCTCACTCCTAGGCTGCCGCATCTCTGCTGTCATGACGTCAGGATGGCAACAACGTTACATGACACACGCGGTATGCAGTTGCTTTGGTGACGCCAAGCATTAAGGAACTTCCTACTTGTTGGCACCTGTGCCGTCTGGGTCCTTACATCTGTTGGCGACCAGTGAGTATGTTAATTACTAGAAGTCTGAAGCAGCCAGGTACTGGGGGTCTAGGATAGTAGGTCACACAAAGGGTAAGAGGGGGGAGGGGTGCTTGAGCATGTATTGTAGTCTAGGGGCAATTCGGGGGAAGCCAATTAACTTATTTGTATGTTTTTGTAACGTGGGAGGAAACTGAAGTGCCTGGAGGAAACCCAAGCAGACATGGGAGAACATACAAACTCCATGCAGATAGTGCCCTGGCTGGGATTTGAACCGTGGACCACTTACTCTGATTCACCACTCTGACAATGCAGCTGTCCTTGGTAAGGTTTGAGGCTCCATATCAATAGAGTACTTGGGGCCCCATGTAAAACTCGCTCTGGGGCCCCAGGCTCCTTAGTTACGCCACTGGTTTCTCCCATAGTTGAGGTGTAATATTGACACATTGATTACAGCATTGCTACAGTTCTTTGAGATTTGAGGGCATTAATTTATGTACAGCCTTCCTTATGTCCCGCCAAAGCATTTCAACTGAGTTCAGGTGTGGACTTTGGCTGGGCTGTCGCAACACTTTGTTCTTTTCTACTACAGCTATTCTACAGTATTTAGATTTGTCCTGATGCATGAACCAATTTTGACCAAGCTTTAGTGGCCTCAGATATGACTCTAGAATACTTTTATATACTGACTTCAAGGTGCTCATGTCCTGTGGCTGCAAAACAAGCTCAAATCACCAGCCCTCCAACACTGTACTGGAGAGTTGGTGTGATGATACATAGGGGTGATGATGATATGTACAGTAATATGCAGGACATAGCAGACATATTATATCTTGTGGAAGCCATATCGTTTCATTTTTCATCTGCTGTGTATCTTTCAGAGGGGTATGCAGGCCAATCTGGCTTCCTGGAGTTCCTTATGTAAATGTTAATTACCTCTGCATTCAATTGCCAGCAGGACAAGCTACCATTGTCTGCTTCCAATTAGGAAGGAGGTAATTAGATAACGAGCCCCTCTTTTGTCTGGCATCATGGATGGATAGTGTACTGGTTAAAGGCTCTGCCTTTGACATGGGAGACCAGGGTTCAAATCCTGGCTAGGTCAAGTACCTATTTAGTAAGGAGTTCAAGGCAAGACTCCCTAACACTGCATGGTGGCCTCCTGAGCGCGTCCCAGTGGCTGCAGCTCTTGAGCGCTTTGAGTCCGAAAGGAGAAAAGCGCTATACAAATGTTTGGATTGGATTGGATTATCATGCAAAGGTGTTGCCTCGCTTTGATCTTTTTATTCATGTAAACCGCTACCTGTTGGCCAAAATACAATCGGACTAATTGAGTCTGCAAACTTCAAAGGCTATCAGGAAACTCTGGAATTTACATATGACAGCCTGCTGGAATGTTGAAACCTTTGATATTTGCATGTCACAGAAGTTGTCACCAATGTGTTTGTCACCTGTAACGGGGAGCAGAAAAAAGCCTTGACATTTGCATGTCACAGCTAGCCCAGATGTGACAGGGGGCTCAGCAGACGGTGATGTCACACTTTGGGGAAATTGCATTAGATTGTGGGACTGAACATCCATTGCCCGGGGCAACAAATCGGGCGATAAGAGCCAGCAGAAGACTCTCACAAATAATCTTCTCCTGAGGGTAGCACATCGCTAGAGATTATCCCGATCGAATCGGAAAGTTCGTGTCCCTCCACGGTTGGACATTTGCGCTGGTAAAGGTTCAATTTCCATTTATTCCCGTTTTATTTTTAAGCAAATTGTCTTGTGTATCGTTGTAACTTTTACTTTGTTTTTGTAAATCTTTTGTATATATTATTTTCTGCATTGTTCCACTTTTTCTGGAATATTAAATCGTTATTTAATAAGTTTGACTTCTGCTGTACTAAGCTTATGCTCATAGCCTAGAAGAGACTGCAGTGTAACTTGTATTACAAAGTCAGTGCCTGATTGCACCTTGCTACTGTATGATTGTACTGTGTTTGTGTGTGTGTGTGTGTGTGTGTGTGTGTGTGTGTGTGTGTGTGTGTGTGTGTGTGTGTGTGTGTGTATGGCATTCCCGTATTCAGCCTAAAGCGCAAAGCTGACCCGAATACGAAAACGTGGATTGCATGCAGATCACTCGACAGCATAGTGGAAGTGTCTAGCGGCTGCTAGTGGTGGCAGTGAGAAGTGTTTGAGGGGTCACAGCCTTGTGGTAGCTCGACTAAGGCTGCTCCCCCTCTCGATCTGGTCAAACCCGCAGTCAGGAACCGTATCTGCAGGCTTGCCGCGGGGCCGGTTCCTGACAGTTGGTATGAGGTGTTTGTGCTCTGGTTTTCACCTGGTTTTCTTGGGCTTTAGATTATGGGCAAATTTCTTCACTTTGGCCTTGTCTATCCAAAACACATTGTTCAGGAAGTCTTGGACAGGTGATACTTTGCACAACTAAGTTGTGCTCACATGTTCTTTTTAGAGAGAATAGGTTTTCTCCTGGCAGACCTGTAGGCCGGGGGTTCCCTTAGCGTTCTCCCAGGCCGTACACTGCATACTCCCATGGTCGGCTCAACTGTGCATGTGAGAACGTGGCCCCGTGCGGCCTTGGTCATGCTACCATAGCTGGGAGAATTCTGTGCCTATACAGTTACAAGCCGTAACCAACTATGCCGGTGCACAGTGCTCCTCCCAGCCATGGGAGCGTGACCAAAGATGCGTGTGGTCAGGGCCACACATGCTGCTCAGCAGTCAGCAACTACCGGAGCTGACGGAGGGAGAACAGAATACCCCAGTAAGACGTCGAGGAAGCCCATGGCCTACACGGGGCTGGAGGAAGCCCTGGGTGAGTATAAATGTTTGTACTTGTTTTATCATAGGTTTCCTTTAAACCCTGAGGAAGTGGTATGAGAAAACTTAATTTTTCACACACTGCTCCTGCATTTTGTTATTAAATAATGACACAACGTAACATGTCATGTGGTGTTCATCTGAAATCATATTTACCTAATTAAATAAGACTCGCAAAGGACCAGATGATTGCTATTATGTCGTCGTCCCTCCCCCCCCCCCCCCCCCGCCGCCTTCCTGTCTCACTGTTGGTACATATCTCCATAACTTTCCCATTTGCTTCCTACAAGCTATATACCCTAACCTGCAGACTTCCTCTGCATTATATATCCCCTTATACTCTTTAGTGCTGCTCACCCATATTATACTTTTCCCACCCCAAAGCTGTACACTTACCTCTCCCCATCCGCACTGTGCAATCTCCACAAAGCAGTACTGAATACAGTGTGGGGGACGAAATACATTCTACAAATACTGTTCCCATTCTCTGTTCTACTTGATTATAATGTTCAACTGCATGATCAGCTGACTCCTGTTAGCCGGAGCTAATACTTACTGGGCATGTGCGAATTCTAAATCGAGCATGCTCAGTAAAAGGGGCCATTGGTGCCCAAAGGAAAGAAGATAGGCATGCTCCCTTTCACTGGGCATAAGTGGTCCAGAACTCATACTTGCCCAGTTCAAATGTGCTGCATCACAGCCTGGTGGACTTCCAGGACTCCATGGAAAACCAAATATTCTGCAGAACTCGGGACAGGAGGAATTCTGAGGCAGAACTAGCACAATCTGTAGTAAATACTTTGTCCCACAATATAGTAAGTTTAGACATTTTCTATCTCCTCAGGTTTGCTCAGGAGCATTGCCAGGATCCAAAGACATCTGGAGCACTTTTGGGCACTCCAGCCAAAAAGTGGGTGTGATCACGCAACTGGATGTGGATGTGGTCATGGGTGGAGCCAGAAGCCAAATGTACATAACTTATCAGCAGTCAAAGTATGCCTGCCTACCAAAATGTTGGATGAAGCCCCCCTCTCCATGAATACAAGTAAACAAAATGCAGCATATCACATAAATAGGCAGTGTCACTTAAATATAGTTCAGGGGCGGACTGACAACTCATGGGGCCCCCGGGCAATAGGAGATTATGGGGCCCCCCATACCAGTGTTTCCCACCTTTCACGTTCTTTTTTTACAGGCTAAGATATAATAATTTACTGACAACAGATATTTTATAATGATAAAAGCCCCTGCGCCCTGCGTAGCGCGGCGCCCCGAAAAATGGGTGTGGTCACGCAACATAATGTGGGCGTGGTCATGGGTAGGGCAAAATATACATGACCTTAGCAGTGGTGTAAAAGATCTGCCGGGGAAGTTTGAACTCTGCCATAGTGTTTCCCCCCAAAATACATGTAATCTGACAGCATTTCACCAAAAATCCATGCAATATGGCAGAGGTTCTTCCAAAATACAGATAATATGGCAGTCGTTTCCCCAAAATAGACGTAATCTGGCAGCAGTGGTTCCCCAAATACACATAATTTAGCAGCGGCTCCCCAAAATATGCGTGATCTGGCAGCGGATCACCCAAAATACATGTAATCTGGCAGCAGTGGTTCCCCAAAATACACATAATCTGGAAGCAGCGGTTCCCCCATTATACACAATCTGGCAGCGGTTCCCCAAAAATACACATCATCTGGCAGCTGTTTCACAAAATACACTTAATCTGGCAGCAGCAGTTCCCCAAAAATAGTTAATCTGGCAACAGTTCCCAGAAAATAGGTGCCCCCTGTATAGGTAACCAGGTCAAAAGGTATCCCCAGTGGAAGTAACCAGGTCTATAGGTTTTCCCAGTGCAGGTATCCAGGTCTATAGGTGTCCCCAGTATAAGTAGCCAGGTCTATAGGTGTCCCCAGAATAGGTAGCCAGGATTATAGGTGTCCCCAGTATAGGTAGCCAGTTCTACAGGTGTCTCCAGAATAGGTAGCCAGGCCTATAGGTGTCTTCTGTATAGATAGCCAGGTCTATAGGTGTTCCCAGTATATGTAGCTAGGTGTATAGTTGTTCCCAGTATAGCCAGGTCTATGGGTGTCCCCAGTATATGTAGCCAGGTGGATAGGTGTCCCCAATATATGTAGACAGGTCTATAGGTGTCCCCAGTATATGTAGCCAGGTGGATAGGTGTCCCCAGTATATATAGCCAGGTGGATAGATGTTCCCAGTATAGCCAGGTCTATAGGTGTCCCCAGTATATGTAGCCAGGTGGATAGGTGTCCCCAGTATATGTAGCCAGGTCTATAGGTGTCCCCAGTATATGTAGCCAGGTCTATAGGTGTCCCCAGTATATGTATCCAGGTTTGTAGGTGTCCCCAGTATTTGTAGCCAGGTGTATAGGTGTCCCCACTCCCAGTATATGTAGCCAGGTGTATAGCTGCCCCGAGTATAGCCAGGTGTATAGGTGTCCCCAGTATATGTAGCCAGGTGTATAGCTGCCCCCAGTATAGCCAGGTGTATAGGTGTCCCCAGTATATGTAGCTAGGTGTATAGCTGCCCCCAGTATAGCCAGGTGTATAGGTGTCCCCAGTATATGTAGCCAGGTGTATAGCTGCCCCCAGTATAGCCAGGTCTATAGGTGTCCCCAGTATATGTAGCCAGGTGTATAGCTGCCCCCAGTATAGCCAGGTGTATAGGTGTCCCCAGTATATGTAGTTAGGTGTATAGGTGTCCCCAGTATATGTAGCCAGGTGTCCCCAGGAGGGGAGGCAGCCAGTGAAAGGGAGCGGTGTGCAGAGCGTGGGGAAGGGGGGAAGTTTCCCCCCCCTTCCCTCACCTTGGGGCCCCCCTTCCTGGCTGTCCCCACCAGAATACTGAAGTGTCGCACTGTCGTACAGCGGCTGACAGCGGGCGGAGACTTACTGCTGTCCAGCCACCGGAGGGAGCTGTGATCTGTGCGCCGCAAGTCTGGTCTACTCAAGACCAGACTTGCGGCGCACAGATCACAGCTCCCTCAGCCGGCTGTAACAGCAGTAAGTCTCCACCCGCTGTCAGCCGCTGAACGACAGTGCGACACTTCAGTATTCCGGAGGGGACAGCCAGGAAGGGGGGCCCCAAGGTGAGGGAAGGGGGGGGGGAAACTTCCCCCCTTCCCCGCTTTTCCCATAGTTCCCTTTCACTGGCTGCTTCCCCTCCTGCCCAGGGTTGTCTAACGGGGCCCCCCCTGAGCACGGGCCCTCGGTCCGTGCCCGAGTGCCCTAATGGTCAGTCCGCCCCTGATATAGTTAGTTGGGTTCTGTGCTGGCTTGTCTGGCTTTCTATTGGACGGGCGGGCTGGCCTGCTACCAGGTTGTCTGGCAGTCTTCCCATGCTCCCACGGGCCTCCCATTCAGGCACCACAACTCCCAGCATGCCCCCATAGAAGTACCACAGCGCCCTGGCCTGCATGGACCCATAAAGGCACCACAGCAACATGTCTGCAGAATCTGGAGATCAAGTGGCTGGAGGTGAGTACTGCTGCCCGTACCCGCTGCCTGACTCTGCCTGGGGGACATCTAGAATAGATTCGTGGCATGTGCCACTGATCTTTGGGGCTAGCAATGCCCCTCCCCACCATACAGGACCATACATTCCCCACTTGCCTGTACATCCCCCTAAACAACTAATCCATTACAGGATCTCCTTTACATCCTTTTTCCCACCTCCACTCAGTTTCATTGCTTACCAACTTAAAGCAGCATAGCAGCGTTGGCAGCTCTGACTGTCTGTTTGCTGCCTCTTCCTTTACTTGTAGCCAATCAGAGCACATCAAGTTAATTGAGTGTAGGCATGCATGGATGATGAAGGAAGAAGAGACAGAAGGGGGATTATGCAACAAAGAGGTGGGCTGGAACTTGCATGAGAGGAAGATGATAGGTCCTATTCAGCTGTAGAAATCCATGATGATAGCTCCACTAGTAAAGGGAGTAGTATTTAGAAATGCTGTGAAATTGTCATCCACAGAAAGAGACTTCATCATGTACTGTATATGACATAATGAAGTCTCTTTCCGTTTTCCAATACAGCCAGAGTACACTTCTCTGGTTAAACTCGATGGACGTATGTCTTTTTTCAACCCAAATAACTATGTAACTTAAACGCTACCGTCATAGTTCTGTAATAGGGCAACAGGAAATTAATGTCAGTATACCCTGTCAATATACTTCAAGAAAAAAGATCAACATATACACATATAGTACTAGCCCAACTAAGAAATTATTAAGTCCCTTTCTGTTTTCTAATACAGCCTAAGTAAAAAAAAAAAATCTAAGCAAAAGAGCTTGTTAAACAGCTTGTTGAATTCAGTATGTTTCCGGAAAGGTAAATAGAAGCTAAAAGGCTGATATCTGTCCTGGAGGAGAATGATAATAAGGTTTCATTGCAGGAAAGTTCACAGGGTCATTACTTCTGCTTCTTTTCAGCTTAAAAGGCATAGTGTGGATTCTAAGCTGTAGCTATGACAATATGAACTTTAAAATAATGCTATAAAACTGAAAAAAAAAGTATGATACTCTTTTCTATACCATTATTTATCATCTGTCTTACACATACAATTTATTATCTCATAAGTTTATTTTTACTTCAGGTTTTAGGTGTTTTTCATTATCAGAAGTTGTCTGTCACTGCCAATATAGGAAGTTGGAAGAACACGTAGCCTTAATGAAAACCCGAGCGGGCTTTTTTTTTAGTAGTAAAAAACATACTACCTGATCTGGGGGCAAGCCGGGATCAGGTAGCATCCATCCCCGCCGTGCCCCGGCCCTCTGAAGCTTGTAATGGCTTACTTTTGCTTTCAGGGGTCATCAGAGTTCACAACACTGTATTCAGAGCTCTGTGCTTTCATCCGAGAAGCAGAGAGCTCAGAGAGGCAGGGAATAGGTTGGGAGATAGGCGGCGAAGTGACAGTGAGAGAAGGTAGGAGAGTCGGCCCAGAGTGGGCGTTTTGTAAGACTGCCTCTCCTGCAAGGGACGCCCCTTCCCTGCAAGATTGCGGACAAACTGCATGTGAGCAATTTCGGGGGGTGGCGGTGCAGGGTGGGGGGGCAGCAGAGCAGGGACAAGGTCCTCCAGCACCCAAGGCTGAGACACCAAAGTGCGCCCCTCCATCCCTCCCACCCAGCTGTCGCACACTGAGTGCTATTAGATTAAGAGGGCCACAGGGCCCACAACCTCCCCAACACCTTAATATCTAGTTATCTGGCTTGCAGTCACTGCTATGTATCCCCTTTTCTTATTTCTTTCTGCTTCATACACAATTAGGAATGACAGCTGAATGAATTGTGCGCCCCCTCCTACACTGCGCCCTGAGGCTGGAGCCTCTCCAGCCTATGCCTCGGCCCGGCCCTGGGGGGCAGAGAGCAGCGCATGAGGACACAGAGGCATGTCATGGACAAGGGAACATGCCTCTGGGTCCCATCTATCCCCCCACCGTGCCACCTCAGGTACACTTTTAAGAGGAGCTGTCAGCCATACTATCTCGGACCCCCCCCCCCCACCCCCCACATATATAAGTAGATAAAAACTTGCTCTACTTACATAACATATGTATTACACTGTCCACGTTGTGATTTTAGTGATGTTTTTAAAGTAAAAAAAGAGAAAATTCTTCTTAGCATTTTCCATTTTATCTGTGGCTATTTTGAAACCAATTCTGATGTCATTTCCTCCCTTAATCTCCTCTGCCTGATTTGCCCGCCCTTCACTATAGAAAGAGCATTGTCTCAGCATGAGAAATTTTGGCCAATCAGAGAGGAACAGAGGTGTGGGAGGGGAAAACAGGAGGGAAGGAGGCCTCAGCCAATCAGGCTGCATTAGTTAAAGGGAACCTTAACTGAACGGGGGGTAAAGAGTTTTACTTACCTGGGGCTATTACCAGCCCCCTGCAGCAGTCCTGTGCCCTCGGCGCCGCTCTGGAATCCTCTGGTCCCCCGCTGTCACTTAGTTTCGTTTTTGACGACTCACCAGTCGCCGGCCGCCATGCGTATTATTGGACGCATTCACCAATGCAATTAGCGCTATTGCGGACCGCAACGCGTACAAAAATACGCGTTGTATTTTTGTACGCGTTGCGGTCCGCAATAGCGCTAATTGCATTGGTGAATGCGTCCAATAATACGCACGGCGGCCGGCGACTGGTGAGTCGTCAAAAACGAAACTAAATGATAGGGGGGGACCAGAGGATTCCAGAGCGGCGCCGAGGGCACAGGACTGCTGCAGGGGGCTGGTAATAGCCCCAGGTAAGTAAAACTCTTTACCCCCCGTTCAGTTAAGGTTCCCTTTAAGTCTGAGGGGAAAGTAGAGAAGCAAAAAAGGACAACCCAGCATGCCCTGCAACTTCCTTTGTGCGGCAATGTACCAAATAAGAGTCAGGTAAACTGGGGAATGATCATTTATCAACAAGAAAAGTAATAGTGATTTTAACTTTTGGATTGCCTGGTTAGCATCCTTATTACTTGTTTACCAGATAAAATTAAATAATTGATTTTTAATTTTATGCCCGACAGTTACTCTTTGATGAAAGAGAATCAATCTATCAGAAGAGGAGATAAGTACTGTTTGCATTCTAACAGGAATCTTTCTTATATCATCCCTATATAGTTCATTAGCAAAGCAAGCTACTTATGAAAAACATTGCCATGTATGTATCTCCATGTTACTAAGTAACCTCCATGTGCCATAAGGAGACAATATAGCAGAGCCTGAGGAGTTAAACCAATTATTTTGTTGATTAAACCTCTTATTTTGCTGTCTGGCTAAGTTCCCTTGAAAATTTCACTCCCACGTCTCCTCCTACTTTAACTTCTACAAACTCAAAGCTGTTATAAAACTTGAGGCTGAAAATACTTAAAGATTACGCGCCAGAAGCTACTTTACAAGCTCTCACTCTTACTACTAGTAGACCTAAGCCCGTTAATATAACAGGCTCGAGGTCTCCCTCACAAGTCCCCTCCCGCCCCTGTGACCACCGCCATCACCGCATGTCAGCGCGCATTAGTGCGCACGCGCCCGCCCGGCCCCGTCCTCCTCCCGTCCCAACGTCTGTCTGTGCTGCACATACTCATTAGCGCAAAAGCACGGACACAGGGACAGGGGACGCAGAGACGCTGTCATGATATATAGTACAATGCAATATATTATTCAGGATACCCACTTTTTACAATATGTTTTTCTGGTTTCAGCATCAGGAGCACTTCCTACATCTCTATATTGCTGTATATTGGTTTGTAACCTCGCCCTCCCAGTGATGCTTAGCCTAGGCTGTTTAGATATTCCAGATTCTATTCCCAGATCAATCTGGAAGGTCAGGTATTATTAGTACTGGCGTGGGAACTCTCAGTAAACGAACATTCTGCAGAGATCACCTGACAGGACTAAAGTTGTTGCCAAATGTGATAAATTTTAGAATGTAAATCAGGGTGATGAAAGATTTTACAATGAGCAATGTAAACATTTCCAGCATCTAAAAAAACAAAAAATAAAAAAAATAATAATAAAAATTTATAACAGCAGAAAAGTTAATTGAATAGGGGTCAAAGTGAGCATGCCATCCAGAATTGCGCTGGCATGCTACCAGGGCCTGTTCTAGACTTTTTGCTTCCTGAGACAAACTTGTGAGGATGTGCCCCCTTGATTTGGAATGATCGCACAGCACCAGACTGTTTACTCTGCTTCAATTAACCATTTCTGCCGCTGGGACACGAGCCTCACGTCCACAGCGGCAGCTGCTACTGCCGCAGGGACGCGCTAGTCACGTCCCTGCAGTTCGGGGTGCTGTGCACGCGATCGTGCAGGCAAATGCCCGCAATCGCGATGCTACCGGTAACGGGGGATTGACTGCAGGGGACAAAAGTCCCCTGAGCCAATCCGTTCTCGGAAGTGTTCATTCTTAAATAGAGCCGCTGCGCTTCCTCCCGCTGCTGATTTCCGCTGCTTACCGCCACCAATAATTAGATTTCCCCGCAGGCCACCGTGATCGTAGGCTTCCATTGAAGCCTGTGTCACCTCCCTAGTTACAATGTAGCAACACATTGCTTCCTGCTGTGTAGGTATTGTACGCAAAGAGGAAGTACTCAATGGGGACATCTTGTGGCCAAATAGTAAAATTACTCCTATAGGCATTAGGGATAAAATATTTTTTCATATGTATGTTAAGAGGGTATATTATTATTAAATTATGGGGTAGAAATTAGTTATGGATGTAAAACTGAAAAAATACACCTTTATTTCCAAATAAAATATTGTCACCATACATTGTACTAGGGATATAACTTTAACGTTGCAATAACTGGGACAAACGAGCAAATAAAATGTGTGGATTTTAATTACGGTAGCATGTATTATTTTAAAATTATAATTTTTTCCATTTTTTTCTTATTATTCCTGGTAAAATGCATTTAGAATAAAATAATTTTTTAACATAATGTATAACCCAAAGAAAACCAAATTGGTGGTGGAAAAAATAAGGTATAGATCATTTAGTTGTGATAAGAAGTGATAAAGTTATTGGGGAATGAAAGGGAGGAGCGCTGAAATGTGAAAATTCATCTTGTCCATAAGGTGAAAAATACCCGCGGGCTGAAATGGTTAATGTTCTCACATGACATGCTGCAGCTCAACACAATAGCAAACTTGCTGGCTGTGAGTCTGTGAGTCTTGTTCTCCTCCTACTCTGACTGCATGCTGTTAGTGTAAACACGGTACAAAAATGCTGCCCCTGTAATCTCTACCGCCTGATGCAAACGTTTCACCTTGCCTTATGAGAGAACCGGCCCTGACGGCATGCTATTTAGGCAGCATTTCCTCGTCCAACTCGGGGGATGTGGGGAAATGCTACACATGGAAACGGACCCTTACAGGGGCGTAACTACAAATCATGGGATCTCACCAGCAAAACTTTGATGGGACACCTTAATGTTCACAACCCTTTCCCTTGCCTCCCCCTAAAGACCCTCACAGCCTGGGGCCATCTTACAAGGGTCATATATCAAGTGTGGCCATCAGGATCTTCAATCATAACAAGTGTAGCCACAAAACCACCTGATCTGCAGTATCAGAGGAAGGGAAGGTTAGAAGATAGCCCCCCCCCCCCCCACAATTCTAAGCCCCCCTGCAGTCACAGGGGGTGCTCCCCCCTAGTTACGCCCCTGTTTGCAAGTATAGAAAGTATGAGAGGCAGAGGATCAGCAGGACAGCCAGGCAATGTGCAACCTAAGGGAGGTTTGTTCATTGTGTGGGCTTTTGGGGTACAGCAGGCACACAGTGGCGTTTCTAGAGGGGTACAGGCATGGCTCATGCCACAGCACCATGGGCCCCATGCCTGCTCCCTCATCTGTCATTCTGAACCGCCATACTGGGAGGTTCCTCACTTCCTATATTGGGGGACAACTCTCGTAATCTTTAGTGGGGGAACACCTCTTGCCACCTATACCAGGGGCTTCTTATATTGGGGGACACCTCTCACCACCTAAACTAGGGGGCTACTTATACTGGGGGACATCTCTCACTACCTATGCTGGGGAGGCTAATTACACTGGGGGGACACTTCTCCTTAACTATACTGAGGGGACACCTCATTACCTATACTGGGGGAGGGGCTGCTTATATATCTTGAGGGAAGTGGCTATCGTATATTCCGGCGTATAAGACGACTGGGCGTATAAGACGACCCCACCAACTTTTCCAGTTAAAATATGGGATATACTCGCCGTATAAGACTACCCCTCTTCCAATGCACACCAAATAAAATAAAAAAATCAAATACCGGTGATATTTATAAACAGACACTGGTGCTGTAAGTACATGGCTCCTGCAGCCATGTACTTACCTACAAGGGGCTGCTCTATAGATGAAGTGTGGGGACTCACCCATTGTGGAGCCAGGCGCAGAGGATAAGAGGTGGGGTGAAGATAAGAGCCGGCTATTTTGTAGACATTGCTCAGAGTTGCAGAGATGCAGAACTCTTGTTTCTTTAATATGTACATGGAAATGAATATTGTCTGCTGCTTGTGTTGAGCTGCCAAAACATCACAGCCACACGGGTTGCTATGTGGATCTCTCCCTCTCGCTGTCACACAAGCGTGGGACAAAGCAACCCACTAACACGACACGCAGCATGTTCTGGACTGGCTCCAGTGACAGGTGGAGAATGATTCCCATAGAAACACAGGATCAGCATAGGAAAACATGCTGCAGTTCCCACTCTAAACACTCACAGTACATCCAGATGCCCACCTGATATTGATTAATATTGGACAACCCGCTAGTTGCTCAGCATACTAAAACCACCATCCATCTAATCAGTATAAAATGTGTGCAGGGTAAACATTCTGGAGATGACTTACCTATAATGATGCAAAGAAAAATGAGTACTTGCAGGGCCGGTTCTAGGCACAAGGGGGCCCTGGGCAAAAATTACATAGGGCCCCACTAACCCACAACCCCCCTACCAGAAGCAGATAGTATTAGGCGTTCCCCTGGGGCCCCAGAAGAAGCTAGCGGATTACCCGGGCGCTGGTTTTGATAAATCTGCCCCATGTGCAGTACATCTAACCACACTGCACTGCACATAATGTGAATGAGGCCTGAATGCTGCAATTATACGACCCATTCAAGGTCAGATTTATTCAATTTCTGCGCATAGATCAACTTTCTTGTGGCTTTCCTTCCATGTGCAGCAGTCCACTCCCCTACCATGATCAGACACCTCGCCCATGTATAGCAACTTCTCTTTTTGATGTACAGTTTCCTTGGATACCAGATCCCTTCTTCTATGTGTTTTTTACCATTTGCAGCTTCTCATTTCCATTTGTATCCTTTATTTCAATATGTAGCCACACCTCCTCCATGTCCAGCCCATTGGGCAGTAGCCGCCCCAGGCCTGGGCCTTGTAGCCTTTCCAGAAATCTGGCTTTGGTCCCATCAGAAGACCATTCACAAATCTTTTCTCTGGCTTGTGTGGGATGAGCAGGGGACTCCTTTTTCTCCTGCCCTTGGTGAAATTCAGGTCTCTTTGTGCCCTCCCCTGCCAGTCACTGTGACTGTTGCCATGGCTACTCTGTTACCTAACTGCACTTATCTAGCTCTCTAGCCTGAATGAGGACACTGTGTTTTGATTCAGTGCTCTCCATTGTCTTCCCAGTTTCATTGTCTTTACAGGTTTTGGACTAGTCCATCTCTTTATAGGGGATTCTCAGCAAGGCTTTTATTCTTTATAAAGATATTCCCGAAAAAGGATTTAAACAATGATGCTGGCCAGCTTCCCTGCTCCCTACACAGTTTTTTGGCAGTTGGACATTGCAACTGCCATTCACTAAGTGCTTTTAAAAATAAATATACTGTATATCCATGAGAATCCCCTATAAAGAGATGGACTAGTCCAAAACCTGTCACTTCTGTCAGATTTCTACTACCTACTGTAAGTGACAGCAACATAGGCTCATTTTACTCTGGAAAAAAATGTACTTCTTATTTGTCTAAGTTTGCACATATTTTAAATTTTACAGTTTTTGGCTGTAGTGCCCCTTTAACCTTTCTAGCATGGATACAATATAAACATTGTATTGGATCCAATATAAAAAACACTTTAAGTGTCAGGTCCTTTCTGATGCTGGATGGCCAGTCACTATCTTAGATGTAGTTTGGGGTAAAACTATTACCTCCCAGAGGAGGTGTGAATGGAAATTTGTGGGGTTGTAGGTGCCCAGAATTTTAGAATAATAGTTTTGTATTGGTATAAAAGGTTCATAAAAAGGGGGGTATTTTCTTACCTCTCCAGAAGATAGTACAACAGTTCAACTGGATTTTTTTTTTATTATTCAAAACTCTGATAGACAACATGTTTTCCGGGTACTAGCTTGCTACCTCAGGCATTGTAGGCACGTGCCTACAGGCTCCTTATGTAGAAGAGGCGGCTCCCCTCCCCAAGTGTCCCCCTACCCATTGGGGGGCTACTTAATACTGAGGTGTAGGCACATCTGACTCCCTATACTTGGGGTGGGGGACACATCTACTACATAGATTAATGGGGTTACCAAACGGGGAGGAGGGATGCCTACCTAATATGGGAGTGTGGCCTGAGTTGAGGGGCAGGATTTAGGACGCCAGAACGCCTGTGCCTACAGGCTCCTGAGCTGTAAATCTGGCTCTGGCCTCAGGTCAATATACAGTGCCTTGTAACAGTGTGCACAGAGTATGATCAGAGGCACCCATACTCTATGCACATTGTTACAAAGCCCTGTGTATTGATCTGAGGAAGCGGGCTGGTGTACTATCTTCTGGAGAGGTAAGAGAATACCTCTCTTTTTATGAATTTTTTTAATGAACCTTTTATACCAATAGAAAACTAATATACTGACATTCTGGGCACTTCCAACCCCACAAATATCCTGATAAACTTTTCCAGGATGCAAAACTCTGCTAACTCTGCTTGCAGTCTATTTGTACTGCCCTGTGCCTAGATGCAGGCCGGGCCGAGGCAGAGAGGCTCCAGCCTAAAGGGCGCAGTGTAGAAGGGGGCACACAACTCACTCAGATATCATCTCCCTATTGTGTTTGTAGCCAAGAGCAGAGGCGGACATAGGCCCGTGCAGGCCGTGCAGCTGCATAGGGGCCCCATGTCCTCTAGGGCCCATGAAATTGCACCAGTTAGGGCCTGATTATCCTCTAGGCTTTTCTCCATGTATTTCTCTCTGAAACTCAAGAGAAACAGTGATAATAACTTGTACCCTCATCAGATACAAGTTTAAAATGTGTGCTAAATTAATACAGTACCTACAAAATGTGACCTGGCTTCATGTACTTTTATGTCATCGGAATTGTTTGGATCCCACCATGATCTGTTATGACCACACCCACTCACATGGGGCCTTCTTCATTTATTCTGCACAGGGGCCCATCGTTGGCTTTGGCCACCACTGGCAGAGATAAATAAGAAAAGGGGATGCATGTTAGTGACTGCAAGCCAGATAACTAGAGATTAAGGTGTTGGGTGCCCTGGGGTGCCTCTTAGTCTAATAGCAATCAGTGTGTGACGGCTGTGGTGGAGGGATGGAGGGGCGCACTTTGGTATCTCAGCCTTGGGTGCTGGAGGACCTTGTCCCGGCTCTGCCCCTCTGTCAGCTTATTCAATTGTCTCCACTGAGCTCACATCTTCTTCAGACTCACATAGCTCCCGCGGTGGCCTAAATGATCCACTGTCCTGCAGGCAACCGTTGATTCAGTCAGCGGCTACCATTTTCCTCTTTTGTCTACTTCCTGTAATTAACTAAAAACACTATTGTACACACTGACCTCATCGCCCACATAAGCGACATTTTATATCTTCTCCCCGTTTTGTGTAGGAGGGTCATAGGACAATCGCTTAGCAGACAGCGACAGCCTGTGTGTAATATTTTCCGCTTCCTTCTGCTGAAGCATAAAACAGATTTACTTCTACAAATGTATATTTGATGAAATTGCTCGACTCACTCATGCTGAAAACACAGGGATGATAATTATGCTTTTTATGTCTTTGCTCTCCCTCCGAGCCTATTTGTCAAGCAGAAAATGCGTTCCATCTTTGAAGATGGCTTTCAGGTCAGAAGCGATATTGTCGAGGTGCCTCATTCTCGTTTCTCCCAGAAGCCTCTCTAATGAGCTTCTCCCTCAAATGTGATCCTCGCCTAGGTAGACAGGGCCGCTGTTCCCGAATTCTCTGTAGGAGGAAACACGAGCCTGCAGGCCTTGTTCCATTCTCCCTAATTATGTTTGTGAGCCTTTTGCAGCTGACGGTCGGCCCTTGCCCCCGGGCCACGCTTTTGAATTCAAAGTACCCATTAATGTCACGTGAATACAAAAAAAGTCATAATTAATATAGAATGCTCTCTGGGGATATGAATTAAACATAGACATCTTGCGGATCATATCACAACATTTCAGATGAAAATAGGCTACATCACAATCCACGTATTATATTGGCCTTCAATCTTAAACGCTTTTACCAAGGATGTTTGTCCAATAAAATGGATCAGTGATGCAAATGTAGAGCTTTATTTGCTCAGCGCTAAAAGATCTGACAAGTCCTAGCTTGATAAATATGGCCTAGTGTAACGATCAGTGTCAGCTAAGAGAGAGAAAATGATTATTGGTGATCTGCAGTCTCACCAAGAATACAGATATATACTCGATTATTGATGATCTGCAGAATCACCAATAATCCAAGTATAACTAACCTCTGGACACCTATATAGTGTGAGTGTTTGGTGCAACAGTAATGACTTTGAGTGAGACCACCCGAGGAGCAGGTGGTCCTTGGCAGTATGGGAAATACTTCCCCCTGGGAAGTGCAAAAACCTTCCAGCAGCCTGAGACATCCAAAGGGGTGGAGCCCAAGGCTGAAAGTAGGAAGGACCTGTGAGTGAGTGAGTGACACCTGGAAGGTGGATGTCACTAGTAGGTCTGGAGACTAATCTCTCAAAGGAGAGGGATAGCTCTCAAGGTCGGGCAGGCCAGGTCGGCAACACACGGGCAGATAAGGTACAGAGACAGAAGGCTGATTCGGTAACCAAAGGCAGGCAGGTTTGGCAACAGGTAATCAGATATGCGTAGGTACCGAATCAGAAAGCAGAGGGATAGTCAGGAATGCAATAGGTCATAACAGATATCAAACAATGCCTAGTCTTGGGTGTGAGGTCCGTGGTCTCAACACCCTGGAACTAGTCTGAAGTATAATATGATGGTAACACAGTATCCCTAGTCTCGACACCCTGGAACTAGTCTGAAGTATAACACAATGATAACACAGAATGCCTAGTCTTGGGTGTGAGGTCCGTGGTCTCGACACCCTGGAACTAGTCTGAAGTATAACACAATGAATACACAGAATCCCTAGTCTTGGGTGTGAGGTCCGTGGTCTCGACACCCTGGAACTAGTCTGAAGTATAACACAATGATAACACAGAATCCCTAGTCTTGGATGTGAGGTCCATCCCTGGAACTAGTCTGAAGTATAATACAATGATAACACAGAAGTAATCTGGCTCAGTGTGAATTCCCAGGTCCTCCTGGTTCTAACACACTGTGGGATCTGACTATGGTCTGAGTGCTTTCACGTAAGTGTTCCCAACGGCAGACAACCTGAGACTGACCAGCAGTAACTATATATAGAGCTGCGCTCTCCGGCGCCACCCATCACCGATCAACCAATAGCCACTTGCTCTGAGGTCAGCTGACCAACCTGGTCAGCTTGTCCCTCCTCGTTTTTCATAAAGGTTCTGCCTTTCAGCGTGCGCGCGTATTCCTCAACCCGTGTGAACTAACAGACCCAGCCACACCAGACGCACACTGCTGCGTGCAAACCGCCACGTTGGATGCGGAATCAGCCGCCTTGCTGCCAGTACACGCGGCGGCTTTTCCGCGATCTATTACACCTAGGGGGTTTCTTACGGTTCCCATGGGCTAGAGGAGATTTGAAACAGGTGCATAACTAGGGGTAGCATCCAACTACTGGGGGCCCAGAGGTGTGGGGGGCCCCAACTACTAACCTTCCCTCCCTCTGATACTCCAGATCAGGTGTTTTTGGCTACACATGTTATGGGTGTGAAGATCCTGATGGCCACACTTGTTTTATGAGCCTAGTAAGAGGGATCTCCAGGCTATGAGGGTCTCCAAGAAGAGGCAAAGGAAGGGTTGTGAACATTAACCACTTGCCCCCAGCGGTTAGGATATCTCTGTCCCTTTTTCCATCCTTTTTCCATCCTTTCACCCCCAGGGAGGGAGATATCCGCACCTCCCGCGCTCCCGCCGCTGCCAGCGCTCCCGCTCGCTTGTGCGTGCGCTCCCGCTCTCGTGCCCGCTCGCCCGGAGATCAATGAATGGGAAAAAACGTTCCCGTTCGTTGATCTAAGCCCCCGCAATGATCAGCTGCTTCTATGAGAAGCAGCGATCTTTGTGAAAAAAAACAGTTTCCCAGCCTCATAACACTTCCTGCAAGCGTACTTCCTGTACGCTTGCAGGTCGCATAAACAAAAAGTTACTGTAAAACTACACCCTAAAGCATTTTTCATATACAAATACAATAGTTTTACACTAAAAATTAACTCATTACCTCCCACACTCCCCAATGTATTTATTTTTGTAATAAAAAAAAAATACTATAAAAAAAAAATACATAAATAGTTACCTTAGGGACTGAACTTTTTAAATATTTATGTCAAGAGGGTATAACACTGTCACTTTATTAACGATGGGCTTGTAATTAGTGATGGGCGAACACCTGGATGTTCGGGTTCGGGAAAGTTCGCCGAACATGGCCGAGATGTTCGGCATGTTCGGGCCGAACCCCGAACTTTCCGAACATCCAGCTTTTGGGGGCCATATGGGGTCGCAGGCATAAGGGGGGAGCATGCCCCGATCGCGGGGGGGGTCGGAAATTCCCCCCACCCCCTCCGCTAGCGCTCCCCCCTCTGCCCGCTTCCCCATTCAAAAGTTTAAGCAAAGTACCTGTAGTGGATGGCCTGGCAGTGGGCGGCACTGTGGAGTGAGGAGGAGGAGTCCGGAGAGTGACGAGTTGAGGGAGGCCGGGCAGCGGGCGGTTCAGCGGAAGTACCCTTGTGGTACTTCCGCCCTTTCTCTGACCTCACGCCCGCTGCCAGGCCTCCCTCAACTCGTCACTCTCCGGACTCCTCCTCCTCACTCCACAGTGCCGCCCACTGCCAGGCCATCCACTACAGGTACTTTGCTTAAACTTTTGAATGGGGAAGCGGGCAGAGGGGGGAGCGCTAGCGGAGGGGGTGGGGGGAATTTCCGACCCCCCCCCCCCCGCGATCGGGGCATGCTCCCCCCTTATGCCTGCGACCCCATAGGGGGGCAGTATTCGGCCGAACAGGGCTCTGTTCGGCCGAACAGGGGCCCTGTTCGGCCCTGTTCGGCGGCCATTAGAAGTTCGGGGCGAACCCGAACTTAAAAGGCCGAACACCATCAGGTGTTCGGCCGAACGCGAACATCACCCGAACAGGGTGATGTTCTGCAGAACCCGAACAGTGGCGAACACTGTTCGCCCAACACTACTTGTAATTAGGGATGGACGCAAAACTGAAAAACATGTACCTTTATTTCCGATAAAATATTGGCGCCAAACATTGTGATAGGGACATAATATAAATGTTTTTATAACCGGGCCAAATGGGCAAATACATTTCATGGTTTTAATTACAGTAGCATGCATTATTTAAAAACTATAATGGCCGAAAAGTGACAAATAATGATTTTTTTTGCACATTTTTTCCTATTTTCCCATTAAAACACATTTAGAATAAAATAATTCTTGGCATAATGTCCCACCTAAAGAAAGCCTAATTGGTGGCGAAAAAAACAAGATATAGTTCATTTCATCGCGATAAGTAATGATTAAGTTATAGATGAATGAATGGAAGGAGCGCTGAATGGTGAAAATTGCTCTGGTGCTCAAGGGGTAAAACCCCTCAGTGGTGAAGTGGTTAAGGAGCCCAATCAAAGTTTTGTTGGAGGGCCCCATGATTTGTAATTACACCCCTGGTTTGAAAACTTAAATCGTGCTTCTAACCAGACTTGGATTTATTTTTTAAATCTGCTATAAAGTTGCTGGACACTGCATTTCTTACTTTGGCTATATTGGACCATGCTCAAAGGAGGGTACATTTTTGGATGAGAAGATGTGGTCACGTTCAAGCAACCGGGGACAGCAGTGGCTGGATAGTGTACTGGTTAAGGGCACTGCCTATGACCTGGGAGACCAGGGTTTGAATCCTGGCTAGAGTCAGTACCTATTCAGTAAGGAGTTCAAGGCAAGACTCCCTAACAATGCAGGGTGGCCTCTTCAGCACTTCGCAGTGGCTGCAGCTCTTGAGCACTTTGAGTCTGACAGGAAAATCTCTGTAGAAATGTTTGGATTATTATTATTAGATGTCTACAACAACCATGGCTTAAAACAAAGGTAGTCAACTAGCTGGAAATGGAGGACCTCAAGGCTTCTGACACCACAAAAGGGATGCACATTACGTAATAAACTAGATTGTGAAGAGGTGCTTTGGTGATGGTCAATTATTGTAGTGGCTACCAGCACAAGAAAACAATTGCCCATTATTGCTATCTTTAAACAAGTTGAGTGACTGTATCAAGCTGAAAGGTTCTTCATAGTCACCATCCCTGGACATGGTCTTAGAAGACCTCACATTGCTGGTTTGTACAATGGGATCTTTTCCAGAGGAAAATTATACAATTTTCCACATTATCTCTATGGTTTACCCAGGAGAAAAAAAAACACTGTAGGTCATCTCCAGTCTTCTCCTCCACCTTCCGAAATAAACACAAGTGATGAAGCCAAGCATTCTTGTCTGTACACATATCATTAGTTACTGACTGATGTTGCCTGTCGGGGATCAGTACCCGATCCCTCGGGCAACATCGCTGGGCTGGACTATACAGACGCGTGTCAGCTCTGGGCTCTTTTACACCAAAAACCGCAAAACGCAATTTCAGACTTCTTTTGCATTTCATATTTTGCGATTTTCATTATGTTGGCCTCAAAAGAAACGCAGGAAAAAGGCAGCAGAATTGTGATTCCCTTTTTTAAAAAATTCAGAAATGCATTCAATATAAAAGCATTCCCACGATTCCAATTGTAGGGATAACAGAGTACACACACGTGACATCACGCGACTGGCGGGGCAAGCGGCGTGGATAAAGCATTTGGCCGTCGCTTTGCTAAGTTGATACGCCGGGAGGATCGCTAGCCAATCAACGGTCATTCAGGGGCTGCTGAACACTGGTTGGATTATTTCTGAACTGGTCGTTATCGGCTGCCTCAGTCTTGCGTGTGTACGCAGCTTAAAGGGAACCTTAACTGAAAGGGATATGGATGTTTCCTTTTAAACAATACCAGTTGTCAGTCCTGCTGATCTCTATGGCTGCAGTAGTGGCTGAATCACACCCCTGAAACAAGCATGCAGCTAATCCAGTCTGACTTCAGTCAGAGCATCTGATCCCCATGCTTGTTGAGGGGTTGTGGCTAAAAGTATTAGAGATACAGGATCAGCAGGAGTGTAAGGCAACTGGTATTATTTTAAAAGGAAAAATATATATCCTTCTCAGTTTAGGTTCCCTTTAAGAGATATCAGCAGTAGTTGTGCTTTGTGGATCATTCCAGCATCTTCAGTCTCTACGTAGCTTCAAAAACTGTAACCCAGATACGGCGTATGAAGCAAGTGACCCGCATGAAGCCTCCTTTCTGTCACAGATTTCCAGAGCTCCTGGAGGATTCTGATCCAAGAACGGCATCTGCCAAGCTGTTGGAATATCTCTGGAGCTCCATTCCCAGCCCAGCTGCTCCGCTGTGAAGAAGTAAAAATGAATTAACAATTAATAGGGCCATGAAACATTCACCAGAGTAACACACAGAGCCTGATAACAGAAACACGTGTGCTAAATGTACCACTTTACCTCCTGGACATCTCCTCTTCCAGCTCAGCCACAAGAATTTCACAATGCTTTTTATCGGATTGGGTCTAACAAATGCCTGTGTACATTTTCAATAATCGGGTGCCCAAGCGGTGAGTTGGGTGCCTGATGCAGATTGGCTACTACATAGGAAGTGTGACCAATTGTAGACAATCAGCTACAACTAGTGGTCATTTGGGGGAGGTTAGTGTATGAAAGCGTGGTAATATTGCCTTGCACAGACATCGCTAATAGTGTGAATCAAGGTACACAGTGGCGGAAGTAAGGGTAATATTGTACAATGTCTGTGCATGGCAATATCACGGCAATATCACCGTTCTTTCCTGCATCAGGCCCTTGAAGTATTAGGCTTTAGGTTGGGGGGCATGCTTTAGTCACTAGGAGGAGAGCGGTCGTCTTGGCACCATGGTTAGTGTAGGAATAAAAAGGGGGAGGGGGCGTAAGTGTTAGACATTAGGTGGGGAGGGGGGGGTGTAGGTTTAGCCACTAGGAGGGGCAGAGAAGGTTTAAGATGAAATGGTGCCCATTGCAATGTAGTATCTTTGGCTCTCCTGACAGTCTTTTTAATAAGCTGAGGTGCGAGGAGAAAAGATAGCAGCCAGGCCCTTTCACACCCACTAGGCCCAGGCACCTGCCTAAGTTGACTTGTGGATGATTCTGCTCTGAGGAGGGTTTGAGTGAGAATAGGTGCCTGCTAAGTGCATAGTAAAATATTGGTAATGCATTCATATTTTTTACTAGTGCCACCAACCAGCACCCAACTCATGGGGCAGGACACAACCTCGCTTTTTTATATTGAGTGTTTTGGTTGTTTCTTTTAAGAGCAAACTAGTTGATGTTTTTAGGATGGTTTATTGTTAATAAACATGGATTCTTTGAAGGTTTTCATTTATAAATGCCAAAGTATATCCAAAGGTACATTAGGCAGATTCCTTTACTGTTTTAGAAGACTTTTCACCACTAGTCCAAGTAACTTATCTGAGGTGTAATATACACACATTTATGTGCATAGATAATTTACTTACTAGTTGGTGCCTGTGCTGTCCAGTGACTTATTATGGGCATTACAATGGTTTTATTACATATACAGGATGATGGTCATTATTGTTTTGTTGATTTATAAAGTGGGGGAGATGGGGGGTTCGGTGGAAGTTCCTAAATAGTTTCCGGTAAATAAAATAGTTTATCCCCCCCCCCCCCCCCCCCCCCCCGATGTTATGAACTACAGGTACTGGTATTACTCCAGGGACAGAGCCCCATGCTTGTAAGATTTAGATTTCCATCCGAGTCATTGGTACACCATGACCATGTTAGATGAAGACTTACACAAAAATATTTCTTTTAAACTGTTAACCCAAATATTATTTGACATCACCAGATAGAGTAAACATGTCTGACATCTTTTCTGTATTTGAGGTGTTGCAGAGCCATGGTGGATATGAAGCAGAAACAGAGAGCATTCATCAGGTTCAGAACCAAGGAAGCAGATACTGCTCCTAGTATCCATAAAGGGTTCCGAAAGGTGTATGGTGAGCTGACAGATGTGGAGAGTAATGTGTGAAGATGGATAAAAAAAAAAGTTTGAACACAAAAATACCTGAACACTTGCACAGGACAGAAGGAAAACAGAGAACTGCACCCTGTATGTATTCAGAGAGTTTAGCCTGTCTAATCCCCCTTCGTCTGTGTCTAATCATAATTTGATCTCACCTGACTTCCATGGCAGATAAACTCATTTGAAAGCACAGGGTGTTAACAATGTAAGCAGGAAAGCAGGACAGCAGGAAGTAGACACACTACAGATTTATTGCAGGATTTGTATCAGCTGTAACAAAGAAATGTTTTTTTTGTTTAAAGGTTATTACGCTGTTTTGTATCTTTAGAGCAGAGAGGAAGTTTTGAGTTCAGGTCCACTTTAAAGGTGGCAAAATCAGAGGCACAGTGGAAAGCTGCAAATACCAGGCAGTCACCAAGGAAAAACATAAGTTTAAGTTCTCTGGGCTACTGGACATGTTTTGCCATACCTCCCAACTTTTTGAGATGAGAAAGAGGGACACTTAAGCCATGCCCATGCCACACCCCTGATCACGCCCCCCCCAGTTGCGCATACCATAAAGATTTCATTAGAAAAATATGTTGTTTTATTATTCAAACCACACGGATCCCTTCTATCCTGGTTCATTTTCCTTCATACTAACATTTTAAAATTAGTAATATATCAATTTAAAGGATGGGAATAAAGTTTACAGTCAATCAAACACGTTTTTTTAGTAGAGAAATATATATATTTACATAAAAAGAGGGAGGAAAGAGGGACAGGGCTCCCAAAAGAGGGACAGTTGGGAGCTATGGTTTTGCTTTAGTTATTTGCACCTGTAATAAATTATAAACCAAGCCCACTGTTTTCTGTGCTCATGGTTGGTTGTTAGACGCCCATAATGACATTATTCAACCAACCAAATAGAAATACTAGCTCTCTAGGACAGGAAATGATTGTACGTTTTATCTATGTTCCAGCTAAAGGAACCCACACCACTGCTAAATTTGGATGGGGAATGGCAGTTTAGGCGTCAAAACCTGACCTTGCCCCAGGCGCAACTTGGTCTAGATCCGTTCTTGCTGAGACTGCTTTGGTTAAGAAGGTTGTTTTCACTAGAATGTCCTGCATGTGGGTGGACACTTCACAGTAATTACATTAAACAGCTTCTGGTGACCTATGACACTTGGCCGGATTAGTTGCACCATCTTGCAGAATCAGGACAACCCCCTCACCTCAGTGTGGTCCACAGGCATGTGCTGTGCTGTCCGTTCTGCTTTGCTCGCAACCATTTTTCTCAGCGCACTAAAAACTGTGCATATTTCCCAGTAGTAGTGGTGTAGTGGTTAGCATTCTTGCCTTGTAGTTTAAATCCCAGTCAGGGTACTATCTGCATTGAGTTTGTATGTTCTGCCTGTGTCTGTGTGGGGTTCCTCCAGGAACTCCGGTTTCCTCCCACATACCAAAAAACATACAGATACCGTAAGTAAATTGGCTTCCCGCAAAAATTGGCCCTAGACTACGATACATACGCTACACAATGCATACATAAACATATGGGTAGGGATTAGATTGTGAGCCCCTCTGAGGGACCGTTTAGTGACAAGACTATTGATAATCTGCACAGCGCTGCGGAAGATGGCTCTAAATAAATACTAAATAATAATAAAGTCCCCAATTCCTTCTCCCTACCTTTTACATGTTGATAGTCTAGGGCAGACTTTCTCAGCCAGGGTTCCTCGAGGACTCTGCACTCTGCAGGGGTTCCTTGGCATTTTCCCCCATTGTGGGGTAAGTATAATAGAGCACATTATACTAGGGGGTACTGTAAGTAGAAGCACTAAATTGGGGGTCAGAATAATAATGAGCAGGGGCGCCTCTAGCCTTTTTGTCACTCCAGGCGAGAAAACCTGTGGAGCCCCTCCCCGTTTGGTGCCTCCTCATGAAGATAATCGTAATGCGGCAATCTTTCACCAAAAAATAATTATAACACAGCAATGTTTCACCATAAAAGAATCGTAATGTGGCAGCGTTTCACCATAAAAGAATCGTAATGAGACAGCGTTTCACCATAAAAGAATCGTAATGAGACAGCGTTTCACCATAAAAGAATCGTAATGTGGCAGCGTTTCACCATAAAAGAATCGGAATGTGGCAGCGTTTCACCATAAAAGAATCGTAATGAGACAGCGTTTCACCATAAAAGAATCGTAATGAGACAGCGTTTCACCATAAATGAATCGTAATGAGACAGCGTTTCACCATAAAAGAATCGGAACGTGGCAGCGTTTCACCATAAAAGAATCGGAACGTGGCAGCGTTTCACCATAAAAGAATCGTAATGTGGCAGCGTTTCACCATAAAAGAATGGTAAATGAGACAGTGTTTCACCATAAAAGAATGGTAAATGAGACAGTGTTTCACCATAAAAGAATCGTAATGTGGCAGCGTTTCACCATAAAAGAATCGTAATGAGATAGTGTTTCACCATAAAAGAATCGTAATGAGACAGCGTTTCACCATAAAAGAATCGTAATGAGACAGCGTTTCACCATAAAAGAATCGTAATGAGACAGTGTTTCACCATAAAAGAATCATAATGTGGCAACGTTTCGCCCTCCCAGGCGAGAAAACCCGTGGAGCCCCTCCCCGTTTGGTGCCTCCTCATGAAGATATTCGTAATGCGGCAATCTTTCACCAAAAAATAATTATAACACAGCAATGTTTCACCATAAAAGAATCGTAATGTGGCAGCGTTTCATCATAAAAGAATCGTAATGAGACAGCGTTTCACCATAAAAGAATCGTAATGAGACAGCGTTTCACCATAAAAGAATCGTAATGTAGCAGCGTTTCACCATAAAAGAATCGTAATGTGGCAGCGTTTCACCATAAAAGAATGGTAAATGAGACAGCGTTTTACCATAAAAGAATGGTAATGAGATAGCATTTCACCATAAAAGAATCGTAATGAGACAGCGTTTCACCATAAAAGAATCATAATGAGACAGCGTTTCACCATAAAAGAATCGTAATGAGACAGCGTTTCACCATAAAAGAATCGTAATGTGGCAGCGTTTCACCATAAAAGAATCGTAATGAGACAGCGCTTCACCATAAAAGAATCGTAATGAGACAGCGCTTCACCATAAAAGAATCGTAATGAGACAGCGTTTCACCATAAAAGAATCGTAATGTGGCTGCGTTTCACCATAAAAGAATCGTAATGTGGCTGCGTTTCATCCATAAAAGAATCGTAATGTGGCAGCGTTTCACCATAAAAGAATGGTAAATGAGACAGTGTTTCACCATAAAAGAATCGTAATGTGGCAGCGTTTCACCACAAAAGAATCGTAATGAGACAGCGTTTCACCACAAAATAATCGTAATGTGGCTGCGTTTCACCATAAAAGAATCGTAATGAGCCAGCGTTTCACCATAAAAGAATCGTAATGTGGCTGCGTTTCACCATAAAATAATCGTAATGTGGCAGCGTTTCACCATAAAAGAATCGTAGTGAGACAGCGTTTCACCATAAAATAATCCTAATGATGCAGCGTTTCACCATAAAAGAATCGTAATGTGGCTGCGTTTTATCATAAAACAATCCTAATGCAGCAATGTTTCACTAGAAAATAATATTAATGCAGCAATGTTTCACTAGAATATAATCCTAATAGAGCAATGTCTCACTACACAATAATTCTAATGCAGCAATGTTTCACTAAAATATAATCCTAATAGAGTAATGTTTCACTATAAAATAATAAGAATGCAGTGTGTCACCAAACGAATGATCACCTGTAAAAGGAAAAGCATTTACTCACCTGCAGAAGACTCCTCTCCCTGGGCGCAGCTCCTCCAACGATCTTCCTGCAGCCAGCGGCTGCAAAAGTCCCGCGCTGACAGGCAGAGAGCAGGGCTACAGGAAGATGGCGCCCGAAGCCCTGTACTGGAGACACAAATAGTCTCCGGTACAGGGCTTTGGGCGCCATCTTGCCGTAGCCCTGCTCTGCCTGCCGGTGTAATGTCTGATTGCGCTGCCCGGAAGCTCCCTTGCACACTGAGTAGCACGCATGCTCAGTGGGAAGTTAATGATGCTGCTGGAGGTAAAATACTAAATATCTCCGCTCCCACACCTCTTACACTCCCCAAATTTTCAGGGTAGGGAGGGGACCCCCCGAACTACCTCTATACCAAATTGCAGCCCACGAAACCCGCTGGTTCAGGAGATAGATTAGAGAAATCTATCTCGGGAACCAGGGGGGCTGCAATTTGGTATAGAGGTAGTTCGGGGGGTCCCCTCCCTACCCTGAAAATTTGGGGAGTGTAAGAGGTGTGGGAGCGGAGATATTTAGTATTTTACCTCCAGCAGCATCATTCTATAGGATATGTGGCCGCACAGTCTCCTCCTGCGCATGCGGGGCAGCACAAATCCACAGGCAGCGTAATCAGACACAACACCGGAAGACTAAGCAGGCTGGAGCGGTGAGCTGCGGGGATGAACTGGCGTGGCGTCTAGTAGACGCCGCGGCCAGTTCACCACAGGAGTCCCAGTCTGGCGGGGGAAGGTGGGTGCGTCCCCTCCCCCCACCCAGCTCTCCAGGCAATAGCTTGTCCTTTCCTGGTGACTGAAACGGCCCTCATTATGAGCACAGTATAATGAGTGGCAGTGTAATATCATTTAGTGAAATTAACAGCCTCACCTACTTTTAAAGACCATGCCTCCGGAAAATAAGTGCAGGGGTTCCTTGAGATTAAAAAATTGTTTGCAGGGGTTCCTTGAGATCCAAAAGTTATTTGCAGGGTTCCTTCAGGGTAAAAAGGTTGAGAAAGGCTGGTCTAGGGATTTACCGGCAGGCCTGCACTCCCTCCTGAGGAACTGGGGATTGGGAAGTGAAGGAGAAGAGAAGGGGGGGGGGGGAGCTGTAAGAAGTGAATTTAGAGGTAATGCAGGCAGGTTTTTTTTTTCTTTGTTTTGATTTGTTGTTTTTCTTCTCCTTTGCTGAGCTTCAAAATGTCATTCTTACTAATAAAGATAGTCTGAGTATTTCAGAAAGTAACCTCAAATGAATGATGCAAAATAGAAACCCAAGAAATGAGCTTTATGATGAAGTCCTCTCTACGCCTGATTCAGCCGCCCGCACCAGACCGGCGTCTTGCTCCAAATTCTTTTCTGCAAGTTTGCAGAAAACCATTTGCCGGGCTTTCAGCAGCACTTCCCGGCGTGCAGCTTTTTTTATCCCCCCAGGGGAACACGGAAGCGTGACGGTAGACGACCTTGGAAGCAACATGTTGCTTCCGGAATCTGCTAAGGGCCCTGCAGACGGCAAAAATCAAGAAAAAAATGTGGCGTTAATGCTGGTAAACAATCCTACCAACGGCTGTCCATTCATCTGAACCGTCCGTGTGAACCAGCCCTTATCCTTGTGCAGTTGGGTGCAAGCTTAGTGTAAGGGACAAGTTAAAAAAATAAAAAACAGTACTATAAATGCTAACATTTATTGTATCAAAATGGCCCAGTCTATAGAAGGTGCTGAAACAGCTGCTGTCTGCAAGTTGTATTAGTATAGATTAGATCTGTAAAATGACTAGGTGAAAGAAAGGGTAGAAGGGGGCCATGGAGGGCCTGAGGAGGGTAAGCTGGCTGAATTAAATTTATTTACCCCTCAGGAGAGGAGATTAATTGGGAATGTGGAACGCTCTTCCATCAGAATTAGTTGTAGCAGATACAGTTAATAACATTTCATAGGGAGCGTTGAGCGGCTGGATAGTGCTCTGCCTCTGATACAGGTGACCTGGGTTAGAATCTCGGCTCTACCTGTTCAGTAAGCCAGCACCTATTCAGTAGGAGACCTTGGGCAAGTCTCCCTAACACTGCTACTGCCTATAGAGCGCACCCCAGTGGCTGCAGTTCTGGTGCTTTGAGTCCACCAGGAGAAAAGCGCAATTTAAATTTTCTGTCAATTTTTTTTTAAAGGAACAAAATATCAAGAGGTACCTACATTTCCAATCGTAAATACTAGAAAGATGATCCAGGCATTTCATGCTATAGCTATTAGAGGAAGTGAAAGATTTGGGGTTCTTTAAAACAGCCCCCTGCTTTGTCTTAAAGTGAACCGAGCACCTTTTTAGCACTCAGGACATTTCAATAGCACATGAAAAATGCATGCTAACAATCTGTTTCATTATTAAAATAAACTTTCATTTTACCTTGTATTTTACAATCAAAGTAGTTTTATTAGCCTGTTTCAGCAGCCTGACCGTCCGCAGAGATCTCAGGAAACTAATTGTTTTATTGAGCTAATTACCCAGAAGAAAACCATACCTTTTCATCAACAAAGGGGGTGGGTAATTAGGACTGTTTGACACACACAATGTCCTTGAAGATGCAGTCCTAATTACCCACCCCCTTTGTTGATGAAAAGGCATTGTTTTCTTCTGGGTAATTAGCTCACTAAAAAAATTAGCTTCTTGAGATTTCTGCAGATGGTCAGGCTGCTGAAACAGGCTAAAAAAACTACTTTGATTGTAAAATACAAGGTAAAATGAAAGTTTATTATAATAATGAAACAGATTGTTGGCATGCATTTTTCATGTGCTATAAAAATGTCCTGAGTGCTAAAAAGGTGCTCAGTTCACTTTAAAGTGGACTTGAACTCTTGCACAGGACACAAGAAAAAAAGAGACATGCACCCTGTGTGTTTTTAGAGAGAAGAGCCTTTCTAATCCCCCTCATCTTCAATTAATCATTGATCTCTCAGCTGTGTCAGCACAGAAATGCGGCAGTCTCGACAGACACAGCTAATATGTAAACACACACGGGCCTTTATGCAATTCACTTTTTCTCCTGAGTTTTCTCCTGGGTGATATTTTTAAATTTGTCAGTAAAATGCCTTTTAAACCGCCAGTAAGCAAACAAATACTCAAAATAATTTTGACAGCACTTTTTCACCTACTTTTTGGTACTTTTTCCATTGCAAAGTGATATAAAGTTATTATAAATCGAAGATGAAAAATGATCTCCTAGGAGAAAACGCAGGTGAAAAAGTGAATTGCATATGGGCCCAGGATGTTAACCCTATGTCGGCTTCCATGAATCCAGAAAGTAGACACACTGCAGATTTATTGCTGGAGTTCTTTAGCTGTAACAAATATTTTTTCTTTAAAGGTTATTATGCTGCTGCTTATCTTTCAGAGCAGAGAGGAAGTTCTCCGTTCAAGTCTGCTTTAACAAATTGCAGATTTTTTTGCATTTTGTCCCAGTGTTTATAGCCATATAAACGCCAAATACTCCATAGTATAACAGGCATTCAGGAGGTGATATACTGTATGGTCTGAGATGCTTTTTGACCATTCCATAATATGATACTGAACAATCACCACTTATACCATCTATCAATGTTCCATAGAATACTGTACTTGTATAAAAATAAAGTGTCCCTGGGGGGTACTTACCTCAGGAGGAGGAGACCTCTGGATCCTATAAAGGCTTCCCCGTCCTCCTCCGCCCTGTTCTAGCACTGGGATTCCAAAAAAACCTCTTCTACTGTGCCTGCTGTCAATCAAGTCCACGTTGTCCGCAGCATACGGCGCAGTAGTTCTGTGCTTGATCAATACGCTGCGGCAGTGGTGCTCATCTGAGCTAGGATATCTGAGGTACTCTGATATCCTAGCTCTTTTTTCACTATTCACTCGGATAGCAAGCAGATAGCACCACCAGCTCGGATAGCGTCATGTCTGACAAGCGAATCAGAGGGCTCCCAGCCCTCTGACTGCAGCCAATCACAGAGGGGGAGCCTGGCCAAGCCCCCCCCCCCCCTATAAATACTGGACGCCATCTTGCCTCACTCGTCCTGCTTGCGACTTACTGACTAACTGTACTGAGAGATTGCTCCAGTGCTTTTTGTCTGTGCAAGTGCATTTATATTGTTCTAAACCAAGAGTTTTTACACTCCAACACTTGATATTCAACTGTATTGCTTTGTATTGTAGATAGATTGTATTTTAGGCAGTTTAGTTTGTGTGATTAGGGACTAGGGAGGGAGACTGTCACTGGTGCTGCTGCAGCTGCAGCTAGCAGCTAGGCCCTCTGCCTAGGCAAGGCAGCCTGCCCTGCTCTGTGCTCTAGTCTCTAGTTACCTGTGCTCTCACCTGTCCTACTCTACTGTACTACTACTTCTGTGTTAGATAGATTTGTACTATTTTGTAGTTAGCAAGGCCCAGCTTTACTGCTATACCTGTCCTGTATCTGCTCTAAGTAATCTAGTCACACCTGTTTTATTATTTAGCTAGATTCTTCTATTGTTTAGTTAGTAGTACTGTAGTGTACTCTAGTCTGTGTATAGGGACCGTCCGTCACCGCGTTACCTAGGGTCTGTGTGTGCACAGTGCACGTTTGCGCTGTCCGCACCCTCTCGTTAGTGCTACACCCGTCCTATTGTTTATATTACTTGAATTGTGTATTCGCTGAATTGTACTGTAGTCTGTGTATAGGGACACTGTCAGTCAGCGTCAGCTAGGGTCTTTGTGTGCGCACTGCGCACTCTCTCGTTAGCGCTACACCGATCTCTGCTGTAGAATACACCTGTCCGTCACCTCACACACCCACCACCACTAGTCCCACCCCATTAAAGTACCCCATCTGTCCCACCCGCCTTTACATACATAAGTTTTTTTTTTTCATTTGTATAATATTAAAAATATACGATGGTTTGGGCAGGGGCAGCAAAGGCAGCAAAGGCATCGCCAAGAGAGGAGGCCGTGGGCGTGGCAGCTGCGCCACCACCACCATGCGCAGTTCTGCGTCTGCACCAGTGGCTATTCCGCCATTAGCCACTGGCCGTGGATGCCTTGGCCGCCCAACAGCTGGGAGTCACGCTGCAGAGACACAGCAGCAGCAGCCGCGTGTGGCGCAGATGTTCCTCCCACCGCCAGGTTGTAGCCGTCCTATTGAGGAGAAGGACGCAGACTCTGTGGTGGAACTGATGGTGGATGAGCAGGCCACCATTACCTCTGGAACCGAGTCCTCCACCCCCACCACCACTCCTGTTCGCAAGAGCAGCAGCAGATGACCAGCACTGCCTGGGGAGGAGGAGGAGGAGGAGTGCAGTTCTCCAGCCCCAGCGGGCGACATCAGCACCCTGTCACTCAGCACCTTCTTATCCCCAAGCGCAGTGGGGTTATGGAATGCTGTTGCGGCAGAATTGCCGGAAGAAGGAATGCTCATGGGCACTTTGGGGGATGATGCTTTGGACAGTCAGACAGTGGTGACTGTCCATCCGCCCATGCATGCAGTAGGGGAGTTTGTGGGATCCCAGCAGGACATGTTTGCGGAGGGGGAGGATGATGATGACAGGGTGAAGGACAGAGACTGGGTGCTAGGTCCTGGGAGTGGGGATGTCATCAGCTCTGAGGAGGAGGATGCGTCTGTGGGCTTTGCTAGAAGGATCAGCATCGCAGGCATGGGCAGGATCACAAGTGGGCGTGGTATGCAGGCCACACAACGTGCTGATCCGGAGACGAGTTCTGCCAGTGCCACCACCAGCCGCACCAAGAACCCCCCCCAACCACCACAGGGAGACCAGCGGCAGCAGCACCTTCCAGCCAGAGGGGCAACTTCACCTCCCCAATATGGAATTTTTTCACCCTGCCATATGTGGAGTGCAAGTATACCACCTGCAACCAGTGCCGCAAGCAGCTCAGCAGAGGGAAGGAGCCCTCTGCTTTTGGCACCACCTCTCTGGTCAACCATCTTGCAGGGAAACACTTTCAGGAGCATGAGGAGTTTGTGAAGTTGATAAGAAGCTGGCAGTGGCAGTGGCAGACCCGCCACCACTGCGAAGCTGTCGGCAGCAGCCACCCGCCCTCCTCCACCTCCTCCAGCAGCACCAGCAGGAGTGCGTCAGCAACGTACTGCTCCTCCTCCCTCTGCAACTCCTGCCGGCTGCCGCCGACACTGAGGCCTGTTCTGGCAACAAGTCCTCAGTGGCTTCCTCTGCTCCCTCCACTGATTCCCGTGCCATCAAAAGGCGTCGCCAGACCCTGCTCAGCGACACCTTCCAGGGGGTGGTCAGGGTTCTGCCTCCCAGCAGCCGTCGCGTGCGTCAGCTGAACAGCTTGCTGGCACGGGCCATGTGCTCCCAACACCTGCCTTATTCCCTTGTGCAGGAGGGGAGCGACATGCGTGCACTCCTGATGTGTGCAGCCCCCGACTGGCCAATCCCCAGCCGACATTTTTTCTCACGCACGGCCATCCCTGCACTTTACCGCTCTGTGATGGCCAATGTCGGGAGAGGGCTGGAGCACGCGGTGGGTCAACGGGTCCACGTCACCATGGACTCGTGGAGCAGCCGGTTTGGGACAGGCCACTATCTGTCCTTCACCGAGCATTGGGTCAGCTTGGTGGAAGGGGGTGAGGATGGGGGAGCAGCATCGGGCACTGTCAGAGCAGCAGCAGCACCAACAACGCAGTGGGTGGTGCCACCATGCAGGGTCAGCGGAATTGCAGCAGGTTCCTCTGATCCGCTTCCATCCTCCGGCACACCCGCCCAAACCCCCCGCCTCAGCACCAGCGTGAAGCCCCGCCACTGCTAAGCGCTGCTGGAATTGGTCATCCTGGGGAAGACCAAACTGACGGCGAACCATGTCCTGGCCAAACTCCGAGAGCAGGAGAGGAATTGGCTGACCCCCAGAGGCCTCAGAGTCGGAGAGGTGGTGTCCGACAATGGGGCAAACCTGGTTGCTGCAATCAGCAGGGGAGACCTGGCCCACATCCCCTGCCTGGCGCACGTCCTGAACCTGGTAGTCCAAAAGTTCCTGCGGACCTACCAGGGGATGGACCGAGTCCTTGAGGCGGCAAGGAAGGTCGTGCGTCATTTCCGGCTCTCGCCTGCAGCCGTAGCGAGCCTTGAAGAGGTGCAGAAGGAGCTGCACCTGCCACAGCACCAGCTCATGATCGATGTTCCAACTCGCTGGAACTCCACCCTGGCGATGTTGGAGCATCTGGTTGAACAGTGGCAGGCTGTCAGCCAGTACCTTGCACGTGCAACAGTTGCCTCCATCACTGCAACTGGGTGTGCCGCTCCAACCTCCCGTCCATCATCTCCACAGAGGACTGGGGGCACATGCAGCAGGTGTGCTCAGTCCTGGCACCCTTCCTGCAGGCCACCAACATGGTCAGCAGGGACCATGCAATGGTGTGCGAGTGGGTCCCCTTGGTGTGTGTGCTGGACAGGGCCCTGTATGCACTGCTGGAAGAGGGAGCGGCAGCCTTGGACCAGCAGGAGCTGCAGGCAGCTTCACAGGCCACCTCTGAGGAGGAGGAGGGCTTGGAGTTGGTGGAGGTCCCTGACCTTTCTGCTGATGAGGGGGAGCAGAAGAGCGCAGCTGGACTGGTGCGGAGGTGGAGAGAGGATGAGGTGGAGGAGGCAGAGGAGGACAGCCCTGTCGGCTCTGGGGCTGCCGATGATGTGCCAACAGACGTGGCCAGACTCTTCCCAATGGCAGCGCACATGCTGAGGTGCCTGCGCAAGGACCCAAGGGTGATCCAGATGAAGCAGAGGGAGGACATCTTGATCTACATGATGCTGGACCCACGTCTGAAGGGGAAGCTCAGCCAGTTCCTGCCTGCAGGAGGAGACCGTGCGCAACAAATGAGGGATTTGCAGCTGACCCTTGTTGAGCGCTTGGAGGAAGCCTTCCCTCAGACATCCAACCCCACTGTCCAGCCAGCACAGAGGCAGGAGCAGGTGCCTGCATCCACCAGCAGCAAGCGCACCACAGACCTGCTGTCTCTGACCCAAGAGCTCTACATGAGTGTAGAGCTGCCAAGGACTAGAGAGGAGGTGCCTGCAGCAGCATCCTTCTCCAGTCACAGGCAGCGCTTGACCCGCATGGTGGCTGACTACATGGGGTCCTTCAGCGGGCTTGACAGCGTTGGCCCTGTTGATCCCATGGAGTATTGGGTCAAGCACCTGCCGATCTGGAGCGAGCTTGCGCAGTACGCCCTGGAAGTGCTCTCCTGCCCCCCTTCCAGCGTACTGTCAGAGCGTTGCTTCAGTGCAGCCGGTGGAGTCGTCACTGAGAAGCGATCTCGTCTGTCTCACAAGTCTGTGGACAGACTGACGTTTCTCAAAATGAACCAGGCTTGGGTGGAAGGCGAATTCCTGGCCCCTGTTGTCGGCGAGAGGGGGACATGAAGTGGCGCACACACATTACACCTGCTGCTGCTGCTGTTGTATTTATCCTGCTGTCTGTGTCTCCACTGCCAGGGAACACATTACAAGGTGCTGCTGCCCATGCGCCACCAGCTATTACGCTCAAAAATAGCTGCCTGTATTAATTTGAAAAAAAATAAATAAATTGTAATTATTTTAGAGGTGTCCGGGTTGAAAACTGTGCTGTCCCAATTGTGTATTGGACACAATGTGGGCTTCACGACCGCTGTCTGGAACCTCATGCTGTGTATTTATGGCCCTGGAACCACCGCTAGGAACCAGGGCCTATTATGTCTCGCTACCTGCCCCCCTGCCTGCTGCCAGTCTGCCACACACTCAACCTCCTCACGCTGCCTGCTGTTGTATTTCCTCCTGCTGTCTGTGTCTCCACTGCCAGGGAACACATTACAAGGTGCTGCTGCCCATGCGCCACCAGCTATTATGCTCAAAAATAGCTGCCTGCCCTGCATTATTTATTTTGAAAAAAAAAAATAATAGTTTAGAGGTGTCCGGGTTGAAAACTGTGCTGTCCCAATTGTGTATTGGACACAATGTGGGGTTCACGACCGCTGTCTGGAACCTTATGCTGTGTATTTACGGCCCTGGAACCACCGCTAGGAACCAGGGCCTATTATGTCTCGCTGCCTGCCCTCCTGCTGCCTGCTGCCAGTCTGCCACACACTCATCCTCCTCACGCTGCCTGCTGTTGTATTTCCTCCTGCTGTCTGTGTCTCCACTGCCAGGGAACACATTACAAGGTGCTGCTGCCCATGCGCCACCAGCTATTACGCTCAAAAATAGCTGCCTGCCCTGCATTATTTATTTTGAAAAAGAAAAAATTATTTTAGAGGTGTCCGGGTTGAAAACTGTGCTGTCCCAATTGTGTATTGGACACAATGTGGGCTTCACGACCGCTGTCTGGAACCTCATGCTGTGTATTTACGGCCCTGGAACCACCGCTAGGAACCAGGGCCTATTATGTCTCGCTGCCTGCCCTCCTGCTGCCTGCTACCAAATGCCAGTCTGCTACACACACTCATCCTCCTCACGCTGCCTGCTGTTGTATTTCCTCCTGCTGTCTGTGTCTCCACTGCCAGGGAACACATTACAAGGTGCTGCTGCCCATGCGCCACCAGCTATTACGCTCAAAATTAGCTGCCTGCCCTGCATTATTTATTTTGAAAAAAATTATTTTAGAGGTGTCCGGGTTGAAAACTGTGCTGTCCCAATTGTGTATTGGACACAATGTGGGCTTCACGACCGCTGTCTGGAACCTCATGCTGTTTATTTACAGCCCTGGTACCACCGCTAGGAACCAGGGCCTATTATGTCAGCAGTCACATCACACTGCCTGACACACACTACTCCTCCTCCTGTAGCTGCATTGAGCTTCTGCTGTCTGTGTGCTGCTACCACTGCCAGGGAGAACAGAATAAGAACTATTTTCTGCTGCCACCTGCCCACCCACTCTCCTACCGACAGCTATTACCACACACTACAAATAGCTGCAAGCCTGCAACTACTTCCTCCTCCTGCTGATGTCTGTGTTTTACCACCGCCAGGGTACACAGAAAAAGGCGCTGTGGCTTGCAATGTGCCACTACCTACCTATTATGCCATCAACACAAATATAACTATGGTGTTATTAAAATAAAATATTTCCACAAATGAAGTAAAAAAAAATATTACAAAAGAAAGGAAAACCAAGACACATAATATAATGATAGAGAAGAAGAGGAAGAAGAAGAAGAAGAAGATATAGAAGAAGATGAAGAAGATATAGAAGAAGAAGAAATAGAAGAAGAAGGAGATATAGAAGACGAAGAAGAAGAAGATATAGAATAAGAATAAGAAGAAGAAGAAGATATAGAAGAAGAAGAAGATATAGAAGAAGAAGGTATAGAAGAAGAAGAAGAAGAAGATATAGAAGAAGAAAAAGATAATTGAAGAAGATACAAGAAGTAGAAGATGAAGAAGATTCGAGTAGAAGAAGATATAGAAGATTTGCTGGCTCCCGATCACATGACCTAAATGGGGTTTGGGGACCAAGGGGGTCCCACGCTATCACTTTTGCAGGTGGGCCCTAGTAAGTCTAGTTAAGCCCCTGATCATGTACTTTTAATGTGTGTTTATAATTTAGCCTAGCCACTCCCCCAGGTTGTTCACGCCTCTTGGACTCATTTTCTCTGTTTTGTGTCCTGAGGGGTAGTTTGGGACGTCCAGGCCCCTGAGCGCAAGTGATTTAGTAAATAGTCCTTACAGTTTATTCCTGCCACCAGCAGACATCACCATGATAAGAAACAATGAATGAACCGTAGATTGCACGTAGCCAGTATAACCGTGTATGCAGTCACTGGATCTCTGTGTATACTTTCCTCTTCAGTATTTGCTGTATAACAGAATACAATGTAAATCAATATTTGCTCTGTGTCACCACCACCCTCTGGAGATTCTTTGTGCATTGCAAGGTACAGCCTGTCCGTTTATAAGCGTGACTATGACATAATAACCTCTGGCGGATTCGCTGTTGTCAGCATGGACAGAGATGTATACCAGCATCTGTATTATTAATATTGATGTTTTATGACATTAAAGAGGAACTTCAGCCTAAACAAACATACCATCATTCAGCTACATTAGTTATGTTAATTTTAAATAGATAGGTAATCTAATCTCTTACCCACCCGGTTTTAAAAGAACAGGCAAAGGTTTGTGATTTCATGGGGGCAGACATCTTTTTGGTTGAAAGAAGGTGGCAGGGAGCACGAGATACAGTTCCAACTGTCCTGTGTCCTGATCACCCCTACCAGCTGCTAGGCAACAAGAACAACATCATCAGAAATCCCATCATGCTTTGCACAGTATCGGGGGAAAATGCCTGGGCAGTTTTCTTTAATGGGGCGGAGCTTAGCTTCTGTGCAGTCAAAAATGAAGTTTGGATAAGAAAAACAAAGCTCTGATGCTGTGAAACTGTTAAGGAAACACCAAGCCTTTTCAGAGGTGCTGAGTATATTTTTAGTCTGGAGGTTCACTTTAACTAGGCCCTGCAGTGACATATAATAGAATGCAGTAAATGATTCAGGATAACCACTTTTATGGTAATTTTCCTGGTTTCAGCATCAGAAAAACCTACTTTATCTATATATTGCTGTATATTGATATGTAGCCCCGCCCTCCCGTGACGCTTAGCCTAGGTTGTTTAGCTATGCAGAATTCTCCTCCTAGAGGCTTGTGGGAGACCAGGCATTATTTTCACTGGCTTCAGAATTCTCAGTAACAAACATTCTGCACAGCTACACCTGACAAGACTGAAGATGTCGCCACCTTTGATACATTTCGAAATTGGTATACAGATCCCTTACTACCTGGGATGATATGTTCTGGGGGTCTCGTGTCCCCCCCTGCACACCGGGGCGGAGCTACAAACAGCCATTCAGATTTCACCCATTCAAGTCAATAGAAAAAATGTAAAAGGCTGCCATTCTCACAGTAATCAAGCCAGAGTCCCCACACTTGGCACAGTTGGTTACTTGGTGACCGAGGTTACAAATCCAGGAAAAGTGGGAGGAGCATTAAACAGCCAATCAAATTTCAACCAATCATTTTCAATGGGAAAATGTAAACTGCAGCCATTCTTACACTGTTAATGGCAAGGTTTTCAAACTTGGCACACTTGGCCAGTGAATGACTGGAATTAATATTCAGGAAAGTGGGTGGAGCTTACAACAGCCAATAAAAATTCACCTATTGATTTTCAAGGGGAATATTTAAACTGCTGCCATTCTTACACTTTTGATGGCAGAGGTTTCAAACTTTCTACAGATGACTGGGTGACGGGGGTTTAAAGGCAGTGCTTTACTGGGGACAGCCGTGTCACTCGACTGTTCTCTACAGAGGATCAGGTGCAATCTTCTGTCATAGGCTGATGCCTACGACAGGCGATCGCGGTGACTGGCTGGCAGGGGGAGGGAGGGCTGGGAAATAAAGAAAAAAATAGACACATTTGTTAAAAGAAAATACATAAATAAATAAAAAACATCCAGATTTGTTTAATTTCAGTGGTAAACTGCAGATTATTGATGCCAAGGACCCCAAAGCTCATAAACTTGGTCATTGAGTGACTGTAAGTCAAGGTTAGAAACAGTGGGAGCCAAAAACAGCTAACTTTTACATAGGAAAATATAAACTGCAGTCATTCTTACACTGTTAATGTCAGGCTTCTGCAACTTGACACAGTTGGTGACTGGGATTAATATTTAGGAAGGTAGGTGGAGCTTACAACAGCCAATCAAAATTTACCTATTTATTTTCAAGGGGAATATTTACACTGCTGCCATTCTTACGCTATTAATGGCAGAGGCCTCAAATCTGGTACAGTCTGTCATTGGGTGACTGGGGTTCAAATTCTGGAAAGCGGCGAAGCCACAAACAGCCAATCAGATTTCTTACACTGTTAATGACAGGGTTCTCAAACTGGACACAGTTGGCCACTGGGAGTGGGTGGAGCCAATTAAAATTCACCTATTGATTTTCAAGGGGAATATTTAAACTGTTGCCATTTTTACACTGTTAATGGCAGAGGCCTCAAACCTGCTACAGTCGGTCAATTAAATGACCGGGGTTCAATTTCTCTAAAGGGGGCAGAGCCACAAACGGCCAATCAGATTTCTTTGCTGGATAAACTGTTTCCATTCACACAATTTTGATGCCAAGAACCTGAAAGCTTGCAAACTTGGTCATTGAGTGACTGTGTGTCAAGGTTACAAAAAGTGGGTGGAGCCAAATTCAAAATTCACTAAGAAAATATAAACTGCAGCCATTCTTACACTGTTAATGGCAGGGTTCTTCACCTCCCTAGCGGTATGATTATTTCTAGATTTTATTGTCTAAAAGCGGTGCAATTTTTTCGCAAGCTTTTAGACTAGAGGTCCCCAAACTTTTTCGGTCAAGGGCCGGGCCAACATACTTCAGACTGCCAGGGTGCTGGAACATACATAAAATTATGTTTTAAAACATTACATTGAATCTAGGTATTGATTCCTCCCAGTCATGCCTGGAGAAGAACTCCCAGCAGCAGCCATTCAGTCATGCAGCCCCCCGAAGAACGTCTTTGTGCACCAGTGACGCATACCCAGGTGATAACCTGCAGTCCAGTTGGACAGCAGTGTCACCTGATGCAGAATTGAATTGGAAGCCAGCGAATGACTGCTCACTGGCTTCTACAGTATGTGGATAAGTGGTGCCAGCACTGCTATCCTATATGCGGGCTGCCGATATTTAAGGGTGCCGTGGGCCACATCTGTAAGTTATACATTTTGGTTTGAGGGGCCAGTGAAAGAGCCTCTGGGGGCCGCATTTGGGCCGCGGGCCTTAGTTTAAGGACCACTGTTTTAGACCCTAAAAGTCATATAGCTAGATAGATATGTGGCAGTCCTGCATATAACTCCCCTCCTCTGGATCCAGCTCAGGGTTACCGCTCTGAGCTGTGGATTTCCAGACCAAGCCTGACTCGAGGTTACCGCTAAGGAGGTTAAACTTTGCATAGTTGGCCACTGGGTGACTTGGATAAATATTCAGGAGTGGGGGAAGTCTACAATAGCCAATCAAAATTCATTTATTGATTTTCAAGGGGAATATTTAAATTGCTGTCATTCTTGCACTGTTAATGGCACAAGCCTCAAACCTGGTGACAAAAAAGGGGTGGAGCCACAAACAGCCAATCAGATTTGTTTCATTTCTATGGGAAAATTCAAATTATTGATGCCAAGGACCCAAAGCTCACAAACTTGGTTATTGACTTAACTGTTTGTGTGTTAGGGTTAGAAAAACACATACCCGGGCAACGCCAGGTCATCACCTAGTAATCTATAAATTAATATAGTAAAAAAAAAAAAAAAAAAGCAATTTTATTCATGACATTTTCACTACAGTTCCTCTTCTAGGTCAACTTGCAGGAATTACCTAGGTTTTTTTAAGTAAATGCATTTAATTATACAGATTTGTCCATCGGGCGCAACACAGGGACATTAGAGGAGGATAGATGGAAGGCAGAGGGGGGAGGGGGGGGGGGGGGTTACTTTCAAAGCAGTGACTTTTATGCCTAATAGGGCATATTACACCTTTGTGAGGTGCCTATATACTGTACAAAGGTGAACCACCATCACTGACAACCAGTAAAGAAACTACAGAAACCAACATGAGTGCCGTTTAACCACTGTATCCTACCTCCGTAGAACCAATATACAGTGGGATGCGAAACTTTGGGCAACCTTGTTAATTGCCATAAATCGTTGGTTGTTATAATAAACAATGTCAGTTAAATATATCATATAGGAGACAGACACAGCGATATTTGAGAAGTGAAATTAAGTTTATTGGATTTACAGAAAGTGTGCAATAATGGTTTAAACAAAATTAGGCGGGTGCATGAATTTGGGCACCACAAAAAAGAAATTAAATCAATATTTAGTAGATCCTCCTTTTGCATAAATTACAGCCTCTAGGCGCTTGCCGTAGGTTCCAATAAGAGTCTGGATTCTTGTTGAAGGTATTTTGGACCATTCCTCTTTACAAAAAAATTCTAGTTCATTCAGGTTTGATGGCTTCCGAGCATGGACAGCTCTCTTTAACTCACACCACAGATTTTCAATTATATTCAGGTCTGGGGACTGAGATGGCCATTCCAGAATGTTGTACCTGTTCCTCTGCATGAATGCCTTAGTGGATTTTGAGCAGTGTTTAGGGTCGTTGTCTTGTTGAAAGATCCAGCCCCGGCGCAGCTTCAGCTTTGTCACGGATTCCTGGACATTGGTCTCCAGAATCTGCTGATATTGAGTGGAATCCATGCGTCCCTCAATTTTGACAAGATTCCCAGTCCCTGCACTGGCCACACAGCCCCACAGCCTGATGAAACCACCACCGAATTTTACTGTAGGTAGCAGGTGTTTTTCTTGGAATGCTGTGTTATGTTTCCTCCATGCATAACACTTCTTGTTATGCCCAAATAACTCCATTTTAGTTTCATCAGTCCACAGCACTTTATTCCAAAATTAAGCTGGCTAGTCCAAATGTGCTTTAGCATACCTCAATCGGCTCTGTTTGTGCTGTGGGCGGAGAAAAGGCTTTCTCTGCACCACTCTCACATTCAGCATCTCCTTGTGCAACGTGTGCTAAATGGTTGAACGATGCACAGTGACAACAAGATGATGTTGTAGGTCTTTGATGCTGCTCTGCGGGTTGACTCTGACCGTTCTCACCATTCGTTGCTTCTGTCTATCTGAGATTTTACTTGGTCTGCCACTTTGAGCCTTAAGGTGAACTGAGCCTGTGGGCTTCCATTTCCTCAATATGTTCCTAACTGTGGAAACAGATAGCTGAAATCTCTGAGACAGCTTTCTGTATCCTTCCCCTAAACCATGATGGTGAACAATCTTTGTCTTCAGGTCATTTGAGAGTTGTTTTGAGACCCCCATGTTGCTACTCTTCAGAGAAAATTAAAAGAGGAGGGAAACTTATAATTGACCCCCTTAAATACTCTTTCTTATAACTGGATTCACCTGTGCATGTAGGTCAGGGGCCACTGAGCTTACCAAGCCAATTTGAGTTGCAATAATTAGTTCTAAAGCAGGGGTGCCCACAGTTTTTGGGCTCACGAGCTACTTTAAAATTCGCCGAGGCCAGGAGATCTACCGACGTTTTAAATGCACCCCCCCCCCCCCCCCGAACGGTAGTTAGGTATAGGTCCCCTCAGTACAGGTTAGCTAGGTATAGGTCCCCTCAGTACAGGTTAGCTAGGTATAGGTCCCCTCAGTACAGGTTAGTCAGGTATAGGTCCCCTCAGTACAGGTTAGCTAGGTATAGGTCCCCTCAGTACAGGTTAGCTAGGTATAGGTTCCCTCAGTACAGGTTAGCCAGGTATAGGTCCCCTCAGTACAGGTTAGCTAGGTATAGGTCCCCTCAGTACAGGTTAGCTAGGTATAGGTCCCCTCAGTACAGGTTAGTCAGGTATAGGTCCCCTCAGTACAGGTTAGCTAGGTATAGGTCCCCTCAGTACAGGTTAGCTAGGTATAGGTTCCCTCAGTACAGGTTAGCTAGGTATAGGTCCCCTCAGTACAGGTTAGCTAGGTATAGGTCCCCTCAGTACAGGTTAGCTAGGTGTAGGTCCGCTCAGTACAGGTTAGATAGGTGTAGGTCCCCTCAGTACAGGTTAGCCAGGTATAGGTCCCCTCAGTACAGGTTAGCTAGGTATAGGTCCCCTCAGTACAGGTTAGCTAGGTATAGGTTCCCTCAGTACAGGTTAGCTAGGTATAGGTCCCCTCAGTACAGGTTAGCTAGGTATAGGTCCCCTCAGTACAGGTTAGCTAGGTATATGTGCCTTCAGTACAGGTTAGCTAGGTATAGGTCCCCTCAGTACAGGTTAGCTAGGTATAGGTCCCCTCAGTACAGGTTAGCTAGGTATAGGTCCCCTCAGTACAGGTTAGCTAGGTATAGGTCCCCTCAGTACAGGTTAGCTAGGTAATGGTCCCCTCAGTACAGGTTAGCTAGGTATAGGTCCCCTCAGTACAGGTTAGCTAGGTATAGGTCCCCTCAGTACAGGTTAGCTAGGTATAGGTTCCCTCAGTACAGGTTAGCTAGGTATAGGTTCCCTCAGTACAGGTTAGCTAGGTATAGGTCCCCTCAATACAGGTTAGCTAGGTATAGGTTCCCTCAGTACAGGTTAGCTAGGTATAGGTCCCCTCAGTACAGGTTAGCTAGGTATAGGTCCCCTCAGTACAGGTTAGCTAGGTATAGGTCCCCTCAGTACAGGTTAGCTAGGTAATGGTCCCCTCAGTACAGGTTAGCTAGGTATAGGTCCCCTCAGTACAGGTTAGCTAGGTATAGGTCCCCTCAGTACAGGTTAGCTAGGTATAGGTTCCCTCAGTACAGGTTAGCTAGGTATAGGTTCCCTCAGTACAGGTTAGCCAGGTATAGGTCCCCTCAGTACAGGTTAGCTAGGTATAGGTCCCCTCAGTACAGGTTAGCTAGGTATAGGTCCCCTCAGTACAGGTTAGTCAGGTATAGGTCCCCTCAGTACAGGTTAGCTAGGTATAGGTCCCCTCAGTACAGGTTAGCTAGGTATAGGTTCCCTCAGTACAGGTTAGCTAGGTATAGGTCCCCTCAGTACAGGTTAGCTAGGTATAGGTCCCCTCAGTACAGGTTAGCTAGGTGTAGGTCCGCTCAGTACAGGTTAGATAGGTGTAGGTCCCCTTAGTACAGGTTAGCCAGGTATAGGTCCCCTCAGTACAGGTTAGCTAGGTATAGGTCCCCTCAGTACAGGTTAGCTAGGTATAGGTTCCCTCAGTACAGGTTAGCTAGGTATAGGTCCCCTCAGTACAGGTTAGCTAGGTATAGGTCCCCTCAGTACAGGTTAGCTAGGTATATGTGCCTTCAGTACAGGTTAGCTAGGTATAGGTCCCCTCAGTACAGGTTAGCTAGGTATAGGTCCCCTCAGTACAGGTTAGCTAGGTATAGGTCCCCTCAGTACAGGTTAGCTAGGTATAGGTCCCCTCAGTACAGGTTAGCTAGGTAATGGTCCCCTCAGTACAGGTTAGCTAGGTATAGGTCCCCTCAGTACAGGTTAGCTAGGTATAGGTCCCCTCAGTACAGGTTAGCTAGGTATAGGTTCCCTCAGTACAGGTTAGCTAGGTATAGGTTCCCTCAGTACAGGTTAGCTAGGTATAGGTCCCCTCAATACAGGTTAGCTAGGTATAGGTTCCCTCAGTACAGGTTAGCTAGGTATAGGTCCCCTCAGTACAGGTTAGCTAAGTATAGGTTCCCTCAGTACAGGTTAGCTAGGTATAGGTCCCCTCAGTACAGGTTAGCTAGGTATAGGTCCCCTCAGTTCAGGTTAGCTAGGTATAGGTCCCCTCAGTACAGGTTAGCTAGGTATAGGTCCCCTCAGTACAGGTTAGCTAGGTATATGTGCCTTCAGTACAGGTTAGCTAGATATAGGTCCCCTCAGTACAGGTTAGCTAGGTAAAGGTCCCCTCAGTACAGGTTAGCTAGGTATAGGTTCCCTCAGTACAGGTTAGCTAGGTATAGGTCACCTTAGTACATGTTAGCTAGGTATAGGTCCCCTCAGTACAGGTTAGCTAGGTATAGGTCCCCTCAGTACAGGTTAGCTAGGTATAGGTCCCCTCAGTACAGGTTAGCTAGGTATATGTGCCTTCAGTACAGGTTAGCTAGGTATAGGTCCCCTCAGTACAGGTTAGCTAGGTATAGGTCCCCTCAGTACAGGTTAGCTAGGTATAGGTTCCCTCAGTACAGGTTAGCTAGGTATAGGTCACCTTAGTACAGGTTAGCTAGGTATAGGTCCCCTCAGTACAGGTTAGCTAGGTATAGGTCCCCTCAGTACAGGTTAGCTAGGTATAGGTCCCCTCAGTACAGGTTAGCTAGGTATATGTGCCTTCAGTACATGTTAGCTAGGTATAGGTCCCCTCAGTACAGGTTAGCTAGGTATAGGTCCCCTCAGTACAGGTTAGCTAGGTATAGGTCCCCTCAGTACAGGTTAGCTAGGTATCGGTCCCCTCAGTACAGGTTAGCTAGGTATAGGTCCCCTCAGTACAGGTTAGCTAGGTATAGGGCGGGCACATGTAATCACTTACCTCCCTTCAACTGTGGGGTCTGCGGCTTGTCATCTCCCCATACAGGCCATGTGCAGCAGCAATGCGGGCAGCCATGACACCTCGTGCGCGCAGCCTACATCACAGCGGAGATCACATCACCAGGCTGCTGAGGGAGCGCTCCAGCGGCCAGTGTGAGAGGAGGCGGAAGTGTTGCCTCCAGCGCGCCCCCAGCCATGACACTGCCGCCCTTGGCCTCTCAGCCGCGCCTCTCTCCTCTCCTGAACAAATCAGCGGCCTGGAGGCTACGATCTTCCAATCAGGCGGTCGCGATCTACCGGTAGATCGCGATCGACCTATTGGGCAGCCCTGTTCTAAAGGTTTTGGAATCAATAGAATGACAATAGTGCCCAAATGTATGCACCTGCCTAATTTTGTTTAAAACAATTATTGCACACTTTCTGTAAATCCAATAACTTTCATTTAACTTCTCAAATATCACTGTGTGTGTCTCCTATATGATATATTTAACTGTCATGTTTTATCGTAAAACGATTTATACAGGAAAATCATGATGATTATCAAGGTTGCCCAAACTTTCACATCCCACTGTATATATATACTAGTACTTAGGTTCTCAATGTGTGGTACGCGTACCCCAGGGGGTACTTCTGATGGTTCCAGCGGGAATTCGGGCTTGATATACTTAACAAAGAATAACAAATTTATTTAAACAGCACCAAATTAGTGTTTTAGCTAATTAAAAGCAATAGTAAATGCTTGGAAATAGTTTAGAACCAATTATCATGTACTACAATTAAATATATATTTGTGTAGGAGTACTTGTGATAATGGTTACTATGCTAGGGGGTACTTGGTGAGTACTGGGTTTTAAAAGGGGTACATACCAATAAAATGTTGAGAAACACCTAAGCCCGTTACAATAACGGGCTCTAGGCCTCCCTCACAACCGCCCTACCCTTTCGCCCCTGTCACCACGACGTCAGCCCGTGCGCGCACACGCCTGCCCCGTCCTCCTCCTGCCCCAACGGCCACCCGTGTGCCACACATGCGCAGTAGCGCAAAGGCACGGACAGCGGGACAGGGGAAGACGCAGGGACACAGGCGGTTTATTGTATAGGATAACCACCAGTTGATTGGTCTCTCGGCAAGTACAGTGTTAATGATGTATATTGACATTCTCTTTTTTTGTTTTTGTAGATTGATGCCTTGAGCACATATTGCCTTGATAAAGGGACCCTGCATGGTCCAGAAACATTGGCTTTTACCTTTTATACATTTACAATAAAGTATCGCATGGGATGTGCCAGCCTTCACTTTCATATGTTCTGTAGGGGCGTCATCCCCTTTCTTAAAGAAAACCTGAACTGAAAATGAAAAGTCAAAATAAACATACACAAGTCATACTTACCTCCTGTGTAGTCTACTTCTCAATCTCTTTTTCCTCTCCTGCGTCCTGTTTGTCCACTGTGATCAATGGAATTCTCCGTCCTCCATTTTGAATATGGCCATTATACCATAACAGCTTTCTGGTCAGCACACAGTTAAACTGTAACATCGCCCACTTGAGCCATAGGGAAACATGGACACATCAGTTCTCCTCTCAGCTGTAACTGACAGCAACTGATATATAACTGACAGCAACTGATATATTTCAGTTCTGACAAAATGTTGTCAGAACTGGAAGGGATCATTGTCAGAAGAAAATGGTGAGCTTCTGAGAGGAACTGATGGCAAGGTAACTATTTAATGTTCATTAGAAGTTACCTCATGTGTTTATTTTAAATAATTTTACTCAGTACAGGTTCTCTTTAAGTAGCAGCACTCCAAAAAAAACCTAAAGGTTCTACTGCAATAGTGTGTGAGAGACAACCTACCTGACACAGATATTCCACCCCTTCTCAGCCCTGTGCTCTTCCATCTAAGAAAACCATCAATTCATGTTACAATGTTCATCCAGGGGCGTAGCAATAGGGGTTGCAGAGGTTGCGACCGCATCGGGGCCCTTGGGCCAGAGGGGCCCCGAAGGGCCATCCCTCAACTACAGTATTAGCTTTCTATTGGTCCTGTGGTCATAATTATAACTTCTATAGATGCCTTGAATAGTGGTAATCATTAACAAGCTGTTCCCCATCCCTTTCTTACATCTCTGACACTGTAGTTGCCATTGGCAGGTTTTGGTGCGCCATATCAATTGTTATGTATAGAGTGCTTGGGGGGCCCCACTGTAAAACTTGCATCGGGGCCCACAGCTCCTTAGCTACGCCACTGTGTTCATCTATTCCTCCTGGTCCCCAACCAACAGATGGGGACGATTTGTCAAGTATTAATAAAAGTGTTGCTATAAAAGTGGCCTACATTAACGTAAACTTGTTCATAGCATTATGACCTTTTATTGCTGGCTGCTGCCATCTAGAGGACAAGAGTGGAAATTACAACATTGTGCTGTTCCACTGCAGAAGTCCAATAAAGACGTTCATTTTATCTCAAGTGCTGATGTTACCATTATCTCATGATAATTCGTTTCATGAAATTATATGAAGAACAAGCAGCTACTTTTCATGTTGAGTTTTATGAGTTTGATTTTGAGTGGATGGTTAGCTTGTCTCTTGTGATTTGTATGCAGAGACGGGACAAGGTCCTTCAGCACCCAAGGCTGAGACAGCAAAGTGCGCCCCTCTATCCCTCCCACCCCAGCAATCACACACTGACTAATAGGTGACCCAGGGCCCCCAACCTCCCCAACACCTTAATCTCTAGTTATCTGGCTTGCAGTCACTGTCCTGTATCCCCTTTTCTTATTTCTTTCTGCTTCAAACACAATTGGGAATGACAGCTGAATGAATTGTGCGCCCCCTCCTACACTGCGCCCTGAGGCTGGAGCCTCTTCAGCCTCTGCCTCGGCCCGGCCCTGTTTGTATGTACTGTAATTACTGTATTTTCTGGAATAGTCTCTCTGATGCTAGATGGCCTTTTGTAATGACAGTTCTTTCTACATAGCTCTGGGATGACAACCATGGAGAAAAAGTGATACAGTTACAGTAAACTATTGATTCATCTTACAAATGAGAAAAGATAGGGTTGTTTGTAGGCACAGGCTGGCTGGGCCTATACCTGGAGCGTCACCAGTTCAAAGAGTGCTCTTTTGATACTGCTTAATTTTCTCAACATGTGGCCCCTGGTTTACATGCTGAATGGCGACAACCAGAGCTGGATCATCAGGCCCAGACTGGCCAGGGGGGAAGGGGGGCAATCTCACCCCAGGCCGCCTTTCATTCAGTGATTTAGGGCTGGTCCAGTGTCTGGTGTATTCAGGTTTGTTGATGTAAGGCAATGTGAAACACTAGGCTAGGTGATAAAAGTGCAATTAGAGGACAGGCAAGTTGGTAAATATACACAGCATGATGCAGAGGTTGCCTGGAGGGTCCGTGGGAAAATATCTGTCTGGTCTCTCACCTATGTTATGACTGCATGTGTGGATAAGATGTTATACAAGTTGAAAAGTTTTGACAGTCCCTAGACTCCAGGAGGGATGCTTTCTGACTTGTGTTAGAGACTGGCAGGGAGTTAGAAGTCCAATTACAGGCAAGTAGCCTCTGTGTGATGTGGCTGCAATACAGATAAGCTCTCTGCTCCATCTCAGGCTATTCTCAATTTCTCTCCACTCCTCTTCTCTCTGGGCTAGTACACGCCAAAATCACAATAGCAATAGATTTTTGAATGAATCGCTCAAAAAAATGCTACATGCAGTGTGTTTGTGATTTTGAAAAATTCACAACGCTGCTGTGGGAACACCCTCATAGGGTAACATTAGCCATGCGCTTTTCAAATCACTGTCGATTTGAAAACCGCTCAGAAGCCCTCTTGGTGTGCACCAGCCCTCCCTTATTCACCTTTGTCTCCTTCTTTCCCTAGTGCTGGCTGGCTGTGTCTTCTTGTCATACAGGAAAGCTAAATAAAAAGTGCAATCCTGGTGAGGCAAATTATTATTATTTAGTATTTATATAGCGCCGCCATATTCCACAGTGAGGGATTAGTAGAGATGGTGGCGAAGGGGAGGACATTAGTGTGTGGGGGAGGAATGAGCTTTGGGGAATTAAAGTGGCCACATCTGTTGACTCGACAGCCGATCGACCGACGGTTTTGATATTATCGAATCAGATAAAAATTTTGGGTGGAAATTGGTTGTATCAATCTGAGATGTTGAGAAATCTCGGTTGTCAGACGCGATAATCACGGCATGCGATTACCACAAATGAAAGACACAACGTAAACACCGGCCATTGTCCCTCAAAATGTATTATGTACCCCCAGTGCCTGTACTTTACCTGTCACACTGTCCCTATAGTGTTCTTTCTGTATTTCCGCTTTGGCGCTCCACGTGACTACTGCCATATACGATGTGGGGTGTGTGTGACGTCCTTTGGGCTGGGGCTGCCATGATAACGGGCCTCTAATTTGTGTTTCCCCCCAGGCCAAAAGGTCCCAGTCCTCCCCTGTGGATCATTCACTAGACAACCTTGGGAGATGTTAAGGGCGTGGTGGGTGCTAATCACCATCCTCCATTACTGCACTTACTGAAAAGGGGGTGGAGTTTAAACTGATCCGTTTCTTAGGGCTGCAATCACAGCTAAATACTTCTCTGTTGTCTCCTAACTTGTGAGCGATGTGACTGTCTGCTGTATGGTCCAGCAAGACACAACGTAGGCGTCAGTGTCAACAGGTGGGACCTGAGCTTTTCCTACACTTCACCTAACAAAAACCTTAGGAGAGAAAGTAAATTAAATAAGAGCCATGGGCCCATATGCAGTTAACTTTTTCTCCCGAGTTATCTCCAATGATATATTTATCTTTAAAATTATTTGTAAGCATTTTACAATTGAAAACAGAATACATTTTATAGCACTTTTTCACCAACTTTTGGGTACTTTTTTAAAATGCTGAAAAGTTAAGAAAAGATGAAAGTTATCTCCTAGGCTAGGAGATAACTCAGGTTAAAATGTTCATTGCATATGGGCCATTGTGCGATTAGCTGAAACTACATCGTGCTGTGTCCAAGTTCAGCTGCAACCACACTCATATATGACTCCATGTGACAGGCGCCTCTGCACTGCCTGTGCCTACTGCTAGCAACCTCCAAGTTGGTACATCAGAAAAGCTTAGCTGACAGTCAGAGTATACCACCTTCAGCTGCCCATATAAATTGGGCCTAATAAGGTCAATATGTGTTGAAGAGAAGCCAAGGCGAAAAGGGAGTAAGGGCCCATTCACACTTGAGCGTTTTGCCGGCGATTTCGGCAAAACGCTCAACCGCTAGCACTTCTCAAAGCGTTGGGGTAAAAAAAAGTCTATGGGCCTGTTCTCATTTGCCCAAAACCGCTAAACGCAAACGCGTAGCCTGCACCATTTTCAGGCAATTTCCCGGCGATCGCATCTGACTGCTATAGAAGCGCAAAACGTGATCGCTAAAAAAATTGCCAGGTTTTTAATCGGCAAAAACCGCCAGAGCAAAATCGCTAGTGTTTTGCGATCAGCAAGTGTGAATGGGCCCTAAGAAAAGATACTTACCTAAAAAGAGGGAAAACTGGATCCTATAGAGGGCTTCATGGGTCCTTCTTGCTCTTGCCGCTGCAACCCTCCTTAACATTGGGGTCTTTTCTGGCACGAGCGGCTGTACTGCACCTGCGCAGTAGCACTGAGCCACTCATGCATGAGCTCCTCTGGCTTACTATGCAGGCTTGACCACACTTGTGCCTGAAGAGGAATATGGCTCGAATGCGATTGCCGACAAGCCCTTGTCTATAATTTTCAGGGTATACATGTTCAGCCACCGGACCTGAGGATGGCATCGAAAGCCTCTGTAGGATCCAGAGGCTTTCCTCTTCTAAAGGTGCGTACACACATGCGACTATAGTCGTTTGAAACGATCGTTCCCCAATCCTTTCAAACGACAATCGTTTGAAAAAAAGCAGCCAACGACCATGAAGTCTAACAACGGACGAGCTAGATCGTTCAAAACGAATGATCTAGCTTGGCGGATTTTTCCCAACGACGATCGTTTGCAAAAGTAGTACATCGTTGGAAACGATTGTTCATACTAGGCTTGACATGCGCATTTCACTATTTCTCCATGGAACTTTTCATTTTTATGCGCAGGCGCAGTAGTTACTTTTACGTGATGTAACGTTCGTTCTAACGATCTGATCGTTACACACCTTTTAAAACTGACTTTACTTAGGTCGTTCTTTCATCAATTAAAAGTTTGTTCGTCGTTGACAACAAACGATCGTGGTCGCATGTGTGTACGTAGCTTTAGGTATGTCTTTTCATACCAGAGGGTCACCTTGGATACACTTCATGTTTATTTCAGAGTCCCTTCAATTTTTATTAACTTCAGTGGCTGTGCTGTGTGTAGGGTGCTTATTCTTAAAGAGGAACTTCAGCCTAAACAAACATACTGTCATTAAAGAGACACTGAAGCAAAAAAAAAATGATTATATTATGATTTGTATGTGTAGCACAGCTAAGAAATAAAACATTAAGATCAGAAACATCAGTGTAATTGTTTCCAGTACAGGAAGAGTTGAGAAACTCCAGTTGTTATCTCTATGCAAACAAGCCATTAAGCTCTCCGCCTAAGTTAGTCGTGGAGAGGGCTGTTATTTGACTTATTATCTCAACTGTTCCTAGACTATTTACTTTTCCTCTGCTAGAGGGGAGGTCATTAATTCACAGACTGCTCTGAAAGACTCATTTTGAATGGTGAGTGTTGTGTAATCTGCACATATTATAGAATGATGCAATGTTAGAAAAAACACTATATGCCTGAAAATAAAAGTATGAGAATATTTTCTTTGCTGCTAATCTTCTAGTAATTATTCATAGTACACAACCAATTCACTATATCATATATTTTTTTTCGCTTCAGTGTCTCTTTAAGTTACATTAGTTATGTTAATTAAAATAGGTAATATAATCTCTTACCCACTCTGTTTTAAAAGAACAGGCAAATGTTTGTGATTTCATGGGGGCAGCCATCTTTTTGGTTGAAAGGAGGGGACAGGGAGCATGAGACACAGTTCCAACTGTCCTGGGTGCTGATCACCCCTCCCAGTTGCTAGGCAATGTGAATAACAACATAGGAAATCCCTTCATGCTTTGCACAGCATCAGGGGAAAAAAGCCCAGGCAGTTTTCTCTGATGGGTGGAGGTTTAGCTAAAAATGATGCATTGGTAAGAAAAACAAAGTTCTGATGTTATGAAACTGTTAAAGAAACACCAAGCCTTTTCAGTTCTGCTGAGTAGATTTTTAGTCCGGAGGTTCACTTTAATTTGACTTTAGTTTTACTTCAGCCTGTTGTTGTGATAGAATTCTCATTAGCCCGGACTGGATGCCAGCCCTGCTACCAAATGTTCTCTGCAGAACTTTCATACATGACTCACACATTCTTCCGAACTCCCGATACAAAGCTGCCTGTTACACAGCCGTCACCAACAGCTGAAGCGGAAGCCCAGAAATGCCACTCTTGTTTCCTGACCCTCACTGTGAGCAAGAGGATGGGAGTGTAAGAAAACACTTGCAGGCTTATCTGTTCCATGACATGCCGGAGACATGGCCTCATCCCTGCCTGTGTGCAGAATTATTATTTCACAACTGGAACATCCACAGCTGGCTGCACAGAGACAAAGCGTTACGCAGGGATTCGCTGTATCCAAGTGCAGCTGGAACTAGTTCAGTAGCTTAAAGCGGACCCAAACCAAACATTTTTTTAAATTCAAAATATTTAGTTGCACCACTCTGACAACATACAAAGATAAATAAACACTCCTTCAAGCCTATGAGCATTTCAGTGCATGCTTTTCACCCTTCTCTTTTCATAACTAGGGTTATACAGGTGGCAGCCATTAGCAATTCCTCCTTTGCCGGACACCTCCTATTCCACTAGTCTGCTGGATTCTGTCCCGGCAATATGAAAGGAAGGGAGGAGTTCCTCCAATAAATGTAAAATATTTTATATTTGTCATCATGCAGCTGAAAAAAGGCTGCTATTATTATATTTTAGAAGATAATTTTATTTCTGAAATCTTGTATTTTTAATTTGGGTCCACTTTAACCACTTAAAGTGAACTAGAGACAAAGCACCCTCATGTATTTTACCATATATATATATCAATGGGGACATTAAACACCTACCCTGCTCGGTTTCATTTTTAACTGTTCAGCTTGCTTCTTATCAGCCCTGATAAAATCCCCGACTGAGCATTCAGTCTGGCTTTGCTCAGGAATTTTTATAGCCGAGTGTGTTCTCTGGTGTCTTTTCAAGTCCCAGCCTGCCCCCTTGTGGCTCTGCTCAGGAATCATTAAAGCCGAGGCAAGCTGAACAGTTAAAAATGAAACAGAGAGCAGGGTATGTGTTTTCTCTAATGTTCCCACTGATATATATGGTAAAATACATGAGGGTGCTTCATCTCTGGTTCACTTTAAGGACCGTAGGCTTACACCCCCCTAGTGACCAGGCTATTTTTTACTAATTGGTGCTCTGCAGCTTTAAGAGCTCGCTGCAGAGCACTAATCTTAGCACATGAATAACTTCCCCCACCCCCGGTTTTTCTGCCCACCAACGGAGATTTCTGTTGGTGGGTTCTGATAGCTTCTGCAGACAGTGTTTTTTTTTAATGCTTTTTTTTTTTAAATCTTTCCCTCCCCCTGCCAGCCAATCACAGCGATCGGCTCTCGTAGACATCAGCCTATGAGCGCCGATCGCTCTCTGAGTCTCCCAGGGTAGCAACCGAGCGTCGGGGTTGTCCCCAGTACAGCGCTGCCATAGATCGCATTGCTGTACAATGTAAACACTGCGCTTTTGCAGTCTAACAGTCCCCTAGCGGCGATCACAATCCCCGCCCCCAGGACTTCTCGCCAATTGGTGGTTAAAGCCATCCTGCACAAGTCCTGGCGGCGCTAATTATTATTCCCCCTCCAGGCCGCCATGGCTAGTGAGGGAGAGATGTATTTGAGCTTCCAGATATGGCTGCTGGCCGAATTACAGTGTTTTTAGAGTAATTTGTGCTCCGTCTTTTGACAGTGCCCAAATAACTTGCTGAGCATTGCAGTAGCCGTAATTCCTATTACAGCCTATGGTGGCGCCAGCTGTGTCCAAATCTCTTGCGCTGTTTTTACAGCGTTGCTGCAGCTTCTTTGCAAGAGTAACTATATTTAAGCTGCTGGGATATTTGGGTGCAGGGTAAAGCCATTAAACAGCTCACCCTGCTCTTGCAAAAGTCCCAGCGGCATTAATTACTATTCCCCATCCAGGTTGGATAATGGGGAAAGATGTAACTTGTCCGCCAGAGTGGCAGTCACAGCCCTTTGTCTTACTCTAATCACTAGAGGTTGGTAGCGGAGTGGCCTGCTGTACCGTAAAGAAGGTTTCGGGCAGGTAAGAGGCGCTCCTCTTAGTATGGCGCTGCAAAGGCTTGTCTCGCTCAGTGACAGTATCTAGGCTGGGTGGCTCTTAGTGTAAAGTTGAACTTAGGCTAGTTGAAGTGTTAGAAAAACAGGGTGCAATCTGTCCTGCCTGCCAATAGTGATTGGCTTTGGCTCACCCATGAGAATTCAGGCAAAATGTACTTGGATTAATGGATGTTGCAATCTTCCTTTCTGCAAATTGTAAAAATAACCTTACTTCCACAGCTTATATATTTATGACATTCAACACCTGCTCCAGACTAAATGGTTATCTGTGCCTCTAACACCTCTAGATATTAGTGTGTTTACACTATACAGTTACATCCAGGCCAAGCAGCAAGTCACTGCTGTCGACTGCCTACACCTTTAGAGAAACCGTACCATAAAAAGATACTGATCTTCTGAAACCAGATCAGATGTGTGCGATTGGTCTTTGTAAGGAAAATCCACCCACGGCTTTTCCTTGCAAATGACTTCCTGAGATCAGGTACCCTTGTCTTCACAAAAGAGCTTTCTTAAAGCCTTAAAGGGTACCTGTAGCCACATATAAAAAAAGTTACATACTCTCCTGAAAAGGAAGCCACTTGATCCTACAGAGCTACCCAGTTCTCTCGGTCTTCTTGTTGCTCTGCTGCCTCTTTTCAAACTTCCCGCATCTTCGGGTCTCCTCTGAAGGCTTTCGGGTACTCAGGAGACTTAAAGGCTACTTGGACGGGTTGCAGCAACAGGGGCCCATCGTTGGAATGATGACATGCAGAGAGGACCGGGGGAAGGCCCTAAGGAATCGAGAAGCTTCCCTTTTCTTAGGCGGGGATGTACTTTTTTTTTTTGTTTACAAAAACAACCAAGGTGTCTTGTGGCATAATGAGATAGACGTGTATGTACAAGTGCCAAGCACACAATTAACTATGCTGTGATCCTTTCTTTCTTCCTCTGCCCGAAAGAGTTCAAAATCAGGTATGCAAATTAGTTTCTGTCTGGGTCTGTATCGGGTCAGACTAGAACATAACCCTCAGTGATAAAAAATTGAAGCCATAAGACACATTCCTGACAGTAAATGGCTTCAGAGAGCAGAAAAGATATAAAAAAAAAGGCAAATAGTTTATAGATTTGAGCTCTCACATACTTCAATGAATGTGTCATTAAGAAGAGGTCATAAAACAATAAAAATTAAAAAGTAGATTTAAAGATAAAAAAAAAAAGACTAAAAAAAGTCATTTTAGAAGGAGGAGGATAGATAAAACTGTTTATCTGCTTTATTTATTTTCACCTCGGATGTGCTTTAAGGGAAAAAAAAAGTGTCTACTGGTATCCTTAAGATGAACAATAAGGACAAAGTGGAGTAAAAAAAAAAAAAAAAAAAAAAAAGAGAGACATAGCCCAATAGGAATAGCGCAACAACCAGTTCTCCCAAAATAAAAAAACAAAAGCAATCATAAGTTTTCTTTTTTGTTTTATTTTAAACACAAATACATTTACAGCATGCAGAAAGTCGGATGTCAATGGTGCTTTACCTGTCCAGTGTTAATGTGTGAATGTATTGGAAATAAACTGAGACATTTTACTGGTATACGTGTTAAGGTCAAATGATGGCCAATAACTTTTTAAATAAAATAACTTAATAAATCGTCATGAATAAATATGGCATGTTTGCTACCCCCAGAAATGTTCCTGGAGATGTGCGAGACGGGAATAGAGCAAAGTAGTGTTTTATGTAGGAAATATGAAATGGGGATTAAGATCCTAAAAGTTAAAAGAGAACTCCACACAAGACATACAATGCTCCAATGTGTCTGGAACAGCTAATCAAAGTGTCTCTTTTTCCTCCATTTAGAAGAAAAATTAACATTGGGCCAGTGGTGGATACAGCTGTCTCTGGGCCTTCTCTACTGAAACACCTCCAGAGACTTCAAGGCATCGCCCATGAGGACAGCATCAGTGATCAAATGAGGCTCAGTTAGAGAAAACCTGAAGTGGAAGAAAACTTATGATATAATGAATTGTATGCGTAGTACAGATAATCAATGGAACATTACTAGCAAAGAAGAGTGTCATTTTTAATTTTCAGTTTTTATTATTTTTTAATAACGTTGCATCATTCTCTCACAGTTGCATTTTTAAAACCACACTATCTTTTAAGCTATAAAACAAAGCAGAAACAATGACCCTTTGAACCTTCCTGTAGTAAAACCTTATCTAAAGCTGCCTCTCACTGTTTATCTGTTTAAGTGCTTCAGAAAACAGGACTATTCAATACAGTGGGTCGAACAGCTCATAGAAGCTCATTTGCATAGATAACTGAAGTTTTCTTTTAACTCTTCCTGTACTGGAAAACAGGAGATTCTTATTTGCTACTAATGTTCTATTTCTTAGCTTTACTAAACATATAATTCATCATCTCGTAAGTTTATTTTCACTTCAGGTTTGCTTTAAGAAATAGCCAGTTATGGAGTGGTTAGGAATTCCCCCTCACCTCAGTTATAGCAGATCATAGTGGTGACTACAGAAAGGTTAGTTTATTTATGGTTGCGTGACTGCAGTACCCACTGCAAGAGTTCATTTTACTGTATGGGACAGTAATTACACGTCTGCTATTTGACTAACATTTCAGCCACCCCCTGCAGATTTTATTAGGACCCAGCAAGGCTGCAATGTTATACCAAACAAGCAAATATATCAGCTCCTGTTCAGGTTTGTTGGATCACTTATGAAACCCCCACAAGAAAGGCTTAGAAATGTCGGAGGTTGCCATAAAATCCTGACGGTACAACTTTCTTAAGTCTTGGTAAAGAAGCCATTAAGCCCAATCTACACGATACAATTCTTTGTGCAATTCGATTATGATTCTATTTACGATCCGATTAAATCCGACATGTCCGATCGGTATTCGATTCAATTCAATTTGCCATTGCAAAACAATAGCAAATCGATTTGAATCGAATCCTGATCGGACATATCGGATCGTAAATAGAAACGTAATCGAATCGCACAAAGAATCGTATCGTGTAGATGGGGCTTTAGGGATAGTCCATCATCAATAATTTTGAGTTGATGCCAGATCCCGCAAATTTATGCCGTTCGAAAATGAACCAATCGAATTTTACCTCAGCAAGATTTGATTGGTTCATTTTCAAGTAGCATAAATTTGCATAATGCTGCATCAACTCGCAGTAATTTTCATCTCATTGACCAGCCCTAGAAGCCATACATAGTTCGACTTAAAGGATACCCGAAGTGACATGTGACATGATGATAAACATGGGTATGTACAGTGCCTAGCACACAAATAACTAAGCTGTGTTCCTTTTTTTTCTCTCTCTGTCTGAAAGAGTTTAACATCAGGTATGCAAGTGGCTGACTCAGTCCTGACTCAGACAGGAAGTGACTACAGCGTGACCCTCACTGATAAGAAATTCCAACTATAAAACACTTTCCTAACAGAAAATGGCTTCTGAGAGCAGGAACAAGATAAAAAGAGGAATTTCTTATCAGTGAGGGTCACACTGTAGTCACTTCCTGTCTGAGTCAGAACTGAGTCAGCCACTTACATACCTGATATTTAACTCTTTCGGGCAGAGAAAGAAAAAAAAGGAACACAGCCTAGTTATTTGTGTGCTAGGCACTGTACATACACGTCTATCTCATTATGTCATATGTCACTTCGGGTATCCTTTAATTTTTTTAGTTTACTTCATTTAAATAATTGATCTTATAGATCAATCACAAATTTTTACCCTGCGAGATCTTTACAAAACTTGATAGAAGTTTAAGAAAAAAAATTCATCTTTTTTTTTTTCCCCCCCACACAAGTGATCATTTCATCAAATATTGTAACTGCAAAAAATTTAGTAGCCATCTTTACCACTTCTATGTAGCGTGAGGTCTTCATCTGTTCTGGGTATTCTCAGTCTGATCGCCCTTATACCACATATATATAAGAAAATGATTAATCATGACTGTACGGAATGGACAGCCTTTACTGGCCCACAGCGCTGCTTCTGTCCTGAATAGAAACTTAATCAAGTACTCTGTGGTTGGATCCGACTATGGACACTTCACTAAGGATTGTCAATGAGATCGCAATAAATCAAAGTTGATGCAATTGTATCCGCGCATATGATTTGCATCAATCCAGAATTATAAATGTTTCATTGACCATCCCTACACACCACCCCACAAGGTTCTGATTGTAATTCTGTGTTCACCTCCTGTGGACTGTCTTTATCCCCCTGTACAGCACATTCACGTCTGCAGCATGCAATAAAAACATACATATATAAACCGTACACATCTTTTATCAGTGAAATATCCTGAGCAGAGTTCTCTTATAACAAATCGCTTAAATTAGGAAGGTAAACAGAAATATACCATGTCTTGTGTCAACTTCAGACTAATGTTTATTTCAGCCATTCTGTTTTTGATGACAGAGTTAAAGTTTTAAGCATCAAGGCCTGTTAAAACAATGACATCATAATAAAAACATTGATGGGAGGCACGATAGAAAAAATTCTGCTTCCTGTTAGAGGGATGTGTACGGCACCTGGCAGGTCTCCGTTAAAGTGTACCTGTCCATGACCCCAAGTACTGCTCAACTGTGGTCTTCAAAGACTGCCGAGAACATTCATTATCCTTTATTAGAAGCACCCACGAATGCATCAGCTTCTCCATAAATGTGACATTGGAAACAGGACCATAAAATAATAAAACAGGTGTGCTCATGTGATTTAAATACTTCCTTCAAGCCAATCTAAACTATTCAGTAACTTTGTGACAACCCTTCTCACCCAACTACCACTAACAACTTACTCACCTCAAGTCCAGGAATCCCTTGCCAAGAGGAGCCAACATTAGGCAGGGGAGGGCAGTTGATTTGCAAGTGACTTTGGGAGAGGTATGGACCACCACTGGCTATATCGTATGGGGGAGATGCTGCAGGGGGGAGGGGGGGAAAGGACGAGTTGGGACTGTACTAGTAGGAGCCAAAGTGGCTTAACTCCATGGAAACCCCAAAGTTGAAGAATATGGTAGGCTTTGGGGTAGGGTACACAGACAGGCTGTGATGGGCTTGAACCACTTCCTGCAAATTTGACTTTTTTAAAACATCCTATTCTTGCACTAATAACTGCAAATAGGACATTTTATAACCGTCCATTTTGCATGCACACCCGTTTGAAAAAATCAAGAGAGTGGCTGGAAAAAAAAATCAAATCATTTTGAATCCGCTCAAAATCTTCTGGTGGGGTCAGTAGTGGCTGGACAGTGTACTGGCTAAGGGTACTGCCTTTGACCAGGGTTCGAATCCTGGCTAGGGGCAGTACCTATCTATAAGGAGTTCAACCCAAGACTCCCTAACACTGCAGAGTGGCCTCTTGAGCGTGTCCCAGTGGCTGCAGCTCTAGAGCGTTTGAGTCCGACAGGAGAAAAGAGCTATACAAATGTTCGGATTCAGATCGACTGGTAGCCTCTAAAGTGCTGGTCCAACTGATCCAAAGTGTGATCAAGCACCATGGTAAATTTCAATCTAACCTGATGCAAAGTCTTGGTTGTGTTCTGCAAGGCGCAGGGTAGAGTATACTGCAGACCCAAAACAAACAGCTGGAAACGGACTGAACTTGGTACGTTAGAATGAATGGACTTAGTGTTTATAATTAAATATGTTTAAAAATGGGTCAGTATTTGCAATCAAGAAGTTACTATGAGGCGTCCTGTCCTCAGAACCAGACATTCGGTTTACAAATTTACAGATAAGGAGTGTATAATGAAAATGTAAAAAGCAGTCCACCAACAACAGGCATATCACTGAGAGCTCTTGGGAGTAACCCAGAAGTATGAAGGCTAGCAAGGTCCATGAAGCTTTGTTTCAGTCAACCTACTGCAGCTTAAAGTAAGTCATGCAGATACCTTAAATGGCCAGGCTTGGACTAGCTATAGATAAGATTATACAAACAGGCACAAATATATACTAACACAGCTATCCCAAGCAGTACAAGAAACAACATTGCAGTGTGTCCATTGCCACCACGCAACTGCATGTTTCAGACTAATCAGAGGACTGCAGCCTGTCAATCAACTAAGCTATAAGGAACTCATGTAAAGGATACCGGACCTCGGGCAAAGCTACCTAATGTAAGAACAGAGGTATCTTCATGCTGGACCCACAAACCTCTGTTTATTCCTCTCCTCATTCCCCCTGGTCTCTGTAATCACTGGCTAGAGTCACATTTTCAGACAAGAAGGAGGCAGGCCGCAAGCCTGCCTGTTAACGTCTGAAAAATTGACTTAAGCTGAAAGTCAACTGGGGGGAACGAAGAAAGGAACGGACAATGCAGAGATGTGGATCCAGCATACCTCTGTTCTTACCTTACGTAGCTTTGGTTCGAGTATGGTATACTTTAACGAGACTGGGCCAAAACTTAAGTTCTTCAGAACAACCAATAAGAATATTCCGATCATATTGACGGGTCGAGCCGATTATTTCCGACTTGACTAATCTGCTCCCGATCAATAACGGGATTGCTTTTGTGAAGTAATGATCTGAAGATCGATCCCATCGATTGGAAGCAGTTTAGCCATGTACACACAATGGAGCTTCCTGTAAGATTACCCATCAATCTAATAAGATTGCATTGTGGGTACCTAGCATAACAGTTAAAAACTCGACTGGTTGCTCTGGGCAACTATTTCACTTGTACTCCTGTTTCCTTTGCACCTTTTTCGATCCCACAGGTCATCCTGTAAAGGTAGATGGCTTTAAGCAATGCACATAACGTGGTCAGTTAGTGGTCAAAGTCTATTTCTGACTCCTAGAAACTGTTTTTCAGTAAAATTGTGCAATCATAATAAAAAAAAACAGCATGAATCAAAACTATACAAGGTAATCTCAATCTGAAAGGAGGCAAAGTGACTTATTACTCACCCCAAAAATAAAATACAAGTCAACTTACATATTAAAAAAAATGCTGGGGGGAAAAAGGTTGCATATAAAAACAGTAAGATTTTGAAATCAGATCCCAAAAGGCATTTTATTCATATCAAAGATAGCTGAGGCAATGCAGTTTGAAGTATGGCCACTGACAGACAGCGGAGACTTCTAGGCTTCCACAAAAGCCCGGCTAAATCCAAAATTAAAAAATGCTTAATCTTAAAGCAGCTATGCTGATTTTGTGGAGATTTTTTCTTTCAAGTTAGGAGCTGAACTTCTGAAGTTCAGGAATTCATAGTGTAGCTGTGCTTGCCTGCAGCTGTCCATCTATCTATACATACTGAAGACCATCAGTGTTATGTAGTTACTTGTGAGCAGATTGAAGTCTTACAAATGACCAACACCTGCTTCCTGTAAATGACAAGTCTGTATATCCTCATATATAGGAGACACAATTACGATTGTAAAGCCAGGTTTAGGGAAAACCTAGCCCCGCTTCTACTTTTTTCCTACTCTGAATGGTACACGGTTAAACCTGAATGACCTGTCTGAATTTAGAGAAGAGCAAAATGAGCCATAGTGCAGTTTTCTAAGCGCCTTTGGCCCATGAAGCAGTTATTCTGTTCCTTACGTTGCTTCTACAAACCATTGGCACGTTTGTCAACCTTTAATGATATTGGAGTTTGCCTAGCTCAATTTTGAGTTTACTAGGGCTTTATGGACTTTACTGTGAAACTACAGTTGAGCTGGATATACCAACACCCACCAATCAAGTTACTGGTTTTGTTTCACAGACAAAAGCTGGCTATCTGCTCAAGAACCCTCTGTTTTGGGGGTAAGGAGTTCGCTTCAAGAGAAAACTTGCCAAAACCAAGACAAAAACCTGACATCTGGTCTTCTCCACAATGCCGGCAGGAGATCCAGCAGACCTCTATCTACCCACCAATCATCAGCGGTCAGTCTTTTCCTAAATTCCCATGGATAGCTACCACCAGTATGACAGCAGGGAGAGGTGGCAGCGCTTCCAAAGACAGGCTGCATCCGAATGAATAACAGCATAGATGTGAAAACTATTTTTAGAAGCAAACATCCTCAATGTTATTTTGGTGCATCTGTTTTCAATACAAGATGTGTACCTGGCCTGTAATTAGGCTCTGCATACCTATGCGGTTAGTCATTCAGATGCAGCCTGTCTTGGGAAGCACTGCCACCTCTCCCTGCTGTCTATAAAAAAAAATAAAAAAAAATATAAGTTTACCTTATGGTTAGCTGCTCCCATTTAATATTTTATGTTTGCATTCCATTTGTACTCTAAGATTAGGGCATTAGAGCATACTTACCATCTGTTTTGAATACAAGATATGGATTTGCCTCTAGGGGGCTCTGCGCGCCTCTGTTGGTAGTCGCTCAGAAGCAGCCTGGTTTTAGAATGCGTTGCCATCTCTCCCGTTACCACCATTATGAACTGAGGCCTTTCCTGGTCTACCATTCATTAAAAAAAACGATGACTCCGCCAAGCCATATAGACCACCTCTGAATTCCTCACCATAACACAGGACAAGCTAATTTATCCACTAACATACTTTCCCACAACCATTTCTAAGCCAGCACAAAAAAAAATCATAACATGCCATAAACCTAACACAAAAGCCAGTTCACACTTACTTCAATAAGGTCCTGCTTGTGAAGTAGGGGGGGGGGGGGGGAGAGAAGTCTAATAGAATCAAGGCTTTCTGGTATACATAAATACATTATTTCATAAAACCACTTTTGCAAGGAATGTATCTTCGTTGAGCTGGACTCTTACAAGTGGCATTATAAAGGTCAAATAGAAATAAAGAGAAAAACAAAACTAAAATAGTTTATAAAAGAAGACAAAACAAAACAAAACAAAAAAACAATAACACTAAAGCCAGTGCACACTTGTATTACAGTAAAATGATTAAATAGCTCATGAAAATCCCATACACATTTATTAACAGAATGAAGCAGAATGTTTTCACAGCAATAACGTTGCGAGACATTAATGCTTGTGATAGGACAGTCAATATTTATGAGCGAAGAACCCTCACTGTCATATATAAAAGTCTTACTCCTCTATGGTCGTTACTATACATTATTTAAACAGCACGGCAGCAGCTGTCCTGCTGGATATTGGTACAGCAGCCTTGTAGGAACCGGTTATTGTAGATTATACGGTAACGTAGACGTCGGATCAGTGGCAGCTTGGTATAGAGCACGCTTTAGTAGCTATGCACTGCAGCAGGCTGTACAGACTACAGTGCGGCATTTTAGCATCGCCATTTAAAGGACCACTATCACAAAAATCATAAAATTTCAAATACACGTAAATACAAACAAGAAATACGTTTCTTACAGTGTAAAATGAGCCATGGTTTACTTTTCTCCTATGTTGCTGTCACTTACAGTAGGTAGTAGAAATCTGACAGAACCGACAGGTTTTGGACTATCCTATCTCCTCATGAGGGATTCTCAGGGTTTTCTTTATGTTCAAGAACACTTAGTGAACGGCAGTTGCTCCGTCAAACTGCCAAAACAGTGTACAATGAGCAGGGAGGCTGGCCAGCATCTTTGCATAAATCCTTTTCAGGGAGTGCCTTTATGAAGAATTAAGACCATGCTGAAAATCCCCCATGAAGAGATGGACTAGTCCAAAACCTGTCTGTTCAGTCAGATTTCTACTACCTTCTGTAATTGACAACAACATAGGAGAAAAGTAATTTATGGCTCATTTTACTCTGGAAGAAACGTATTTCTTATTTGTGCGTGTTCACATGTATTTTAAATGTTACAAAGTCCTTTAATGAAGTCACTTTAAAGAGCCCCCTACTGCCCTTGTATGACGAAGCAGTAGTGTTAAGTATTTAAAAAAAAAGTTAACCTGTGAGCGTAATAAACCGTTATCGTTTGATCCATGTCCCAGAGACAAAAGATTTACAGAGACCTAACTAGGTTCTATTTGACCAGTAACATACATTCAGACTTGGCACAGTGCAGACTAAGGTTTAAGACATGGATAACAAACTGTGCAATAAGATAGAGCTATATACCTTAAATTACATATCGTATGCAAAGACATCAAAAAATTGCACTCTAGTTTTCTTTTGCTGCAAATCAATAAGAATTTGCCCAAAGGGGGGAAAAAAAAATATTTGTCGGGAATAAAGAAAGAGCTGTACAGGCCAGATATAAATTACAATTTGAAAAACAATCCTACAATCCCCAAAAAGGTAAGTGAACCCCAGTAATGGCCATCGGGTGACTGTTCTCACTCTGGTACTTCAATCATCCTTCAGCACCTGAAATATAGAAAAAATAGGGGATATCAATAAACCATGATAGACCTATTTTCTGAATTTAATTAAAGTGGGATTATATTCCCAAAACTAAAATTTCAGTAACTGCTCAGATACATAAAAGAACATTTGAAAGCATGACTAAGTATTACCTGCGTGTGAAAACATTTATTTTCACTGCAGAGAGCAGAAGCTTGCTTATCTCATCATCAGCAAATGCACTATTTATTTAGCGCCTACATCTTCCATAGGGGGAATACCAGCCAGGTTTGTATGTCCCCCCCCGTGTCTGTGTGGGTTTCCTCCAGACGCTCAGATTTCCTCCATCATCCCAAAACCAAGTAAGTTAATTGGCTTCCCCCTACAAATGGCCCTAGACTTACTGTATGCTAGGTACACACCATACAATTTTGTGTTAGATAGTTTGATCATTTCCAGCATGTCCGATATGTTTGATCGTTGTTCGGGTCGATTTCTCATAGAAGTGAATGGAAATTGATAAGAAAAGATAAGAGAATAGAGCGGGAAACACAAATCGACCGAACGAAAAATCGACCTAAAAAATGCATCGTGTGTACCTAGCATGAGACACACACTACACCAGGAGTGTCCACTAGGTAGATCGCTATATACCAGTTAATCGCAAAGGCCTTCATGGTAGATCCCAACCCCACTCCAGTTTCCATTCTTTATATACAAATGTGCTCCTAAAATTGGACATGAGTAGATCATTTTGACTTGCTAATTTTTAAAAGTAGCTCACTAGCTGAAAAAGTGTGGGCACCTCTGCGCTACACAATACATAGACAATGGACTATGGTAAGGATTCGATTGTGAGCTCCTCTGAGGGACAGTTAAGTGACAAGACAATAACGTACTATATAAATAACAAAAAAAAAAATCACCTGAAACATTCAAGAAATATTAATTTTCGATGACAAATCTAATGCGCATTGTTACAGAATCATGAATTTAAGGTAATTTGACGGAGAGCTCCAAGGATAAAGGAGACTTCTCCAAAGAGGAACAGGAGGCAAGACTAGGCTTACCCAGGCCTGCCCACACTCCGGTACCAAATACTCAGTACAAAACAGGCTGCTTAGTGGGCTACAGAAGCACACAAAGGAAAGGAAAAAGGTATTTATAAACTGTAATAACCGATACAGTTTAGATCAGTGTTGCATAATATTATTACAGCATGTTCCCATTTAACAAAGACAGCCTTTGCCAAGTACTCCTATTGGGAAAAACAAACAATCTCAAGTACCGCCTGATGCATGTATCTTTGGTAGGAATACCAAATTGTGCATACCGTAAACGTTTTTTGAACATTTATTTATGCTATTAACTAAAAATGTGGTTACTCAGGTTTATTAGTTATTAATAGTTATTCAGGTTTATTACATATGTATTTTGTTTATTTTTAAATACGAGCACCCACAATACTTAGACTGGCTGTGGCACGCTGAAATACCCCCTGAACCACAAAAAAGTTCCCCTGGGCAACCGTAATGTACGTTGAACTAAAGAGGATAGGATTAGCGTGGCACTTCTCCTCTCTAATGGGGGATTTATTGACTCCAGCCTCTCAGGCGGGCTTTATGTGGACAGGTGGTCAATAATATACTGACAGTCTTATTAGTATTCAAACACTGTATGCAGGACGTGTGCTCCGCTGTTGTGATATGAAGGAAGAGATTTGAACAATATAAAATGAAGAGCAGAGAGCGTGCATCATCCGTCCAGACTTGTGCATTTATTGCGGATAGGCAAAAACCAGTGCAGATACAATACGGTGCATAACATGATTCATCTGTGTTACATGTTTGATGTATATATCATAGTTGGCAAACTTATCTGTATTCCCGTATATAGCCCGTCAGTGATGGAGGTGGGAGCATGGGAGTGAGATGGGCCTAGCGACGGCCGTTTCGCATCCTCCTGGACGCTTGGTCACGCTGCGCTCCACTATGCGCCGGCGATGCTTGGCCACAGTTTACATACGGGAGGGTCCGCCTCCCCTGTGGTGTCACAACGTCGGCGCTGATTGGAGCCCAAAAATTCCTCCAATGGGAGAGCCCGTGATGTATGATGGTGTGGGTGGTGGCCAAAGGATAACATCGCGTGCGTTCCAGCTTGCCGCATCGGCGTGCGTCATGTCTGACGCGTCTCGCACCACCCAATCACTGGACTGGCGAGAAGCGTGTCATGCGGCCCATTGGTCGCATAAACACGCGTCACATGCAGCGCAAACAACTTGATCCAACCTTCACACCCGGATGTATTTCATCCTGGTGTTGCAGGGGACCACATGCCGGTTTCAAAACCGCCGGCAGGGTGCGTAATACTCATTAAAGCCTAAGGAACGCTAGTCAGGTACATCCGTGGCCATCCATCCACTATCAGGCCTGTAATTGTGAGTGGCAATCTATCAAAACATCACTGGCTCATCCACTGGTGAATTACAATTAAGTGAAGAAACTGTGTAAGTGTGAAGATGTGTTTCAACATTAAAATTGGATACTGGGGCTGAGGAGCAGAAACATTATATATTCATTCCATATATTCATAAGCTGTTACATGGTTCTTAGATCATTCACTGATCCGATATGGAACCCATAGTAGAAACGGTAGGGGAGGAAGGGGGGAAAGGGGAAGGGGTAAAAAAGGGGAGGGGGGGCGGGGAGGATGAAAGGGGGGGGGGGGAAGGAAAAGGAAAGGAAACCGGAGGGGGAAGGGAAAAACAGGGGGGGGGGGGGGGGAGGCTTCATCGCTTAAAAGGACAACCAGCAGTTGTATTCGTCATGTCATATTTATAAACTGTAATAACCTATACAGTTTAGATCAGTGTTGCATAATATTATTACAGCATGTTCCCATTTAACAAAGACAGCCTTTGCCAAGTACTCCTATTGGGAAAAACAAACAATCTCAAGTACCGCCTGATGCATGTATCTTTGGTAGGAATACCAAATTGTGCATACCGTAAACGTTTTTTGAACATTTATTTATGCTATTAACTAAAAATGTGGTTACTCAGGTTTATTAGTTATTAATAGTTATTCAGGTTTATTACATATGTATTTTGTTTATTTTTAAATACGAGCACCCACAATACTTAGACTGGCTTTGGCACGCTGAAATACCCCCTGAACCACAAAAAAGTTCCCCTGGGCAACCGTAATGTACCACATGTTGAGAGCCACCCTAGAGTCTAAAGCAGTGCTGGGCAAACTACAGCCCGTGGGCCGATGTGCTGCTCATCCGGCCTGCTGACTGGCGTCCGGATTCCTCTCTTCCTCCCTGCAGAGTTGTGAGCAGGATAAAACTCACCTACTTGCCCCTTCCTGTGTCAGGTCTTCAAGGTAACAGGGTGTCACATGACACGCGTCACATAACAGGCGTCACATAACAGGCCAGCGTATCACATACTTGCTGGCATGTCCCAGTGGCGTGTCATGTGACGGACGCCCAGTTGCCATGGAGTTGCATCGCTGGAATTGGCAAGCAGGTGAGTTTTAACCCTGTTACCACCCACTCGTGACTCTGCAGGGAGGGAGGAGGGGAGAAATGGATGGAATGCGGCCCGGCCCACACCAAGTTTGCCCAGCCCTTGTCTAAAGCGTAGTTTACCAACCATGTACTCAAAGCCCACAGTCCATGTTTTGTAGGAAACGGCGCGCATCCACAGGTAAAGTAATGTGTCCTGGCAGGGCTCATCCTGTGTGGATTTCCTTTTATACAATACCAGTTGCCTGGCAGTCCTGCTAGTCTGTTAGGATGCAATTGTGTCTGAATAATTCCAGAAACAAGCATGAAGCTAATCTTTCAGATCTGACAATGCCAGAAATGCTTGATCTGCTGCATGCTTGGTCAGGGTCTATGGCTAAAAGTATTAGAGGCAGAGGATCAGCAGGATAGCTAGGCAACTGGTATTGCTTATAAGGAAATAAATATGGCAGCCTCCATACCCCTCTTGCTTCAATTGCTCTTTAAGCTTAGTACACACAGACCAACCTGCAGCCTGATCATCATCTGATTTTAGTCTGTTGGACAATAATCAGGCATGTGTACGTGTCCAAATATCTTGACAAGCAACTTATAACAGGCGGTTTTGCCCAATTTATCTGTTGGATCTATGTTGGTCTGATATCATGCAGTTGGTGCATGTGCACGAGTCGTTTGAATGACTTGTACTTGTTTTGAATGTGTAGTCCATCAGTCCTCTTGCATGCGCAGTATGTGAATTGTTAATAGTTTAGCCGTCTAGGTGTGTACATGTACAGGTCATGTGGTTCGTCAGGTTGTGTGATTTGTCATGTTGATCATGTGGTTGTGTGCTTGTTGGACATGTGTATGAGCCTTAAGAATCAAGTGTGTGCACAGCCACCCCAATGATAGACACCCCCTCCCTCAAAAAAACCCCAAACTTCATTGAATGCTGGATGATCTTTAATAAGTGCAGTGCACCCCTCTCCTTACCCCTCCTGCACTGTGCTGTCGTTCCTCCTCTCCCCTCCATAGCAACTAAATGCGTATCTAGCCCAGCAACGCATCTGTATAGTGCTTGATCCTGAACTCCTTTTGAGGGCATCACGCCCCATATCGCTGCAATTATCATTAGGCCCGATCCAATTTGCTTTTTGTCCCAGGTGTTTTTTTTTACATCTCATAAATAAAATGCCTTTTAAGCCACCAGCAACAAGAAAATACTCCGAACAATTGTGACGGTACTTTTACACCTGCTTTCTTGGTACTTTAATTGCAGACGACTGCTGACGAGTTATTTTAAACAGAATATAAATATCTCCTAGGTGAAAAAGTCAATTGGGCTGGGCTCATTGTGGGTGTGCGAACTCAATGTGGATTTCCAGTTTTTCACCAATTGTCATACATTAAGCTGGCTCCAATAAATCTCCTTCAGGATCATGGAATGGATAAACTAGACCCTGAATGTCTTGTTAATTTATTTACCTCTGCTCTAACCTCCCTAGCTGTGAGATTAATTCCGCATTTTAGGGTCCAAATTGTGTTGCAATTTTTTCACAAGCTTTTAGACCCTAAAAATGGAGGAAAAAAAATCATATCACTGGATAGATCTGCGGCAGCCCCGCACTCACCTCCCCTAGATCCAACGCTGCAATACTCCTCCTGCCCACAAGGTGGCGCTCTACTCCCATAGTGAGATCTCATGCCGACAGACAGGGATCCCACCACAAGGATCGAGAGCCTCTAAGGGCCAGAAGACAACTGGCTGCCAGCGCCTGGATCTCAGGGGAGGCGAGCTGAAATGCCGCCATGCTGCGCTCTGTATCCATACCCCCCGGCGGCTACCACGAGTCAGGCTCGGAGTTACCGCTCTGAGCAGCGGATGTCCGGCCTGAGCCTGACTCGGGGTTACTGCTAAAGTGGTTAAAAACTGTACAAGGAAAGAAAAGCACTGTAGACTTGTACACCCAGTCCCAGTTTAGCTCTATAAAGCCTTGGTGCAAAGTATTCCTTGAATAAAATCCTAAAATTCACCTTTAAAAAGCTAGACTTTTAACCAGCAGAAATGTATGGGATGCAACAAGGCCAGGACTGCTAATCATCCAGGGAGGGTGGGGTGGATAATGTCACCGGAACCTTCATATTTGAGTGAACTGAACTTGTGATCATGGAAAAGGCATGCAGTCTTTGGAGCCCTGCCTGCCACAGCTGTTACAAACTGCAAACTTGTGCAGTTCTAAAAGAAATGAACAGCATATTCCTCAAACACAACTATTAAATACTTACATTCTGTCAAGGCTTAGGACCTCCTCCACGAACAGCCACTGGCTGACTATTTTGAGGGAATACGGTTCCCCCACGGATTGCATTTGGATGCGTTGGAGATGCAGCTGGATGCTGTCCAGGACGGATGGGTTTAGCTACAAAGAAAAAAAAAAAAAAGAACAGATGTTATATACAATTATTTGAGTGGCCCTGAGAGATCAAATGTATCTGTTTATTGCGTGACAAGTACAGAAATGGGAAAGTGCTTTCAGTGTGGCCAGGTTATAACTGAACATTGTATTGTTATTAATAAAATAGTTTTCAGTAGAAATATTGGTGTTCCAATCTGCGGATCGCCCACTATGCAATGCCACAAATTAATTATCTGCAAGCCGATTTGGATATCCACAAGGCTGTGCGGAAATATTTTCCCTTCTTGCCGCTAATACAGCGCCTCCGGGAGCACAAATTTAGGAAGGTTAGGTTTAGGGTCCGTTCAGACTGCACGCGTTTCCAGCCGCGTTTTGGAAACGCGTGCAGAAGGCAGACACGCACGACATCAGACAGTGCATAGAGTGCACTGTCTGATGTTCACACTGCATGCATTCCAGACCTGTGCGGTCCGGGAACGCATGCTGCGCGCAGATTTTACAAAAACGCGCGGCTGTCCCATTCACTTTTCAGTAATGGGATCAGCCACGCAACGCACACAAACGCGGATGGCGTGCGTTCGTACGCGTTGTGGTCCGCACGCGTTCCGCACGCATGGCCATCCGCATTTGTGATCTGAACGGGCCCTTAGGGTTAGGCACCACCAGGGGAAGGGTTCTGTGTGAGAGTAGAGTTAGGTGTAGCCATAGTAAAATATCAGTAAATATTACCGATGTTTTACTTTAAAAATGCAGTAGTAGAATATCGCTAACTTTAGTGATATTTTCCTAGCGGTAGTCCCCTGTGCCCGTTTCTCTAGGTGCCTTTATTTCATGTATGGGAATTGCAGTTCACGTCATGCTTTACACGACTCAGATGCTTTCACCTTCCAAGCCGGTCGGAAACAACATCTGAGTCTCGTAGTGGACCGCATCCCCGTGGCTCTCTCCACAAGCTTTGGTGTTTAACCACTTCACCACTGAGGGGTTTTACCCCCTGACCACCAGAGCAATTTTCACCTTTCAGCGCTCCTTCCATTCATTCGTCTATAACTTTATCATTACTTATCGCAATGAAATGAACTATATCTTGTTTTTTCCGCCACCAATTAGGCTTTCTTTAGGTGGGACATTATGCCAAGAATTATTTTTTTCTAAATGTGTTTTAATGGGAAAATAGGAAAAATGTGGGGGAAAAAAAAATTATTTTTCAGTTTTCGGCCATTATAGTTTTTAAATAATGCATGCTACTGTAATTAAAACCCATGAAATTTATGTGCCCTTTTGTCCCGGTTATAAAACCGTTTAAATTATGTCCCTATCACAATGTTTGGCGCCAATATTTCATTTGGAAATAAAGGTGCATTTTTTTCAGTTTTGCGTCCATCCCTAATTACAAGCCCATAGTTTATAAAGTAAGAGTGTTATACCCTCTTGACTTAAATATTTAAAAAGTTCAGTCCCTAAGGTAACTAATTATGTATTTTTTTTAATTGTAAATTTTTGAATTTTTTTTTAATTACAAAAAAAAAAAAAAAATGGGGAGTGTGGGAGGTAATGAGTTAATTTTTTGTGTAAAAGTCATTTATTTGTATGTGAAAAATGTGTAGGGTGTAGTTTACTATTTGGCCACAAGATGGCCACAGTAACTTTTTGCTTTATTGCGACCTCCAAGCCTCCTTCCGGAAGCTTGGAGGAAGAATAAGGAGGCTGGACACGTGAGTTTCTTCTCACAATGATCGTGCTGCCCATAGGAGAGCAGCGGGTCATTGTGGGGCTTAGATCAACGAACGGGAATGGATTTTCCCGTTCATTGATCTCCGGGCGAGCGGGCGGCGGCGTGTTTACTAGCGGCGGGCGGCGTGTTTACGAGCGGGAGCGCGGACAGCGTCGGGAACGCGGAAAGTACGTGTTTCTCCGTCCCTGGTTTTTAAAGGATGGAAAAAGGGGCGGAGAAATACGTACGCGTGGGGGTAAAGTGGTTAAAGAGAGACTGAAGCGAGTGAAACAGCATTTGATTATTGTAAAGCACCTTACATGGTGCTAAACCGTCGCATCCACACGGCAAAACGAGGGGTTATAGCCCCCAAATCCCCTCTCCTTTTTCAGGGGAGCGCTTCCTGCTTGAGGCAGAGCTAAAGGCTGTAGCTCTGCCTCTTAGCGTGTCAATCCCCGCTGATCGCCGCCTCTTCTCGCCCCTATCAATCTGCCTTCACAGAGGGGCGGGGGAGAGGCGGAGATCTGCCGGCAGATTGACACGCATGGAAGCAGAGCTGCAGCTGAAAGCTCTGCCTCCATGAGCAGCAAAATCCACGACCAAGAAAGTTGTGGATTTTGCAGGGGGGATTTGGGGGTAGAAACCCCTCGTTTTGCCGCAGGATAGTGGCGGTTTAGCACTATATATGGTGCTTTACAGTAATCACATGCTGTTACACTCGTTTCAGAGTCACTAAGGCCCGGTTCACATTAGCGGTGGCCGTCCGGAATCGCCGTGCCGGAGCCGGACCGCTTGCAGAACGGACGGAACGGACGCACGGCAATAGCAATGAAAGCCTATGCGTCCGTTCACATGCGTCCGTTCTGCCGGACCGGATCCGGACTCCGGCGTCCGTTCCAACATGCGCTATTTTTTGGTCTGGCTCCTCCGGCAGCCGTATCCGGAGCGGAGCCGGACTGCACCATCCGGCCAATACAAAGCAATGAGAGCCGGAGAGCGCACAACACACTGGCTACAAAAACCGGACGTTCTACCCCACTTCCTATGCATTTTGGATGGGGACCACATGGGCCCAGCGTTCAAAGAGTGGGGCAGCAGCGATTTCATGCTGGAGCTCGTTTTGGCAGCAACATGTCTGATGTCTGATAACGAGGAGGCGAACAACAGGAAGGAGAGAATTCCCAGGTTTACGAGTAAAAAATGCCTGGATCCATGGTCCCAACTGCAGTCTCTGTATCCACGGATGGTCTCCACACGTCCACCTGTCTCCAACAATGACCCCAGACCCTTCTGCTGACCTCCCAGACCCCAGGTATTTACAGGATGGTATCTCCTTAAGAAACCGGATCCGGACCGCAACCGTGTTCACACCGCACGGAAACCGGATGCAAACGGACCGGATCCGGATAGGAACCGTACGGATCAGGTTCGGTCCGGCTCCGGTGCGGTCCGGACATCCGGTGCGGTTTTGACAAAACCGCAAGTGTGAACGGGGCCTAAGTGTGGTGTACGGCATAATTCAGGCACCCAAATAAAGAAACCCAGATTTGATAATCATCCTCATTCAGTGGATCCTGTGCAAAGGTTGTCCACTGCAGTACATGTTCCAGTGTTCTCCCCAGGCTCTCTTAGCCCGTTGCTCCACCCAGCTGTCATCAGCTCGCCTCCTCGTCCTCCTATGCTGCAAACAGAGTTGCACCAGCCCTGCATTCACCCATCACGCCCACCTGGCTACTTTTTCATGCCACCCAGCTGGAAAAAAATATCTGGGGAGAACACTGCATGTTCTATCCTGTGATATGTGATTCAGAGTGCTGCTTGCATAGCCTGGATAAGGAGCAGGTCAGAGGAAAGGCTCCTCAATATTACAAGTTCTCACTTGAGTGTGTACATAATGCCTTTGTGAGGAGGGTGTAGCTTGAGCTGCCTTTGCCTCCCCGATCCACCCAGAAAAGCACACATAGGTGGGTAGGTATTGCAGAACTAGGGGAAAGGGCTTGAAATCTGTAAACTAAAATGCAAAAATAAAAAAGTAAGGGTGCATTATCAGCAGCCTTAAAGGGAACATGAAGCAAGAGAAGTATACGGAGGCTTCCATATTTGTTTCCTTTTAAACAATACCAGTTGCCTGACAGCCCTGCTGGTCTATTTGACTGCAGCAGTGTCTGAATAACACCAGAAACAAGCATGCAGTTAATCTTGTCAGATTTGACAATGATGTCAGAACCCCCTGATCTGCTGCATGCTTGTTCAGCCAGGGTCTATGGCTAAAATTATTAAAGGCAGAAGATCAGCAGGACGACCAGGCAACAAGCATTGCTTAAAGAAAACCTGTAATAAGAAAAACCTCCCCTGGGGGGTACTCATCTCGGGTGGGGGAAGCCTCCGGATCCTATTGAGGCTTCCCCCGTCCTCCTCGGTCCCACGACAGCGGCGAAAATCCTCCCAGAACGGCGGGGAAGTAAATATTTACCTCCCGGGCTCCAGTACAGGCGCAGTATCGTCTCTCAGCCTTGGAGATAGGCGGAAATAGCCGATCGCTGTGTGGCTGCTCTACTGCGCAGGCGCAAGTCTCTTGCGCTTGTGCAGTAGAGCGGACCCGACGGAGATTGGCAATTTTCGCTTATCTCCGTGCGAAGAGCCGCAACAGCGCCCCCGCTGGAGCCAGGAAAAGTAAATAAATCAGCGCTCATCAGCCTTGTCGAGGGAGGATTCCGGGACACCTCGGGGGAGCCAGCGATTGACTGCCTGCAGCTACAGGAGTGGGGGAAGCTTCATTGGGACCCTGATGCTTCCCCCTCCCGAGGTGAGTACCCCCCAAGGGACTTTTTTTTGTTACAGGGTCTCTTTAATAGGAAAGAAATATGGCAGCCTACATACACCTCTCACTTCAGGTTTCCTTTATGATACCCATACACTATAAGCTATTCCTCTGCATATTCCATCACCGAAGACTGTTGTCCGATTGTAATTTCCATTGATCTCTAGATTAAATCAACCGACTTTACCGTCATGAATGGGATCTGCAGCACATCGCACATCAACACAATCACGAGCAATCTGAATGGACGGCCATCTGCGTTTGCCAATGTGAACAAGGCCTTAAAGTACTCATACACATCAGATTTCCCATTCGACTCCCTGCAGATTCAATTCATCTGCTGGGAAACCTTTCCCCGCCAAACTGTCCAATCAATCTAATTTTGATCAAAACTATCGATCGGAGAGGATGGAAAATCTAGGCTGATCAGGGACAGGGCAGGAGTGGTGATTGATCAATAGGACACAGGTTCAATCTATTATTTTCCCTGCTTTAGTTTATTGGAAAGAATCGATTCTGAACAGAGGAATGGTTTATCCACATAGGGTGGCAATCTATAAGTGTATGGCCAGCATAATACTTGCTCTCCTTACTTTATTGGAATCCAGCAGGTGGCGACACACTTGCAAGGAGTGCTGACAATGTGCTTACCAATCTGTGCGGAGTGCCCTCTTCTGGCCATGTTTTTGGACCTTACAGCCTCCTTGATGCGATCCACCTCCTGCTGATACCGTTTCCTATCACGAGATGCATTTTCTTTGGCTTCTTTTAGAGCAGACTCCAAGGCCTTAACTCGCTCAGCTGTAGCTCTAAGTCGTTTCTCCAGTTTTGGAAGCTCACAACGCAAATCTGCATTATCCCGTACCAACTGCAAAGAAAAAGAAAATGGTTGATATTCCTTAATGCAATCCTTGTAGAACACTCAATGGTGGAGCAAGTGTATTATAGTCCGGCGTTCGTCATTGGAATAATTTTGCATCATCCTGTATTGTGAGAACCGGTCCTGAACACCCCGCATCACTTGATTTCCGGCGGCTGGCCCCGCCTCCCCTCACTCCCCAGAGAAAAACGCCAAGCCATTTACTGCAGTAAACATCTTGGCGGTTTTATCTGGGGGAGATTTGATCTGTAATTTGATTTCTCCCGTGTCACCCGACTGCCATGGCAGATAAGCTCATTTAAAAGCACAGGATGTTAACAATATAGCCATTTGGTTCCCAACTGCTTCTGAGCTAAGTGCTTCTGCTAATCTGCCTTACAGTTACAGATTTTTGCCTGGGTTTTGACTACTCTGTCTACCGCCTGCACCGACCTCTTCCTGAATTTTGACTACTCTGTGCGTGCCGCCTGCACTGACGTCTGCCTGGATTTTGACTATTCTCTGCTTGCCGCCTGCAGCAACTTCTGCCTGGATTTAGCCTACTCTCTGCCTGCCGCCTAAGACTGATAGTAAAGGGGAAAAAGTCCAAAAGGAATCATGCTACTACTGCCCAGATTGTGATGTCACCCTCTGTGCCATTCCCAGTTTCAAACTATACCACACGCAGGAGGTGTATTAGGTATATATGTACATACTGCATAGACTGGTGCCTTATTTGTACAGTTTCACAATTTTTTAAGTTTATTCATAAATGTAATTTCAACAATTTTGTTCTATTCTTTTTTGAAGTTCGTCGTCATCACGGCGGCCGGCGTGACAGTACTGCGCATGCCGGCCGCCGTGAGGACGACGAGCGTCATCGTTCAGGAAGTGTCAGCCCGACACTCGGCCCTGGTGTCGCTGGTCGTGATTTCTGCGGAGGGACCGGGAGAGGAGCCAGGACAATGCCGGGGGACCTCCCGACCTACGGTGGGGGCTGGAGAAAGCCCCAGGTAAGTTCCGATTTTGTTTTTTTTCACTCCTCGGGGTCCCTTTAAAGCAGGAGGATTAGCCATACTATGCCAGGGTAAAAAAACACATATATAAGTAGATAAATACTTGATCTACTTGCATTAGGCCCCGTTCACACTTGCGTTTTGCCATGCAAACGGACCGGATCCTGATCGGATCAGGACCTGATCCGGATCGGAAACCGTACGGTTCTGATCCGGATCCGGTCCGTTTGCATCAGGCTGCCATCCGGATCCGTGGGCAAAAAATAGCGAAATTTAAATAAAAAAAATGTTGGGGTCAGCAGAAGGTGTACCTGTAGAATCAGGTTCCTCCGCTGTAGGCCTCACCTCCACCTCCGACATTCTGCCAAACAGCTCCAGCACCTCTGTCACTGCTGCTCCACTCCAGACATGCTTGGCCCATGTGTCCCCATCCGAAATGGCCGCTTGGATACGCATAGGAAGTGGGGTAGAACGTCGTGTTTGTAGGCAGTGTGTTTTGTGCCTTCCGTTTCCCATTGGTTTCTGTGTTCCGGATGGTGCTGTCAGGCTCAGGTCCAGCTCCGGTCCGGGTGCGTGGGCCGGAGATCCGGGCCCAAAAAATAGCGCATGTTGGAAAAGTGTCCGGAGTCCGGATCTGGTCCGGCTCCATACTGTACGGAACGGACACGTGTGAACGTCCGCATAGCCTTTGCATTGCTATGCGGAACGTACGTTCCGTTTGTACAGTATACGGTCCGGATCCGGGGAATCCGGACAGGGAACGCTAATTTGAACCGGGCCTTAGGCCTCTTGCACACTGCAAGCGATTCAGATTCAGATTCCGCTTTTTAATCAGTTTTTACATCCGATTCAGATTCTGATTTGCAGTTTTCTCCCTGCACACTGCAAATCGGAATCTGAATCTGATGTAAAAACCGATTAAAAAGCGGAATCTGAATCGGAATCGCGTGCAGTGTGCAAGAGGCCTTACACATGTACTGTACTGTCCATGTTTTGATTTGAGGGAATTTTATACAGTAAATGAATAGTGGGAACCATGTCTTTTGTCCAAAGTGTGAGGCTAAATCCTTTATGTCATTTCTGCCCTTTACGTTTTTTTTTTTATTTTCTCCTCCAATCGCTGAGTCACCTTAGCCTTGCTTGTAAAACCAAGTGAGCAGAGGATCGTGTTTCAGATAAGAAGCTGGGCAGGGAAATAAATAGAAGAGGAGGAATATATTATAGATAAAAAGAACCCCCAGCCTTCAACTGTTTGGCACGGACTATTAAAGGGCCAGTGCTCCTAAAGTATGTGATAACTCCAAAACATAACAGCAGAAAAAGTTTTGCAATTTTTGAATGCAGGATTAGCATCTTTATCACTTAATACACACAGACCAGTAGCTGCTGAAATTTGATTTTTTTATGGTGACAATCCCGCTTTAAACCGGGTCCGAGATGAAACACTAACTAGAACAATGCGCTTTGAGTCCTATGGGAGAAAAAGGCTTTACAAATGTTATTGTATTGTAAGTAACTTGTCTATATATCTTATCTAAAGTTTAGATAGTTTACATAGCAAATCTAACTGCAAACAGCTTCAATTGTTTATGATTATTTATTCCTGTGATACGAGGGCAGCCATGTTCTGCTTGTCACAGGCTGAGGGCTGGAGATGCTATCAGCTTGCCTGTGTGTAATGTGACAAATTCAGTCCCCTCTTCCTCTGAAATCTCTGGCTAGTAACCTCCTCTTCCTTCTGCCCAGACTGAGCCCTTGCTACTGCCAAGGCACTCTAAAAAGCTGTTGGCGAAGCTTGTTTAGTTTATAGGGAATTGGAGAATTATAACAAAACAAAAACGGTATTTGGCTTGAGGAATGCCCTATAAACTATATGAAAGGAACACAATTATGCATTATGAGTCAAAGTTTATCTCAGATCCACTTTAAGAATTGGAGGCTTAAAATTCTTGAAAAAGATGTACCGCTTTTAGGCCTATAAATGCAGAAAGAAATGTACCGCCAGGGAGGTTAAGGTAGGATTCCCTACCAATCCATTCCTTAGTTTGTGCAGATTACATACATTTTTCTTTTTCCTGGGCACCTACTACTATCTCCTAACCTACAGAATCATATGCAGGTCTCTGTATGTTACATTAACTTTTGGACCGTTCTAATACAGTTCTGTATCATGCCTGAAGAAGAAACTTTCGAAAGCTTGCAATAAACTATGTACAGGAAGTCCCTGGTTAATGAACAAGATAGGGACTGTAGGTTCGTTTTAACCTGAATCTGTTCTTAGGTCAGAACACTGTGCCATCTCTGTCCCCTGTACCTCCTCTGTGCAACCTGTACCTATCCATACAAGTTTAAAAGCCATTTTTTCTTTGAATTTCTTTTTGAAAAATTTTTTTTGACTTGTTCCCACTGAATCACAGAATCCAGGCCGTTCGAATCGGTAGGCCATTCGTAAGTCGGGCGTTTGCAAGTCGGGTACTACCCACATAGTCAGTACAGGTATTACTTGAATCCCTTACTGGTGGCAAAGATCTGCTTACCTGTTTGTGGACCTTTGTGAGTTGCTCCAGGTTGTTCTCAAGAAAGGAGATCTTCTGCTTCTGTGCAGCGCTGCCGCCCGTGTCATCAGAGTCCATCTCTGCGCTCTGCAGACACAAGTCATACAGAAGACCACAACAGTCAGTCATACAGAAGACCACAACAGTCAGTCATACAGAAGACCACAACAGTCAGTCATACAGAAGACCACAACAGTCAGTCATACAGAAGACCACAGCAAAGCTCTATGCAGAGTGCAGCTGCAGATATGTTACCTTCTTTACTCTAGTAGTCAGATCTTGGACAAACAGTTTCCTGAGATTATGGAGGGTCTGCAGCTCCTTTGCCTAGGATTACACAGACAAGTTAGAGAAGGAAGCCATGATAATAAGCTATAGGAGCATTCATACAATTTTTTACTCACCACAGTCTCTTCAAGTCCCTTCAGATCCTGTCTCGCTTGTTCTCTCCTATCTTGCATTACCCTGAAGTAATATTGAAACGCATTAGGAATAATGACAGTCACTGAGGTCTAATATGTGAACTTGCATTCAGACAATGAAGGGCACTATCTATGGCATGGGCTATGTTTTTAAACTCTGTATTAAGTGATGGATTAAGAAGTATTTTTTTCTGATACAAATCGCCCTTCAAGTGCCATCACATAGCTCATTTGCTCCCGAGGCATTTAAGAATCCCTATGCTGGAGACAGAATATTGGTAGCGATTTCAGTTTAGTGACAGTGAAGACCAGAGAAAAGGTGTATTAGTTACGGTAAACACGTGTTCGGCATAGATTGGGAAGTGGTTAACTTCTGGGGTGGATATTAGGGACAGGCACTAGGAAGTGATTAAAATTAGTTTGGGAATGAGGCATTGGGGATTAACCAGCTCTGGTTTTTGGCCATTCATTTAACATCCAGTATGTCCCCCTGTGGATTCTTGGATGGTAAATTAACCATTTCAGCCCGCAGGGATTTTTCACCTTATGCATCAGAGCAATTTTCACCTCCCATTCATTCGCTAATAACTTTATCACTACTTATCACAATTTATTGATCTATATCTTGTTTTTTCCGCCACTAATTAGGCTTTCTTTGTTTGGTACATTTTGCTAAGAATTATTTTTTCATAAATGCATTTTAACAGGATTAATAAGAAAAAAATTGGAAAAAAAATTCATTATTTCTCTGTTTTCGTCCATTATAGCTTTAAAATAATCCACGCTACCATAATTAAAACCTATGTATTTTATTTGCCCGTTTGTCTCGGTTATGACACCATTTAAATTTTGTCCCTATCACATTGTATGGCGCCAGTATTTTATTTGGAAATAAAGGTGCATCTTTTCCGTTTCGCCTCCATCACTATTTACAAGCTTATAATTTAAAAAAAATTCGTAGTATACCCCCTTCAAATGCATATTTAAAAAGTTCAGACCCTTAGGTAACTATTTATGTCTTTTTATTGTAATTTTTTTTTCCCATTAAAAATTTTATTTGGGTAATATTTTGGTGTGGGAAATAAACAGTTAATTTTTAATGTCATATGTGTAAATTGTAATGTAAAACAATATGTAGATGTAGTTTTACTATTTGGCCACAAGATGGCGACCTTGAGTTTCTTCCCTCCTTGTGCTTCTTGCTAACCGGAAGCACAAGGTTGACGCTGAAAATTTTACATGCAGAAAGACTGAAGCCTCTAGTTAGAGCGCTTCGGTTTTTCTGCTGGGGACACGGATCGGTGATTGGGAACCATGTTCCCGTTCACTGATCCCAGGGCTACCGGGGGACAGCATGGGGGCGCGATTGCGCACGGCACCGGAGCAGAGCAGCCGCCCGGACGTGAGCTTCATAAAATGGTTAATATCCAGGAGTAAAACCCCTGCTGTGCATTTCCACACGGGCACATCTGTCACCAGCACTCGTGCATGCTCCTGCACCTGTTCAAAAGTGCTGCAAGGTTGGAGGGGGGTGGGCGGGGGCTTATTTAACAAGTTGTTTGTTTTTTTAGTTTATCAAAGTTACAATATCAGTATGAAAGTGTTGCTCAGCCCTCCCCCCCCCCTCCCCCTTACCTGGGCTAAAGATTTGCGGTCAGCTTTAAAGTGTACCCGAGGAGATGTGATGAGATAAACAAGTGTATGTACAGTACAAAACATTAATAACCAGGCTGTTTTACTTGTTTTATTTTGCTGCCTGAAAGAGTTAAGTTCTAGGCATGGAAGTGACAGCTTCTGTCTTGTCAGGAATGTAGTAAACATCACTGATAAGCTAATTACAGCCACAAAAGTTTTCCTGGCAGAATAAAACTAATGAGGGCAGGGAGGGATAAAATACACAAACTATTGACCTTTTTCTAACTCTAGGACACTTAATAGGCTGCCACTGATTAGAGACAGTAAAACTTTCAAGCTACTTTGTAAATTTTTTAAATATAAAACAAAACCCTTGGATATTTAATAAAGTTATTTTTAGGAGTAGGAGGATAAATATAATTGTTTATCTAATCAGTTTATTTTCATCTCGAGTTCACTTTAAAAGGATACCTTAGCCCTTAATTCTGCAATTGACACAGTGTGTGCGGGGAGATGCGTATAGGCTTACCGCACCTCCCGTTGCCTGGGGTCTGTCTCCATTTATCTAAAAAAGGTCCTGGTCCAAAGCAGTGGTCAGCGCAGCTGCAGTATGTCTGCGGGAGTATGCAAGTACGCCTGCGGGAAGACTTAGCTGGCATGCATGCCATCTGACCCGGACATACTGTGTGCACATGCACATTATATCTACTTGGGCACCTGTGACCGCACGCGCCGACTACATATTCCCGTGCGTACTCCCGCAGACATACTGCAGCTGCGCCGACCACTGCTTTGGACCGGGACATTTTTTAGATGAACGTAGACAGACCCCAGGCCCCAGCCTATGCGCACCTCCCCAAACACACATATGGCGTCAATTATAGAATTAAGGGCTTACGTATCCCTTAAAGACTGCCATCTGTAGCATTCAGATGTGATTGCTAAGTGCATCGTTCTATTGCCTAGAGATGTGTCTGTACCGTATTACAAAATAACAGACAAAATAAGGTGAATGTGGTGTCATTTTAATGGGGAAGAGCCAAATAACATATTTATATATTTATAAGAGAGAAAAAAATCTGCATTAATGATGATTTTTTTCCTGTAAAATGCCAGAAAACGCATATACACGATTTAAAAAAAAAAAAATCTACTAGGAACATTATTGTCCTAGCAGCTGGGATACTGGCATCTACTCACGTGAGGTCATGCAGTTTCTTGCTCTTCTCCTGGTCGGCATTTTTCAGCTTTTCATGCTCCACTCGCAGCCGTTCCTGCTCCAGCATCATCTTCTGGTTTTGGCTAGAAAGGAATAGCATAAAATGATCAGTTTTCCTTCTTGCACTTGCTACCCAGGTTCACTAGTACAGCTGCTGCAGACACATATACATCACCCTGCTTACATGTCTGCATGCCTCTACTATAACAGCCCTTGGCTGTGGTGACATACTCCAAAAGGAATGAAAAAAGGGAAACCTACTACTATAGTTGGAGTTGTGTTAAATAATTAGCAATGCCTCACAAGTGAACTATAGTAATACAAAATAAAAATCCTGCTCCTGTAAAAACAATAGTTTATATGACCTAACAAAGCTGCTAACAGACATTTGATGATTTATGGCCAATCCAATCACCTGTCATCAGACTGGCAGAAAAAAAAAACATGTCTGTACAAGCCTATCGCTCACCTGTTCTGTCCAGTGTGCCCGCCCCCTCCCCATCCGGTGCACCCCCATTCTGTCCTTTTCTGTCCAGAGCTCCCCTGTTCTGTCCAGTGTGCCCCCCCCCCCCCCCGGTCTTGTGCTCCAGTTCTGTCCAGTGTCCCCTCCCCCCCCCCACGGGTGCTCCCCTGTTCTGTCCAGTGTCCCCTCCCTCCACCCCGATCCTGTGCTCCCCTGTTCTGTCCAGTGTCCCCTGCCCCCCCCCCCCCCTCAATCTTCCCATGTGTTTGCAAGCTTGAAGCTTAAATAGACTCTGTAACAACATTTTGAGCCTTATTTCTTCTATCCTATAAGTTCCTATAGCTGTTCTAATGTGCTCTGTCTTACTGCAGCCTTTTCTAGTTGCACAGTGGCTGTGTTATCTCTGTTATATGATCTAATCTTCTCTCCTCTGTCGAGTCTGTTGTGCTCAGGCAGTCAGGCTGGAATGTGCTGTGCTGCTTGTGATTGGATAGAAGCTATACACACCCTCTCCAGGCCCCCTGCACACTCTGTATGACTCACACACTGAGCTACTCTCAGCCTATTATTTGCTATGTCTTTTGTTTGTAAACACTGCATAAAATGGCAATTACAAGCCAGGATTGCAGCAGGGAGTGGCAGAAACAGCACAGAGGGGTCCAGGAGAACATAATGAATAGAATGGTATGCTTTTTTGTGTAAGAATTTTATGGTACAGATTCTCTTTAAAGAGACTGCATTGAAAAAGGGCCCCTGAGGGTACTCCCCTCGTGAGGGGAAAGCCTCTGGAGCCTCTGGATTCGATTGAGGCGTCACATGCCCACATTTCAGCCACTTAGGCTGCATAGGTGACATGAATCTTTAGGGGGCCTTGCCCAAAGACTCATGTTTTAAATACAGGCTTGAGCTGGGATTCAAACCCTGGTCAAAGGCTAAAATCCTACATAAAAGGCAGCCTTACCAGTACACCATTCAGAAATATGCAGCCCTAGGCAAGGTTTCAGAAACAGGAAAGCCATAGCAGCTATTCTGTATTTTTTTTTAGGACCACTGCACTGTGATTTCACAGGCTCTATGAGTCAAGAGTTCTGTTGATGCAGGTCCTAGCGAGCACAGCTGCATCTTTCGCCTATAGCAGGGGGATTGTCTGCCACTTACTCTTGAAGATCTGTGATCAGCTTCTCCTTGGATTCAATCTCATCCCTCAGGCTGCTCAGCTGCTTCTGGTGGGTTTCCCGGTGGCTCTGAATCTGCTGCTCCACAGCATGCTAAGGAGGCAAACAACATTATAGTAACCTATTAGCACGTGATTAACACTCATCACCAAGGCTTTAGGAAAAGTGGCTCATCACAACATACCTTCACTTCGTTTGCAGTTTGTACTTTGTTTAGGTGCTCTTTCTCCATTTCATGAACTTTTTCTACAAAACAACAAGATAAGGTAATTACAAAAAAAAATCTCCTAAATAGACTTAACTTTGCTAGGTTATTCTAGACCAGGCATGGGCAAACTTGGCCCTCCAGCTGTTAAGGAACTACAAGTCCCACAATGCATTGCAGGAGTCTGACAGCCACAGTCATGACTCATAAATGCAAATGCATTGTGGGACTTGTAGTTCCATAACAGCTGGAGGGCCGAGTTTGCCCATGCCTGTTCTAGACACAGTTTTGGCTGGAGCTGGGCTTTCACCTGGCCACATAAAGATCAATCTTCTTTCATTAGTAATACAAATAAAAGGAAATTGGTCCATTCATGATTACAAAGGTTATGCGCTCAAACACTAGTACTAGCTGGTTCCAGACATCATTTTCCTTAAATTGTACCTAAGATGAACAAATAGAAAATATGATTTCCATACCATTGACTATATCTCTACTTAAAACAACGGGCCTTAAAGAGAGCCCGAGGTGGGCTCAAAAAAATGAAAAAAGAAGTAGGCTACCTGTTCCGCGGTGCTGAGCGGATCAGGTAGCCGCAAAGAACACCCTTCCCGTGGGCCGCAATGACCCACTTTCACGACCTTTGGGTCATGCGCTGCACTGAGAGACTGTGTTGTCCCTCGCAGCATGAAGGGAGGCAGGGGAGCAGCAGGGGGCGTGGCCAGGGAGTGAGAGCTGCCCAATGGAAGCTCAGGAAACCGCGCTGTCTGCCCCCCCCCCCCCCCCCCACCGTCACACTATAGCCCGTAGAGTTTCTTGTCGCTATCTCAGAGGTAAACATGGGAGAGGAATTCCCTGTTTAAAATGGTGGCGGGCATTTTAAACAGGGAAATCCTCTCCCTTGTTTACCTCTGAGATAGCGACAAGAAACTCTGCGGGCTATAGTGCGATGGTGGGGGGGCAGAGAACAGTGGTTGGGGGGACACATAGCCAGGTCATTAGGCAGAGAACATGGCTCTGTGTCCCATCTGCCCTCCAGAGATCCACCTCTGTTTCTCTTTAAAGGAAACCTGAGATGAACAAAAAATTATACATAACTGGAGCCCCTTCAGGCTAATCGGTCCCCCACCGTCCTCCGCTGCTTAGATCCTCCAGTAGATGCACCGTCATCTTCACCGCAGCCACACATGCGCAGAATGGTGTAGATAACGGGGCATTTACCGGAGGATCTAGGCGGCAGAGGATGGCGAGGGACCAATAGGCCCGAAATATAGCAGCCTCCATTTCCCTCTCACTTCAGCTTTTTTTTTTTTTAATAATTTATAAATTATTAAGTCACGGTTTGCCCATTGTAAAATCTTTCCTTACCCTAAATTACATTCTGAAATTATCACAGGTGCTGACATTTTTATTGCTGTCTAGGCGCAAAATTGTGGAATGTTTGTTGTATGTTCAGAAGTGAGCAGAAACACCCGATATCCTAGAGTACACTGGGAGAAGAAGGCTGCAAAACTAAAAAAGCCTAAACATCACAGGGAGGTGGTGCAACATACCAATATCCAGCAATATATACATACAAGATGTGTTACAAATGCTGATACTACAATTAATGAAATTGTGTATCCTGAATAGTGTATGACATTCTACTATAGGCCACTGCGGTGCCTCTAACTGCTCAGATCAGACGTAGATCCAGTGAGGCATTGCGATGATGTAATGCAGCCATGGAAAATAAAACTGCCCATGATTAATAATCGTCATTCACACAGATGGGCTGGACAATTTAACAACGCACAAGAATGTTGGCTGCTTTCCAGTTCAGAGGCAGCTCCTGCCTGATCACCAGAGGCAATGCCAAGTTATGAAAGGGGCGTGTAGCTGTGTGATGTGCTCTGGTCTGGAAGCAGTATTGTTACAGGCTATCTGGCTTTGGTACCCTCAGCTATCCTCACAGGTTCTCTTTAATGTAGTGTATGATGTACAATGCAAGCTGGTTGTTTATGAAATCTGAAGGAACACAGTAATACCACTAGGATGCCCTCCAGTGACGATAATGATTTACCAGCCTGCCCTACCCCGCCTTGTTTTCGTAAAACATTTTGCAGGTTTTCTGAAATATCTGGTCTGTGCAGTTTGTGATGGCTTCAGCAGATGGATTATAAAGCATAACACTGTATAAAGCCGCACCCTGTGCCCGCAGCTTGACAAGCTCCTCGTTCAGCGAGTCCACAGACTCCTCCAGCTGCCTCTTCTTGTGCTCCACATTCTGCACATACTCCGTCAGAGACTTGATCTTAGCTTCGTGCTGTATACAGACAAAACAAATATTATCTACCATTATAATGCTGTGGTAAAAGCATGGCTAGAATGTACAATTCTCCATAAAATTGCATCAGTCACTTTATATACAGCTAGATTTAAGAATATTCCTGTCAGAGGGGAAGATTTATCAACCCATTACCGACCGTATTTTCTTCTTAATCTGTTCTAAACAGCAGGGAGAACAAATCTGCATGATAATAACCTTCTTAAATCCTAGGTAATAGTGGCAATTTAGCATTAATTTCTAGAGCTGCACTACAGTTATGAAAAGTGCAAATCCCTCCCTAAACTGGCACAGATTAAGAAGTGCTTGATAGCAGTTCTACAGATGTAGAGCTGCTGGTAGACATGATTGCAGAGTGCAGGCTATACATGATTTGTGATGTGCTCCTCCCACCTGCTGAATTCCTCCTCAGAGCCTGCTGCTATCAATACAGCAGGTGTGTTGGTTACCTCAGCAACAGCAATTCCCCTCACACACTGCACTGTCTGAGAGACCTTCCTAGCTCCTCCTATTTTACAACAGTTTTAGAAAGAATCTGCACTATGTAATGATTTCTTAAGATGCCTGAGACAGTTCTGCACGGATTTCTAAAAACCTACCAATATTTTGTCTCAGACACTCTTGATAAATCTGGCCCAGAGAATCCACATGGCCATATATCTACTTAAAGGACCTCTACAGCAAAAAAATAAAAAATGCATGATTATGCATATGTATAAAATGTGCATTTTTTTTCTAGAGTGATATGCACTGTAAATTACTTTTCTTCCATGTTGCTGTCACTTACAGTAGGTAGTAAAATCTGACAGCTTTTAGACTAGTTCAACTCCTCATGAAGAATTCTCAAGGTTTTCTTTATATTTAAAAGCACTACAAACTCCTCTTTTTTTTTTTTTTTAATAACATGAACAGTGTACTTGTAAGTTTTGGGGACTGTAAAGGCAAAAAACAAAAAACAACCACCTAACAATGCTAAAATCATGTATGCACTTTTTTTTCCCATTTCCTGCCATTAAGTAGAATTTGGTGTTTTAAATTAACTATGCCGTCACAATAATTCATATTATAGTTAAAGAGAGAACGTAACCTATTTAAAGTGAATCTGAAGCCAAAAAAAACAAACAAAAAAAGCAGATATTTACCTAAGGAGAGGGAAGGCTCTGGGTCGTATAGACCCTTCCCATTCCTCTCCTCATCCACTCGTTCCCCACTGGCTCCTCCGTACGAATCTCGTTGCGGGAGGCTTCGGAAGCTCAAGTGCTTCGGATGACTGGCAGCTCCGTATTGCGCAGGTGTGAGCACAGTACAGAGTGGCTTGTTTCGGGAGTGCTCCTGAAGACTTCTGAAGCCTCCCGCAGCAGAAAAGAACAGTCTCTGACCGCTTTCGCCTAAGGAGAGGGAAGGCTCTACAGGACCTAGAGCCTTCCCTCTCTTTAAGCGAGTATCTTTTTTTTTTTTTTGGCTTCAGATTCCCTTTAAGTAAAAATAAAAATATAGCTTACATTTATGTTCCTCAACTCCCACCTCGTGAAGATTCAGCCTTACGTGTCTGTTTTATAGCCAACCAAAGGCAAGCTAAATCATTCTCTTTGCCCTCTCTCTGTCTCCATCTATGTTAAGGGCAAGTGAAGCCAGCTATGACCTCAATTCCACCGTCCCTGTGTTGCCTTGGCTCTCTTTCCATTTATCTCTATTACAGGCCTGCAATGAACTACAAATCCCACAATTCACCTGGATACCTCACTTCTAGTTCAGCAGCAATGGCACTGCTCTGTATGAATGCTCCGTTTACATTCGATAAGACAAATGTTCCTGATCTGTACACAGTCTGCATGAATCACCTGAGAGATGCGAAGTTGGCAGGCAGCGAGCTCCTTCTCGTTCTCCTCCATCTTCTTATTGCTCTCAGTCTGGGATCCCTCCAGCTGCTTGCAGCGTTTCACCATGCTCTTCACCTCAGACTTCATCTTACTGATGTACAATCTGGCCACTGTGAACTCTTCATCAATCATGCCGCTCACTTCAGGTTGCTATCAGGAGAAAACAGGATGTCAAATGTTTACATACTCACTTCACAGCTCCCAGTTATTCATCCATGTATATACAGCGAACACCTCTGAACACAATGCAGAACGTTCAGGTGTTCCTCTACTGTACACAACTGGAGCAGCCCAACTGTGATCAGGTCACACAGAGCCTGTTCCTTGCTGTGTACTGATGAATCTCACAGGAAGATAATTTCCTATGACGCTAAAACTCCATCTTCACCTGATAAACACTAAAAAATGGTTAATTTCAGCTTAGGCCAATCAAAGGCACTTGCTGATTTTAATTGGGCATGTACATCTCACTAACCACTTGTAAATAACTTGTGTCTGCTCCATTTCCCCTCTGTCCTGTCCTGAACCAGTTTGTTATTGGCATGTCTTGCTCATTAGGGAGATTTTTTTTTCTCACTTCCTGTCTGACAGGAAAAGTCCCTAAATGTGCACAAATTGCTGCTAAGAAGTGTTCAGAACACAAAGTGCCCAGCAGATTGCCATGTATGGGGCAGAGTAGCTGAAGACCAACCAGATTGTCCATGCTGACCCGTGTCCCACTATGGCAACATGGTTATCACTACTGGACAGAAGAACAGGGGAGGAAGTCAGCATGGTCTGATGAATCTCATTTTTCTTTGGACTCCTAAAGGTGCTCATACATCTAGCAATGTCGCACTTCCAGCATATCCAATCGATCCTTTCAATCACTTTCAGCCTAACACATCAATCAAGTGGACATGTTGTAGTGCAAATTTTCCTCCGCTTCCATAAAATGATTGAATAGGAAGGTTGAGCAGCCTGCAAAATTGGACGATGTATGGGCACCATAACAGATATGGTGATAAATTCTTGGCAGCAGTTCCAACACCACCTCAGTTTGGGGGTAGGTGGGGAGGATGCTCTAATTATTGACTGTAGACTGTAACTGAGGTAAATTCTGACTCTGCAGAGGAATAAAAACCGAGCATTTCCTAATCTTTCCTTATTCTATCCTAATTTCCCCAAAAATAGTTGGTTTTAATGACACAATTACCCTTTACCTTCCTGAATCAACTAGGAGGGGGCAAGGCCCAGACCGCTGATCATTCTCCTTTCTATAGGACAAACAAAGGCGCAAGGTGTGACCCTGACATACTGCTGTTGTGTACTCCTACCCTTACTGCCTGATGGGGCGGGTTTAGGCCTGCGAAACGCGTTGTGATTAACCCCTGGAGTGTACCAATAAATATACCTTTTGTTGAATACACAGCTTGTTGTGTCTGCTTAGAGGGGGTAAGCACACTATTGCCTCCTAAGCACTTTTAAATATTTTAAATATGGATTTTATTCTTTTGGCGCCTCTGTTCATTTTACAATACTCCTTTCTATAGGAGGTCTAATAGAGGGGAAATAATTTGCTGCATTGCTCGGGCTGAAAAGGAAAGCCAGAGTCACATGACTGACAGATGAAGATACAAATCAAGGTATTTAGGAGAACTAGGTTTATTAATCACTATTGCTGCAGGAATGTTGGGGCAGCTTCGAATCTCACATAAACTTTGAACACATTCAAAAATGCCAAAAAAGAACAAGAAAGGACTTGGGAAAGTTGTTCAAACAGATGCCAAAGGATTAACTTCTCCAACGGGTACAGACACTTCCTAAGTCTTGATAGACACATAAACCAAACCTCAATATTTTCAGGCTGACTATATTAAGACTGCAAGAACATCTCCAAAACAAAGCAAATGAGTTAAGTATAGAAGAATCAGAGCCAGGACGGAAAAGCAGACAGAAGGCTGCAGGCTGAAAGCGGCCAGGCTTGCATTATTAATGCGCATTAAATATATTCATGAAGGAAGTCAGAAGTAGAAAGTGGGCAAATTACCTTGGAATCATTATTTCCCACGGCTATGCCAATCTCAGCGAGATCTTTCAGTAACGAGGTCATCATTTCTGTGGCTCTCTTCTTCTGATGATTGGTCATTTCTTTTAGTTTCTGGAGCTCAGAGTCTATGCTGCTAAGAATGGCCTACAAATAAAGAGAAAAACGTGATGCAATTGTATACAGCATGACAAAAAGAAGTGCTGAAGAATTCTGAGGTATTGATTTCTGACCATGTGCGAGCAGTGGCAGACTAACCATTTAAGGCTCTAAGTAGCCCATAACTTTTGGGAAAGGGGAATCTGTGTTCCTGTAGCCTTCAAAGCCACCAAATGGAACTAGAGTCATTTATAATGTATCGAAAATGAATGCTCTGCACTCCCTCAGCCACGATATATAATTACAAATCTATTTTTTTATTTTTTAAAAAAAAGGATACTTTCATTTTCCCTAGACTGTGGTCACATGATTATGCCTACAAGAAGCTTCCAACTCCCATGCTTGCTGGGAGAGGACTATTTCATCAGCTACATTTCTCTCCCAATATGCAGCCAGTCAGCATGTAGTCAGGGTAGTCATGAAGTCTTTATAGGGACCCAAGCAGCTGCATATGTAAAATGAACCTCCCCATCAGAGGTTTCATAATAGAGTATGCTATGGGGGAGAGCGGGGGGTGATTGTCTTTACTTAGCTATAGATGGGCCACTCCTTTGGCCCACCTTCCATGCAGGAAGACTACAGAGACTTTCTTCCCCAAGGGAGAGACTGAAGATTAAGGTAATTGGCAGTGTTGTACGCTTCTGACCATCGCAGAGCCCCATTGGCCAGTTATTTTTCTAGTGATCAACATATATATATATGCATGCTAACAAAGTATCATACATTCAGGGCTGTGTAGTCAGAGTTGGAGTCGAGGATTCAGAGCAATTTTGGGTACCTGGAGTTGGAGGTTTCATAAACTGAGGAGTCGGATGATTTTTGTACCAAAAACACAGCCCTGGTAAGTATTAGACTAAGGAGTCAGAGTCATTTTGGCTACCTGGAGTCGGAGTTGGTGTCAGTGGTTTCATAAACTGAGGAGTCGGATGATTATTGTACTGACTCCACAGCTCTGTATACATTCCATTCAAATCATGTTTGTGGGAAAAAAAATCTATTTGTTCACATAAACCCCTCAAGTTGAACATAAAATTATTTATGCCAAGTCATGTTCTGGCCCTTACCGATTTCTGGCTGAGTTCATCACTCAGACTCTCGTATTCTTTAGCCTTGTCTTCTACTTCCTGTGATTTCTGGTCGTAGTTGACAGCCAGCTCCTCCAGGGCCTGAAGAACTTCCTTCACCTCCTCTTTTGAGGCATCATTCTCGGCCTGCAGTCGGTTTAATTCTGCCTGCATGTTATCCTGGTCCCTTCTTGTAGAGGCCAACAGCTGTGAGGATTTAAACACAGATGTTTAAAAAAGCTACAAGTACTTAAATATTAAATCTACAACACACAGTACAGAAACTGGTCAGTTTACAACATGAAATCATGGCTTGTTATTCTTTAGCACAACTCTGTCAGTTTTGACAGTGACAGCTAGAGGTCAGGGCTGAAATATGTACCCTGTATGCTGTAACCATTCTGAAAAGGAAGACTAGGAAGTACTGGCAGTTCCTGCTGCATCTAGGCTTCAACCTACGGTGAACACAGCCACACCACTTCGCCCCACCTGACCAGAGACTCGTCTCTCCATTGGCTGGCATAGAAGCTAACAGGAGCCAATGCCCACCAACTTACCCAACCGCAAGCAAGCCTCTACTCAACATCAAAGGCTGAAATATGGACAGGTAAGATGAAAATGAGGTGGATATAATGGTCACACAAAAGGACCCGTCAGGATTCTCTGCGTCCTAAGTTTTCAGAACAAGCACAGCACTGAAGATGGTGAGACTGCTTAGTATGTAGAACAAAGTGTAGGTGGCAGTATCAAAATAAACAAAATAACTTGAGAAAGCCAGCATGCCCCGTGAAACCGGTTGGCCTGTACAGCCCTTCATTAGTGTGCCTGGTTACAAGGGCTGTGTTCAGCTCTATTAGTGGCCCATACCACAGTGTCCCGTGAGAGATGCTGGTGGCGGCCCCTGTGAATACCCAGCGTGGTACTCTCAAAAAATGATTTTGACAAGGTGTGGAAGCACAACTTTCACTCACAGAGCAAATGTTCTCCCTGTATTGCATCGGTGACGATTCTGATTTCCCCGAGTCTAATGGACTACCTTTGTCACTACCTTTGTGAATGGAAACATGTGTTCCCAAAGCCAATCTAAGTGCCAGGTTTAAAGAGAATCTGTATTGTTAAAATCGCACAAAAGTAAACATACCAGTGCGTTAGGGGACATCTCCTATTACCCTCTGTCACATTTTCGCCGCTCCTCGCCGCATTAAAAGTGGTTAAAAACAGTTTTAAAAAGTTTGTTTATAAACAAACAAAATGGCCACCAAAACAGGAAGTAGGTTGATGTACAGTATGTCCACACATAGAAAATACATTCATACACAAGCAGGCTGTATACACCCTTCCTTTTGAATCTCAAGAGATCATTTGTGTGTTTCTTTCCCCCTGCAGCTATCTTCCACTGAAGTGTCAGGCTGTTTCTTACTGCAGAGTGCAGACAGCTCTGCCCATATGTAATTCATCAGTATGTGAAAGCCCAGCCAGCTCAGAGGAGGATTTATCCAGCTTGTAAAAAATAAGAGAGAAGAGAGAAGCTGCCCTAATCTAAATAATACACAGGCAGTGTGCAGAGAGGGGCCTGGAGGGGTGAGATGCATCACAGAACCACAACACTGAAGAACTTGGCAGCCTTCCAGACACAGGCTGACAAGTCTGACAAGAGAGAGATAAGTTGATTTATTACAGAGATGGTGATAGTAGAACGTGCTGCAGTAAGCCAGAACACATTAGAATAGCTTTTGGAACTTGTAGGATGATAAAAAACAGGATGCAATTTTTGTTACGGAGTCTCTTTAAGAATAATCTCTGCTGTAAGGAACAAAAGAGATTTTTTAGTGGAGTTTGTGAAAAATAACACTGGACTTTAACTTTAGTTTTATATAGAAAACGGTTATCCATTTGGTGGAGAAATATAATAATGCACTATATTTGTCCAATAGAAACAAATCCTACACATAGAAATAAAAATCAGTTTAACCCCTTTCTGTCCCCCAATAATTACCAAAATGAAAAACTTGTAAGAAAACAAAAAAACAAAGTGACATAATTTAAGAAGACGTATGCATGCCATTTAGCAGCGACATCGGGAAAGTGCTGGGATACCAGACGTAGTGAAAGACACTGGGAAAGTGTTAGGGTTACTGGCATACAGCAGCGAGTGACATGGGAGTGAGGTAGCAGTCTTGTAGTGCTGAAAGACTGCTTTACATCGTAAGCCTTGCTCCAGCATTGCCCTGGCAGGGAAGAGCAACTCTCAGGTCAATGACTATTTTCCTCTACTCGTTCAGCCGTTACCCAGGTGAACCAGGCAATTGAACTCCTGAGCGATGGTCAAGCAATGAGTAACTTGCAAGCAGCAGGCTCCTTATCACTTGCAAAAGAATATGACCCAAATGTGTGAACAAACAAAAACTGATCCAAAAGGAAATATGGAAAATTCCTTACACCTGCACAGCAGTTAAGCATTGAATTAAAGAGCATTGCAACATTCTCAGTGTAAACTGGCCAAAAACAATAAAACACAGATCACACAGTTCACAATGCGATGTGGCACTACCTGTGTGGCTATGCACAAACACATAACTGTTGTGGTGACTTGCTGCAATGTAAAATGAAACCAGTTATCACCAAGCAAATACTTGCCTCTTCCTGGTCCAACATTTGCTGTTTCAGTTTCTCTACAAGCTGACTCTGCTGATTGATCTCTTCATCCTGTCCAAAAGAACAAGTTCACATCAGTAAGTGAAATGCAGGGCAAACAAAAGTGGAGTTTCAATGTTTTGTAGGAATACTTTAAAAAGCAACACAATGGAAATTGGTCCAGGTGTTGCTACACTGATACATTAAAGCACAGGCATCAAAATCAAGGCCTTGCGGGCCAAATGCGGCTCTCCTTGCCATTTTATGTGGGCCTCACGAGTTTCAATGTTCACCATTGTAAGCAGTAAAAGAAGACCAGTACACTGCATTCCTATTCAGAGCATGAAAGTTTCTGGTTGAAACAATGGCCTCAATTCACTAAGATCATGCTGGAGATAAGGCAAGAGAAAAACTTACCTCCACACAGTGGGAGAGTTATCTTATCTCTTCATTCCTTAAGTTACCTCCTCTGTAGTTATTTTCACATGCAGCTAATTAACAGCCTGTCTAGAATTCTGGAGTTATTTTAAGGATTGAAGAGTTAACTTAAAGACAGAGAGTTAACTTTAGGTTTGCCTGAGGTAAAATGTTTCCTGAATACTACATGCCTTATCACCATGGTGATAACTCTAGGAACATTATTAAAGACAGGAGATAAGCTTAGTGAATTGAGGCAATTGTCATTTTGAGCCTTAGTGCAGCAACAACACACAGGACCCCCTGTGAAATTAGAATGGGGCACCCTCCTTGGATCCAAATCTACCCCGTGCAGCTGATATAACATACACACACCTACATACCTTTTCCTCAGTACCCTTTCCCCATAGAGTGTAATATTTTCCTGCTCCGGTGAAGCATCGTATCTCTTCTGTTCTTCCTGGCAACTGCACGCTCTATACTTCCTTGCCTTTATCTCCTGATTATGTGACGTGTTCAGAGCCAGAAGTATGAAGCAGAAAGCAGGTGTCTATCAGGAAGACTAGAGGAGACCTGAGGCACTGCTCTGCAGAAGGGGAGTAGCGGAGATCTAACCCCCCCCCCCCTCATTTACGCCACTTTATTTGAGCTAGCTGGATAAACGTTAAATCAAACAATTTGGCCGGCAACCCGGACTATGTTTTAGATTGTCTGTAAGTACAAAGAAAACTGTGACGACACTGACCAGAATATTTACGATCAGTGGTCCGCGCAGGGGCACAAGTGGATTCTGGCGCAGGCGGAAATAGCTGAGCCCGATTGGGTCCATGCAGGCGCAAACTGTCTATTTCCACAGATCCCATCAGAAAGCCGCTACTGCGCCTGCGCGCACCGCTGACAAGCCCTTGCCGGCAGAATCTGGGGGGTCCCAGCACTAAATCCAGTCTGGAGAGGATGATGGGGGGGAAGCCTCTTTAGGATCCAGAGGCTTCCCCCTCCAGAGGCAAGCACCCCCCAGGGGCACTTTTTTCCCCCTTCAGGAACATTTTAAAAGCAGTCTACAATTTCTGAATTGTTTTGCCAGAAATTAGCAATACAGTTTTTGTTGTAGCAAATCCACTAAAATCCTCAAAGACAACTGATTCACCAAGCTGGAGACTCACAGGACTACCACTGCCTGTGTCACACCACATTACTAGATAAGTAGAATGGGCGGAGCTTTACCTTGTCATCCAGTTGCTTGTACAGTTTAGTCACCTCGTCTTCACATTTCCTCCTCTCGGCATCCGTGAAATTAGCAGAAAGCATGACAGCCGGCTTGTCATTTGTTGTGACAGTTTCAATGACAAGTGCATCAAGGTTGGCCTTCTCCTTGTCAAACTGTTCTTCAACAGGTACAGTTTCACCTGCGGGTCACAGAAAGAGGTTAAGGCTACAGTGAATGATGCTTCATTCAATACAATTAGGAATAGGCTAAAAACTGTATACAAATTCAAAAGCATGCTGGAAACACAAATTTCCAAATAATCTTCTTTTGTTGTTTATAGCCAATACATTTTACAGCGCCACATCATTCCAGCAGTTCTGCACGTGCAGCTTTGCTTTCAGGGACATAAAAAGAGGATTTGCATATTCAGAAGATATGCATCATGGGAAACCACAGTTGCTTACTTAACCTCCTTGACGGTTATCCCGAGCTGAGCTCGGGGTAATTCGCGTAGGAGGATTGCTCTGGCCCTACTGGGCCGTTTTTTCGCAATTTTTTTTCTCCTACACACAGCTAGCACTTTGCTAGCTGCGGGTAGTATGCGATCGCCGCCGCTACCCGCCGCGCCCCCCCCCCCGACCCCTGCGCAGCCTGGCCAATCAGTGCCAGGCAGCGCTGAGGGGTGGATCGGAATTCCCTCTGACGTCCCGACGTCCATGACGTCATCCCGCCCCGTCACCATGGCGACGGGGGAAGCCTTGCAGGAAATCCCATCCTGAACAGGATTTCCTGCTTGCAAAGATCGCCGGCGGCGATCGAAGTAGGTAGGGGGATGCCGCTCGTCAGGGGCTAACATGTAGCTAGCGCTAGGCTAGCTACATGAATTTAAAAAAAAAATGTTTTAAAAAAGTGCTGCGCTGCCCCCTTGCCGACATAATTGGAACGGCAAGGGGGTTAAAGGGGCACAGCAGCGAAATGTATGCTATTGGGATTTCCCTACTAGCAGGTTTCTATTAGGAAGAGTAACATATATTAGATAGTGCTGCTGTTAACAAAGGTCCTCTGGATATGAATTATAACTCACATACAGATCCTGGCGTCGCTAAGTCACTAATAAGGCCAGGGAAGCAATGCTCTTTGTTCAGTTAGGCTGTGTAACAACAACAACAGCTAATGTCTTCCTCCACTCCATCAGCTCAAAGCCCCGTGTTTATTATGTAGTCTACATCCTGACACTGCATTGCAAGCATTCCAATATAATCATAAATGTGTTCACACACTGAAAGCAAATCACAAAAAACGGGAACAATTTTGCATCGCAATTTTCCTGCGATTTGCACTGTTCTTTCCGTTCAGTAGAACGAAAATCACATCGCAATCGCCTGCAAAGCATTGCACGAAGCATGTTTGCAACTTATGCAAATCACAAACCCTGCAGTGAGAATGATCCCATAGGGATAAATTAGCAGCAGCAATTTTCTCATGGCTGAACCAGCCCGGAATCTTATCTCAGTCAGCCTGGCTCTTTTCTCATACATTGCTGGGGAAAAGGAAGCTAATAAAAGCCATATCTTCTCTTCCCACATTCCTGCTTCTCACTGATTGGCTTAAAGAGAACCCGAGGTGGGTTTGAAGAATATTATCTGCATACAGAGGCTGGATCTGCCTATACAGCCCAGCCTCTGTTGCTATCCCAAACCCCCCTAAGGTCCCCCTGCACTCTGCAACCCCTTATAAATCACAGCCACGCTGCTGACAAACAGCTTGTCAGAGCTGGCTGTGTTTATCTCTATAGTGTCAGTCTGCTGCTCTCCCCGCCTCCTGCAGAACTCCAGTCCCCGCCTGCATCCCTTCCCTCCCTGCTGATTGGAGGAAAGGGACAGGGGCAGGGACCGGAGCTATGCAGGAGGCGGGGGAGCAGCTGAGACCGACACTACAGATGTAAACACAGCCTCACAGCTGTGATTTATGAGGGATTGCAGAGTGCAGGGGGACCTTAGTGGGGTTTGGGATAGCAACAGAGGCTGGGCTGTATAGGCAGATCCAGCCTCTGTATGCAGATAACATTCTTTAAACACACCTCGGGTTCTCTTTAAAGCAGTTCAGTGTGACATGAGGCTGAGAAGGGAAATAGAAGATAAATTCCCTCACCCCTCTGCAGAAGCTACTGAAATCAAATCTATGTTCTGCTCACGTGTTTACAAAGCACGCTAGATATGCCAGTGCAGTTTTAAAGGGATACTGTAGGGGGTCGGGGGAAAATGAGCTGAACTTACCCGGGGCTTCTAATGGTCCCCCGCAGACATCCTGTGTTGGCGCAGCCACTCCCCAATGCTCCGGCCCCGCCTCCGGTTCACTTCTGGAATTTCTGACTTTAAAGTCAGAAAACCACTACGCCTGCGTTGCCGTGTCCTCGCTCCCGCTGATGTCACCAGGAGTGTACTGAGCAAGCCCCCAGACCATACTGGGCCTGCGCTGTGCGCTCTTGATGACATCAGCGGGATCGAGGACACGACAACGCAGGCGCAGTGGTTTTCTGACTTTAAAGTCAGAAATTCCAGAAGTGAACCGGAGGCGGGTCCGGAGCATCGGTGAGCGGCTGCGCGGGCACAGGATGTCTGCGGGGGACCATTAGAAGCCCCGGGTAAGTTCAGCTCATTTTCCCCCGACCCCCTACAGTATCCCTTTAAGGAGAAAAGAAAAGTAAGGAAAGAAATGACAACATCAGGATTGGCTTCAGTCAGAAGCAGTAAGGATGGAAAATGTCTGGAGTAGTTTTCTTTTTACCAACCATATAGGATTCACTGAAATCAAAACGTGGACAGTACAATACATGTTAAGTAGGAAAAGTATCTAATATATGTGCTTTTTTCCTGGGATAGTATGGCTGTCCCTGCTGCTTTTTAAGCGTAAGAAACATCTGTTTTAAAAAAACATGTCTGATTTCGGATATAACTGATATGACTGGATCCACTAGAGCAGGCTTTCTCAACCAGGGTTCCTTGAGTACTCTGCAGGGGTTCCTTGGCATTTTCCCCCATCGTGGTGGAAGTATATAGAGCACACTATAATAGGTGGTACTGTAACAAGAAGCACTAATTTGGGGGGTCAGGAGACGGTATAATGAGTGGCAGTGTAATGGGGAAGTGAAATAAACAGCCACACATACTTTTAAAGACCATGCTTCCTGCAAAATAAATGTAGGGGTTCCTCGAGATCGAAACATTGTTTGCAGGGGTTCCTTGGGATCAAAAAGTTATTTGCAGGGTTCCTCCAGGGTAGAAAGGTTGAGAGAGGCTGCACTAGAGGGTCACTTTATTGTTTCACTTGAAAATTAAGAATGTTTACATTTAGTGTTTATTATGATAATCCTTTGACAGCATCAATAATGAGCTAAACAGCATAGATGTAACCTCACCTTTGCGCCAGCGAGCGAGCTCATTCTCCAGCCACTGCACCGTGGTGCGCAATACCTTCGTTTTCTCCTTTTCTCTCTCATATTTCTTCTTCCACTGCTCTGCAGTGAGCTCTATGTTAACACACACTGTGTTCTTAATGGTCTTGGCTCTAGCATAATAGTAATAAAAAACAGTTATCGGTGTTCCTATCTGCTTACAGATTTAATATTCTTGAAGCAAACCTGTAACTTGTATTGAAGAAAAGAAAAAAAAAAAAAAAGAAGGATTCATAGCCAAGTAGATAGGAACCTCTACATGGTCCAGAGGCTTCCTATATCCTCCTTGACCTCACCGTCGCTGGCGAGGACCCTCTTCTGATTTGCGGTTGCGCTTCCTTCCATGTACAAACGTGGCAGTACTAAGCACACACCACCAAGCCTGCACAGTACCATGCCGCCATATGTGAACAAGCAACTCCCACTTAGGATGCAGGAACAGCTGTACTCGCACATGCACAGTACCGCCACTCTTGTCAGATCTGTTTGGAGGGATCCTGCACAGCAGTAGTGGGCTCCAAGTTGGAATAGGAAACCTCTGGACCATCCAGAGCCTTCTTTCTGCTTCAGTACATAACTCACTGTGTGAGCAGAATTGGGCTGCAATGAAGGTGTAACGTACTCTGGAGGAGATCTTCATGCAATTGTATGCAGCTAAGAGCTATCTTTGCTATCAAAAGCTATAGTTACATTCTGGGAGTCCGGATGTCATGGCTGTTTTTTATTCACCCTTTTTTTGTGAATAAATACCCTGCTTTTTAAGAATTGGCAAGTGCTGGTCACTTTTTGTTTGTTCTTTAAATAAAAACATATATTCATACCTGGGGCTTCCTCCAGCCCCATACACTCCGATCGCTCCCACGTCGCCATCCTCAGTCTTCTGCAGCGCCGGTACACTTTAAAGGGAACCTAAACTGAGGCGGGTAAGGATTTTTCCATTTAAAAAAAATACAGGTTGCCTGACTCTCCTGCTGATCCTGTGTCTCTAATACTTTCAGCCACAGCCCCTGAACAAGCATGCAGATCAGTTGCTCTGACTGAAGTCAGACTGGATTAGCTGCATGCTTGTCTCAGGTGTGCGATTCAGCCACTACTGCAGCCAAAGATCAGCAGGACTGCCAAGCTCAGTTTAGGTTCCTTTAACCAAACACCTATACTACTTCCTATACTTAAAGGAATTCTATCAAAGATTACATTTTTGAGCAAACATCTTTAATCAATGTAAAATAAATGTAAATAAAGAAGTCAGCACATATTTTTGTGTGGTGTAAGTTTTTTCAACATGTGTGTGGAAGTCAGTGTGCCCTGAGGACACACTGACGGCGACGGGGCACTGGAATAGTCCATGTTGCTAGGGGTTGCTAATTGTAAAACAGAGCATTGCAGGCCGTTTCCCTAGCTCCCCCACCCGTGGCCGCCGCAGTAACGAGCCATCCGTTCTGCTCAGTTTATGCCCGGACATTAGTATGTAAGAGAGGGCTCACTTCCATATGCGCATTGATCAGTGTCCCGGCGAGTCAGTGGATGTTTGCCATTGAGGCAAAGGAGGGCGGAAGTGTTCCATTCTGACAGAGCACTGTAATACATAATACATTTGTACTTCTTTATTTACATTTATTTTACATTGATTAAAGATGTTTGCTCAAAAATGTAATTTTTGATAGAATTCCTTTCACCACTTTCCCCCCTTAAGGACCAGAGACTTTCTTTTCTCAAATACAAGGTGTGATCACTGTGACTGGCTCACAGTGATCAAGGTGTAAGGAGCCCAGGAAATTGGCTCCTGACCAGCATACGGAGCTCAGCTATCAATGTGACAGCAGAGCAAGCGGGCTGCAGTGGTGAAAGCAATGGGAATGGTGGGTGTACGCACAAGTTGAAAACTACGCCCTGGCAGGCTTAGGGCATAACATGGTGTAGATTTTAACTGGGGTGGCCCAGAAGCAGTTAAAGAGGAAACAAAAATGGTCATATGGCCTATAAAGCAGAATTTCCATCAGTGCCATCAACTGTGTTGTCTGGTAGTAATGCACTTATGTGGGTCATACTTATTCTGATATCAAGCAACTGTTGCTGAATTCAGTAGCTTGAAATGTCCTAGGTGCTGTTCAAGTACTTCATGTCTGCAGCAGATCCAATGAGATGATGAGCTGCAGACTCCTATAGATGTATAGTGTTTGTTGGCAGACAATAAGCTGCTGCTTACGGGAATTGCCGCAATGCAGAGAGTATGAGGCCAAATACACTTATTTCAAGATGCAGAATCCAGCAGAGGTTGTCTGAATAGTGGGAGGAACATGCTGAGTCGCAACTACCTCCACGACTGCATCCGAATAGTACTGGGAGGATTTATTTCAGACATCATTAAAGAACACAGGAGTTGACAAATTAGCTTTACTTATCTGGGGCTTCTTCCAGCCCCTAGGGGTCACTCTGTCCCTCTCATCCCACTGGCAGGCTCAGAAGTATCATCGACCTCTTCTGCACCTGTATGCCCAAGTCATCCGGAGCATAATGCGCGATACGCTCCCAGTGACGTGAGCACATGCGTTGATGCTGACCTGCCGGGGGTCAGCAATACTTCTGAGCCTGCCAGCGGGACCGGAGAAGAAAGGAGCTGCGGCAAGGGACAGCATGACCACTAGGGGCAGGAAGTAAAGCTAGTTTATTTAGGTAATCTTGCATGAACAATTACACAGAACTGAAGCTACCGTTCATGTTTTGGACATTCTTTGGTGGCTAAGGTTGCTTTTCCACTTCGTGATCTGTGCCAGAAAGCATACAACTAGCATTGTTGATCGAAATTAACATATAAATTGCTGTGCTCCTTTCCAATCAGCGCGATTCAATTTTGCCCGATCTTTTCACAAACACAGTCTGCCTGCAATCATGCCTGCATGATTTTCAGTGCGATTGAGCTTTGTTCCCAATGGTTCATGGCACAATCACGGCAAGTGCTTGCGATCCGCTTGCAAGTGGAAAAGGGCTCTAACTCAACATTACAGTTCTATTTGGCTTAAATATGGAATAAAACTCAGTTAATTTTTTTCACTAAACAAACATGGCAAAAAAACAAAAACAAACAAACTAACAGAAAACATAAAAAGACTAAGATCTTCTCCACTGGTTGCACAGCTTAGTACAGGTAGTCCCCGGTTAACGAACGAGATAGGGACTGTAGGTTTGTTCTTAACCTGAATCTGTTCTTAATGTGCTATCTCTGTCCCCTGTACCTCCTCTGTGCCCCCCTGTGCCTTCAGTGTCCCCCTCTGTCACCTCTGCCCACCGTACCTGCTTATACAATTTTTTTCTTTGCATTTTTTACAATAGATTTTCTCAAAAGCTACAAGTCCAATTTAAAAAAAAAAATGTTTGTCTCGTTCCCATGGAAACACTGAATCCATGCCGTTCGTATCGGAAGTCGGGGGACTACCTGTATAGGCAACTTTATGAGCTTCTGAGTGAAGCACAGGTTTGAGTATTGACTCTTCCGGTAGCTTCAAAACCATTTATTTATTTTACAATTCGTTGTATACTCTGTTAACTCTTTAGAGGACAGAAGAAATTTGGGGTTAAACCTACTTCAAAGGTTTTATTTTAGTATAGAGAAATTCTGACTACTTTTTCCAGGACTTTACATTGTTGAAAACTCACAGCGAAGTCACGTTACCCCATGATCAGTCAGACAAATAACACATATTGCACTTTTCTCCTGGCGGACTGAAAGCTCAAATTCTCAGTAGGCAGTGTTAAGGGGTCTCGCCCAAGGTTTCCTCACTGAACAGGATGAGCCAAGATTCAAACCCAAGTCACCTGTTTCAGAGGCAGAGCCCTTAACCATTACACTATCCAGCCACTGTGTTCCTGTCTGTGTGTAAATCTGCACTTTTAAAAAGGGATCCTGAACAGTGTCATAAAAAAAAACTGGACTTACCTGGGGCTTCCTCCAGCCTTCCCGTAGCCCGCAAGGTCCCTGGCATCCTCCTGGCCCCCTCCACAGTCCCGCTGGAAGCTCCAGTAATGCGCCGACTTTGGGTGAAGTCGCATGTGCTCGCCCCCGTTGCGTACCCGTCGGTCTATAGAAAACCGCGCATGCGCAGGACTCTTATGGCGGTGTGATAACGCGATGGGTAAGCAGCAGGGTTGAGCACACGTGACTTCTCCCGTCCCGAAGTCTGCGCATTACCGGAGCTGCCAGCGGGAAGGGGGCCAGGATGATACTGGGGACTTCACAGGTACAGGAAGCCCCGGGTAAATTCAGTTTTCTTTTTTATGACACTGCTCGGGGAAGCTTTAAAAGTGTAAGTGGACCTTTCAATCAGTTTGCCTGTAACTTTGGCATTAAGTTCTATGTATATCAACAGCAAGTCAGCTGCAGTTTAGCAAAGTCATCTGCTCATTGTATTCCAGGAGTATAGGAACTTTTTTCCTCCAGTCAGAGACAAGGTTGAAGTCAGAATGTGACCTGGGCTCAGGACTCTCACGTTAATCATTCTTGGTCTGTTAAAGATAAAGGTCCCTTAGCATGGCAATTAGGCGTTCGATCAGGAAGTAGTGGCAAAGCTCTTTAAACAAACTTTATCACAAAGTTATCGTCGGCAGAGTAAACAACATAAAGAATAAGCATGCTTTGCAAACATAACGTACACTTGGTTCTCACCTTTGACCAAACAGTAGGGTAGACTTTGTTTCAGACTCATTATAAGAGGAAGGTGAGCAGCAAATTACAATAGTGGTTCGACAATTGCCTCCTAATGAGTCTTGAAGGATTCTGGTCATTTTACTGTCTCGATATGGAACATAGACCTGTAAGAGGATACATTTGTCAATGAGTCAATTGTGCCATTAAAGGGAAGGTTCAGGGACAATATAAAAAAAAAATAAAAAATTAAAAAGCCATTTGTTCAGGGACAATAAAAAAAAAAAAATTAAAAATCCATATCTACTTACCTGGGGCTTCCTCCAGCCCGTGGCAGGCAGGAGATGCCCTCTGCGCCGCTCCGCAGGCTCCCAGTGGCCGACCTAACCAGGCCGGCGGTCAGGTCGGGCCTCTTCTGCGCTCCATTATGCGTTTCACGGCGGCGTGCTGAGGTCATCCGACGTTCCTCCGGGCTGTACTGCGCAGGCTCAGAACAACTGAGCCTGCGCAGTACAGCCCGGAGGACGTCCGATGACGTCAGCGCGCCGGCGTGAAACGCATAATAGAGCCCAGAAGAGGACCGACCTGACCGCCGGCCTGGCCAGGTCGGGTCGGCCACCGGGATCCTGCGGAGCGGCGCCGAGGGCACCTCCTGCCTGCCACGGGCTGGAGGAAGCCCCAGGTAAGTAGATATGGATTTTTAATTTTTTTTTATTGTCCCTGAACCTTCCCTTTAACATCATATGCCTCAGCTCTCTCCTTCACCTATCGCAAATAAAGCAATGGGAAGGTTAAGCTGTGGATTTAAAAGTATTAGTGTTTTAATTAAAGGGGAACTTCAGCCTAAACAAACATACTGTCATTAAGTTACATTAGTTATGTTAATTATAATAGATAGGTAATATAATCTCTTACCCACCCTGTTTTAAAAGAACAGGCAAATGTTTGTGATTTCATGGGGGCAGACATCTTTTTGGTTGAAAGGCGGTGACAGGGAGCATGAGCTACATGAGATACAGTTCCAACTGTCCTGTGTCCTGATCACCCCTCCCAGCTGTGCACGCTAGGCTTCAAATCTCAAATTCAAAATTCAAAATAAAAATTTGCACCAAAACAGCAGAACAAGATCACCATCATCAGAAATCCCATCATGCTTTGCACAGCATGAGGGGAAAAAAGCCCGGGCAGTTTTCATCTGTGCAGCTAAAAATGAGACTTGGGTAAGAAAAACAAAGTTCTAATTCCGTGAAACTGTTAAAAAAAAACACCAAACCTTTTCAGTGCTGCTGAGTAGATTTTTAGTCTGGAGGTTCACTTTAAAGAGAATCTGTAAGAAAAAAAGTCCCCTATGGGGTTACTTACCTCGAAAGGTTGAAGCCTCTGCATCCTAATGAAGAATCCCTATCTCAGCGCTGGCAGCAACCCAAAATCCGCTGGGCTCCAGGATCGTAACAATCCTCTGATCTTTGTGCAGGTGCAGTAGGGTGAATCCAATCGGGCTCAGCCATTTCCACCTGAGCCTGAAGTAAATCCGCTACTGCACCTGGAGCCCAGTGTATATCCGGTGGCTGACAGCGCTAGGATGGGGGTTCCTCATTAAGATCCAGAGGTTCCTACTTCCAAGGTAACTACCCCACAGGGGCACTTCTTACAGATTCTCTTTAACCACTTCGGGACCAGGACCCTCTGCCCCCTTAAGGACCAGAAGGTGCTGGTCCAGTAAACCGCCGATTCCCGACGAATCGCCGCTAAAATCCACCGCTCCCGTCGCCCTGTCCCCGCCGCAGGCTGCTCTCTCTGCCGTCTCTATGATGGCAGAGCGCTTTGCTCCAGTCAGGAGCAAATGAAAGCGGCTGTTGACTGTCTGTCACTCAATGTAAGCCAATGGGAACGGCTTACATGAATGACAGGGCCAAGGGCCAATGAAGACTGCTCCTGCCCGGCTCACAGTGCTCTGCCGTCAGTGTGGAGATCGAGGGCAGACAGCAGCGGGGACGGGAGGTGAATGGGACGTAGAGTTTACATCCGGTCAGAACCGCAGCGCCCCCTGCCCGCCGTAGATTTATACTGCGGCGGTCCGCAGGTTGTTAAGTGTGGTTAAATGTCTTCATGCACTAGGCTTGAAATAATGATAACACCTGTTTTAAAGTGGCACTGTCACCATAAAAAAAATCAAATTTCAACAGCAACTGGTCTGAGTGTATTAAGTGATAAAGATGCTAATCCTGCATTCAAAACTTGCAAAACTTTTTCTGCTGTTATGGTTTGTAGTTATCACATACTTTAGGAGCACTGGCCCTAGTGCCAAACAGTGCCAAAGTGTTGAATGCTGGGAGTTCTTTTTATCTATAATATATTCCTCCTCTTCCATTTATTTCCCTGCCTAGCTGCTTATCAGAAACACCCTCTGATTACTTGTGTTTACTAGCAAGGCTGAGGTGGCTCAGTGATAGGATGTGTAAATAAAAAAATTAAAAAAAAAAACACAATGCAGTTGTTAGTATACACCTCAGTGGGAGTGTCTGAAGACTCTGGGAGGAGGGCAGCTAATGAATACACAATGAGCAAGAGAAGGGAGGGGGGTAGAGTCAGGGAGGATATGATGTCAGCATTAGCGTGGCAAAATGGCCACTGCCTAGAATAGGATTTTCTGCTTTTCCTTTATAAAATTCACAGGAATCATTACGTGGATAGCACAATACATCTGTTATGTAAGTAGAAGTAGTATTTATCTACTTAAATATGTGTGTTTTTTATTTCTAGGTTAGCATGGGTGTTGCTTGTTCTTTGAGATCCCAGGAAGCTACCCCCATTGCCTACAGTTAAAGAGAACCCGAGGTGTGTTTAAAGAATGTTATCTGCATACAGAGGCTGGATCTGCCTATACAGCCCAGCCTCTGTTGCTATCCCAAACCCCCCTAAGGTCCCCCTGCCCTCTGCAATCCCTCATAAATCACAGCCATGCTGTGAGGCTGTGTTTACATCTGTAGTGTCAGTCTCAGCTGCTCCCCCGCCTCCTGCATAGCTCCGGTCCCTGCCCCCGTCCCTTCCCTCCAATCAGCAGGGAGGGAAGGGATGCAGGCGGGGACTGGAGTTCTGCAGGAGGCGGGGAGAGCAGCAGACTGACACTATAGAGATAAACATAGCCAGCTCTGACAAGCTGTTTGTCAGCAGCATGGCTGTGATTTATGAGGGATTGCAGAGTGCAGGGGGACCTTAGGGAAGTTTGGGATAGCAACAGAGGCTGGGCTGTATAGGCAGATCCAGCCTCTGTATGCAGACAATATTCTTCAAACCCACCTCGGGATCTCTTTAAAGCATTTTCACCTATTTTTTTCTACATAGTCATGAAGGGAACCATATTGCATTCTACTGACTCTCTGATGATAAAGGCCATATCCCCATGTGCCTGTCCCTTTCTGTGCTAAAAGCCACACATTGCCAATGCTGAAAATAAAATAAAGGTCTTACCCTTAAAATGTTATGACTAACACAAAGGTGCATGAGCTTAAACTCCTTTTCTATTTCATTACAGTATGCAGGGAATCTCCATAAAAAAAAAAATAAAAAAAAAAAAAAATAAATAAATCACAAAACCTGTGCTGTGAACACGGAGACTGGCTCACAGCGATCACAGGGTCAGGAATCAAAATAGGCTCGTGACTGGCGCACGGAGCTCTGCTGTCAAAGTGACAGCAGAGTACGAGCACTGTAGTAGCATCATAGCAATGCTAACGTCGGGAGCGACAGGACTGTATGGCGAATGTAGCTGAAATCACGCCTCGGCAGGCATAACAGGCCATAAACAGGGCGTAGATTTTAACTACCAGCGTCTGGAACTGGTTAACTAGTTTAAAGTTTCAAATACAGTAAAATCCCTTCATGGTAAACTTCAAGAGACCTGGCAAAGAAGTTTACTATATCCGAATACATCATACATTGTATATGTATAAAGATGCAATGCTGGGACCTGGAAAACAAGTTTACTATAGCCAAAGGTTTATCATATAGTTTTATGGGAGATTCTATTGCCTGGAAAACAGATGTTGATACATTAATAACCACGTGAACAGAATGCGGTTACAGACAGCATAAAAAATGGGAAAATGAGAAAGATACATTATTATGTAACCCCTAACTTCAACCTTTTAATGATGTCAAGTGTGGAAGCAGAGAAATCTGCTGCGGATTCCACAGCTGTGGACAAGTAAGAGGGAGGGTGAGGAGCGGTCCTGTCTGAGCACAGATCACATTATAATCCTAGAATGAACGCGCACTACCCAGGATAGGGGCCTCGAGACCCACAATACACTACTATATAGTTTCACCTTTTGGAAGTCCTACACTGCTAACAAGGATTTTAAAGGACAACCAAGGTGACATGTGACATGATGAGATAGATATGTGTATGTATAGTGCCAAGCACACAAATAACTAGGCTGTGTTCCTTTTTTTTTCCCTTTCTCTGACTGAAAAAAAGAGTTAAAAATTAGGTATTCAAGTGACAGTTTCTGTCTGGGTCAGGACCGGTTCAGGACTGGGTAAGACTATAGCATAACCCTCACTGATTAGTGATTACAGCCATAAAATACTTTCCTGTCAGTAAGTGGCTTCTGAGAGCAGGAAAGAGATAATAAGGGTCAATAATTCATAGATTTTAGCTCCAGCATACTTCAATGAAGGTGTCATTGAGCAGAGACAATGAAACAGTAAGAAATTAAAAACTAAATTTAAATCTAAAACAAAACTGTGCAATATCTAAAAAAGTCCTTTTTAGGAGACGGAGGATGGATACAATTGTTTTTCTCATCAGTTTATTTTCACCTCGGGTGTCCTTTAATGACAATTTCCTATGTGGAGTTCAGGGATGCTTCAATTTCCACTACAAAGAATGGAATTGTCAGCTACTTGGACGAGGGACTGAATTTTTGTGTACATGTTAAAAGACAACTTAAGTGAGAGGGATATGGAGGTTGCCATATGTATTTCCTTTTAAACAATTCCAGTTGTACTGCTGATCGTTCATGCAGCGTCTAGCTCACACACCTGAAACAAGCATGCGGCAAATTCAGTCTTAAGGCAAACATCTGATCTGCATGTACTGTATGGCTAAATGTATTAGAGGCAGAGGATTAGCAGAACAGCCAGGCAATGTGCATTGTTTTACAGGAAATAAATATGGCAACCGCAATATCCCTCTCAGTTCAGATGCTAGCAAGTCTCTCTCAGCTTTGGCCCTTCCTTGCGAAATAAAGTACCCAAGTGTGCAGCACTACATAATTGATGGGGGTTGTGTCTAGTGATATCTTCACATCCTGGCAGCTGACCAGACAAGCCAGAAAATGGCCCGCAAGACAGCTGGTGATGATTCCACTCTCTGGCATCCAACCAAAATGGGATATTTGTTTTGGGTGGTCCTGACCTCTGAAGAGATGCAGCAGCACAGACAGTATTTAAAGCCGGTACAAAAATCATCCGACTCCAACTCCGACTCCTTAGTTTGTGAAACCAGAAGAGTATAGCAGCTACAATAAAAGTATGTAGAGCTACAGGAGGCTGCTGGTCTTACTTAAAGCGGACCTAAACTCAGAACTTCTTCTCCTGTCTAAAAGATAACAGCATAGCAACCTTTACAGAAAACTGTTTGTTACAACTGATACAAAACTTGCCATAAATCTGCAGTGTGTATACTTCCTGCTTTCATGGAAACAGAAATAGGGATAACATCCTGTGTTTATGATTGATCTGCTCTGCCGAGGGCTCCGGAGATTCCTGAGCTGACACAGCTGAGAGATCAAATTACACTTATGATTAGTCACAGATGAGAGGGAGCTAAACAGGCTAAACTCTCCAAATACATCCAGGGTCCACTTTAACAATTTCATTGAACCACAATAGGCATTCACAGGATACCTGAAAAAACGTCCTATTAAACAAAACAGAGTACAGCTAGAACAAGATGTTGACGTATAAATACTCACACTGCCTTCAGCCAGAGCAGAGATGACATTGCCAAGGGCAGACAGAGATTTGTTGATGTTTTTAGCTTCGTCCAGCACAGCACCTTCAGCTCCAGTTTTACTAACCTACAAGCATCAGAAAAAAAAAAGTTTACATTTACAACATAATTAAAAAAGTTAACATTTTCCTTACCCATTAGCAGATTCAAATTAATTTTTTTGTTTGAAGACTGCTGTGCACTCTAAACCTCTGGCGGCAGCAGGAAGCAGTTCTATATACCTGTCCCAGGCGGCTTATTCTCTTCCTCCACCTTCTGCTCTGAACTTCCGACATGTCTTCTGGGTCCCGGTCACATGATATGACACGTGATCATGATCCAGGAGAAAAGGTCAGCCTTTCAGTGCCACCCAGTGGTAGAAGATGGGTGATGGAAGAGACTCTTCCATCAGCCCTATTCCACCACCGGGTGGCACTGTAATGCCGACAGGTAACTATGAAAGCTCCTTGCCGTCCACTCTGCATACTCTGCCAGGCTGGGAAAGGCACACTTTACTTTATTTGGCTGCTAAAGAGTCCATTCCAAGAACAGATCTAAGCAAACAGAGCTCTCAGATACTATTTATGTGAGACGAGCCTTTTGAAGTTAAAAATCCTGTCGTAAAATGTTGTTCACATGAACAGAAGCGCTGGGTACAAGGAGTTCGGTTTCTGACACTGGACTGCATTATTCTGCTGCTCAGACTGCAAGGAGGAAGGCACTGCCTGAATATCTCTGTCAGTCTTGTGGTGCAGAAAGTGTCCAGTGACCAGACTCCTGATCAGATACTTTAGCTGATGATGACACTTTTAATCAATGAAATTGTACACAAACTAAAACCCAAACGAAAATCTGCTGTGCTTAGAGCAGATCTTTGAGTTTATACAGGGGTGTCAAACTCAAATACAAAGTGGGTCGAAATTGTACACTGAGACCAAGTCGCGAGCCAACCGCAATGTCTATTGGCCACCTCTCTCCCTTATAAAATTCTCAGGTGTCTAATGGCTCCCCTCCAACCCCTATACAGTTCCCTAGTGTCTAGAGGCCCCCACCCTCCCCTATACAGTTCCCTGGTGTTTAGTGCTTTCCCCCTACCTCCCCCATATGGCTTCCCAGGTGTTCTAGGGCTTCACCTACAATCTAGCTTACCTGGTGGTTTAGAGTAGACCATACATAATGCAAAGTGGGGAAACCACTTGAGTGCCAAATTGAATGGCTCTGAGGGTCAGATTTGGCCCGCGGGCCGGAGTTTGACATGTATGAGTTAATATGACTAAAAAAGGTTGAAGAAAGTACTAAGAAATCAAAATATAAATACTAAAAGATGAGTAGACAAAATACTGAATGATCATCTAATCTAATACATGGGTCACGCAGGGTGATTACCCCACACCATGGCTGTATTTACAACTTAGGAAGAAAACACATCACTTACATAATGTTCAAAATAATGATGGTCTGTGGAAAAGGTAAGTTTAGTGGCAAGGAAGTAAGGGTGTTTTCTGAGCAGATGTCTATATGACCAAAGACCGGCGGCCTATTCACATGCGAGAAAAATGAGTTCATAAAATCATACATGGGTATATATCAAAATCAAACTTTATTCCTAGGCAATATAAAAGGATAAAACATACAATGTAGCTTAAAAAAAGGGGAAAACCAATCCCAGCCAAAAACATTTATGGGACCTGAGAAAAGAACCAGATTCTTATCACAAAGATACTATATTTTGTGTGCATACACAGTATTTCCTACACAGAATTTTACACAATATATACCGTACTATGTCTGTGCTAAGAATCTAGTTCTTTTCTCAGGTCCCATAAATGTTTTTGGCCGGGATTGGTTTCCCCCCCCTTGTTTAGCTACATTGTATGTTTTATCCTTTATACTGCCTATGAATAAAGTTTGATCATTTTGATATATACCCATGTATGATTTTATGAACTCATTTTTCTGATCTGTGGCTAACTATCTGAACAATGGGCAAAGTTCTCATTCTTTTTAAGTCTGCACAAGTTAGGGCCCTTTTCCACTAGCAATCGCTAGCGTTCACGCTGAACGCTAGCGATTGCTGAATCGCAATAGCGGCGATTCCCCGACGTTCGCGGCCGCGATTTTGCTATGCTATGCACTGCATAGCAAAATCGCGGCAAAAGTCGCTCCGCGGCGCGATCAAGTGAAAAACTAATCGTGGTAGTGGAAATGACCTACCGCGATTCCTATGTTAAAAAGCAAACCGTAGCGATTGTAAAATCGCTAGCGGTTTGCATTTTTGCGATTCAGCCAGCGCAAACGCGCTGGTGGAAAAGGGCCCGTAATGAGACACCATGTCACAAGACAAACAAAGCATCTGACCTGAGTGTTCCCAAGTCACAGAGGTAGGCGAGAGAGTAGCCCTGGTAATCACACAGCTATCCTTTAAGAGGCCATACGTTAGTCTATCTGCCACCAGATTGACCATTAAACAGATCCCTATACCTGATCACCGATTGATCTATTGCCTGTCCACACACTGTAAAATAAATAAAGTTTAGCATGGAATCAAATCCTCCTGCTGCTGCTGCCCAAGTGTATATGATTCCTCCCCCCTCCCCAGTGTTGAAGGCTCACCAGTCACATGCTGGCATGATTCCTGGCCTCCACCTGCCATCACCGCAAGCACATATGTGACACCGGCGCATGTAGTGACTTGCCACGTGTTACAGGCACTCGCGCTGGAGCCAGACATTGGAGGAGGCCAGTATATGCAACGGTATGGCAGATGACCATCCAACACTGCATACGGGCACAGGACAGACGGATGAATGCGCACACACACATGGTGGGCGGATAAAGATGGACGACACCAGCTGTAAAATCGAGCATAAGCTCAATCGGATGGCCACGTTGCAGCACAGATTCTCCTCTGATAGGTTTGGAAGGTCAATCTGTCCACAAGATCAGCAGTGTATGGGCACCCTTAGCATTATTCTTGCTCTGGCATTAACTTGCAGGGTTGAGTAGTCTAGGTTTAAAGTGAACCAGAGATGAAGCACCTTTATATATTTTACCATATATATCAGTGGGAACATTAGAGAAAACACCTACCCTGCTCTCCCTTTCATTCTTCACTTCTCAGCCTGCTTCTAATCAGCCCTGATAAAATCCCAGACTGAGCATGCAGTCTGGCTTTGCTCAGGAATCATTATAGCTAAGTCTGTCTTCTCTGTCTTTTAAAGCCCAAGCCTGCCCCCTTGTGGCTCTGCTATGACTCAGCTTTAATGATTCCTGAGCAAAGCCAGACAATGCTCGGCCAGGGATTTTATCAGGGCTGGTAACCAGCAGGCTGAGCAGTGAAGGATGAAATAGAGCAGGGTAGGTGTTTTCTCTAATGTTCCCACTGATATATATGGTAAAATACATAGGGGGCTTCATCTCTGGCTCCCTTTAAATAAGCTAGACCAGTGGTCCTCAAACTAAGGCCCGCGGGCCGAATGTGGCCCCCTAATGCTTTTTTACCGACCCCAACACACAAAATGTATTAATTATAGATGCGGTCAGCTACATCTTTAAATATTGGTTGTCCACATATAGGATAGCAGTGCTGGCATCACCCATCCACATGGAAGCCAGAAAGCAGTCATTAGCTGGTTTCCAATCAAATTCCACATCAGGTGACACTGCTGTCCAATTGGACTGCAGGTTGTCACTTGGGTATGCTTTACTGTCTGGCCCACAAAGACTTCTACATCATTTTATGAATACTCCGGCCCCCCAGCAGTCTGAAGTATGTTGACCCGGCCCTCGACCTAAAACGTTTGGGGACCCCTGAGCTAGACCCAGTTTCCAGCTAAATTGTGCACACAGCGCTGCTAATCTCTGAACACGGCACTATATATTTTTTTAAACCTAAATTTAACTCGCACAACTTATTTTAATTTTGGACTTTGCAGAAAGGTTGGAGCCTCTACAGTTAATCTTATCCACCATATCCCAACATAAAAATATCGCTTAGAATGAGAACAGAAAGATAAACTTGCTCTGTATTTATGTCCCTCTCCACCCCATCTAAGAATATAATGAGCTATGTAATAATATAATGCAGCTGCATTTCTCAGCCACTTGTTTATTCTAGGTTGTATTGCTTTGTAAGGCAACATCAGCTGGGTGGATTTAGGTATTCTGGTGAAGCAAACTCAACACTGGGAGAATTCCTGAGAGATTAAGAAAACACAGCAAAAGAAAACATCGACACAAGTCTACAATATCAGGTGTAAGTAGTATGCCTCTCCAAAATCCTGTTTTGAGCTGCCCCGATACACATTTGGGCTATTGCCAGCACCCAAGTTACTCAGTGAGCACCGCTATAGCCATAATTCATATCTCGCTCGGGGGGTGCCAACGACCCATCATGGGTACTATAGAACTACACTTATGTGTAATGTTATAAATATATCTAAACCAGGGCAATCGGTAAGTAAAGAAAGAAACAGTATAACAAAAATAAATCAATTTTAATCTGTAATCTACACCCCTCCTCTAGAAGTATGGTATTGCTGGAACAGAGTGCATATTGGGTTTGGATTTATTAAACATACAACAGCATTTTTTTACACACAACTAAAACATACTGCATAGAAGTCTATAGTCAGTACAATGAACATATATCAGAAGGTAAACAAAGAAATGTCCATACACCCAAATGTGTCTAAACACACCAGCATCCATACAGCTGTGGATATGAGTATGTCACTCGTTCCTGCATGAAACAATGTACTTAGAACACAGACTATAAGACAGCTCACCTTCTCACTACCTGCCAAGTCCACCAGGTAGAGTTTACCGCTCAGCTTCTGTTCTGTTTGAGTGTTTTCCTGCTTTACATTGATGAGAAAAATGCTGTGACTTCTAGAGCTGTGTTCATTCATGTCTGGAAGAGAAGAAGAAGAAATTAGGTTATGCCTGTTAAGGTGGCCAATAACGATACAATTCCTAAGATAATTGTTTACGAACGATTGGAAATGAACTTTTGGGTTTGGGACACTGTACCCGACCCAACAAGAGCATAACGTGGCACCGCAGTCCTGATTCGTTGTGTTCCTGCTGTCACAGGAAACACACAACCACTGTGAACGTGGCCTAAGGAGGTTAAGGTGTAGAAAAATTGGTAACTGGAAGCGGTGTGCAATGTGCCCACAGATTGTGGAAGGGAGTGCCATTGAAGGGGAAATTTCGAGAGAAGTCGAACGCAAAAATGAGAAGAGGTGACTAGAGAGAAAGACAGGAGAATATGGTTGGTTAGAGCGAAGATTTTGTGCAGGGCGGTATCAAAAGACAAGTGTAGCTAGGTAGGAAGAAGTTGGGCTGTAAAGTGCTTTGTAGTTGAGTGTTGGGATCTTGAAGTCTATCCTTTATGTGAGAGAGGGGGTTAGCATTAGAGAAGAGAGGAAAGGTAGACAAGTTGAGCTGCAGGGTTCATGATGGACTGGAAAGGACCAGAAAGCTAGTAGGCAGGCCACAGAGGAGGGAATTGCACTAATCGAGATGTGAGCTAATCAAAGGAATATATGTAACTATATGCAATAATTTTATATATTTCTGCGCAGTCATTTCATTTTTTTTTTCACTTATATGACTGCAAATGTCCCTGTAAATTTTGCCGAGGAATTCTAAAAATCACTGTCTTACACTGTATGCAGCTTTCCTCAGCCTACAACAAATCTAGCCAGCAGGTGGTGCTGTTTTCAGCCAGCTTCAGCAGCAAATTCCAAGCGGATTCGCCGCATTCCCACAGCAAAAAGTTATTTATGCCTAAGACATAGCTCAGCAAAGTTCCAGGGCTTGCAAATCTTCCTTCCTGGTGGAGGCAGAGCTGTGCGCATTAGCTCTGCCTCTTCTCCAGTCAATCTCCGCCTCTCCCCGCCCCTCTGTCTTCTTTCACTGAGAGGGGCGGGAGAGGCAGAGGTTGACTGTATAGGAGGCGGAGCTACTGCGCAAAGCTCTGCCTACCCGGGCAGCAAAATCTACGACTTGCAAAGTTGTAAAACTTTGCTGTCTTATTTCAGGGGCATAAATCACTCGTTCTGCTGCGGGAATGTGGTGAATCCGCTTGGAATTTACTACTGAAGCTGGCTGAATAATAAAATAAGGTAAAAAAGAGCCACTTCAGTGTCTCTTTAAGTGCCCAAGCATCTCAAGGCAGAACACAATGCTAGCATGCAAAATTTTAAATTTAGCCATGGGTACAGAAAGGCTTGTAAGAACTTAACAATGGTGACCAGGGCCCTTTAAAATGTCAAACAAGAGCTGGGCTTTTTGCTATCTGGTATAACTTACTTGTCACAGCCACATGTCTGTTAGATTTTCCTTCATCTATAGTATCCATAACTTCTTCAGGACTACATACAAACCGTTCAGTACAACCCTATGTATGAAAGAGGAAGATAAAAAAAAGTAATACATTGTTATGAATTTATTTAGCGCTGACATCTTCTGCAATATCAAATAACTCACATTTAACGATGCACTGTAATGATATATAATTGAATGTAGTAAATTATCCAGGACTAGTTGACCTAAGCCCATTTAAAAATGGGCTCTAGGTCTCTTCACGCCGCCACCAGTCAGTGCGTGCATGCACCCGCCGCGAGCGCACACACACACGCCCTCTCACTTGGCCTGCACTGCGTCCTGTCCCAACGGCTGTCAGTGCCTGGCATGTGCAGTAGCGCAAAGCACTGACACAGGAACACTTGTGTTTTATTGTATAGGATACCCACTTTTATGTTAAATATCCTGGTTTAAGCATCACAACTTCCTTTATCTATAAATTGCTGTATATTAGCATGTAGCCCTGCCCCCCAGTGATGTCACAGCCTAGGCTGGTTAGATATGCAGAATTCACCTCCCAGAGCATTCTGGGAGATAAGGTATTCCTTTCATTGGCTTTGGAACTTTAAAAAACAAACACGTTCTGTAGTGATGCACCTGACAGGACTTAACATGTCGTTACCTGTGATAAATTTCAGAAAATGTTTACAATGGGCAAACACTAACTAAATAATATATAAAGTTATATTGTAAAAAAAATAAGCAATTTTATTAATTGTCAGTTTCACTTCAGTACCCCTACATGTCATTTAATAAATAATTCTAACACCCACCTTTACATAAGGAACTCTGTTTTTGTCTTCATGAACAGAAAGATTGGTTTTGGACACTGTAATAAAACAAAAAGAGAGAATGATCTCATAACTCAGTAAGTTAACAGTGTAGCCCCAGCATGGGTGCCGTACCACGCCTGCGCACAGCACTTCCTGTGGCAGCACTCAGGGTTTGAGGGGAACTCTTTGTGACAGGTTCAGAGCAGCTAAAGTAATTTAACACTGCACAGATAAGCAGAATGCCACAAGAATTAGTGTTTGGATTTGTGCCCAAAAAACAGTGACATTTGCCAGCAGTTGAACTTTGTCTCCAAACTGAAAACCTATGAATTTAAAAATAGCATATCTTCATCTGAAGACTGAGAGTTATGTACAGCCACGCTTGTGCAGGGGTGCCCACTAAAGTGCCTACAAATCTGCAGTGTCATCCAAACATACAGGTCCTATTCAACCACCCTCTGGGCCCGCTATTAGGGTGTAAAGTTATGCTGGAAATAGAATGGTTAACTCTCACCCGTTCCTTTGAGGTAGATGGAAGGAAACCGTTGCAGAACAGACCTGCCGGTTACCATTAAAGAGAAACTCAGACCAAGATTTGAACTTTATCCCAATCAGTAGCTGATACCCCCCTTTTACATGAGAAATCTATTCCTTTTCACAAACAGACCATTAGGGGGCGCTGTATGACTGATATTGTGGTGAAACCCCTCCCACAAGAAACTGAGGACCGTGGTACTCCTGGCAGTTTCCTGTCTTTGAACCTTATTGCTTTGTGGGAAATAGCTGTTTACAGCTGTTTCTAACTGCCAAAAATAAGCAAGCAGCAGCTACATCTCCTGCCAACAGTAAAAATGTCACCATGTAATAAATGTCAGAATGTAAATCAGGGATTTACAAGATTTTCCAATGGGCAAACACTGACTAAATCATTTATACATAATTGTAAAAATGAAGCACTTTATTACATTATTTTCACTGGAGTTCCCCTTTAAGACAACAGTAATCAAGCAATTGTTCTCCATTCTGAAGCATCACTTCTGTCCTTGTCTGACCTTGGCTGTCATCGCCACTTCAACTTTCTGCTTTCAGGCCGCTGCTCTAGAGCCCTCCCAACAATAACCTCCAGACATAAAAACACTCTTCCCCCGAACCGTCCAACTCCGGCATACAAGGCCCACTATAGACCAGACCCCACCGGTTACGCCTACTCACTCTATACTTTGCTTGTTCTTATTTTGCTTATTTGTGTGTACTTCTGTATTACCTGCCTTACTGAGTATATCTGTTAAATTAAGTGAGAAGCCTATGCAACCTATCAGCAGAACTTGCAGGACACAGGGGCTGTTTCTACTGGCTTCTGCTCCTGTCAGTCATAGGCTATCAGTCTCTGCTTCTGTGAGTCCCGCACTGTTTCCAACGGAGGAGAACTGACAGTAATCTTACTGTGTTTTACTGCATGCTGTAACCTTTATGAATTAACATTTGTTGACATTTATTGAGGTGTTTACTGCACAAGTCGGTAATTTACCTCACTGTTCGGTCATTTCTGCTTGTCATGCTGTAACAGCCTTGATGAACTGACATTTTACTAAGTGCTCGGTAAAATCATACCGAATGCAGTAATGCTTGATGAATGGACGCCATTTTTAAGTAGAAAAATACATATATTTACATAAATCTGTACATTAGTCTTGAAAGAGGGACAAATGAGGGAGGAAGAGGGACAGGGTTCCCAAAGAGGGACAGTTAGAAGCTATGACCTATGGTGCTATATAGCTTCAAAAGAAAACAAAGTATATTAGAATTTTCAAGTTATCGCTGTAAATTCAACATTTACAGATCATTCATATTTCCAGAAGGCTGAAAACACGTTGCAAACTGCTATTATTCCATTTATAGTTGGTAAATAGCAAATCTACAGTTAGTCACTTCAGAGCAGCTCAGCTGTAATTGAGAACAGTACATTATAATCTCTGTCTAATCCTAGATGATTTTTGTTTTTGCACCTGCAACATCATCCTTGTCATAAACTGAAACCACATCTCAGAGAGTCAGAGGCTGAAAAGCCTACAGCTCCAGTGGTGTGCCTTTACCTGTAGTAACGCTAAGAAATAGAGCATTAGCATCAAAGAAAAGAGTCTCATATTGTTTTCCAGTACAGGAAGCTGTAGAAAACTTCATTTATCTATGCAAAAGTGCTTCTCTGAGCCATTTGACTGGGTCGAATACACTCCTGTTTTCTGAAACGCTTGAACAAAGAAACAGTGAGAGACAGTTTGAGATATGATTTTACTGCAGGAAAGTTAAACGGGTCATTATTTCTGCTTTGTTTTATAGTTTAAAATACAGAGCGTGCTTTTAAACTTGCAATTGTTAGGCTTTGCTCACATCTAAAATCGCAATCACTGACGCCAGCGTTTTGCGATTTTGTGAGGGATTTCTTTTAGCGCCTCCTGGCGCTTACCTGCGTGCTACTTTTTTTGTAAAGCGCTTTTCTAAACGCTTTTGCAGAGCGATTTGTTTTTTCCCTTCCTAACGCAAGTCAGGAAGTGAACTCTTTAACCCGGAAAAGAATAAATACAATGTGTTTATTCTTAAAAGCGCTGGGGAAACCACTATAAAAAGAGCTTTTTCAAGCGTTTTGTGATTTCCCTATACCTTCTATTGAGGCACATCACCCCCAAAATGGTAAAGGCAGCGCTTTGGTGAGCGGATAGTCATTGAACCGCTCAAATGTGAACACTCTCATAGGGAATCATTGCACAAGCGGTTTTAGGGCGATTTTCGCCAGCGCTTAAAAAAAATTGCCCTTACAGATTGATGCAATGTTATTTTTTTTTTTAAAAAAAAGCTATATAATTGAAAATGAAATTATGAGACACTTTTCACTTCGGGTTTGCTCTGAGATTTGCAGTTGTCATCTGTACAGCCTTCACTGTGGCACTAAACTGGCTGTGACTGAAGATTCCACATTCAATCCTTCCTAACTAGTATATAGTTGCAGTGAAAAGATTCTCTTGTTTCAGTAGCACACTAACATCTGGTCGCAGCTTCACCATCAGGAATAACTACCCATCACCACCACACACCTCAGGCACGCCAAGGACAACACGAGCTATGAAAGGGGAACAAAACAAAACTTACCATCCAGCAGATCTCTAATCTTGTCTAAATAGATTTCAAAATAGGAAACCTAAAGAGAAACAACAAAGTTAGCATAACAGTAACAGAGGCTATTTTAAAGAGAAACTCCAACCTAGAATTGAACTTTATCCCAATCAGTAGCTGATACACCCTTTTACATGAGAAATATAATGATTTTCACAAACAGACCATCAGGGGGCGCTGTATGACTGATTTTGTGCTGAAACCCCTCCCACAAGAAGCTCTGGGTACCGCGGTACTCTGGGCAAATTGCCACAATGTAACAATGTTTACAGACAGGAATTAGCTGTTTACAGCTGTCTCTAACAGCCAAAACAGCTAGGAGCAGCTAAATAACCTGCCCACAGTAACAATGTCACCATGTAATACATGTCAGAATGTGAATCTGGGAGAGGAAAGATTTTACAATGAGCAAACACTGACTAAATCATTTATACATAATTATGGTAAAAAATGAAGCACTTTTTTTTTTTACTACATTATTTTCACTGGAGTTCCTCTTTAAGAACCATGAACCAAAATGAGAACTGGCCCTAATTATTACAACAAAGAACCTACCTGTATGAGCAGCCAGCCAGCCACCCATTTATTGTGTGCAACTGTGCTGAAGTGGACTATTAATGGTTTTTCCTAACCACCCTTCTTCAACACTGAGCCACACCGCAGAACGCTTTTTGATTCGTTGTCATTTTTAAGTTTCTCTCACTGACTTGCATTAAAATTGCGGCAAGGTCAATAGCAGCGCGGTTTTAAAAAGGAAAGCGGATCGTAAATCGCTATGCGGTGTGGCTCAGCCCTAAACTTGTTTACTACACTATTTACCGCAACCTAACACTAACCTTGTCACCTTGTAATGACTCTCCCCTTGCCTCCATGCACCTAGCCTTTACCCTTATTTCAAAATCCGATTACTAAACTCAAATTTCCAACAAAGCTTAACCACTTCACCACTGAGGGGTTTTACCCCCTGAGCACCAGAGCAATTTTCACCTTTCAGCGCTCCTTCCATTCATTCGTCTATAACTTTATCATTACTTATCGCAATGAAATGAACTATATCTTGTTTTTTCCGCCACCAATTAGGCTTTCTTTAGGTGGGACATTATGTCAAGAATTATTTTTTTCTAAATGTGTTTTAATGGGAAAATAGGAAAAATGTGGGGAAAAAAATTATTATTTTTCAGTTTTCGGCCATTATAGTTTTTAAATAATGCATGCTACTGTAATTAAAACCCATGAAATGTATTTGCCCTTTTGTCCCGGTTATAAAACCATTTAAATTATGTCCCTATCACAATGTTTGGCGCCAATATTTTATTTGGAAATAAAGGCGCATTTTTTTCAGTTTTGCGTCCATCCCTAATTACAAGCCCATAGTTTATAAAGTAACAGTGTTATACCCTCTTGACATAAATATTTAAAAAGTTCAGTCCCTAAGGTAACTATTTATTTTTTTTAATTGTAAATTTTTGAATTTTTTTTTAATTACAAAAAAAAAAATGGGGAGTGTGGGAGGTAATGAGTTAATTTTTTGTGTAAAAATCATTTATTTGTATGTGAAAAATTGTGTAGGGTGTAGTTTACTATTTGGCCACAAGATGGCCACAGTAACTTTTTGTTTTAATGCGACCTCCAAAGGATAAGGAGGCTGGACACGTGAGTTTTTTCTCACAATGATCGCGCTGCCCATAGGAGAGCAGCGGATCATTGTGGGGCTTAGATCAACGAACGGGAATGGATTTTCCCGTCCATTGATCTCCGGGCGAGCGGGCGGCGGCGTGTTTACTAGCGGCGGGCGGCGTGTTTACGAGCGGGAGCGCGGACAGCGTCGGGAACGCGGAAAGTACGGATTTCTCCGTCCCTGGGGGTTAAAGGATGGAAAAAGGGACGGAGAAATTCGTACGGGCGGGGGTAAAGTGGTTAAAGGAGTTATCAGGCATACTCAAAGAAAATAAGTGCTACTTACCCGGGGCTTCCTCCAGCCCCAAGCTCCCAGCATGTCGCTCGCCGCAGCTCTGCCCGCAGCCGTTTGCCGCAGACTCGTTCCGGTCCCCGGCAAGGACGTCAGGCCGACCTCCAAATCGGCCTGTACTGCGCCTGCGCGAGCGGCGCTGTCAATCACAGCCACGTGGGCCGGAGCGGACTGCACAGGGACATGCTGGGAGCTTGGGGCTGGAGGAAGCCCCGGGTAAGTAGCATTTATTTTCTTCAAACCTGCCTGGTAGCTCCTTTAAAGCGGGGTTGTCAGACATAAAATCAAATTACATTTACCCACTGCTCTGAGTTTATTATGTTAATCTACATGCCACCTGCATTGCAAGCATTCCAATATAATCATAAATGTGTCTGCTGCAATCATTCTCATCTCAGTCAGCCTGGCTCTATTCTGGTACATTGCGGGAGAGAGGGAAGATTGTTATCTCCCCTCACACAATCCTCACTGATAGGCTGAGGGCAGTACAGTGTGACAGAAGGCTGAGAAGGGGAAATACATCTCACCCCTCTGCAGAAGCTGCTGAAATACGATCTATGCTGTGCTCACATGTGTTTACAAAGCAAGCTAGATACGACAGTGCAGTTTCTACAGAGATCAGTGGGGAGGAGGTCTGGCAATGCATAATACACTATTTTAGGCAGGAGGGGAAAAAAGTGGAAGGGAGGAAATGACTTCAGGATAGGCTTTAGTAAGAGGCAGTAAAGATGGAAAATGTCTGGAACAGTTTTCTCTTTATTTACTACATAAAATTCACTGAAATCAAAAACATGGCCAGTACAATGCATGAGTTAGCAGAGTAGAACAACTATTTATCGACTTATATTTGTGTATTTTTTTTTCTGGTATAGTATTGCTGTTCCTGCTGCTTTAAACGTAATTCCCAGCAAAGTTTTAACAATTGCAAATTTCTTATTCAAATCACTTTATTTCTTGTAAGAGATAATTTTTTAGTTTCTGTTTAAAATTACTTTTCAGCACCCTGCAACTGAAAAACTACCAAAAAGTAGGTGAAAAGTACTGCCAAAATGATTATTTTCTTGCTTGCTGCTGGCTTAAAAGGCATTTTACTGATAAGATGTGAAAATATCACCCAGGAGAAAATTTAAAGTGAATCGAAAAAAGGCCAATGAGTTTTAGGACAGAACATGTAATTCCTGTTGGCAGCCAAAGCTACCAGTGGTGGCTCCTCCATCTGGAGATCAGCACTGGCTGTGCCCGTTACCAGCAGTAGTGAATCTCAACCGCTGTCAATAGGCTATGCTAACAGCACAGGGATTCTTCCCCAGCTCAGTCTTATGTAACACAGCAAATCGCAATAAAAATCTGATTCACATTTTTCACTGGATGCTAGCAACGCAAGAAGGAGAAAAAAAAAAAAAAGCAGAAAAGCAGGACATTTCTTTAAATCGCATGAAAAAAAAAAATCACACTCACATGTAAAATCGCAGTAAAATCGGAGTCGCATGTAGTGTGAAAAGGCCCTCAATGATCTATCTATTCTAGAGAACCTGCAGAAGTGCGTCCACATCATCAGATAGACAGCCACTGCTGGGGCACAGATCACTCACTGTGGGTTGTAATGAACAATGGGAGCCTTGGATGCAGGTAAATAACTACATGTGCTTAAGTTGGGGGGTGTTTTGTAATAAAATACAGGTGCCTATTACTGCTCTCATCCCTCTCAAGCGTCTGCAAAAGAACCAAGAGCATTACTGACACTTCTTTACAATGCTTGAAGCTGTCACATCAAAGCATATCTTTAGGGCAAGGAGGTGGTAGAATAAAATAAATAGAAGACGCTTTAACCAGTTACATTGGCTATATTTACTTTCACCACAATTTCATGATAGTAATCTTTAAAAGGGAGTCTAAAGAGTTAAAAAAAAAAAAAAAAAACCAGATACCCGCCTATGGAAAGGGAAGGCTCTGGGTCCTATAGAGCCTTCCAGTTCTCCTCCCAGGCTCCGCGTTCCAGCGTTGGCTCCCCAGTCTGCAATCGATGGGTCGGAGACTGCTCTCTGTCGCTTCAAAAGTCTTTGGGAGCCCCATTTCTCCCAAAGTAAGGCCACTCTGAACTGCGCATGCGCCAGCGCGCTCTCACACAGTCGCAGCACGGAGCCGCCCGGAGGCTTCCAAGGCCTCCCACAGGGGGAAATTTGAACTGAGGAAACTGTGGTGGAAAGAGGGGACCACTGTGAGAGGAGCGAGAAGGCTCTATGGGACCCAGAGCCTTCCCGCTCTTTAGGCAAGTATCTTTTTTTTTTTTTTTTTTTTTTTTTTTAAGGCTTCTGACTCCCGTTAAAGGACAACTGAAGTGAGAAGTGCATGGAGCCATATTTATTTCCTTTTAAACAATACCAGTTGCCTGGCAGCCCTGATACCCAAGGGGTACACCCTTGCTTTCCGCTGCCAATGGGAGGACAAGAAGTGGTTAAGTAGATTGTAACGATTACATTCAGTCCCCTGCTTCTTGTTGGTTTACCTTTATATGAAACTCCAGGTTTTCATCCATGGAATAAATGTAGTTAAATATATCTTGCACTATTCTGGGAATTATCCCCATTCCATCTGGATCATGTAGTTTACCCTAAAATAAAATGGAAAAAATAAAATCCTATTAGAGTAACATTACACCATGAAAGCTACAACTAAGTGATTGGCACTATACTTACCTCCATAGTATGGGTCTTTCCAGACGATGTCTGTCCATAAGCAAATATTGTACCATTGTATCCTTCAAGTACATCTAGAGAGCAAAAGGTATTTGCATTAATACTATGAAACCAAGATAAAGTAAAATGCATCAATTCTCCATAGACACAGATCACATGACTAGGAACAGTACAAAAAAAAAAAAGGATCAATGAAGTGCATATTAAATAACAAGATTACACTACCTTACTTATCGTACAGCACCTTTTCATTCTTATCCTGCCTGCAAAATCCCACAGCAGCTCACGGCAATCACAGGGGTAGATTAATCGAAAACTTTTACTTAAAGGGCAACTGAAGCAAGAGGGATATGGAGGCCGCCATATTTATTTCCTTGACAAGATTAGCTGCACGCTTGTTTCTGGTGTTATTCAGACACTACTGCAGCCAAAGAGACCAGCAGAGCTGCCAGGCAACTGGCATTGTTTAAAAGAAAATAAATATGGCAGCCTCCATATTCTTCTCACTTCAGTTGTCCTTTAATGTAAACCTGTAATGAAAAAAGTGCCCCTGGGGGGTACATAACTCAGGAGGGGGAAGCTTCTGGGTCCTAATGATGCCTCCCCGTCCTCTTCAGCATCAGGAATCCAGCGCTGGCAGGCCCAAAAATCCACCGACAAGCTCATCGGTGGTGAGTGCAGGCACAGTAGCGGCCACAGTGCGTAGCAATATTTACAATCTGCCTCTTGTACAAATTCCCCCTCGGGCTTTGGCAGAAATAGCTGAGCTCCGGCGAGTCGCCTGTGCAGTAGAGCAGACCCGATTGAGCTTAGCTATTTCCATCTGAGCCCGAGGGAAAGCTGGTACTGCACCTGTGCTGAAGTGCAGATTGTAAATATTGCTGTGTGCAGTTCGGTGGCTGAAGACATTCCCACAATCAAGCTGCCAGGCTATGGGGGCATTTCCTCCTACAGCCTGGGCACCTATATTCCTGCAGCTTGCAAGGGGAAGGTGGGGGTGGGTATGGATTTGTGTCACACAGGGTTGTGTGGTGAGGGGCAGAGCCTAGCAATGTATCCAGTTTTAAAGAGAGATTGTCAGCCACAAAATCAAATTCCAATTACCCACTGCTCTGTGTTTAATATGCAGCCTGCAACCTGACCCTGCATTGCACGCACTTCAATCCATGCAGAAAGGTTTCTGCTGTAAAAAAAAAAAAAAAAATCTAATCTCAGTCAGCCTGGCTCTAATTTTCATCACTCCTCCCTGATTGGCTGAGGGCAGTTCAGTGAGCTGCTGAAATCTGATCTATGCTGTGCTCACGTGTTTACAAAGCAAGCTAGTTATGACAGTGCAGTTTCTAAGAGGGAAAAAAGTAAGGGAGGAAATTACATCAGGATTGGCTTCAGTCAGAGGGAAGCAATGGAATGGAAAATGCCAGGAACAGAATTCTCTTTATTTACTATATAAAAATTTACTGAAATCAAAACGTGGACAGAACAATATATATGTTACATAAGCAGAACAAGTATTTATCTACTGATGTGTTGTTGTTTTTTTCCTGGGATAGTATGGCTGACCCTGCTGCTTTAATTCCAGCTGACAGCTTTGCCCAGAGCTTGCTACACTATACGAATGAGGAACAAACAAACAGGTCTTATGGACTGACTACAGGCACCCTTCCCATTGGTGCATTTGCTTTTCAGCATTGCAGGTACACTTTAGAAGTGTTAAACGTGAATGGCGAAGGTCCGATTTAATTGGCAGACTGCATTTTCTGAAAGATCTGCGCCTGACAAAAGTTCATTTATAATGAATATTTTATGATCCCTAAAGATGCGTACTGAACAAACTCAGTATGAGATCAATCGTGGGGTTGGGTAGACAGACCTAAGAGAACTGTGGCAGGGAAGAAATGTGGCGATTTTCCTTTAATAGTAATACTTAGATGTGTAGATGGTGGGGCAGCATCTATATATTCCCAGCATACAGCAGCTGCTGCGGCATTCCAGGACAAGTAAAGTTATCGCTGCCTTTTTAGCACAACCAAGAAAAGTATTTCTGTGTTTCAGTATTTTTATTCACGTTTACTGACAGCTGGTCAGTAAAGCCAACAAGGAGACAATCCATAGGACAGCGTAAAAACAAAAAAGTTACATTTAAAGAGACCTCCTGGGGATACTTACCTCGGGAGGGGGAAGCCTCTGAATCCTAATGATGCTTCCCTCCCCCCTCCCCAAACCTCAGGGATCCAGCACTGTCTCACCCGAAAACACAGCCAAGGATGTCGGCTGTGGTGCAGTAGCGCCTTCAATATTTACCTACTGCAATCCAGCGCAGGCGCAGTAGCAGCTCTCCTCTCGGGCCCCCGACAGAAATAGCCAAGCCCAATCGGGTCAGCTCTACTACACAGGCATGAGTCGCCCATGCAGTAGAGCAGAATCGATCGGGCTTGGCTATTTTCGGCTGAGTCTGATCGGAAAGCCATTACTGATCCTGCGCTGGATGGCTGTAGGTAAATATTTACCCCGCGGGTGTTCAGGGGCTGCCAGCGCTGGGGCCCCAGAGGATGAAGAGGATGGGGGAAGACTCATCAGGATCCAAAGGCTTCCCCTTCCAAAAGGTAAGTACATTTGCTGGGCTCATAAGATCTCCTGCACCTTCTCTTCCTGTATGTCAGATGATTGCCTTGGATGTCTATTTCCCAACTGATTTTTCATAGCCTGATGAAGAGCCACTTATGACTTGAAACAAGCTTGCATTCTTGCCTGCGATTTAGATGATTTCAAGCTGCTTACTTTATGACTACAAAGTTCTCAAGCTAATCAAGATGATGAAGATTTGGTGCATAAAAAAAAAAAAAAAAAGAGAAAAAGAAAAATTGTATATTTTCTGGATCCCCTCCCCCCTCCCCCAATTAGGGATGGACATGCTTAGGAGAGCTCATAGAGAAGCATGTGATCAGTTTGATCAGCTGATAGCTTTGTAAGGTTCTGATTTGCGGTGATGACTTCCTGGTTTAACACATGACCAGCACATCAGAACATAAAAAACTGATTACATGCATCTCCATGAGTTCGCCTAAAGCCCCCTTTACATCATGCAATTCCGCATGCGATCAATCGAATTTCGATTGGATCAATTAAATCAGACATGTCCGATCGGGATTCGATCACGATTCGATTGGCAGTGTACCTATGCAAAATCGGCCACACTACCGATTAAATTCCAATCGGACATGTCGGATTTAATCGATCCAATCGAATTCGAGCGATCGCATGCAGAATTGCATGGTGTAGAGGGGGTTTAACACTGTCATCCCTAATCCCCATATATCATTGCCACAGATAAGAACTCAGCATATTGTCAATGATTCAACATTTTAGCAACAACGATTAACATTACTACAAAACTGTTAAGAGAACAAAAGTCCAAGCAGTAATAGATTACTGATCTCTCATGGTTGGGAGAAAACACATGGAGGAGTCACGTGGAGTGCTTGGAGGAAATGACCCCTCTCTTCACACCCCCCCCCCCCCCTCTTTGGCCTCATATTAGCAAACACAAATGGCCGTGCGATCATAATGCAATGCATGCGACTGCACATCTGCGTTGCCACTACCGTGCATGGATCAGTGTTGCGTTTTGCCAAAAATGTGTTCAGCAGTGCGATATTGCGATATTGCATTACACTGCTGAGCAAAGCATATAGTGTGAATGTCAGACAGTGCAGCATACGCACTTCTAATTTTCTTGCGGGTCACACACCATCAGTGTTGCCAAAATGCACATGGTAATGCGTATAGTGCGAGCAAAGCCTTAGAGGGAGTGGGAGTATTCTTGCTTTAATAATACAGGGGCATTACACGAACAATAAAAGCCCCACTTACCTTTAACAATCGCTTTTGCACAGGCATTGTAAACATTTTCTTGAGATGTATTTGACTGGAACACTCGGTCAAAGACATAAGGTTTGTTCTGAAAGAGAAAAAAAAGAAATGTTACTTGTTGGTGGTGCACTGCGCTACAACTGATGAGGATGCCAGCTTATACTACAATAGAAGGGACATGCAGAAAATAGATCAAAGGGTTAACAGTGGTTGGATAGTGTACTGGTTAAGGGCTCTGCTTTTGACATGGGGGACCAGGGATAGAATCCTTGGCTAAGGTCAGTACCTATTCAGTAAGAAGTCCTGGGCAAGACTTCTTAACACTGCAGGGTGGCTTCTTGAGCGTGCCCTTAGTGGCTGCAGCTCTTGAGTCCAACAGGAGAAAAGTGTTATACAAATGTTATTGCAAATGTTTATTATTATTATAATATGCAACCACACACTATTACACATTTTTAAAAGATTATGCAATTGGTTAAATAAAAGTGTCAAATTAAAAAGAAAATCAATACCTAGTGCCCTCATTCCAATTCTGTGATGTTTAACTCATACATAAAAACAGTTCACAAAAAGAAAACAAAAACAATCAGGGCCCTTTTCCACCTGCAATCGCTAGCGTTCACGCTGAACGCTAGCGATTGCTGAATCGCAAAACCGGCGATTCCCCCGACGTTTGCGGCCGCGATTTTGCTATGCTATGCACTGCATAGCAAAATCGTGGCAATTATCGCTCCGCCGCGCGTTCGCGTTCCCGACAAAAGCGAATCGCGGTAGTGGAAATGACCTACCGCGATTCCTATGTTAAAAAGCAAACCGTAGCGATTGTAAAATCGCTAGCGGTTTGCGGTTTTGCGATTCAGCCAGCACAAACGCGCTGGTGGGAAAGGGCCCTTAAAAACATTGTACGAGTGAGTTTTAGGATTCAGTGTGACTGTAAGCAAAAAGAAAAGTTTTGCTCATTGTACAAGTATTCTGAATTAATTTGATGTCCCACATCCATGTAACCGATGGTCGTTCCCAGTCCTGCTGTATTCTGTGCTGGGAAAGGGGGGTGTTTAGATGTGGAGGCTGACATATTTCCTTTTAAAACAATACCAGTTGCCTGGCAGTCCTTGGTCCTTACTGGCATCAGTAGTGTCCGAATCATGTGGCTAATCCAGCCAAAAACATCCTATTGGCATGCTTGTTTAGGGTCTATGGCTAAAAGTATTAGAGGATCAGCAGGACCAGGGTTCGAATCCCGGCTCTGCCTGTTCAGTAAGCCAGCACTTATTGGAGTAGACCTTAGGCAAGTCTCCCTAACACTGCTACTGCCTATAGAGCGCATCCTAGTGGCTGCAGCTATGGCGCTTTGAGTCCGGCAGTAGAAAAGCGCAATAAAATATTCTGTGTCTTGTCTAGGACAGCCAGGCAATATGCATTACTTAAATGGAAATAAATATGTCAGCTTCCATATCCCTCTCACTTCGGGTGTGCTTTAAGAAATAACTGTGCACTTAGGTGACACACTAAGGCTTTCTTACTCAAGGGTATCTGACGCATCTTAGACCTGGCAAACACCATGCAATTTTCACTTCAGATCTTATATCCAATTAAGAAAATGACCAGTTTAGAGGGGGGGAAAAAAGCCTACTGATCGCCAACGACTAATCCCAAGCTTAAAACTGATCTGTTTCTTGATCGCAAGCAGATTGGACATGCTGAAAAATATAGTGTACAAGATACAGAGGCGCCAAAAGAATAAAAGGTAATTAAATGAACTTAAAAAACCAACTGGTTAAACAGAGGAGGCAGCGGTGGTCTTACCCCCTCCAAACAGACACAGGCAAGGACTGCGATTCAGACAGTCAACAATTTATTCGGAACTCCAAAAAACAATGCAACGCGTTTCACGGGCCATACATCCCGCTTCATCAGGCAAAATACAGTAGGAGTCACAGCATCCGTATTATATCAGCGAGCTCGGCGCCTCTGTGTCTCTGTCACAGAGGCGCCGAGCTCGCTGATATAATACAGATGCTGTGACTCCTACTGTATTTTGCCTGAGGAAGCGGGATGTATGGCCCGTGAAACGCGTTGCATTGTTTTTTGGAGTTCCGAATAAATTGTTGACTGTCTGAATCGCAGTCCTTGCCTGTGTCTGTTTGGAGGGGGTAAGACCACCGCTGCCTCCTCTGTTTAACCAGTTGGTTTTTTAAGTTCATTTAATTACCTTTTATTCTTTTGGCGCCTCTGTATCTTGTACACTACATTGAGTCCACCCTGGGTGGAGGGTTGTTACCCTATTTTCCTGTCTACAGAGAGCGACTTTTTATTCCTGAGTGGGGTCAGGTTTGTTCTCCCCACCTGCCTATACAGTGGTTGCCTATTGGTAACCCTGGTTTGTAAGTATAAATTTAACTTATCATTTATTTTACTGTCCCCAAGACGAATTACACTATTGGGGCTCTTGGTGTCCCTCTGCTTTATGCTGAAAAATATGGATCGAAATACTGGCTATTGTTCCATGAGTAGGTCCATTCGATAACCACCTGGAAAAATATAGGCTTTACTTTAACACTAAAATATCTTCATAGTAAACTCTGATATAGTAAACTCAGTCCTCAGGTCCCAGCAAATGACCAATTCTGATATAGTAAACTACATTTCCTGCTCCCTTGGAGTTTACTATAAAGGGATTCTACTGTACTCAATGTGCCAGGTGGAAGATATTGCTGGATATTGGTTAGGGCAAGAAGAATAAAAGAACAGCAAATGGGTATGTTGCCGATGATGTCATTCCATTACTGTGTCTGTGAAAAAATACACCTTGATATAATCAAAAGCAAAGTTCAACTTTAAGTAATGGAATGAATTCCTGTTTGAGGCTTTCTCTAATACAGGAGGTCCCCTACTTACAATCAGGTTCCGTACTGGGAGATTGTTTGAAAGCTGAATTTGTTTGTAAGACAAGTCTTGTGTTCTTAACATAGTGAAATGTGGACAAAGGATTTATTTTCAGCACCCTTTCACACTAGCATCATATTTTTGTTGTATTGTCTCGCATACACTAAAAGATCAAATCCTTTTAAGGGGAGTGCAACAGCTGGAGAAGAGGGATGACTCCCTCTATGCAGTATTCAATAGAAGAAAGAGCTGGCACATCCAAAGCAAATCTTTATTGGTTCCATGTAAAAGCATATAGCCAACATTTCGGAGCCACGTAGGGCCCCTTTATCAAGCCAATGTTTGCTCGGAGGCAAAGGTCTGTCTGCTGCTGTGTAGAAATTCCTGTATAGGAAGTGGGAGTCAGGCTCCTTTAAACACTAACCCTTTCACACTAGCTCTGAAAACCTGTGTTGCGTTACCCTTTCTTACCGAGAGGTGCCTCGAGTGCAATGAAAGTCAATGGAGCCTTGCAGAGTTAATGCGCTGCGATGCACCATAAGCAAAGTCTGCAGCGTGTTACCACAGGATTATTCAGCAATGCAGGTCAATAGGCGACACAGCAAATGTGCACATGTGGGGACTGACGAGGATCCCCGAGATGCAAGTGAATTTGTAAAATGTACTTGTAGGGAAAAAAGTGCCCCAAATATGTACACACTTTGGGAGAGGGAAGCCTCTGGACCTTCCAGAGGTTACCCCCACCCCCCTCCACCAGGCCATTCAAGCAATGTCCCCTAAGCAGGCCTAGTGCACACCAGAGCGGTTCGGTCGCGTTTTCAGATCAGATTGCGGCTGCGGATACGCCTGGGTAATGTATTTCAATGGGCTGGTGCACACCAGAGCGGGAGGCGTTTTGCAGAAACGCATACTCCCGGGCTGCTGCAGATTTTGGATTGCGGAGGCGTTTCTGCCTCCAATGTTAAGTATAGGAAAACCGCAAACCGCTCTGAAAAACGGCAGTTCAGAGCGGGTTTGCAGGAGTTGTTACAGAAGCGGCCTGGTGATGCGCCGATCCCACTTTTTTGCGCAATTTTCAATTTTACTTGGTAGCGCGCCCAGGCTATGCATATGCCTAGGTAGGATTTAGTTAGTGTTAGGTCCTCTCCCATGGAGGAAAGACTTCTTCGACAGTGGGAGGGACGAGTACCTAACAAGTTGCATGCAAGCTGTTACAGGAAACCAACATCCTCCAGTGGTAGACAGGTCATGTGTATGCTCAGTGTGTATTTTATCCCATAAGTGGGGCTTGCACTCTTTTGCAGGTAAGCACTCATCTGTTTTTAAGTAGCGCTGTTCATTTCTTTGCTATGTACTAATTTAATTTATTTTTGGTCAGCTGCTCCCACTTAACAGCTTTGCTTTTGGTGTATATGCAGAGCCTCTGTTTGGGTTCAAGGTGCGTTTGTAGTTTCTGGGGGGGCTCAGCGCATCTCTGAGCAGAGGCCATTCGGAGGAGGCCTGGTGATGCGCTGATCCCACTTTTTTGCGCAATTGTTACAGAAGCTGTTCAGTAACAGCTGTACTGTAACAATATCTGAAGTCCACTACACCAAAAACGCTTGCCAAAACCGCAAAATGCTAGGTGAAACGCTACAGAAAAAGTTTCAAAATCTGCTAGCATTTTGCGGATCTGCTAGCGGGTTTTGGTGTGCACCAGGCCTAAGGGCTCGTCTATGGCTTGTGCATGCACAGGAGCACAGACTTACTCGGGCTTGGCTATTTCCGCTGAAGCCTGACCGGGTTTGTGCTACTCCACAGGCGCAGTGCTGCTGCACTTTGAAGGTCCCTGCTTGTGAACGGCTTGGTGGTGAAGGACAACGGGAGACTTCTGGGGCAAAGATCTAATTTTTCTTTCTGCAAACCTCACAGGTTTGCTTTAAAAGAGGAACTTTAACCACCTAAGTACCAGTGGCCTCTGCCTCCTTATGGACCAGAGACCGCTGGTACAATACCGACGGAATCCCAACGAATCACCGCGCATACCTGCCGCAACCGACATCACGCCAGGACCCTCCTGCCAGACTCTGCCGTCTCTATGACGGCAGAGTCATGTGAGCCGGTCAGGAGCCGCTTTCATTGGCTCCTGACCATGTCCATCAATGTCAAAGCCAATGGGAACAGCTTACATTGATAGACACGGCCAGGAGCCAATGAAATCGGCTCCTGACCCGCTCACATGGCTCTGCCGTCATAGAGACAGGCAGAGCCAGTGAGTTGCGGCGAGAGATGTCGGGTTTGAGCGGCGCGATCGGCGGGGAGCGACGGAAACAGCGGATGCGCGCTGCGGCGGTGATTGAAATCTACGTCCTGACAGCCAGGAGCCCACCAAAACAGGGCGTAGATTTCAATCACTTTGGTCCTAAAGTAGTTAATGAAAAGGGGGGGAAAATAAAGCAATACACTGCAAAGTGAAAAATAAAAGAAAGATCAGGAAATGATTGATGATGATGTTCATACTGTTTGATCCACAATCAACATGCACGTCATCATCTTTACTACTGGAAGTAGTAAAAAAAAAAAAAAAAAAAAAAAAAAAAAAAACTAGGCAGCACCAACTGCCATTATCTATAACCCCACCTCCTAACAATGCGATACGCTAAAGAGTGCGAGTGTGTGTGTGTGTTATAAACATACCTATGCACAGAGGGAGATTACTGGTTGCTCGGCAGTTGGAATTTACCACAATATTATTTACCACGATGCAATGGTTCACAGACAGGCAACAGTCAGGACCTAGGTCATGACATCACACTTTGGGAGGGGTTTCACCACAAAATCTGCCATATAGACTTCTCTGATGATCTATTCGAGAAAAGATAGATTTTTTGTGGAAAAAAGGGTATCGGCTACTGATTGTGATGAGGCTCAATCCTTGGATACAGTTTCACACTTTAAAGTGTTTTAAACTACTTACAATAGTTTATACAATACTGTAACATGTAACAAAAATATGTAAATGGAACAGTACTGTATATTTTGCACATGGAGACAACTTTGTTTGTATGAAATGTAACTGGAGTCATGTGTAAGTAGGGGAGTGTGAGTGTCATATTTACAGCTGCATGTTGCAGAGGATTCTTGGAAGCCCTGTCATCATCAGAACACATGGTTAACAAAATGCAGCAGTCATTTTGCTCCTGAACAAATGGCAAGCTATAATTACACAATCCCTCATTATACGAAGCATAGGCATATGACATGTTTTAAAGACGTGCAGTTCTAAAACAGTCTGCTTGTCAGGGGTGATGGAAGGCACGTTGAATCATCACACATCTGACAACGGCTGCTACCTCAAATACTCTTATTTGCTGCACAAGTAACACTAGATAACACACTGTATTCAATACTTGGATTATTATCTACCCTCTGATATGCAACCAAGACAACACTGTGCTGTTCATATCTGTGTAAATCAATGCCTGGTGATGTCTCACTCCAAGATGATGATTACGGTCTCATTTCCATGACGGCGCTGTGGTCAATGCAAGTGGCTATCAACGCATAGCTCTGCTCTACGATATTTGCCAATGCGATTGCGATCTCATTCATTTGTACTAAGTAAAATCATACTACAAATGAACAGAAATGCATGCAACCATGCCTTGCGATTCTTAGGTCGATCGCAACGCATGGATGGGGACAGCAGACAGCGCAGTCTCTACACTTCTGATGTCATTGCATCACTGTGCGTAGCTAAAAAAACCCTGATCAGCTACATTCCAGTGGAAAAGAGGCCTAATTTATTTTTATTTTGAAAATCTTTGCTGTTGCCCAGTGGAAAAAAAAAACTTTCCCCTTACTTTCTGACCCTGGGACCTTTATGGAGGTCTAGACAGGGCTGCGGACTCAGTTGGAGCAATTTTTGGGTACCTGGAGTCTGAGGTTTCATAAATTGAGGAGTCGGATGATTTTTGTACTAAATCTACAGCCCTGGTATTAGGCTAAGGAGTCGAAGTCGAGGAGTCGGAGCCATTTTGGATACCTGGAGTTGGTAGTTTCTAAAACTGAGGAGTTAGATGATTTTTGTACCAGCTCCACAGCGCTGGGTCTGGGTCTCCAATAGGACAACTGTTTAGATAGCATACACTTGACAATATTTGTGTTTGATCAACCTTTAGGTTCAATTTTTAAATCAAATCAAGGATGAATCAAGAACTTCTGGTTGTACAATCGATGGAAAGTGATACCTATCCGGCTTAAACTCAAAATACTGCCAAATGAGCTGGATGGAAAAATGTAAGCAGATTGTACAAGAATCAGCTGCTATCAAATGTAGATCGATTTATTGTTTCTATGTGCTTTACTATCAATAGCATACACTTGACAATATTTGTGTTTGATCAACCTTTAGGTTCAATTTTTAAATCAAATCAAGGATGAATCAAGAACTTCTGGTTGTACAATCGATGGAAAGTGATACCTATCCAGCTTAAACTCAAAATACTGCCAAATGAGCTGGATGGAAAAATGTAAGCAGATTGTACAAGAATCAGCTGCTATCAAATGTAGATCGATTTATTGTTTCTATGTGCTTTACTATCAATATCATTGCAATTTTCAGGCCCACAGCAGGCGATTTGCACCAGATTCCCACATGCGATTTTAGATGCAGAAACACAGCCTATTAAAATCAATAGGCTGCATCTGAATCATGTATTTGTTGGATGTCTGTCACTCTTAACCACTTAAGGACCGGGCTGTTTTTTGCTGATCTGTGCTGCGTGGGCTCTCCAGCCCACAGCACAGATCAGCAGTGAGGCAGGGCGACTAGACTTCCCCCCGTTTTTCCCCACTAGGGGGAATGACCTGCTGGTTGGGGGGGGGGGGGGGGGCGTCTGATCGCTGCCGCTCCGTGTGGCCGAGCGGGGGGGGGGGGGGGGCGTCCTCAAAGCCCCCCCTCCGCAGCGCTATTCCTCCCTCCCCTTCGCTCTATGGGCGGCACAGGACGGATCGCCGTTCTCTAAGCCCCCTCCGCAGCGCTACTCCTCCCTCCCCCCCTTCGCTCCATGGGCGGCACAGGACGGTGTTCCGTCCTGCGCCGCCTCTGATAGGCTTCAGCTTATCAGATGCCGGCGATCCCAATCAGAGGCCAGGGATTGCCGATCTCCTTTACGGCCGTATGATGTAAACAGCGGGATGTTTACAATTATCCTGTGAGCCGCGATCGGAGGCTCGCAGGCTGTTCACGGAGACATCCTTCTGTGAACTGACATGGAATGGCCCCATGTAAAACCACAAACGACCAGCCGCCGCCTATCGGCGTTAGGCGGTCGTTATGTGGTTAAGGTGTCCATTAACGGAACAATTTTTTTTACTAAATGCGATTTTTTGATGCGATTTAAATGATAAGTAATCTGAAAGCAATTATTGAATGTTCATATTTACTCAACGATTATTTCTTCAAAGACGAAGGGGGGCTGTTTCAGGGAAATGAGATGCAAGAACAGGAAGTAGAATGAAGCCAGTACACATTTGCAGGACCCACCGGCAAGTGAGTATTTATCCCCACCGTTGTTAGTGCGCCTGTCACTGCAACGCATCCTGGCCGCTACGTCGCCCTGCCCCCCGAAAAGCTGGTAAAACGTGATTGTGCATAGTATGATTACCATGCACAATCAAACCACGGTATATAGTCATACCACAGCAACCCCTACCAGCGGACCAAGAATGCTGCAAGATGATGAACCCCAATTAGGGACTTCGGACTTTGCTGGGATTTAAAAATACCCATACACTAAAAGAAAAGGCCCTATTGCTCATTTTACGTCACAACATTGATTTGAAGAGGCTGTTTTAGTCTCCATCAAGCACCCAACTGATGGATGCTACCACCTCAAAAGTGCAAAGCTAGTGGCTGCAGTACTGCGATCAAGACAAAATAAATGACTGTAGCACACACCTTCCAAGGAGTGTTTTTAGCCATAAACAAATTGAATTTTGCTAAAGGCGAGAGGACAAAAGTTACACTGGTTTAGTGTTACCAGTACCTACCAGACAGTATATCCAAGCCATTTAGAGTATGCCTGAGGCAAGTAAAAACAAACAAAACAGCATTTTAGATATCTCAGTAGTTGGGAGCCTCTAGGTGGTCCAAAGGTTTCCCAAATCCTCATGGTGCCCACCAATCCAACGCAAAGTTCATCTTCTGGCCATGGGTAAGCCGATCCGGACTGGACATGCGCAAATCAGGTCCATGCATGCTCAATACAACGAAAATGGCTTTTTTTCTTGCGTGCACAAGCACTTTTTACTTCGCATGCGAAATCTTCACTCAATGTCTGGCGCTTGTAACCAAGAAACCTATTTCACTGGCTTTAGTCTAATAGATCTAGAGCAGTGATGTCAAACTCCAGTCCTCAAGGGCCAAGGTCCTCACACATTTTTGGCACAGCTCAAACTAATTGCGGGTACTGAAACAGGTAGAACACATTTCTCCATTTCTCAGTCCGTCCTGAACTCTAGCATAGATATGGCCCTCTAGGACTAGAGTTCTGTGATCTAGATAGAAGACCCTGCACTGGAACGGTGTGGGCTGTAGGAGAATCCAGAAAGCCTCTGTGCCATCCATCCATCCCTTCCTAATGAGGGAAGTATTTTTTCTCCTTATTCACTTCAGGTGTAATATAAAAAAACCTACATGTGATACACTGGTCAGCTGAAGAGGCCAATAATGTCTATTACAAGTCTGAACAATAAATATTTCTTATCTGCTGGGTAAATACATTTCCATTCTATCATTTGGAAAGCATCATATAACCATGGTAACCAGTCCTGCAATGAATATAGAAATTCCATTCATTGCTGGATCGGCACAGCACTAGCCAGAGAATGTCAGCTAAAACATAGCTAGCATTTCCTTCATAAGCACACATCAGAGTCTAGGGCATAGATCTCCCAACATGCACTGCGGCGGCTAGGGACGCGCAACATCATTGCAGCCAATTCAAGCCGTTTCAACTGGTTTTGCGCCTATATTCTCACTAGGACTTCAACAGCTGTAGATATGGAAATACTTCTTGTTTTTTGCATATGGTTTTCCATGAACGTATTTTTTTCATCAGTTTTGGTTGCCCAGGTTTTTGACAGTTGTTTTTAGCATCCTTTAGAGATCTCCAGGCAACGTGGTTTCTCTGAATATAAGTAAATAGACATGTACATCATATTGTCACTAACAGGCCACACCTAGTGGGAGAGATATCACACAGAAACCGCGGCTAAGAACGCACCTTTATTACATGCCTCGTGTCTTACACAATATCCTATGACCGACAAGACACAGATCTGAGGAGTATACAGTTACATAATATAAAGAGTAACTGCACAGTGTCTAAGTAATTCAATATCAATGAGTCTCTTTGTACTTCGGAAGAGAAAATCAAGCCTGCAGGGTGAAGCCATGCGCTGTGGAGAGCCGCTCTGCCTCCGGCAGCCAGATTAACCACAGAATGCTCATTGTTACAAAGCTGTGCTTCATCAATTGGCATATGCTGTAATGTCCTATTACAGAAATTGAAAATAGAAAAACAAAACAGATCATCCACAAATGTATTCCAAATCAATCCACTACCCTATCCTGAAAGACAAGCGTTTACTAAAAAGGTCCATTGCTCTCTGTTAGAGTAGGGTCACACTTATTTTAAAAACATATCCGTGGCTCTGTTTTTTGGCCCGGATCAAAATCGGAGCCACGGATACCAATGTTTAAAATAGCAGCCGTCTTCACTCACACTCATCAGTCTGCGTTTAGGGGGATCCGTACTGAAAACCTGAATGGATGGTCCAGATTTGAAGGATTTTCACCGGATACACGGAGGGGTAGTGAAACCTAATGCAAAAGTGGATATACACAGGCAGCTTTGGACACAGAAACAGATCTGTTTTCAGTGCCCCAGCCTGTAAGTGGGGAGGGGCCAGGACAGGGTCCCCCATCTTTGCCCCCTCCCCTCCAGCTATTTGTGCACATTTTGTAATTAAATGTAATGTATGCAGCGAGCAGGAAAGCTTACCTTCCTTACCTCCTTCGCTCGCCGCGTCACTTCCTGCAATGCCGCCCTCCAAAGTATAGAGGGCGGCATTGCAGGAAGTCAAGCGGCGAACGGTGGAACGCAAGGGAGGAAGGTACGCTTCCCCGCTCTCTGCATACTTTACATTTAATTACAACATTTGCGCAAATAGCTGGAGAGGGAGCGGGGACGGGGAACCCAGGTGAAAGGGGAGGACGGATGCCCCCACCCTCCCTGCCACCCACACCCTGGCTGCTTCCCCCTCCAGTTCAAGTTTCTCATCATATATATCCCCGCGTGTGGCTTGTGCCCAGCAGTCAGGGCTCCTACCAACAGACCAACAAAAGGTGTTGCTAGTGTAGAGGCTGCCTCGGCCCTGCAGTGTCGCCTAAGGTTCCTGATTCCGATGAAAGGAAAGGCCTCGTACCTGTGTACAAGGCATTAGGCTTCTTCTGTTAGACACTGAACACACAGAGCAGTTGATTTGTCTCTGCACACAGCACACACCAGAGGGGAGAGTAGAAGGAGTATGGAGAGAGACTAGGTAGCGCTGCAGATCCAACAATGGTATAGTAAAATTTCAACAATTTTTAACATTACGACTGATCTCATGTGTTTATTTCGGTAAAAACCACCTATCCCAATCATGGAAAATCGGCGGCAGGGTGATCACGATAAGATGAAAAGCCACAATTTTTGTCTAATTAGAGGTTTTAAATGATATCTCCAGCTGGCCATGTGAGTACAGGTCATCTGATCGACTTGTACCCGTTTTGAATGTGGCCATATCGCGCAGTCCGTCGTTAGCTTGCGTGCACTGTATGCAAATGAGTTGGTTGTTCACTTGGCTGGTGCGTGGAAAATACAAGTCGTGCAATCGCTTGGTCATGTGGTGGGTCATGTCATCGGGTTGCTGTGCGGAAAAGTTGCCTGTGTGTACGAACCTTAAGGGATACTTCACCTCAGAACCACAATCTCTTATTACGTTGTATCTCTACAACAGCCGTTTCATATTACCGTTAGACTTCAGCCTGCAATAACATTTTTATATGCATTCAGATGTGCGGGGGTACATATTATAATGCTGGTAAGCTGTGAGCATAACTGCACGCAGTGTTCTGTACCCAAGCCTGACAGTACTTATGAAGTCGCTGTAGATCATACATGTCAAACTCTGGCCAAATTTGGCCCTCAAGTGGTTTCCCACTTTGCATTATGTTTGGCCCAGTCTACACCACCAGGGAAGCTATATTGAGGGTAAAGCCCTAGAACACCAGGGAAGCCATATGGGGAGGTAGGGGGAAAGCACTGAACGCTAGGGAACTGTATAAGGGAGGGTGGGGGTCTCTAGACACCACGAAACTGTATAAAAGAGGGAGGACCGCTAAATACCAGAGAACTTTATAAGGGAGAAAGGTGGCCAGTAGACATTGAGGTTGGCCCGCAGCTAGGTCCCAGTGTACAATTTCGGCCTACTTTGTATTCCTGGTCTCCTTCGCCCCTGTCCCCGGGCCTGCGTGCGTGCGGGGGGGCGGGGCTTGGCGGACGCGCCGGGCGCACCATTGGTTGGTTCGCCCGTCGTGTCTGCCCGCCCCGCCCCCCTGCTCGCATTGGCCGGGGGGCGGGGGCGCGGGTGGCAGTGTGGTGTGGCCGGATTGGACGGCGGCGACTACATAGGAAGCGTGTCACGGCTTTCCGGACACGCCTCCTGAAGAAGCCGGTAGTAGCCGGCGAAATCGATCGAGGACGCTGTCCTCCATGGTGGTGGATCCCCCTGGCACCTAAGTCCCCATGCTCCTCTAGGACATCACCTCCTCTCAGCCAACACCGCTGATGGTCGCAGAAACCTGCCCGGATGAGTAAGAGCCCACTGGGCAATCACACACCACCTATATTCATATGCTTGGCTGACATACAGTGTTATTATGCTTCATGGCTATTGCCACTGCTGCTTTTTCATCTACTGGCTGTTTGACCTGCTTTCAACAATGATGTGCTCCCTTGCAAGGATTTACTAACATCAATACTGCTTACATCTGTCAACCTGTTTGTGGTCATCAAGCCTCTGCTGCATGGACTTTTGTCTCCATTTTATGCTGCTATACACTAGCCCTGGTGCCTCTGCAGATTTGCAAGGAACTGCTGGCAATAACACTGTTTTCATTTATCTGCTTTCTGCTAATGAGCCACTGCTACATGGACTTTTGCTTTCAACTAATGCTGCAATATATTTGCTCTTGGTGTGTGTGCAACAACTAACAAGCTGTCAGGACTTGAGGCGATGTCGGCATGGTGTGCTGAGAGTTGAGGATACCTGCTCCTTGGTTTGACCTCTCTCTACACTGGAACGTTTATATCCACTATGTGGCCAGTCTGAACCCCTCCTTTTGTATCCTGATTTTTGATTTTTGATTTTTGAGTTTTCTGTTTGTGCTCTGGAGATTTTTGATTTTTTTGTCATCAAGCTGCGCAGCTTTGAATCATCACATATGTGCACTAAGTCCACTGGCTGGATTTTATCAGAGTAGAGGGCCTTGGGTATAGCGGGTGTTGGGGTGTGGGTGTGTTGGGAGCTGGGGGTTTCCTGCTACCATATATGGTTTTATGCTATTTCGGTATAGTGTTTTTTGTAAGTGAATAATAAAGTTTTGTATTTTTGCAAATATTTAAGGTGTTTGTATTCAATCAGGCCATACCCCTTCCGTATTATATCTCACAAGTATGTTTCCTATGTGTATTAGGAGGGGGATGTCCTGAGTGACCACAAAATTATTTACACCTGAGTACACCCTTGGAGATTAATACCTATATTATAGAGGTTAAGTGGACCCTCAGGGCCCGGGGTGATACGAAGGGTGTTTCTTGCAGCAGGTAGGCCACGAGATGCTCCGGTGGGACAACCTTTTAGCGCGGGTGGAGCGGGAGTGTACGCAGACGCAGGGAACTAGAGACGCACAACAATTAATTAATGGTGGATTCAGGAGATTGAATAGATTATATGAAAGAAAATCCAGGATTTGGTGGAACATCAAGTACAATAAAATTTACCTGGATGAGCAGTTTTCTCCTCTCTGGCTACGGTTTCAGATCTTTCCTCATCGCAGAAACCTTAGTGAAGATTTCAAAAAACGGTGGGAAAGGAATTTCGAATGCTGTGCAAAAATTTGCCTAACTCTAATGAATGAATTGGATACGGAGGATCTAAGTACGTTGGAAGAGGAAATCCAGAGGGTGACTGAATCTATCAGTTCATTCTCTGAGGATCCTCTCTATAAGATACGCAGTGAGGAACTAGATAGGCACATCACTCAGTTTAACAAAAATCTAGTGATATACAGAGATAAAAAAGTACTACAGGACAGAACAGCATACAAAACAGGTTCTGCCTACAGGTGGAGCAATCCCAGGAAAAGGTTTCCCATTAAGCCCAAACCTCCCAGAGAAGATCCTATACAACAACCCTCTGGTACAGAGGAGTCAGACTCCACTAGGGGCGGTAGTGGAGCAGCTTCAGGCAGCTCCATATCCGGTAACGACAATCCCCGTCAATATAATCTTAGACATAAACAAATCAAAAACGGTGTATCAAAGACAGGAAGCAAGAAAGTTACAAAAAATAAAGAATTGGTCCAACAGGATTCCAGTTCATCATGTCAGGAAGACTCCGATGCAGCCTTGCCCTCCTCATCAGTTGCCTCGGCTTTTTTAGCCAATGGACAGGGGGTGGGGAAATGAAGAGCCCTAGTGAGAACAATAGGGCTCTAGTTAACAGAAATTTTGAAATTATTAATCTTACAGGAGAAAGTATTCCCGATGAATATTATACGCTACTGTCGAAGGGTCTAGGATTTTGCCCTACATACAATATGGACATTTTTGAGACCATTGTAGATTTACATCTTTTTGGTAGAAGGATTCTGTTGCAGGCCTTATATGGGGATAAACCACAACGAATACCCACATGCGATGTGGAGAAGCCGTGGTCAGATGAGGACTTAGCTGCTCTCCAGGATTTGATGGACTTGCAAGGTCCACTGACCCAGGATGTGGTGACAGATCGGATGGGATGTTATGCATCCTACCATGTCCCGCACCTGGAACAGGTTGGTCTTAGGAACAAATCTAAGAAATTTCCACCTTTTACTCTATGTCCAAATTTGAAGACCTTCATTGAAGTAGTAGAGAGGGAGATCTCGAGACTAGGGGGGCATAAGTCGGATGTTGATAACCTAAGTGTCATTGAACGGGACACGCTTTCTAAACTAATTATGAATAAAGAATGGGTGATCAAACCATCCGATAAGGGGGGTAACGTGGTGCTGATGAAGGCGGAATCCTATAGGGATATGTGCCTACAGATTCTGAACAAACGGGAATGTTATCTGAGGGTCTCCCCGTCCAGAGCCATGAAGTGTCAGGGGGCATTGTTTAACATCATTGAGGATGCCCTGACCCGGACAGTTATTGACCATGAAACGGCCATTTTTTTGAAGGTTTTGAATCCTATTTTGCCAACTTTTTATGCATTACCAAAGGTTCACAAGAACTTGAGTAAACCCCCAGGCCGACCGATAGTGTCGGGCAGGGGCTCCCTGACTGAACGTGCCAGCATGTATGTTGACAGACATCTTCAGTCACACGTACAATCTTTACCATCTTATGTACGCGATTCATCGTTCTTATTGCGAGCCCTTGAGGGCCTGCAGCTGCCCCCTGGCACTTTATTGGTGGCTCTGGATGTGGAGGCCCTTTATTCCAGCATCCCCCATCAACTAGGGGTGGAGGCAGTGAGTATGTTTTTGGGAGAGCTGGGTATTCAATACACAGCTCATAACATGTTTTTGTTGACTCTACTCGAGTTCATTTTGACGAACAACTTTTTTCTTTTTGAGGGATCCCACTACCTCCAGGTGCAGGGGGCAGCGATGGGCACAACATGTGCTCCGTCATATGCTAACCTGTACCTGGGGGCGTGGGAAAGGGAGCTGTTCGCGGATGAGGGTCTCTCGATGTACCTGTGCCACATTGTGGCGTGGCACAGGTACATTGATGACATCCTCGTCTTCTGGACAGGGAACCCCGATCTCCTCACTCGATTTGTTAACATTATTAACAACAATACTCGGAATCTTAAATTCACCATGCAGATGAGCCCAACACATGTCCCTTTCCTAGATCTCTTGATCTCGATCTCCGGCGATGGCCATATTTCAACATGTCTATACAGAAAAGAGACAGCGACAAACTCTTTGTTAAGGGCTGAAAGCTTTCACCCTACACATACCATCAAGGGTATTCCCACTGGCCAATACTTACGTATTCGCCGGAATTGTTCCGATGAGGAAACTTTTCATGAGGAGGCATCTCGCCTGAGGTCGAGATTTCGAGAAAGGGGGTACAGTGACAAAAATTTGATTAAAGCATACAAACGGGCAGATGCTAGTTCGAGGACATCGCTCCTGGCTGGGAAACAATGCCGTGCCAGGAACGAGAAACAGAGACCGAGATTCTGTACCAAATTTTCAGCTCAACATAGAGAGATTTCCCACATTCTGAAGAAACATTGGCATATCCTGACGAACGATGCCAAATTGAGTACCATTGTATCGGATACTCCCCTTCTGTCCTTCCGTAGAGCACCCTCTCTCCGTGATCTAGTGGTGAAGAGCCACTTTGTGGATCCCCAGTCCAGTACCAAGCATTGTAAACTAACAGGCACGTACACTTGTGGTGGTTGCACCATGTGCCGTTTCATTCAGGTTGGAAGGAGTGTGTTGCTGCCGGGTGGGAGAGATTGGTCGCTCTCGCACTATGTCAATTGTGGCACTGTCCTTGTTGTTTATCTACTGATCTGCCCCTGTGGGGCATTTTATGTGGGAAAAACTAGGAACGAATTTCGCTCTAGGATGTCGCAGCACATTACCAGTATTAAGAGTTCGGGAGCGGCCGGTCTCACCCCGGTGGCAAGGCACTTCAAAGAAACCCATAACGGCAGATATTCATCTCTGCGGTTTATTGGACTGGATAGGATCCACGGTTCACCTAGAGGAGGGAATATGGACCGTCTTTTGTTACAAAAAGAAGCCAGATGGATATTTGAGCTAGATGCAACCAGGTATCCCGGTCTAAATGAAAACATCAGTTATGTCCCATTTTTGCCCATCTAGTCTTGTCTGTTTGTGGGTCTCGGGGGTGCTGCTGCCACATTCCTGCTCTGCTGTTTGTAGCTTTTAGGGGGGGACCATCTGTCCCATTGGGGTACCCTTGTGGCCTTTCCAATTAGTCTTTACTTTTATGCTTGGTAACTCTATCCATTTGGTGATATACTTGTCCCATGGGATTGGCACCACATGGATACTCTCTAGGGTGCCTATTTCATTTATGGGACACATTATCTCATGTCATGATATTGTATTGGCTGCTGCCCTATATGAGTTTGTTTTAGATAAAAGGCTAGTTATAATGCGAATGACATAATATTTGAATTAAGAAATCATCTGTTTTACTGATGGTCTGTGCGCGCTTCCTGTGTGTCCCCGCCGCCTGATCCGGCTTCCTGGTCTCCTTCGCCCCTGTCCCCGGGCCTGCGTGCGTGCGGGGGGGCGGGGCTTGGCGGACGCGCCGGGCGCACCATTGGTTGGTTCGCCCGTCGTGTCTGCCCGCCCCGCCCCCCTGCTCGCATTGGCCGGGGGGCGGGGGCGCGGGTGGCAGTGTGGTGTGGCCGGATTGGACGGCGGCGACTACATAGGAAGCGTGTCACGGCTTTTCGGACACGCCTCCTGAAGAAGCCGGTAGTAGCCGGCGAAATCGATCGAGGACGCTGTCCTCCATGGTGGTGGATCCCCCTGGCACCTAAGTCCCCATGCTCCTCTAGGACATCACCTCCTCTCAGCCAACACCGCTGATGGTCGCAGAAACCTGCCCGGATGAGTAAGAGCCCACTGGGCAATCACACACCACCTATATTCATATGCTTGGCTGACATACAGTGTTATTATGCTTCATGGCTATTGCCACTGCTGCTTTTTCATCTACTGGCTGTTTGACCTGCTTTCAACAATGATGTGCTCCCTTGCAAGGATTTACTAACATCAATACTGCTTACATCTGTCAACCTGTTTGTGGTCATCAAGCCTCTGCTGCATGGACTTTTGTCTCCATTTTATGCTGCTATACACTAGCCCTGGTGCCTCTGCAGATTTGCAAGGAACTGCTGGCAATAACACGGTTTTCATTTATCTGCTTTCTGCTAATGAGCCACTGCTACATGGACTTTTGCTTTCAACTAATGCTGCAATATATTTGCTCTTGGTGTGTGTGCAACAACTAACAAGCTGTCAGGACTTGAGGCGATGTCGGCATGGTGTGCTGAGAGTTGAGGATACCTGCTCCTTGGTTTGACCTCTCTCTACACTGGAACGTTTATATCCACTATGTGGCCAGTCTGAACCCCTCCTTTTGTATCCTGATTTTTGATTTTTGAGTTTTCTGTTTGTGCTCTGGAGATTTTTGATTTTTTTGTCATCAAGCTGCGCAGCTTTGAATCATCACATATGTGCACTAAGTCCACTGGCTGGATTTTATCAGAGTAGAGGGCCTTGGGTATAGCGGGTGTTGGGGTGTGGGTGTGTTGGGAGCTGGGGGTTTCCTGCTACCATATATGGTTTTATGCTATTTCGGTATAGTGTTTTTTGTAAGTGAATAATAAAGTTTTGTATTTTTGCAAATATTTAAGGTGTTTGTATTCAATCAGGCCATACCCCTTCCGTATTATATCTCACAAGTATGTTTCCTACTTTGTATTTAAGTTTGACACTCCTGCTGTAGATGCTTCATACACCTGTCACTACCATGCGTTGCAATGGTAAACATTCACAAGAAGTTCAGGGTGACAAGTGCTGCAAAGTTACAGCACACGTCGGTGTTCTCCCCAGAAAGTCTTTCCAGCCGGGTGGCATGAAAAAGTAGCCGGGTGGGGCGTAAGGGGGGGTTTAGGATGCAGTGCCGGCACAACTCTGCTTACCGTATAGGTGGAGGATGAGGAGGTGGATCGATGGTATCTGAGTGCTCACCCAAATTAGCTGGGTGGGGCACTGTGAGAGCCCCCAGCTGTCGTTTACTGCCATGTGACTGTGAACCAGCCCTGAAGAAGTTCTGGGAAGCCACCTTCTGGGATTTGTCCAGCCCCTGGATATACTGTTGGCACCTTGCCCTTTATTTTCCCATTCCAGTACACCTGGCCTGTTTTAGGACAGTGTTTGGATACAGTAGTGGTTCATGCTTTGATGCTAGCACCATGTAAGTGGGTTAGCCCTGAAGTGTGACGCTGTGCCATTAATAATCCATGAATGTGGAATCTCTGCTTACACTAAATTCAGGTCGTGCTGAGCTCTACGTTTGTGTTTCCTCGTGAATATAGTTCATCGCTGAAGAGGAAGGAGAGGAGTGACGACAGTGAAAACACACTGCAGCGTTCCCGTACATCTGTTTAGGACAATATCTGGACCATAAGATAAAGTCCAAGCCTGCTGTCTGATTAATATGATAATGACGGTTTCTACACAAAGCATCAGTGCTTGACAAATCCCAGGAAGCTATATATCCACTTCACCTTAAAAAAACACAGCTGGCACTGAACTTATGGGTTTTATTTGTTAAAGGATTTCTCAACTACCCACTGGCAGAAATTCCTGCCACTGTTTAGAGCTTAGCATGTTTCATTGTATACAATGCTTTTCTTTTGCTCTCAGCTGTTGGTAAGATGGGAATGATTACTCAAAACACTGTTTCTGCAGAGCTAGCATCCCTTCGGATGTTTTGAGTCCCTCCTCTCCATTGAATGAATGTGTGATTGCATCAAGGTAAAGAGCTGTCGGTGCACAGGGATGCAATAAACAGTTTTTCTTTTTGTTTTGTGATGGAGGAGAGATTCTAGGCATCTTTCACACCAAGTCATAGCTTGTTGCCACAGCTTGCAGCATTGTTCACACGGGTAAGGGTGGTTAATAACTAGTGATTTAAAGGACAACTGAAGTGAGAGGGATATGGAGGCTGACATTTTTATTTCCTGAACACAGAACTTCCTCTCTGCTCTAAAAGATGAGCAACAGCATAATAACCTGCAATAAATCTGCAGCGTGTCTCCTTCCTGCTGGAAGCATCCTGTGTTTACAAATTAGCTGCTCTGCCAAGGCAGCCAGCTGACACAATCGAAAGCTCAAATTACACATATGATTAGTCACAGATGAGGGGAAATTAGACAGGCTAAACTCTCTAAAAAACAAAGGGTGGATTTCTCTTGGTTTTCCTTCTGTCCTGTGCAAGAGATCAGGTCCACCTTAAAGTAAGAGGTTTACAGAGGCTGCCATATTTATTTCCTTTTAAACAATACCAGTTGCCTGGCAGCCCTGCTGGTGTATTTCTCTGCAGTAGTATCTGAATAACACCAGAAACAAGCATGCAGCTAGTCTTGTCAGATCTGAATTTAAAGTCTGAAACCACCCGATCTGCTGCATGCTTGTTCAGGGGCTATGGCTAATAGTGTTAGAGGCAGAGGATCAGCAGGGCTGCCAGGCAACTGGTATTGCTTAAAAGGAAATAAACATGGCAGCCTCCATATACCTCTCTCTTCAGTTCCCCTTTAAAAAGGAAGCCAGGGATAACATCTTCCCTGCTAGGTTTCTCCCACTGCAGGTGTCCTGTACATGGACAGCACTAGCATGACAATTACCATGTGCAGAGTGTTCTAGCAATCTCTGTATCCTGTTACCAAACACACAAGCTGCAGGTAAAATAACCATGCCATCTCTCCCTGCGAGCCCAGCCTGTATTTCTCAGAGCTGCTGAGTCAGGATTAAAGAGACACATTCTGTTTTGTTGCAGTACACACCCTCACCTAAGGAGAAATACCACAATCAAAGAGGGCGAGCTGATTGCTTTGTGTTTCCAAGTATGCTATATATTCATACAACTTACACTTGTGCTTTGGAAGGGCTGGTGACCCCCCAAAATAGAAACTTGCATCTCTAAAAGCCAGAGCCAATTACAGAAATATTTATAGCATGTAGGAAATAGACAGAGACGTGGGGGCAGGAAACAAAGGACACTCTATTGAAGAAAATAGGAAGGACAATCGGTGGGGGATGTACAATGATCAGCAAACAAGCGACTGCTTAAAAATAATTGTTTTTATTCCATTTATCCCAAACCAGTATTGCTGTTCAACATGATCTTAAAGGCTACGTTCACAGGGGTGCTTGGGTAACAGCCACTTTGTTATGTGGCTTGCTGCACTGCAATGCACCCCCTATAGTGACATTCACAGTGCAGCCGGTGTGGTGCAATAGAACAGTGTGCAGCATCATAACACTGCAGTGCGTTACCTCAAGAAGCTCGAGTGAACAGTAAAAGCAAAGCATACTTTTCATAGACTATGTTTCACTGTATCCAGAGCAACACGCGGGTAATGTGGAGCGCCGAAAACCAAAAGAAGAATGGCTGCCAGCGTCTGGATCCCAGGGGAGTTGAGATACGCCAAATGGAGGGGGTGGAGCATCAGTGTAAAGAGATGCTTTGCAAAGCTCCACCCCCACGCTCTACTCAGTCCTGTTCCTCTCTGGTTCACATCTAGCCTGCAGAAGGGAGGAGTATGTGCTGGGCACTGCTAAGGTTTGGCCCTTTTCAATTCTTCAGCGCCATTTTAAGGCTAGTTAGGAATGCTGAATCTAGCCCTGAGCAGCACTCCAGCAAGCCATCCATATCATAGTTCGTATATACAGAAGTCTGTATAATTGGGGCCATCTAATGTCTGTGGGGTGAGTGGGGGGGTCTGTTTATTCCTGTTGTCACAGGGAACATAACACCCACTGTGAAGCCAAAGACAGTGAGAGGAATAATGCAGCAGACATATTTCATTTTAAAGCAGTTGCTTGGGATTCCAGCTAATTCTCTGGCTCTAATATTTTTAGCCATAGCCCCTGAACAAGCATGCAACAGATCAGATGTTTCTGACAAAAATCTGACAGGATTAGCTGTATGCTTGTTTTAAGTGTGTAATTCAGATCCTACTGACCAGAAAGATAAGATGGACTGCCAGGCAACTGGTATTGTTTAAAAGCGTACATATGCCAGAAAATGTGGGCACACCCTGTTCCGGCAAGAGTCCTGGTGGCAATAATAACTATTCCCCCTCCAAGTTGCTGTGGACAGTGGGAAATATGTAAATCAGCTGCAAGCTATTGCTGGTGGCCGAATTACGCTGTTTTTATAGTTATTTGAGCTCAGTCTTTTGACGGACAACCCCATATATGCGAATAAAGTAAAATAAAGGTTCTACACTTTTGTTCATTATGACATCTTTATGTACTGGATTCTTCTGTTTCCATGCGAAAGACAAAAAAAAAAAAAATCACCAGCCATTGAGATTCAGCATTATCAGTTGGGTATTAATAATGAAAGGTTTCTAAAAGGTTAGCAAATAAGCCAGTATGTGATTACAGTGAGAACTTTTTATAATATTTAAAAAAAAATCTTCAGGCTGTCTTGGATGTATAAAATGAAAAATAAAAAAACTTATTCCAGAGTGGTAACTTCAAACCTCTCTGTAACCCTGACTACCATCTGATATGACTCAGGAGATGAAGGAAAATCTTAACCCTTTAGACAGTTTTCCCACTATGCACCGTGATAAGATTACAATGCAACGGTGATTAAATGTTGTACTGTGCATTAGGAGTGTGATGTGACGCATACAATGACGCATACAATACATTAAATTATGCTTCACTTCCACTGTATCGTGCTGCGCTTAATTTCGCCAGAAACCACTGCACCATTGATACGGCAATGTCAACATACTGAAATGCAATAGTATCACGTTGCTATTATGTGCCTATTGCAATAGAATACGAACCGGGGACCCAGCGCTGCAAGGCTAGAGCGTTATCCACTACGCCACCATGCTGCCCATAGTATTTATGAATCTACTGTATATACTCAAATACAAGTCGACCTCGTGTATAAGTCGACTCCAATATTCAACCCTATTAAGCTGGATTTTTTTATTGACTCAAGTACAAGTCTACCCAGCAAAGTTAATGACTGCACTTGGGAACCAGGAAGAACTAACATCTGCACCTGGGGCCCAATGTACATGCAGTACTGCAGCCATTAACCCCTCCAGTCCCTTAAGTGCAACCAATAATGTCTCCAGGCCCCCAAGCGCTGCAATGATTCACTCCCTTTTATGCAGCCCAGTATGTTTCCCCCTGCCCCTTTTCTTGTTAATTAGGACTTTCAGACCTGTGTTTTCTTGACATTTTCTATCCTCAAAGTGTCACCTCCAGGTAAATTGCTGCACATGGGAATGTCACTACTAGTACACACATTACTCAGTGTGCTCAATGTTGCCCGTGACTTGTGTATTAGTCAGCCCCTATACTTTTATGAAGTGAATCAGACCTACATTTCTAGACTTATACTCGAGTATATACACAAGGTAGTCCAAGCTTGCTGGATTACTTATTATAGTCCTACTGGAGATACTTGGAGATCCCTGGACTTGACTTGGTAAATCAGACCCTTGAGTTCAAAGCTGCACCTCGGCTATTTGTAATTAGTAATTAATATTGTGTTGTGACACTATACTACAAGCACTGGCCACAAAAGGTCGAACTTCTTGGACCATATTATTAAATGAAGCCAGACCTGTAATTTTCCGCATCATATGTATGGTAGAATTATGGAGTGATATATAGTCTTCACACTATATTTATGCTGATGGCAAAGTGTGATTTTGTACAGTTTTCATAATGTACTATCTATCACTGTTTAATATAAACAGAGTTTAGCATTTACATTTTTGGACAAATTATCTGACCCATGACCTCAATGTAAATTACTCAATCACCCCCCCCCCCCCCAAAAAAAAACACCCCGCCTTCTCTTGCATTCCTACACAATATGAGGTGTGAGGGAAATTCAAAATTCACATATTTAATCGGGTAGGCGCAGTACGGCCGTGCTTGTACATGAAGTGAGACGTGGTCGCCATCACAAATCCAACCAGCTCTTGACAGATTTCTTTTGGGGGTCCGAGCATGGCAACAGTGGGGGCCAGGGAGACCTGGGAAGCCTCTGTTAGACTCGAACTTAACAAGCTTCCTAATTAAAAAAAAGGTGGGGGGAAAGGCTGCACGTCCCTAAACATATGTTGCAATTGAATGGTTAATCGCACAGGCATACACCGCCTCTGTCAGACTGAAAAATGCATGCCCTGCATCCTAGACAAGTGCTAACATTTATTAAACTAGGAGGAACTTTAGCTTCCAATATGGTTTGCATGCAAAGTATATTATACTAGACACTTGCGCCAAGCTACCTACTTTGGACTTTTTGGTAATGACTTTAGGGGACGTGGCTTAGCGCCCAATGGTATGAACCCACCTGTCAGGTAAATTGTGCCACCCCCAAAAAGCCCACTACTTCCCTATTCTTAGGTAAATATTATTATTATTTAGTATTTATATAGCGCCGACATATTACGCAGCGCTGTACAGTGTATATATATTGTCTTGTCACTGTCTCTCAAAGGAGCTCACAATCTAATCCCTACCATTGTCATGTCTATATTATGTAGTGTAAGTACTGTAGTCTAGGGCCAATTTTTAGGGGGAGCCAATTAACTTATCCGTATGTTTTGGAATGTGGGAGGAAACCGGAGTGCCCGGAGGAAACCCATGCAGACACGGAGAGAACATACAAACTCTTTGCAGATAGTGCCCTGGCTGGGATTCGAACCGGGGACCCAGCGCTGCATGGTGAGAGAGCTCACCACTACGCCACTGTGCTGCCCGGTAATCTTTTTTCCTAAATTATTTTTGCCTCAGGTCCACTTCAGTACTCCATTTCAGTCATCACACCCCTTGCCCTTAAGGTGTCAGGCTGTCTGTTTCTAGCAGAGATGGTCAGTGATGAGCAAATTCAGGCCTGTATGCAAATGTAAAGCAAATTGTGTGCAACTTAAATCTGGCCCAGACAAAAGCAACAGGAATTGGCCCAAGTCCGAGCTGCATGTAATTTGCATACAAGCCTCAGGCCTGATTCACACTGCAAGAGCTATTTTAGCATTAGTTATTGTAAAAGCTAATGCAATGCTACTGTATATGTGATTTTTATAAAATAACATTGCTCCAGTCAGAGCAAACTCATAGCATCACATTAGCAAGAGTTTTTAAAACCACAAACGCTTAGAAAACCGATTGCAGTGTAAACCAGCCCTCAGAGTGGTGTTTCAGGGATAGTAAAGAAACAGCTGGCGGATGCTGTGGAGGTAGTTAAAGGGATACCAAGATGAACTGAAGGGGAGAAACAGAGGCCGTATAGAGGTGTGGACATTTTTGCAGACAAAACCCTATGGCCCATATGCAATTCCACTTTTCACCTGCGTTTTCTCCTAGGAGATACTGTATATACTTGAGTATAAGTCTAGAAATTTAGGTCAGATTCACTTCATAAAAGTATAGGGGTCAACTTACAAACGAGTCACAGGCAACACTGAGCACACAGAGTAATGTGTGTACTAATGGTGACATTTCCATGTGCAGCAATTTACCCTGTGGTTAGTGATACTTTGAGGAAAAGGAAATGCCAATAAAACACAGGTCTGGAAGTCCTGGCCACAACAATTAATAACAAGGAAAGGGGCCGGGGGAGTGAATAATTAGCGCACTTGGGGGGCCTGGAGGAGGCATTAGCTGCACTTAAAGTGGATCCGAGATGAACTTTTACTCATTGCATAATTGTGTTCCTTTCCTATTGTTTATAGGGCATTCCTCAAGCCAAATACTTTTTAAGTTTTTGTTTTAATACTCTAATTCCCTATAAACTAAATAAGCCTCGCCCACAGCATTCATAGAGCCTTGGCATCTTCAGACAGTAGCAAGGGCTCATGGGAGCTCAGTCTGGGCAGGAGGAGGGGAGGTATTACTAGCCACAGATTTCAGAGGCAGAGGGGAGGAGGAGGGGGGGGGGGGGTATTAGGTTTTTTCACAGGCTGAGTGCTGAAGATGCAGATAAGCTTTCCTGTGTGTAAGGTTTACAAACAACATGGCTGCTGTCGTATCACAGAAAGAAATAATCATATTCTATTGAAGCTGTTTGCAGCTAGATTTGCTGTGTAAACTATCTAAACTTTAGATAAGATATATAGACAAGTTACTTGTTATAGTTAGCTTTTCATCTCGGATCCGCTTTAAGAGACAGGAGGGGTTAATGGCTGCAATACTGTATGCAGTGATGTCATTAACCACTCCTGAGCCCCAAGTGCAGCCATTAATTTTGTTGGGTAGACTACTTGAGTGAATAGAAAATCCTAGCTTAAGAGGGTTGAATATCTGAGTCGACCTATACACGAGGTCGACTTGTATTCGAGTACATACAGTAATTTTTCATCTTCTATTTAAAATAACTTTCCAACACTTTTCAACTGAAAAAGTACTGAGAAGTAAGTGCAAAAGTACTATCAAAATTATTTTGAGTATTTTCTTGCTTGCTGGTAGCTTAAAGGGCATTTTATTGACAAATGTAAAAATATCACCTAGGCGAAAACCCAGGTGAAAAAGTGAATAGCATATGGCCTGTGTGCGTTCTCTCCCGAGAAGTTCTATTTGCCTGTAATTTACTCTGGTAGCAGCCACAACTAGATTTAGTCAGTGACCTTTGAGCCATAGGTACTTGTGGGGTGCATGCGCAGTATTTCAGATCTACCTCTTCGCCTGCGCGCCCCGCAGGGCCAGAAAGGTGAAACTGAAATAATGTGCATGCGCTGCACAAGTACCTTCGGTTCAAAGGTCACCGACTAAATCTAGTTACGGCTGCTACTCGAGAAAGAACAGACACACAGGCAAGAGTCCCCACTCTTGTATATGGTCGCAGTTTCTCCTTCAGTTCGTCTCGGTTGTCTGCTTTATAAAAGTTGATGCAGCAAGTATTTAGCAAAAAAAAAAAAAAAAAAGTCTTCCATAATATATATATATAAAAAAATGTATGAATATTTTTTACAACATTCATTTAGATTGTTTAGCCAGAGTTTGCCCATTGTAAAATCTTTCCTCTCCGATTTACATTATGAAATGGATCACTGGTGGTGACATCTTTAGCTCTGCCAGGTAATCTTTATGGAATATTCGTTTCTATGCACAGAGGGAGATAATGCCTGCTTGGCAGTTTGAAATCGGAGCAGTGCTTTTCAGCGCTGCTAGAGTTGGGCGCAGCCGGCGCCTTCATAGATTACAATAGGAATAACTCCTATTGCAGCGATCAGTGAGTAACGTCGGGGCCGTCAGAAGACGGAGCTGAAGTTGCTTAAAAATATAATAATTCGGCCTCCAGCAATCGCTGGAAGCCGAATTATTTCATTCCCCCACTATCCATGGCGGCCTGGAGGGGGAATAGTAATTACCACAGCCGGAACTTGTGCAGAAGCAGGATCAGCTATATACCGGCTGTATCTTGCGCTCAAGTCTACCGGCGCCGATTTCAAATGTACTCGTTTGAAAAAGCCATCATTTCCCACAAGGCAACAAGGTTCACAGACAGCAAACTGTCAGGGCACCACACTGTGGGAGGGGGTTTCAACACAATTTTAGATTTACGAACCCCCTTGATTATCTAACAGAGGTACTTGGTGTAATCCAGACCTACTACTGCTATATACTACTCGTTCTGTTGCCTGGTGAAGCGGGATCATGCCTGCGAAACGCGTTGCAACATTGTTTGAGTACGTTAATATACAGTGATGTGAAAAACTATTTGCCCCCTTCCTGATTTCTTATTCTTTTGCATGTTTGTCAGACTTAAATGTTTCTGCTCATCAAAAACCGTTAACTATTAGTCAAAGATAACATAATTGAACACAAAATGCAGTTTTAAAAGATGGTTTTTATTATTTAGTGAGGAAAAAAAAAACTCCAAATCTACATGGCCCTGTGTGAAAAAGTAATTGCCCCCCTTGTTAAAAAATAACTGTGGTTTATCACACCTGAGTTCAATTTCTGTAGTCACGCCCAGGCCTGATTACTGCCACACCTGTTTCAATCAAGAAATCAATTAAATAGGAGCTATCTGACACAGAGAAGTAGACCAAAAGCACCTCAAAAGCTAGACATCATGCCAAGATCCAAAGAAATTCAGGAACAAATGAGAACAAAAGTAATTGAGATCTATTAGTCTGGTAAAGGTTATAAAGCCATTTCTAAAGCTTTGAGACTCCAGCGAACCACAGTGAGAGCCATTATCCACAAATGGCAAAAACGTGGAACAATGATGAACCTTCCCAGGAGTGGCCGGCCGACCAAAATTACCCCAAGAGCGCAGAGAAAACTCATCCGAGAGGCCACAAAAGACCCCAGGACAACATCTAAAGAACTGCAGGCCTCACTTGCCTCAATTAAGGTCAGTGTTCACGACTCCACCATAAGAAAGAGACTGGGCAAAAACGGCCTGCATGGCAGATATCCAAGGCGCAAACCACTTTTAAGCAAAAAGAACATTAAAGAGAACCCGAGGTGGGTTTGAAGAATATTATCTGCATACAGAGGCTGGATCTGCCTATACAGCCCAGCCTCTGCTGCTATCCCAAACCCCCCTAAGGTCCCCCTGCACTCTGCAATCCCTCATAAATCACAGCCACGCTGCTGACAAACAGCTTGTCAGAGCTGGCTGTGTTTATCTCTATAGTGTCAGTCTGCTGCTCTCCCCGCCTCCTGCAGAACTCCAGTCCCCGCCTGCATCCCTTCCCTCCCTGCTGATTGGAGGGAAGGGACGGGGGCAGGGACCGGAGCTATGCAGGAGGCGGGGGAGCAGCTGAGACTGACACTACAGATGTAAACACAGCCTCACAGCATGGCTGTGATTTATGAGGGATTGCAGAGTGCAGGGGGACCTTAGTGGGGTTTGGGATAGCAACAGAGGCTGGGCTGTATAGGCAGATCCAGCCTCTGTGTGCAGATAACATTCTATAAACACACCTCGGGTTCTCTTTAAGGCTCGTCTCAATTTTGCTAAAAAACATCAATGATTGCCAAGACTTTTGGGAAAATACCTTGTGGACCGACGAGACAAAAGTTGAACTTTTTGGAACGTGCGTGTCCCGTTACATCTGACGTAAAAGTAACAACAACAATAACAATAACAATAATATTTATATAGCGCTTTTCTCCCTGGGGACTCAAAGCGCTGTGACCCTGCATTATGCAGTCTCAAAGGCTAGGGAAAAGAGGTGAGTTTTTAGCCTTTTTTTAAAGCTGTCCAGAGAAGGAGCCTCTCGTACTGATTGTGGAAGTGAGTTCCATAGAGTAGGGGCTGCATAGGAAAAGGCCCGAGCACCAAATGTTAAGTGTATCCTGGGAATAACCAGCTTCATCTTGTTGGCAGAGCGGAGGGTGCGTGGAGGGGCATAAAGTTCCAATAGATCCGCTATGTATTTGGGTCCCATGTGGTGTAGAGCCTTGAATGTCAGCAGGCAGATCTTAAAATTGATTCTCCATTTTACTGGCAACCAGTGAAGAGTTTGCAGTACTGGGGTGATGTGTGAGCTGCGGGGGGCATTGGCTAGGAGTCTGGCTGCAGCATTCTGTACTAGCTGTAAGGGGCGCAGAACCTTATCTGTAGATCCGATTAACAGGGCGTTGCAGTAGTCTAGGCAGGAGGATACAAATGCGTGAACCAGGGCAGGTAGGTCTTCAGCTGGGATAAGGTGTTTGATTTTCGCTATATTTCTTAGATGGAAGAAGGAAGACTTGACGACAGCTGATACCTGCTGTCTGAGTTTTAGATTTCCATCCAGGATCACCCCAAGGTTTCGCACAGAGTCTTTATACTGTACAGTATCTCCCCCAATTGCTAGTTTGAGGTGGTGAGCGTTTTGAACTTTATCCATCATGTGTGGACCACCTACCACCAACACCTCTGTTTTGTCAGAGTTCAGCCTCAGCCAGCTGGTGTTCATCCAATTTTGTAAATTCACTAGACACGCATTTATGGATGCTGATGGGTCTTGGGTGCCAGGCTTGAAGGACAGATACAGTTGTGTGTCATCTGCATAACAATGGTATCCTAAACCATAGTTCTGGATTATTTTGCCCAGTGGGAGCATGTAGACTGCAAAGAGTAATGGTGATAGCACAGAACCCTGTGGAACTCCATAGGCAAGTGGCACTGGATTAGAGTAGTGTGTGCCCAGACATACTTGCTGTGTCCTGACAGATAGGAAGGTCTGAAACCAGCTAAGAACAGTACCCCTTAGGCCACAGTAATTCTTCAGTTGCTGGATTAGTATTTCATGATCCACAGTATCAAATGCTGCTGACAAGTCAAGAAGAATCAGAATTGAGCAATCACCCTTGTCCCTTGCAGTAAGTAGATCATTCATTACTCGGACTAATGCTGTTTCAGTGCTGTGCCTTTTCCTGAATCCTGACTGAAAAGTATCAAAGATGTTATCTGTAAGCCTGGCTTCTAGCTGGTTGGCGACTGCTTTCTCGATAACTTTTGATAGGAATGGTAAGTTCGCCACAGGTCTGTAGTTGGTTACAGAATCAGGATCTAGTGATGGTTTCTTCAGGAGGGGTTTTATGATTGCTTTCTTTAGTTCTTCTGGGAAAAGTCCACTTTGCAAGGAGCACTGAGTGATTTTGTGAAGTGCTGGCCTGAACAGCGCTGGGCACTGCATTAAGGATCCAGTTGGGCCAGGATCCAGGTCGCAGGTAGTGGGGCGGAGACTTTGAATGAGAATTCCAAAATCTTCTACACTCAGAGTGTCAAAGACTTGCCATGGTGGTACGGTAGTAGGTATATGCAACGTCCAGTGGTCAATTGATGTTGTTGGTGTAATGCTGGCACGGATGGTCGACACCTTGTTTGTGAAGAAGGCAGAGAATTCTTCACACCTTTCCCTGGAGTATGTGGTTGGGGCTTTTAGGCAGGAAGGATTGCAGAGTGATTCCACTGTGTGGAAGAGTTGAGCAGCTCTGTTGTTGGCTGTAGATATTTCATTTTTCATATTTCAGCAAAAGAACATCATACCAACAGTAAAATATGGTGGTGGTAGTGTGATGGTCTGGGGTTGTTTTGCTGCTTCAGGACCTGGAAGGCTTGCTGTGATAGATGGAACCATGAATTCTACTGTCTACCAAAAAATCCTGAAGGAGAATGACCGGCCATCTGTTCGTCAACTCAAGCTGAAGCGATCTTGGGTGCTGCAGCAGGACAATGACCCAAAACACACCAGCAAATCCACCTCTGAATGGCTGAAGAAAAACAAAATGAAGACTTTGGAGTGGCCTAGTCAAAGTCCTGACCTGAATCCTATTGAGATGGTGTGGCATGACCTTAAAAAGGTGGTTCATGCTAGAAAACCCTCAAAGCTGAATTACAACAATTCTGCAAAGATAAGTGGGCCAAAATTCCTCCAGAGCGCTGTAAAAGACTCCTTGCAAGTTATCGCAAACGCTTGATTGCAGTTATTGCTGCTAAGGGTGGCCCAACCAGTTATTAGGTTCAGGGGGCAATTTCTTTTTCACACCGGGCCATGTAGGTTTTGAGTTTTTTTTCCCACTAAATAATAAAAACCATCATTTGAAACTGCATTTTGTGTTCAATTATGTTATCTTTGACTAATAGTTAACGGTTTTTGATGAGCAGAAACATTTAAGTGTGACAAACATGCAAAAGAGTAAGAAATCAGGAAGGGGGCAAATAGTTTTTCACATCACTGTATGTCCATTTTTAAATTTAGTTTTTGTGTTCGCTTCAAGAAGTAAGCCCACCACAGCCTACTTAGCAATTTTAACAATTTTAGTCTATATTATCCTTTTGGCGCCTCTGTTTGCTGTACGCTATAATTTGAGAAAAGGTAAAAAATGTATTGTGGGAAAAGGGAGTATCAGTTACTGATACGGATGAAGTTCAATCCTGGGTTAAAGTTTCTCTTTAAAGGGAACCCAAGGTGAGAGGGATATGAAGGCTGACATGTTTATTTCCTTTTAAAAAATGCACAATGCCTGGCTGTTATGCGGATCCTCTGCCTTAAAGCAAACCCAAACCAAACATTTTTTTAATTCAGGGGAGGACAAAAGAAGCGCTCTCTGGTGCATCTGTCATCTTCCCAGATGGATCCAGAATATACCTAAAAGTCAATTTTGTCGATTAAGGAGAAATTGCTCTTTAAATAAGGATTATGATGAACAGGGCAAGGTTTTGGCAAATAAATTTGTGGAGAAGGGTTATGAGGAACAGTTTATCTCTAGAGTCAAGGATGAGTTTAGAGGTAAGGATAAGGGTAACAATTATAAAAGAAAGGAAAAATTCAAGTCAGCCTATAACAACAGTATGAGAGGAGGCAATAAAGGAGGTCCTACATTTGTTACCACCTTTAACAGTAGGGCCATGAAAATTAAAAACATTGTAAAGAAAAATTGGCCTATAGTTCTGCAGGACCCTTGGTTGAAGAATGAGCTGCCCAATTGTCCTGACGTAATTTTCAAGAAAGCTAGGTCGATCAAAAATAAGCTTGCGCCCAGTAACATTCAAAACCCACCAATTGAGAGACCAACTTTCTTTCCTCAGTTGGCCGGTAACTTTAAATGCAATAAAAAACGATGTGGCTGCTGTAAATACATTCAGCATCGGGTTTCAGAAGTTGTAGATGGGAATGGAGAGGTTGTGAAGGTAAAGGACTTCATTAATTGTAGTTCTGCCTTTGTGGTTTATCTGCTCACTTGTGGATGTTCAAATAAAAGCTATGTAGGCAGAACCACAAGGCCCCTACGACAAAGATTGGGGGAACATAGGAGGAAAATAGAGGAGGGCTGTATCAAACACACAGTTCCTAAGCATTTTCAGGAAGCCCATGAGGGTAGGGTCGATAGTCTGAGGATAATGGGAGTAGAATTGATCTCAAGGGACCTCAATAGGGGGGCGAGATATAAGAGATTATGCGAACGAGAATCCTTCTGGATCTTTAGATTTAACTCCCTAGCCCCAGTAGGACTGAATGAAGGGCTGGAAGTGGCCACTTATATTTAATAACTCCACTCACCAAACAGCCCGTACCCCCTTTCCCTCTTTTCCCCTTTTTTCCCCCCCCTCTCCCCTCCCCCTTTTTCTCACCCCCTCTTTCCCCCCCCCTCCCCTTTTCCTTAATCCCTCCCCCCTTTCCCCCCCCCCTTTTTCTTTTTCTTTTCCTTTTTTCCCCCCACTTTCCCCCCCCCCCCCTTCCCTCACTTCCCCCTCCTACCTTTCCTCCCTATACCTCCTTCCCGTTTCCCCCCCCCCCCCCTGTTCCTCTCCTATCCTCCAAATGGCTTGGCTCCGGTTCGAGCACCCATACCATGGTTCTGGGAGGGGCACCAATGAATGATTCATTATTAATTTTTGCTATTCTTAAAGACTTAGTCCTTTGTCCCCATCTTCGTGAGGTTTTTATAATTTCACGAATGAGTATGGATGTGTATGGGACTCTATGAAGGGATTAGTGCACTGTTGACAGTATATTCTTTTGAAGTATTTAGTATTTTTAACCCTTTTATTAAGGTTCATGACTTTGGACCATTTGTATAAAATTGATCTCCATATGGGCAGGAATAAGCCTAGGGATCGTTTTTTTGCACAGATTTATATATATATATATATATATATATATATATATATATATATATATATATATATATATATATATATATATATATATATATATATATATATGTATATGTATATATATATGTATATGTATATGTATATGTATATGTATATGTATATGTATATGTATATGTATATATATATATATATATATATGTATACATGTATTGGGGAGATATGTATGTGTATTGACCAATGTCATATGGAGAGTTGTGATTTATGAGCTGTGGAGAAGAACCATTGGGGTAAGCTCCCCGCTGCCTCCTGGATGTTTCTTCCGTATACGACATGCGTATATCGTTTTATGGATATATGTATAAGTGGAAAAAATGTTTTTACATTTACATAATTTTTAGACTGTTTTATGAAATGTCTCTATTGGCACCGATGAATTTATTTTATGAATTGGCCCCTTTCCCTTACCAATATAGATCGACGTGTCATGTATGGGCATGGCTGTGAGGGCGCCGGTGGTGCGCGCGCATCCTTTTGTTTATATATTTTGTGACCCAGCAGGGCCGCCGTATGGTAGGGCGGCTGTTGCTGGGAAACCAGACGCATACAAATTCGCGTCCCTTGCGCCGTTGCGTCATCTGACGAAGGCGTGGAACGCCGAAACGCGTCATGACGCAACAGGCGCAAGGCAGCTGCCATTAGCGTCTCCGTGTTCCCTGATCCGCCGCTGCTAGAAACCGATCGGTTCCCCCGCTACTGGCCATAGTGAGGAGAAGCATTGGACGGATGCAACATCCAGAGGACGTGGGGATGTGCTCCTCAGTGTGATAAGTGCACTTTTTAACTTTAACATTGTACGTGTGATTTTATTTGCTTATAGGAAGCATATTAAAAAGGTAATGCACCAGAGAGCGCTTCTTTTGTCCTCCCCTTTTTTCACTGTTTTTTACAGCCCCTTACTAGTTCCCAAGTAAGATAGGAGCTGCACTCTGGGGAAGCCTGTCGTTTCTTTGTGAGGAGAGTTCTGGATTGGAGCGCATTGGATTTTTTGCTTTTATTTTTTTAATTCAAAATATTTAGTTGCACCACTCTGACACATACAAAGATAAACACTCCTTCAAACCTATCATTTCAGTGCATGCTTTTCACCCTTCTCTTTTCATAGCTAGGGTTATACTGGGGGCAGCCATTAGCAATTCCTCCATTGCCAGACACCATCTACTCCACCAGTTTGCCGGAAAAATCCCGGCAATTTGAAAGGAAAGGAGGGGTTCCTCCAATAAATTTAAAATATTGTATATTTGTCATCATGCAGCTGAAAAAAGGCTGCTATTTATTATTATCATTTAGAAAATAGATTTTATTTCTGAAATCTTGTATCTTTAATTTGGGTCCACTTTAAATACTTTAAGCCATAGACCCTGAACAAGCATGCAGATCAGATGTCTATGACAAGATTAGCTGCATGCTTGTTTCAGGTGTGTGATTTAAATCCTACTGACGAGAAATGATCAGCAGGACTGCCAGGCAACTGGTATGGTTTAACCACTTTCCCCTCCCCTGGGACGAATATCACCATGCCTGCTTTACCTTGCAGGGATGTATACACTCCTCCGTTGCCGCTTTACACTACCGCTCGCTCCCGTTCTCCCCGCTTATCGGTATAGGGCGGAATAAATGAATAGGCGCTGGTGATCAATGAGATGCCGCGTCATTCACAAAAAGCAAAAGCAACGTGGCCACGCATTGTTTCCTGTTTAGCGTACTAATAGTACGCAACAGAAAGGAATGCATGAGGACATCTTGGGGCCAAATAGCAAAATTACAAATACATACAATTTTTTATTAAAAAGTCCCACATTTACATTTAAAATTAATTCTTTCCCTCCCACACTACCATAGTACCCATTTTTTTGTATTATAAAAAAAAAAAAACCCAAAAAAAACCAAAACAAACAGTTACCTTAGGGACTGAACTTTAATATGTAGAGTGATGGATGCAAAATTGAAAAAAAAATGCACCTTTAGGCCCCTTTCACAGTGGGACGTTAAAGTCGCACGTTATAAAATACTTTAACGCAGAGTAACGCACAGCAATGCAAAGTCTGTGCGACATTCACAGTGCGCACGTTGCGTTAGTGTGTAACGTGTAGCGTTATTAAAAAGTGCTGCATGCTGTGCGTTTAGCAATGTATCTGCTGCGTTATGTGTATTGCACATGCTCAGTAAAGTTTTTTAATTTTTTTTTTTATGAAAAGCATGCGCCGTTTTCATTCCATCAGTATGCGACGAAACCGGCGCACCAAGAGACACATAATGTAGTACAAAATAATGTCCAATTTCATAACCTACATGCACTGTGTTAGGCGCACGTTGTGCGGCTTTAATGTTGCAGCAAACGCACCGTCCCACTGTGAAAGAGGCCTTATTTCCAAATAAAATATTGGCACCAAAGATTGTACTAGGGAAATGTTTTAAATGTTGCAATAACCGGGGAAAATGAGCAAATAAAATGTGTGTGTGTTAATTACGGCAGCATGTATTATTTTAAAACTATAATGGCCGAAAACTCAGTAATAATGAATTTTTTCCATTTTTTTTTCTTATTCCCATTAAAATGCAGTTAGCATAAAATAATTGTTAGGGCTCTTTCACACTAGAGCCTATTTGCTGCGTTTTAACACAAAGTCGAAACTTTGCGTTAACCAAGGTAAAATGATAGTCCATAAAGTTTCATTTTGCCTTTCACAAGCGACGATGCGTTTCGGTGCGTTGCTATACGACGCACCCGAGAGCTTTTAATCATCGGGAGCCGGCGATTTCCTGTCGTGTTAATTACTACCGCCGCCGATTGCGTTGCACCGCTACATCCCGACCACACGCTGCAGGGCATGTAACGCGTGCAGGAGAACAGCTCCTGCATCCGTTCTAGATGTGAAAGAGCCCTTAGCAAAAAGTACCACCCAAAAAAAAGCCTAATCGGTGATATAGATTGTTTCGTTGTGCTAAGTAATAACGCTATAGGCAGATGAATGGAAAGAGCACTACTGCTCTGGTGTTTAAGGGGAAAAACCCTAGGAGGTGAAGTGTTTAAAAAGGTAATAAATATGGCAGCCTCCATTGGTCTCTCACCTCGTGTACCTTTTAAAGAGACTCTGTAACAACATTTTCAGCCTTATTTCTTCTATCCTATAACCGGTTCAGCACCGCAGTCCGAAAATCTCATGCATCCGAGCAACGTTCACCTCCCATTCATTCGCCTATAACTTTATTGCTACTTATCACAATGAACTGATCTATATCTTGTTTTTTCCGCCACTGATTAGGCTTTCTTTGGGTAGTACATTTTGCTAAGAATTATTTTTTTCTAAATCTATTTTAACAGAAGATAAAGAAAGAAATGAAAAAAAATCATTTCTTCTCAGATTTTGGCCATTACAGTTTGAAATTAATATAAGCTACCGTAATTAAAACTCATGCATTTTATTTGCCCATCTGTCCCGGTTATTACATCGTTGAAACGATGTCCCTATCACAATTTATGGTGCCGATATTTCATTTAGAAATAAAGGTGCATTTTTTCAATTTGCGTCCATCACTATTTATAAGCTTATAATTTTAAATATTATAACAACATATTCTCTTGACATGCATATTTAAAAAGTTCAGACCCTTGGGTAACTATTTATGTTGTTTTTGTTTTTTTTTATTGTATTTTTATTTTATTTTTTTAATAAAAAAAAAGTGTACGCGGGTAATTTTTGGTGTGGGAGGGAAACTGCTAATTTTAAATGTAAAATAATATTTTTTTTTTAATTAAAAATGTATGTGGGTGCAGTTTACTATTTGGCCACAAGATGGCCACGTGAAAAAAGTCCTGGATGCGAACGATCTCGCATCCAGGAACTAAAATGCTGGGGAGAAGTTTCCTGGGGGCAGAAATACAGCGCTCTCTGGAGAGAAAGCGTCAGTATTTCTGCGGGGAAGTTAGATCGGTGAATGGGAATTATATTCCCATTCACTGATCGGGGGGCTAGCGGCGGGCAGCGGGAGCGCGCGGGCGATCGCGCGCACCAGCCGGCGGCAGCAGTGCCTATCTGGATGAGGAAGCTCGTCCAGATAGGCCGAACTGGTTAAGTTCCTATACCTGTTCTAATGTGGTCTGTCTTACTGCAGCCTTTCCTAGTTGCACAGTGGCTGTATTATCTCTGCTATATAATCTAATCCTTCTTGGCTTGTAATGTCTTGGAATGTACTATTCTTCTTGTGATAGGATAGAAGCTATGCACACCCTCTCCACGCCCCCTGCAGGCTCTGTGTGAGTCATAGACTGAGCTCCTCTCAGCCTATCACAAGCTGGTTAGAAGCCATGTTTTTTGTTTGTAAACACTGCCTAAAACTGGCAATTACAAGCCAGGATCGCAGCAGGGAGTGGCAGAAACAGCACAGAGGGGCCCAGGAGAACATAATGAATAGAATGGTATGCTTTTTATTGTAAGAATTTCAGAGTACAGATTCTCTTTAAGCTTTCAGAAGGCAGCAACGTACTTTGTAAACCATCATAAAAATGGCATATTAATATCTATGCCTCTTAACTGCAGACATACAATATTCTCCCTGAGTCATTGTGCACAGCCGCTACATCATCCCCAGCCACTTGTAGCAGATGAGCATCATACATGGCTTTCAGAAGAGTGACTGTACAAGATGGAGCAGGATGAGAGATGACTAACCAAGCACACCCAGCCTGCACGGCTCAGTCAGCAGCAATCACGAGCCTGCAGTGACAGAGAGGGAGTATCAAATCCCACAGGTGACACTGGCTATTCACAGCTTCAAACAATAACAATGAAGTAATCCATCAAGGTTCTCAGAGGAGGACGGGGCTATACCAGACGTGCTGGATTTAAAGGCTTGGCTATACTAAATTAAATCTCCCAGATCTTAGAGTTAAGCAATTATTAAAAGGATTACATATGCGCCCTGTAGAATAAAGCAGTTTTGGGTAAGCTAGCCGCAGATGGGTGTACGGCAAAGCTCTGCGGTGTGGTGCGTCTGCACAAATTAAAGCAGCCTTGTGAAATTTCACGGAAATATTAGAATATACAGATTTTCACTGCGGTCCAATGCGTGGAACATCTGGCCTCCGCAGCCCTCGTCTTCTCCAGATCATGCACAATCTGTTCCTCCTAATAGCAGACAGACAATCTCCTTTATGGCAATAACTGGAGGAAGATAAAGAATTTCTGCAAATCTGCTCCATGTTGTCTGCTGGCGGAGAGGAAAACTCAGCTCTTTTGTTTTATGTAATCAAAGAGCCGGCGACAGTCTCTGGGCAGATGACAGGTCCTCCAGAAAGAAATCCTGTCGCCCTCAGCAAAGTGGCCTGGGAAGCAATAATGCACTAAATGACATTACAGACATTTATTGTAGTTCATCCCTAATGCCTAGTACACACTATACAATTTCCCACCAGTTCAGACCTGCCAGAAATTAACAATTTGACTGTCAATCTGATTTCCGATATTTTTTTTTAAATTGATTTTCAGTTCACTTTATATTTAAAATCAGGAAAAGGACAGGAAATCAGATCAGACCGGTTGGAAATTTGACAATCAATCTAACAGGAAATTGCATGGTGTGTACCTGTTATTAGATTGTAAGCCTTTGGCAGGGTCCTTCCCTCCCTATTGTATTCTACATGATCGTGTGCTCCTTTCCAGAAAGCCTCGTTCTTGTATTACTGGGCCTACCTAGCCAGCCCAAAATCACATCATGTATCTTGTATCCAGTTTGCCTTGTATAACTTTGTGCTATGTTGTATATCCTTGTAACGCTACGTCCATCATCCTTTGCCTTATTTTATGCATTTACTATCCAGCACTGCTTAATATGCTGGCACTTTATAAATACGATAAATAATAATAATCCCATAACATTTGCTTGGGGACAGGATCTACTAGAAACCGCTAATCGCCAAGCAATTCTGTAGCATTTTTTTTAGTGCTGGTTCACACTTGCTCGCTTTTGAGGAGCATTTCAGTGCTTTGCTGATTGCCAGTATCAGCAAAGCAATGCGACAAATGTATTCCTACTGGACCATGCTCATTCACTGCAGCATACGGGCCAAAACAAACGCACACAATAATAAATTTTAAAAAATTACAATTTTGCAGTCAGTGTGAACCCAGCCTTAAAAGGATTCTGTACTGCTAAATAAAAACAAAGTGTCAGTTAGCCGGGGCTTCTAACGGCTCCCGGCAAATGATCTGTCCCGCGCCGTCACTCCAGAATCCTCCGTTTCCCGCCGTGGGTCGCTTTCCAATTATTTGTCTAGAATGTCACTGCGGCTGCGCGTCCATGGCCGCGCACGTGTCCTCGCTCCAGTCTACAGGAACTTACTGCGCAGGCACAGTACCAGAAAACATCATACTGTGCAGTAAGCTCCCGGACACACGAGCGAGAACACGCACAGCCGCAGTGACATTCATCTGGAAAGATACAGCAGTACCAAAAGTAGCTTGGGGCAGGAGAATGGAGGATCGTGGAGGACCGGCGCAGGACAGGAAGTCTGCATGGGGCTGGCAGTAGCCCCAGGCAAGTGAAACTCTTTGGGTTTTTTTACATTTCAGTTCCACTTTAACGGCACAATATTTTCCTCAGATGCGATCATAGGATCAGATTTGTGGGACCGTGAGCAACTAGGAGAAAGTGCCCATAAACCTGAGGATTTGCGCACTTTCTTCAGATACAATCAAAAAAGCAACATTCAATATTTTGTATTCCAAATCGACCATAGAGAAAATCAACCATTAGATTGCTGCAAATCTGATTGAACGAGCGTATCTGAGGTGAATAATACCTTTATTGGGCAACTTTAGGGCTTATATCCACAAGCATACATGCTTGCGCATTTTTCACGTATGTAAATTCACATTAGAACGCATGGTCCATTAAAGTATAGGCTGCTCATACACAGCTTCTAGAATGACCCAATAGACAAGCAAGTAAACCCACTGTGGTCAAAAGTTAGAGTAGCAGTGATCTATTCCACCATCTTCTCCTTAATTAGACCTCAGCAGAGCTCTAATATAAGCTAGCATTGTGCCACTTTGATGCAGTACAATGTTATGCAGATTTCGATCTCTTACTGCGCCTCCTTTACCCACTAAATTGAGATTTACCAACACACTAACCACCCTTTTAATCTGCACACTGCCCAAAATCAGCTGAAAAATACTCAATTTGGTTCGTTGGGTGTAACAGTGCAAGGAAAATTTGATATGTGGTATTGCCAGCCCAAGACATAATGGTCATCACTGGAGATTCCAGTAAGATTAAATGACACCTGGAGTGAGAGGCATATGGAGGCGAACATTTTTTTCCTGTTAAGCAATGCCAGTTGCCCGGCTCTCCTGCAGATCTATTTGGTATCAGCAGTGTCTGAATCACAAACCTGAAGCAAACATGCCCCTAATCTAGTCAGACTTCAGTTAGAAACATCTGATCTGCCTGCTTGTGCCGGGTCTATGGCTAAATGTATTAGAAGCAGTGCAGCTAGGCTATATGCATTGTTTAAAAGGAAATAAATATGGCAGCCTCCATGTCCCTCTCACTTCAGGTGTCCTTTATGCAGCTCACTGGCGGTTCTGCACTGCATCAAGTACGCAGCGTGGTCATTTCATTTGTATTTGTATCAGCAAAACCAAAGCCTGCAGTATGACACAATTCCTGGCCCGATATGTCAACAGTGGAGTATCGTTTCTTAGCTGAAGAGGAAAAAAAAACAACTTAAATTTCTGTGACTAATTTAATTTTTATTTAATTTGATTATAGTTGATAGAATGTTATGTGACAACCATCCCATCCATAAATAGTCTGAACCAAAAATAATGCATTGAAAATATTTAACTTTGGCAGCAGAAGTGGCCATCACAAGACTAGTCTGGTTGACCTATCCTAAACAGCCATGAGAAGAAAAAAAAAAAACATGTTTTATTGGACCAGCCCTCTTGTAGGTTAATAGAAAACTATGTCAGTGACATAGCAATCCCATAATGCCCTTCTTCAGAGCCAGAGAAATATATTCATTGGCCATGCCACGACCACTAGTTACAGGTAGTTTCAGGATGTATTTATTCTCAAAATCAGTAACAGGCAGTACTCATGGGTTTAACACAAACACTGACTCCCGTTTTCACTTAGCTGACAAACAATTTGAAGTTGCAAAGAAACCTTGAAGTAAAAGGAATAAGGAGCCTGCCATTTTTCTTTATGAAAATTGTCAGTTCTCAGCTGTTATTGTGATCTTTGAGGCACACACAAAGATGGAATACAAAAGTCTGGCTGTCCAATCCAGGATCCAATCAGAAATGTTAGGAAACTTGGATTGACTACCAACTATAATAATCCGATAATAATCCGAACATTTGTATAGCGCTTTTCTCCTGTTGGACTCAAAGCGCTCAAGAGCTGCAGCCACTGGGACGCGCTCAAGAGGCCACCCTGCAGTGTTAGGGAGTCTTGCCTTGAACTCCTTACTGAATAGGTACTTGACCTAGCCAGGATTCGAACCCTGGTCTCCCATGTCAAAGGCGGTGGCCTTAACCAGTACACTATCCAGCCACCACAGTACACTATCCAGCCACCACTATAAAATCTTCACATTTAAAGAGACACTGAAGCGAAAAAAAAATATGATATTATGATTTGTATGTGTAGTACAGCTAAGAAATAAAACATTAAGATCAGATACATCAGTCTAATTGTTTCCAGTACAGGAGGAGTTGAGAAACTCCAGTTGTTATCTCTATGCAAACAAGCCATTAAGCTCTCCGACTAAGTCTTAAGGCCCATACACACGTCGGATTTTAGCAAACGACCCGTCGTTTGAACGTTCCGTCGTTCGGACGTTTCCGCGTCAAATCCGACGTGTGTACAGACTATCGTTCGGGTGATAAGACTGGTTACCAACGATCCACCGGGCGGATCGCTGGTAACCAGTCTTATCACCCGAACGATAGTCTGTACACACGTCGGATTTGACGCGGAAACGTCCGAACGACGGAACGTTCAAACGACGGGTCGTTCGCTAAAATCCGACGTGTGTATGGGCCTTTAGTCGTGGAGAGGGCTGTTATCTGACTTATTATCTCAACTGTAAGTGAACTGTTTACTTTTTCTCTGCTAGAGGAGAGGTCATTACTTCACAGACTGCTCTGAAAGACTCATTTTGAATGCTGAGTGTTGTGTAATCTGCACATATTATAGAATGATGCAATGTTAGAAAAAACACTATATACCTGAAAATAAAAATATGAGAATATTTTCTTTGCTGCTAATCTTCTAGTAATTATTCATAGCACACAACCAATTCACTATATCAATATTTTTTTTTTCGCTTCAGTGTCTCTTTAAGGCTGCTTTCACAGTGAGACGTTACAGGCGCACGTTAGAGCAGCCTGCAACGCAGCCCAACTCACAGTAATGAAAAATCAATCGGCTGTTCACAGTGCCCACGTTGCGATACAGTGCAACGCTGGATCTTCAAAGAAAGTGCAGCATGCTGTGCGTTATAGGTGGTTTTAGCTGCGTTAGACTGTTTGCACATGCTCAGTAAGGGGAGAGTCCACTATTGTTTCTAGCCACATGGCTTATTGATATTCACTGCACTGTAGTGTTGTCCAGATCATGAAGGATTCGGATCTTTGATCCGGATCTTTTTTCTGAGTCGAATCATCCGGATCACCACAATGAAGGATTCGGTTCACAGTGGATGTCTGAAAGAAACAGGAACTGCAGCTTCTGTGCACAAGCACAATCTTCCTGCTGCATCTCTCCCTTCCCCATTAGCACCCTCAATGTGCCTTCATTCTCCTGCACCTCTCACTCTGCTGCACCCCTGCTTCCCTAGTAAAATGATTCAAAGATTCGGTTCAAAGATCCAGATCTTTTCAATGATCCGATTCGAATCATCCGAATAATTGAAAAGATCTGGACTTCCCAAGATAGCACCAAGAGCCTCATAACGCGGCTCAATCTGACGTCCAACTTCAACACCACCATGCGTTGCGTTAGGGGCACTTTATGCGACCTTAAAGTCCCCTAAAACGCAACGTCTTGGTGTGAGAGAGGCCTAAAAGCCAGCTGAAAATATTTTAAAGCACTTGCTAGCTGGCTCCTGTAATAAGTCAAGCCTCTAGTCCCACACCTGCTAGAAGCATACAGGCAGTGTAATTCCTGTGATGTCAGAACATCTGACTTCCATAATTGTTCTTAGAGGATGACTCAAAATGTATAAAATCCCATACAGACAAATGTATATAGTTCCACTGACTATAACAACTGGCTGTATTACATCCAATGCTCTGCTGGCAGCTAAGGAGAGTTCATAGCAAAACACCAACCCTTCGCTCACTCAATTGGATACCGATAAATTGGAGTATTCTGTTTAAAGGACAACTGAAGTGAGAAGAATATGGACGCGGACATATTTATGTGTACGAGAGATATCGGCGTGGTATATGGCTGATCCTGCTGCTGCACAAGTTCCTGGCTGTATTAAATACTATTCCCCCTCCAGGTCCACCATGGATGGTGGGGGATGAAATAATTCAGCTCCCAGCAATTGCCGAATTATTGTGTTATAAAAGTAACTTCAGCTCCGCCTTCTGACGGCGCCGAAGTTACTCCCTGTGAGCTGCTATAGCTGTAATACCTATTACGGCCTATGGTGGCTGCGCCTAAGTCTCCATTGTTGCATTCACAGTGTTCGATATTTATTTCCTTTTAAACAATACCAGTTGCCTGGCAGCCCTGATGATCTATTAGTGTCCGAATCACACCAGAAACAAGCATGCAGCTAATCTTGTCAGATCGGACAATGTAAAAATCATCTGATCTGCATATGCTTGTTCAGGGTCTGTGGCTAACAGCATTAGAGGCAGTGGATCCGCAGGAAAATCAAGCAACTGGTATTGCTTAAAAGGAAATAAATATGGCAGCCTCCATATCCCTCTTACTTAAGTTGTCCTTTAAGGTTGGCTTATTGACCTTCAAATCGTTGCACAATCTGGGCACCTGAAGGAATTGTTACAATTGCATCAGACCCCCAAGAATATTAGATCAAACGGATCTAATAACTTGGTCGCCCCTAGAGTCCATCTCAAAACCTTTGTAGCCAGAGTATTCTGTCATGCTGCTCCTACACTTTGGAACACCCTGCCACACCCAATCAGGAAATCTCCATCCCTGGATAAATTTAAAGAGAAACCGAGGGGTTATTATAAATCTTAAGAGGACACAGAGTCATGGTCTGTGCATAAACACATGCCTCTGTATCACTGTATTGCCGCCTCTAGTCCCCCTGGGGGTCTGCTGTGCCCCCCTGAAAAAAGCACCAGGTTAGCAACAACCTCCTTGTCGCTAGTCTTTTCTTTAAAGGGGTTCTGTGGGGGGAACCGGAGGATAAAAACCACCACTTACCTGGGGCTTCTTATCTGCCCCATATAGCAGTAATGTCCCACGCCGTCGTCCTCCGATCCGCCGTTACCCGCCAATTATTCGTCTGACATAGCCAAATAATGCTTGCTGCCGTTTGCATCCTCGGAAGCTTACTGCACAGCAGCAGTACGAAGTTTCCTTGTACTGCGCCTGTGCAGTAAAGTTCCAATGACGTGGGCGGGAGTGAGCAGGCCATGGCCACGGCCGCGCAGCCGCAGTTGGACGGCGTGTCGCGCTAGACCGGGGCCAGCGGCAGGGAATGGCTGATTGGAAGCAGACGGCGTGAGACATTACTGCTACAGGGGGCTGATAGAAGCCCCAGGTAAGTGGCAGTTTTTATTCTCAGACCCCTGCATAGGGGAGTGGGAAGAAGATGAGGAGGCTCCCGGTAGCACTTGGGCATAAAACAACTGTCTGAAATAAATCCACTAAAGTGGACTGCTTGTTGCCTCTGCTTTGACAGGCTCAGACGATGGGGATACCAAAAATGACTTCACACTGCAAGCTAAAACAATAGAATGATTTTTTTAGCTGTCAAAAGTAAAGCCTGTACACACTCTAAAGAACAGTGTGCACAAACCACAGTGCAAATACACTGCATCAAAGAACTTGCCCCAATTACAAAGCCCAATTCTACTATTTCTAATTCTGCTCTGAATATAGTGTGGACAATAATTCCAAGCCGTTGCAGGTGTAATTGATGTCTGTGTACCCACTGGGAACATTACCCTTACTTTCTGTTCCACCGGGGAGCTTTGTGGCTCTGGTTCACCCTCACAGGTTGTCTGTAAAGGTAAATAGGAGACTATGCTTGTACTCACAGAATGTTCATATTTGATGCAGCTGTTCCAGAGGAATTCCCCTTGGAAAAGTCAATCACATGACTAAGGAACTGTGCACAAAGCTGCCAGCAGAGTGGGAGTTTCTTCCCCTACAAATGCCATCACCCGACCCTCCCGCCTCTGTTTCCTCCTGCAGTGAGCAGAGTCACAGGATAACACCAGCTGTTGACCACTCCCAGCTCTTACTCCTGGTACACGCCATGCAGTTTCCCATCAGATAGAGGGGTAGAACATATTTACGTCAGACCCAATCTGATTTCCAATCGTTTTTCTGATTAGTCCCATCAGAAATTACCTATTTAACCCATCTGAAGGGAAATTGTCTGGCATGTACCAGGGATTAGGCTGGGCTCCTACATAAAAGGTGCACAGTTTCCTTCCAGTCCTGATCTGTCAGTTGCATCAGTTTTGTCTGAGTTTTCTATGGCTGGGTTCACATGTAAATCTGTACATTTCCATTCAAGTGCTCTCAGTTGTGTGTGAGTTTTCAATGGCTTAGTTCACACATAAAAAGATGTACAGTTCCGTTCCAGTCATGTCAGTTTTGTGTCAGTTTTCCCTGGGTGTGGTCACACATAAAAGGTGCACAGTTCCAATACTGTCAGGTAAAACTGACAAAAACGCAAAACTGACAGGACAGGAACAGAAATGTACAGATTTATGTGTGAATCAAGCCTTACCCGACTACCTCCTGTGAGTGATAATGGGATAGAGGGAGGAGTTTGGGCAGCTCACATACTGATGCACATCCAGCCAAACACTATGACATTAGAAGAGGAAGTCAGCATTGTAATCTCATAATAAAGGAAGGGATACTACAAAAACTGCTTTTGTGCTTTTTCCATTTCAAGTTACAATATATTCCACACAATGTGCATTAAGAAAAAAAACAAAACCAATAAATAAATAAAATAAATTAAAAAAACAGGCACGATTACACACAAAAAAAAAAAAAAAAAAAAAAAAAAAAAAAAAAAAAAAAACTGCTGCTGTGTATCATTTGCAGATGAATTCCAGCACTTCCTGTCTGGACAGGAAATGACGTAAATTCTCACAAATGGTGACAAAGAACTGTAGTAAAAATCTGAGGAATGCCTAATCGTATACTCAAAGCTAAAATAGAACAAAAAATTGCAAAAAAAAGGGCTCTAGGCTACATTCTAGCTTCACAGAGAAATCAGTCAGGTTTTTGGCACTGCGTCACATGAATGGAGACTTGAAAAGCTCTGGATATGCAATATATTCCACTTTAACAGCTCAGGTATTGATCCTAAACACAAAGTGGCCTCACTTTGGAATATTAAAAGACTCTTGCACAATAACATGAATCACAGGTCTCTGGCACAAAGACGTAAGGCTATCTGAAGAATATTGCACTCCAAAGTACAAGTAGTCTGCATTATTAGAACTAAACTAACAACATCACGCCACTAGTCCTGCTGAAGTTTGCTACAAATACAGTAATACAGAATTAAAAGACCACATTGCAAACGTTTTTTTAAAGGGGCACTATGTCAAAAAATGTAAAATATGTGCAAACATATACAAATAAGAAGTACACTTTTTCCAGAGTAAAATGAGCCATAAATTACTTTTCTCCTATGTTGCTGTCACTTAGGCCTAGTGCACACCAGAGCGGTTCTGCTGCGATTTGCGATTCGCTTGCGGGTGCGGATCCGCTTGGGTAATGTATTTCAATGGGCTGGTGCACACCAGAGCAGGAGGCGTTTTGCAGAAACGCATACTCCCGGGCTGCTGCAGATTTTGGATTGCGGATGCGTTTCTGCCTCAAAGTATAGGAAAAAACGCAAACCGCTCTGAAAAAAAGGCACTTCAGAGCGGTTTGCCAGGCGTTTTTTGTTACAGTAGCTGTTCAGTAACAGCTTTACTTTAACAATACATGAAATCTACTACACCAAAACCGCTTCACAAAACCGCAAAATGCTAGCTGAAACGCTACAGAAAAAGAAGAAAAAGCGTTTCAAAATCTGCTAGCATTTTGAGGATCTGCTAGCGGTTTTTGGTGTGCACTAGGCCTTACAGCAGGTAGTAAAAATCTGACAGAAGCGAAAGGTTTTGGACTAGTCCATCTCTTCAAGGGGGGATTCTCAGCAAGGCATTTATTCTGTATAAAGATATTCCCTAAAAAGGATTTAAAAGGAACCAGAGATCCTGTAAAGAAAATAAGTTATACATACCTGAGGCTTCCTGCAGCCCCATACGCGCTGATCGATCCCACGCCGCCCGCAACTACGAGAACCGGCTCCCGTCAGTGACGTCATCAGAGCCGGGCTACGCAGGAGATGGGTAGAGTCTGCTTGCAGAAATCAAACACCTCTGATGGTAAAAAAAATGTGCTTGTTTGTTCTAAAGAGAGTCCTGTCATGTGACTGCCTAATGATTATTGCCTTCCCAGTGTTTGTTCTCCCCAGGGTCTTTTAGCTGGGTGCTCCATCCGGCTAGTTTTGGTGAGCACCCGTCATTGGCTCATTTCCTTCTCTGCTGTTAAAAAAAAAAAAAAAAAAAAAAAGTTGCGCAAAGAAGCGCCGGTCCTGCATTCTCTCATCTCACCCCACCCGGCTGGAAAAAATATCTGGCGAGAACACGGCCTTCCCATTTGGCTGATGGGAAATTTAGTGCAGCCTAGCTTTCTTGTGTTGTGCTCAGTCAGACCAGTATCGGGATTCAGCATGCTTGGGTACAAAGAGAAAGCTAGGCTGCAGATCATTTCCATTCAGTAAAGGCGGCAATAATCCAAAGCATTATCACATGACACGGCTCCATTAGAACAAGGAAACAACCTTTTTAATAATCATCAAAAGGTAAATGTTTCATTGATGTGAGCTTGTTCTGCGTTACTCATTTTGGCTGGCCTAGACATGGTCATATTACAGGGTTTAGGTCCACTTTCTAAAATTACAGCTGCTAAGTTTTGATATTCTATAATTAACGTCAAGGGAGCTGGCTTTATGGAAATCAGAAACAGGGCAGGAAATGTTTAATTTATCCACACCTGAAATAACTATTATTCCTGGATATGATTATCACCTACATGCAAATTATAACCCATGCTGCAAGATTCAGGACAAGTCTTGGACAAAGGGAAATATTACGACAGACGTGAGTCAAATGAAGACTTGCACCAAACAGAATTAAAGTGGACCTGAACTCTTCTTGCACAGAAAGAAAAAAACATACAGAAACGCACCCTGTATGTATTTAGAGAGCTTAGCCTGTCTAATTCCCCCTCATCTGTGTCTAATCACAAGTTGTAATTGGATCTCTCAGCTGTGTCAGCTGACTGCCACGGCAGAGCAGTTAACTGGTAAACACAAGATGTTAACAATAGGCCTGCTACCATGAAAGCAGGAAGTAGACACAAGGCAGATTTATTGCAGGAGCTCTGTAAGCTGTAGCAAAGAAATGTTTTCTTTTCTTGGACCGGAATTCTTGCACAGGACAGAACGAAAACAGAGAAATGCACCCTGTACGTATTTAGAGAGTTTAGCCTGTCAAATTCCCCCTCATCTGTGACTAAGTACACGTTGTAATTTGATCCCTCAGCTGTGTTAACATTATGTTTGCTTCCATGAAAGTAGGAAGAAACACTGCAGATTTATTGCAGGATTTGTACCAGCTTTAAAAACAAAACAAAACAAAAAAAAAAAACGTTTTTCTTTAAAGTTTATTATGCTGTTGCTTATCTTTTAGAGCAGAGGGGAAGCTCTGAGTTCAGGTCTGCTTTAATAGTGAGACCTGCTAGTTTTGATAACAGTCACTGGCAGCCATCCAGCTGTGCCATCTAACATAACTGGCAGAACCACTGGACTCAGAAACAAAACACCAAGCTACTAGATGCCACAAGTCATGAAGGACAATCCATCAACAATAACACTAACTCCAATGCCTTTGTCAGCTGCCTTAACATAAGTGCAAAGATTGAATTCCAGTGGCATCAAAGCCAACTAGAAGGCTGAAAGCTACCCAAGCAGCAGAAGGAAGGAATGACAGGACTGCAATAGGCACTGGTGACAAAAAGCAGCAGCGACAGCACTGAGATACTCCTGAGGTGATGGCTACTGCAGAAGATTACAGCAGTGACAGCATGCACTGACACTCCAGGGAATACTTTTGCTTTAGGGGACCCCCAACAGGAAACCTCATAGAGAAATTCAGCTAATGTGATTGGGTGGACGGTACCCGTTTCAACTGTTAGGCTTCCAAAAGGTATTATTAAACTACACTCACACCATTTGTCCAATCAAAACGCTTTGTGCTGTAAGAGCAGGGCTGTGGAGTCGGTACAAAAATCTTCAGACTGACTCCTCAGTTTCTGAAACCACGACTCAGACTCCGGGTACCCAAAATGGCTCAGACTCCGACTCCTTAGTCTAATATTTAACAGGGCTGTGGATTTTGCACAAAAATCTTCCGACTCCTCAATTTATGAAATCAACGACTCCAACTCTGGGTGCCCAAAATTGCCCCGACTCCACATCCCTGTGTAAGAGGCTGTTGTGATTGGACAACTGTTCCCTATGAGGTTTCCTGCTGGGTCTCTTCAAGAAGACTATCACCCATTCTATTATCAGAATATTGAATAGATGACTGGCACAAACACCAAAGCAGCAGCTTCCAGGTACCCCAGTCGTTATGAATGACCCTAGTTGATCAGCAATGACTGGCACATCTGTTATAGTAGGGCAGTGACTATAGTGGCAGGACTGGAAGAGATTCCAATAGCATAAGACAATAATGGAAACACTGGCAGCTACTCCAGTGGCAGGATTGGGAAAGATCCCAGTAGCAGAAGACAGTCATAGAAACATTGACAGATATTTCAAAGGCAAAGAGCAAAATAATGTCCCTGTGGCAGGACTGGCAGTAAGCTCAATATCAGCCCCAGATAATTGGATTGGTACTGGCTATGTCTGGCAGAAATACAGAAAATGTTAACCAGCAAGAATGTCTCAAGCACTAGCTGACAGATGAACAATGGGAAAGGAATAGTACAGATAATGACTGGCAGGGGCACAGTGTCAGAGAACATAAATAGCATCAGTCTAGCCATGAAGGGCCACAGCAAGAGACCACATCCCATGATGAAACAAAGCACTAGTGGGCAGAACTGACACCCACTAAGCAGGTACATTGTAGCAGCAATGGGAAAGTGTGGCAAAGGAGAAAATGCACAAACTATGGCCTGCACAATAGTACACAACAGAAGGGTTGTAGACTAGACGTGGTGCCAGCTATGCCATGAAGAGACACAGTGGCAGAGTAAGAATGGATACATATTTGCCCTGTATAAAAACAGAAGAGTGCAAGAGTATTACCAGCCATGCCAAACGTGCTCTACTAAGGTGAAGGAAAAGAGTGATACCAGCCATATCATGGTAGGTAGGTGGGTGGGTTGGGGTTGTAACAGTTTCAGGGCAAAGAAAGTAGCCATGCCTAACAGGAATACAGTTCTTAAAAACAACAATACTGGACAGGATTCAGTTTCAAGCACAGTGAGTTAGCCCTGACACCAGCCATTCCATACAGCATTACAATCTAGAGACCAACAGTGACATCAGAGATTCCTGGTGGGAATGTAATTCTAGAAGTGACACCTGCCATACTGAGCAGTGATTTGGTGGTTCACGGTCATAGGACAGGAATGACAGCAGGTAAGGGCACTATGCCAAGCTATAGGACAAGGGGACAATTAAACAATAACAGAGTGTGGAGGCAGAAGACAGAAGTAAGACTAGGTAGATCAGCAGTGGCATAGAAGTAAAGTACCACAGTGCTATCACAGAAGCATAGAGCAGACGTGGGGATAAGCAGGTACACAGTGGGAGAGTGGGTGTCACCAGACAGTGGCAAGGTGGTAAAGGGGAGGAGAACCACCAGTCATAACAAATAGGGGTAGAATGGCAGAGGGGAGGAGCAGCCCCAGACATACAAACATGGGGCAGACAGCAGTGACACCAGCCAGACACACAGTAGCAGAATACAATAACACTAGACAGGAGCAGCACCTAGCAGAAATGAGTATGGATAAGGAAGCCAGGCATGGTTATACAGAGCAGAAATGACACAAGTGATGCCAGGCACAGTGCAGAAAACAGCAATGTTTCCAATGGGGAGAGAGTGGCATCAAACACGAGCACAGGGCAGCAGTACCAGATAGGGGACAGAGACACATTAAATTGGGAGCAATACCAGGTAGTGACAGATAAGAGGTGATAGGATGGTACCAGGCAAGGGCACAGTGCCACCCAAAGGGCAGATATGGTATCAGTCAGGGCGGAGGGTTGCACAGTGGCAGAGGGCAGCACACTGGGGGCAGGAGTAACAATGGGAGAGGGTAGCACACAGGAGGCAGGAGTGGAAAAGGGCAACACACTGGGGGCAGCACACTGGAGGAGGTGGCACAGTGGCAGAGTGCAGGACACTGGAGGAAGGAGTGACACAGTGGCAGCAGCTAGCACGCTAGAAGCAGGGGTGGCACAGTGGCAGCGCATTGGGGCAGGGGTGGCACAGGGCAGCAGTGGCAGAGGGCAGAACACTGGGTGCAGGAGTGGTGGCAGGGGTGACACAGTAGCAGCACACTAGGGACAGGGGTGGCAGAGGGCAGCACACTAGGGGCATGGGTGGCACAGTGGCAGGGGGAACACACTGGGGGCAGGAGTGGCACAGTGGCAGCACACTGGGGGCAGGAGTGGCACAGTGGCAGCACACTGGGGGCAGGAGTGGCACAGTGGCAGCACACTGGGGGCAGGAGTGGCACAGTGGCAGCACACTGGGGGCAGGAGTGGCACAGTGGCAGCACACTGGGGGCAGGAGTGGCACAGTGGCAGCACACTGGGGGCAGGAGTGGCACAGTGGCAGCACACTGGGGGCAGGAGTGGCACAGTGGCAGCACACTGGGGGCAGGAGTGGCACAGTGGCAGCACACTGGGGGCAGGAGTGGCACAGTGGCAGCACACTGGGGGCAGGAGTGGCACAGTGGCAGCACACTGGGGGCAGGAGTGGCACAGTGGCAGCACACTGGGGGCAGGAGTGGCACAGTGGCAGCACACTGGGGGCAGGAGTGGCACAGTGGCAGCACACTGGGGGCAGGAGTGGCACAGTGGCAGCACACTGGGGGCAGGAGTGGCACAGTGGCAGCACACTGGGGGCAGGAGTGGCACAGTGGCAGCACACTGGGGGCAGGAGTGGCACAGTGGCAGCACACTGGGGGCAGGAGTGGCACAGTGGCAGAGGGCAGCACACTGGAGGCAGGAGCACCACGCACTGCCAGGTCAGCAGAGACACGCCTGGCCGTCACAATCACTCACCGAGACGACCACCGTGTCTTCCGTCTGGAACTTGGCCACGTACTTGTCCCCGCGATGCACCTCCGAATCATTGAGAGGCCTGAAGCGGCACATCACTTTGATGCTGCACTCCGCCGGGTCGGCCATCTTGTCCAGACGCCCCTCTCCTGTGTCTCCGGGAACGGGCAGGCAGCCGGCGGCGGCCCGGGAACCTTCACAGCGCTCTGATCGGACGAGAACCGGCGCCGCCGCTCCGCAGCCCTAGACCGCGCGCCGCCAATCTCAGTGGGCGGAGGGATGCGGCTCACTTCCCATCCAATATGGCAGCCATGGCTGTGGCCGGTGCGATGACGCCCGGCTCCGCCCCTCCTGTCGGCGGCGGCGCTGGAGTGGCGGTGACGTCACCTTCGCACACAGAGGGTTACTCCGTGGCCTTAGAACGCATGCGCGAAACCCAGTCCCTGCCAGTCTAACTAGAGGGGTGTGGGTTTGCAAGTCGGGAGCAGACGCCATTTTCTTGGAGACCAACTTGAGCCTAACACCCGACACGATGCTTCTTACATGAGTGGAGGCTCTATTGCAGACTTGTATGTGTGGAAGCTTCTTTATTAGCTGAGACGAATGTGAATTAAATCAACTGTGCAGTAAAAAATGAATGTATAATGAATGAATTTGCTTATTGTTTACATTAGTGATTTATAGATTATTTAGTCAGTGTTCGCCCAGTGTTAAATATTTCCTCTCTCTGATTTATATTCTGAAATGTATCACTGATATTTTACACCTTTAGTTCTGCCAGGTGATATGTGCTGAATGTTCGTTACTAAGAGTTCTATGCACAGAGGGAGATATTACTTGCTTGGCAGTTGGAAAAAGTGGTTATTTCCCATAATGCAATGAGGATGGCATACATCAAACTATCAGAACCAAGGTCATGACATCACAGTGTGGGAGGGGTATCACCGCAATATCAGCCATACAGATGTTCCTGCTCATGTACTGGAGTCCTTGATGATCTATTTGAGAAAGGTAGAGATTTCATGCTAAATGCTACTGATTGGGATGAAGTTTAATCCTTGGTTATAGTTTTTCTTTACAGTCATGAATCCGAGAAACAGGATTCTTCTTACAAGAAAGATTGGCAGGGTTGTGTGCTGCATTCTCCGCAGAGAGGTTCAGTCTACGGCTATGTCTATTGCAGTTTTAACAGTGGGTGATGCAGTCCAAACGCCAACAGAACCCACACCCACAAAGCCCCCCCCCCCCAGCTATTTCCGATTCTGTGATCAACATTTTAGCACAGGAATTTTAGATGTAGTAGCCTCATTGCTTGCACAACAAGTAACACACACACTCGTTATTTTTCCTTCATCTTAACATTTGAAAATAAGAAGTATTTTTTTCAGTAGAAAAATACATATATTTACATACAGATCTGCACATTAGTTCTGGAAGAGGTCATATAAGGGATAAAGAGGGACAGTGGGACTAGGTTCTCAAAAGGGACTGCCCCACTGAAAGGGACAGTTGGGAGCTAGCCATATGCTCTAACTTAGGCCTATTCCCTTTCAACCTCTGGCAGTTGTACGCCATACTAAATAACTTAAAAACACACTTCCTGTATGAATACCGTATACTACCCCACCTTTTGTAACCCCCCCCCCCCCCCCCCCCCATTCCTTTAGATTGTAAGCTTGCAAGGTCTCTTATCATTTTATGTCTTGGAATTTGTTATTGACTTTGTATCTTGCAATCTGGTATACATTTTTTCATCATGTTACATTTCTCACTGTAATTACCAATTCTGTATTTTGTACCAGTGTCCATATTTGATGCATAACTCCCAACTGTCCCTCTTTTGGAGGGACTGTCCCTCTTTGGGAGCCCTGTCCGTCTGTCCCTCTTTCCTCCTTATTTGTCCCTCTTTCAGGACTTTGTTCCTATTTGTATGAAAATATATATATTTCTCTAGTAAAAAATATGTTTTAGGATTTGTATCAGCTGTAACTAAGAAATGTTTCTTTTTTAAAGGTTATTATGCTGTTGCTTATCTTTTAGAGCAGAGAGGAAGTTCTAAGATCAGGTCAGTTTTAATATACAGGGCCCTTTTCACTTGAAATCATGATTGCAAACATACTGCAATGATTCACATGAATTCACACTGCATGCATTGCAATGCTGTTATCACGTATCTGGGTGGCATTATGGCACAACTGTGTTTGCTGGATTGTAAAAGTGGCCACTAACGGTCCAATTTCGAGCGAAAAATCGTTCGAGCGATCAGAAATTCTGATCGGAAGAAAAATCGTTCACTACACCACCAACGAACCAATCTTTGCTTCCTATCTATCACAACCAACAAGAAAATCCAAATTTTGGTTTGATGAAAATCTAAGCGGATGACTATTTTTATAATTGTTCATAATTGATTGTGCCCATCAACTGAGATTATTTACAACCAATCTGATCAGAATTTCTGATCGCTGTAACGATTTTTCGCTAAAATTGCACCGTTCAGTGGCCACCTTAAAGGATACCACAACTGACATGTGGCATAATGAGATAGACATGGGTATGTACAGTGCCTAGCACACAAATAACAAATAACTACAGTGTGACCCTCACTGATAAGAAATTCCAACTATAAAACACTTTCCTAGAAGAAAATGGCTTCTGAGAGCAAGAAAGAGATAAAAAAGGGGGAAATTCTTATCAGTGAGGGTCACACTGTAGTCACTTCCTGTCTGAGTCAGGACTGAGTCAGCCACTTACATACCTGATATTTACCTCTTTCAGGCAGAGAAAGAAAAAAAGGAACACAGCATAGTTATTTGTATTTGTATGCTAGGCACTGTACATACCCATGTCTATCTCATTATGCCACATGCCAGTTGTGGTATCCTTTAAGAAAGTTGCAAAGCACTGCATCTGCTATGTGATTTATGTGCACTCCCATTGAGTTAACCCAAACTCCAATGCAGGAAAAATGTAGCATGCACTACATTGGCAATTAGCTAAAAATCGAATCGCACGAGTGGGAAAAGGGTTCGGCGATTCCTGTGTTTATCTTGGTGCTCTTACAGTTGGTAAATTGTGTCTGATAAGAAAATCTGAAGACATAACAACAAAAGTTGTTTAAAGAGCATCTGTAACATCAAAAGATCCCCTGGGGGGTACTCACCTCGGGTGGGGGAAGCCTCCGGATCCTAATGAGGCTTCCCACGCCGTCCTCTGTCCCACGGGGGTCTCGCTGCAGCCCTCCGTACAAGATGACGTCATTATTTACCTTCCCGGCTCCTGCGCAGGCGCTCTGACGGCTGTCGGCTCCGAACTACACGGAAATACCCGATCGCCGTCGGGTCTGCTCTACTGCGCAGGCGCAAGTTTCCGGCGCCTGCGCAGTAGAGCGGACCCAACTGAGATCGGGTATTTCCGTGTAGTTTGGAGCGGAAAGCAGCCACAGCGCCCCCGCTGGAGCCAGCAAAGGTAAATATTGATTTTTCAGTCGGGTCTGTCGCCGGCTGTTCGGAGGGCTGCAGCGAGACCCCCGTGGGACAGAGGACGGCGTGGGAAGCCTCATTAGGATCCGGAGGCTTCCCCCACCCGAGGTGAGTACCCCCCAGGATATGTTTTTGAGGTTACAGAGTCTCTTCGAGCGGATCCGAGATGAAAAACTAACTATAACAAGTAACTTGTCTATATATCTTATCTAAAGTTTAGATAGTTTACACAGCAAATCTAGCTACAAACAGCTTTAATAGAATATGATTATTTCTTCCTGTGATACAATGACAGCAGCCATGTTGTTTGTAAACATTACACAGAGGCAGGCTTATCTGCATCTTGAGCAAAAAAAACCTAATCCCCCTCCTCCTCCCTCCTCCCCTCTGCCTCTGACTAGTAAGCTCCTATGAGCCCTTGCGACTGTCTGAAAGTGCCTTGGCTCTCTGAAAACCTGTGGGCGTGGCTTGTTTAGTTTATAGGGAATTAGAGTATTAAAACAAAAACAATATTTGTCTTGAGGAATGCCCTATAAACAATAGGAAAGGAACACAATTATGCAATGAGTAAAAGTTCATCTCGGATCCACTTTAAGTGATACCTTTAATAACTAACTGTAGAAGATTCCTTTGCAAGCGTACGGAACCCAGGGGCAAACTAAGGATTTTCAAGGTGGGTATTCCTGGAAGGTCTCCCTTGGCCACACACAATTCAGTATAGTAATATGGTAGGACATCATGCTGGGTACACACAATGCAATTTCCAGACCGACTGACAGGATCTCACAGTTATTTCCTAAATGTCCGATCTGCATTCCGATGAACAACAGGATTGATCAGGAGCAGTTTGGATACAGATAATAATGAGGACAGTCGACATTGGTAACGAAGGGGAAAGAGAAGCATTCACACAGCAGGGCACAGGGCTGTGCTCATACCTGACTCTGTTAAGTTCTCCAGAGCTGCTCAATGCTCTGTACACACACTGCTGCTCCATGCTCTGTACACAGGGTGATGCTCCATGATCTGTACAAACTCTGCTGCTCCATGCTCTGTACACACACTGTGTTATGGTCAGATGAAACAAAAATGTAATTGTTTGGTCACAATGATGTTTCCTTCATTTGGCATAAAAAAGGAGAAGCCTTGGACTATGTGGAATGGTATAGAACTTTAGATTTTCCCACAGACTGTGACAGTTTTTGAAGGATATGAATAATTTTGGACTTAACACACTTAGCTCAAATGTAAATAAATGCTGAGAAATGTTTTTCTTTACCACAATAATGCTTCTTGTACATCGTCTTATTATAGTTTGGGAGACACCTATGTAATTTCCCGACAGAAAAATTACTTGCTGGTTGAATAAAAGTAACTTTAAAGAGACTCTGTAACAACAAAAACCTCCCCTGGGGGGTACTCACCTCGGGTGGGGGAAGCCTCCGGATCCTAATGAGGCTTCCCACGCCGTCCTCTGTCCCACGGAGGTCTCGCTGCAGCCCTCCGAACAGCCGGCGACAGACCCGACTGTAGCTTCAATATTTACCTTTGCTGGCTCCAGCGGGGGCGCTGTGGCTGCTTTCGGCACGGAAATAGATGGAAATACCGATCTCCGTCGGGTCCGCTCTACTGCGCAGGCGCCGGAAACTTGCGCCTGCGCAGTACAGCGGACCCGACGGCGATCGGGTATTTCCGCCTACTTCGGAGCCAACAGCCGTCAGAGCGCCTGCGCAGGAGCCAGGAAGGTAAATATTACGTCACCGCTGCACGGAGGGCTGCAGCGAGACCCCTGACGGATGGAGGACGGCGTGGGAAGCCTCATTAGGATCCGGAGGCTTCCCCCACCCGAGGTGAGTACCCCCCAGGGGACGTTTTATCGCTACAGTTCCTCTTTAAGTCAAAATTTGCCAGGGGTATGTAAAACTATAGGCAGCACTGTATATGCACCAGTCATTCAAACATCATAAGCATTTTTAAAGAACTTGCAATTGGCTTATGGGACTTAGTATTGATTTGTTTGCAAAGCCAAGCTATACCTCAGATTACTCAGGGAACCATTTCTGAAGTAAACATCATGAATAATTCAAAAACCACTGAACTTTTTCTCCCTTTACAGCAGTGTACAGTATGTTGTAATTTGTTGTCACAAACGGCTTGAGATAACAGTGTCCTGAGTACTGGGGTGTACAAAGGACAGCTTATAGTTGGAATCAGGTAATGGTGACTAGAGATGGCCCGAATGGTTCGCCAGCGAACGGTTTCCGGCGAACTTCCGGTGGTTCGCTTTCGCGGAAGTTCGGTTCGCCCCCCATAATGCACCATTAGGGTCAACTTTGACCCTCTACATCACAGTCAGCAGGCACATTGTAGCCAATCAGGCTACACTCTCTCCTGGAGCCACTCCCCCCCCTTATAAAAGGCAGGCAGCATCAGGCTTTGGACTCACTCATGTGCCTGCAGTAAATAGAGAAGGGACAGCTGCTGTAGACTCTCTCATAGGGAAAGATTAGTTAGGCTCTTGTTGACTTGTTAGCTTGCTCCTTGCTGATTCTTATTGCTAAAATAGCACCCCACAACAGCTCTTTTAAGAGCTAATTTTGTTCTTGTGATCTATTTTTTTTTGTTGTGTTGCCCACTGACTCTGCATGAATACAGCCCTATCTGTTGCAGCTGGACCTTGGTAATCGCTATACCCTGTCTAACTATCTATACTGGGACACCTACCTATGCCTAGCTAACTACAGGGGCACCCACCTACCTATATGGTAACACCTACCTATGCCTAGCTAACTACTACTACTGCTGTTTGTGTTGTGACGGCCGTGCTGGACTGGTGCGCACCATGGCCAGAGTGCATGCGATGGCGGTTTTCAAGCCCATATGGTCGGGCTGAGGTAGCTGAATGACAGAACAACAGTGACTGAGTGTCCAGCTGATCGAATTTGGTCTGTCCACAATGAAGCAACGACCTTCTTATCTATCTTCTTGGGTAATTTCGGCTTTCCCAAATTCAAGGCTGAAATGAGATTGCTGCCGTTGTCACACACCACGTTGCCAATCTCCAGTTGGTGCGGGGTCAGCCACTGATCCACCTGTTTGTTCAGAGCAGCCAGGAGAGCTGCTCCAGTGTGACTCTCCGCTTTGAGGCATGACATGTCTAAGATGGCGTGACACCGTCGTAACTGGCATGCAGAATAGGCCCTGGGGGGGCTGGGGCTGTGTAGCTGGAAAGGAGATTGCAGCACCAGTAGAGTTGAACTGCCACTCAGCCAAGGAGGAGGAGGAGGATGACAGCGAAGAGGATGTAGCAGGAGGAGAGGAGGTGGCAGCAGGCCTGCCTGCAAGCCGTGGAGGTGTCACTAGGTCCGCTGCATAGCCACGTACTCCCTGCTTGCCAGCGGTCACCAGGTTGACCCAATGGGCTGTGTAAGTAATGTACCTGCCCTAACCATGCTTGGCAGATCAGGCATCCGTGGTCAGATGGACCCTTGACCCAACGCTGTGTGCCAGAGATGACACCACTTGCCTCTCTCAATTTCATGGTACAGTTTGGGTTTCGCCTTTTTGGAGAAATAATTGGGGCCTGGTATCTTCCACTGCGGTGTCCCAATGGCCACACATTTTCGGAAGGCCTCAGAGTCCACCAGCTGGTATGGTAACAGCTGGCAAGCTAACAGTTCTGCCAAGCCAGCTGTGAGATGCCGGGAAAGAGGGTGACTGGCAAACATTGGCTTCTTCCGCTCAAAGATTTCCTTCACGGACACCTGGCTGCTGCTGTAAGCAGAGGAGCATGAACCGCTCAAAGTGAGAGGCAGAGTGGAGGAGGGTGGCTGTGATTGTGAAGGTGCAAGGGAGAAAGCGGCTGATGATGAAGGAGGAAGAGGAGAAGGACGGTGGCCTTGCAACTCGTCTCCTCCTACTCCTCTCTGACTCCCCCTCTGAACTGTCCCCTTGGTCATCGTGTCCCTTAAGATCCCACGTGGCATCCATTGCAGTATTATCATCATAATCATCCTCCAAAGCTTTGCTTGTATCAGACACATCCAAAACCACCAACAGCAGGTACTTCATCACAGTGGTGCTCACCGCCAGGTCGTGATCACGCTTACGCGTGGATTCACGACCATTTTGACGCATTCCGCCTCGGACACGAAAATCCGTGAATAGATTTTCAACCACGAAAATCTACTTCGGCTTCGCGTGAATGCGGACAGAAATCCGCATTCACGCTCGTGAAACCCGGGGCTGAAGTCGTGGTTTGCGGAAATGCGTCAAACTATGCGGAAGTGACACATTGCAGGCCAATCAGAGTGCCCCAGCCAGGCCCTAGCAACCAATCACAGGAGGGGAGCTATGCCCTCCCCTCCTGAATATAAAGCGGCGGCCATGATGGAAAAGCTCTGTCCTTGCTACTAGACTGTGGTGCTGAGAGGATTATCTCCAGGCCATTGTTGTTTGAGCAAGTGCATTTATTGTGTTAAAAACAAAGCGGTTTTTTTGCTAACACTGCTCTTATACTGTACACAGTTAGCTAGTCAGTGAGTGATTGCTGTAGTTAGTTGTAGTCAGTGTAGTGTAGTGGGAGTGTGGGAGTCTAGTGATTATTTAACTGTGTGTAGTGCTGTGCAGGCAGGTTCAGTGCTGCAGTGTAGTGGGAGTGGGGATTATCTGTGTGTAGAGTGCAGGCAGGCAGGTTAGTGCAGCTGCAGTGTTCACTTGTATATTCCAGTGACAGTTATACACTTGTACTATTTGCAGGCAGCCAGTCACACCGCCGGCGCCGCCACTCTCTGCCAGCGCTGTTCAATTATTCTGTCAGTGACCTTGTGCCGTGCCCAGTGCCCACTGCTCGCTCGCTCGCTGGCATATGAGCATCTCATTACACAGTGTGACATCCTTGTGTGCCCACTGCATCCTTCAGTGACCTAGTTGTATATCCAGTGCCCACTGCTGTGCCCACTGCATCCTTCAGTGACCTTGTACTGTGGCCACTGCATCCTTCAGTGACCTAGTTGTATATCCAGTGCCCACTGCTGTGCCCACTGCATCCTTCAGTGACCTTGTACTGTGGCCACTGCATCCTTCAGTGACCTAGTTGTATATCCAGTGCCCACTGCTGTGCCCACTGCATCCTTCAGTGACCTTGTACTGTGCCCACTGCATCCTTCAGTGACCTTGTACTGTGCCCACTGCATCCTTCAGTGACCTTGTACTGTGCCCACTGCATCCTTCAGTGACCTAGTTGTATATCCAGTGCCCACTGCTGTGCCCACTGCATCCTTCAGTGACCTTGTACTGTGGCCACTGCATCCTTCAGTGACCTAGTTGTATATCCAGTGCCCACTGCTGTGCCCACTGCATCCTTCAGTGACCTTGTACTGTGGCCACTGCATCCTTCAGTGACCTTGTACTGTGCCCACTGCATCCTTCAGTGACCTTGTACTGTGGCCACTGCATCCTTCAGTGACCTAGTTGTATATCCAGTGCCCACTGCTGTGCCCACTGCATCCTTCAGTGACCTTGTACTGTGCCCACTGCATCCTTCAGTGACCTTGTACTGTGCCCACTGCATCCTTCAGTGACCTTGTACTGTGCCCACTGCATCCTTCAGTGACCTAGTTGTATATCCAGTGCCCACTGCTGTGCCCACTGCATCCTTCAGTGACCTTGTACTGTGGCCACTGCATCCTTCAGTGACCTAGTTGTATATCCAGTGCCCACTGCTGTGCCCACGGCATCCTTCAGTGACCTTGTACTGTGGCCACTGCATCCTTCAGTGACCTTGTACTGTGCCCACTGCATCCTTCAGTGACCTTGTACTGTGCCCACTGCATCCTTCAGTGACCTAGTTGTATATCCAGTGCCCACTGCTGTGCCCACTGCATCCTTCAGTGACCTTGTACTGTGGCCACTGCATCCTTCAGTGACCTAGTTGTATATCCAGTGCCCACTGCTGTGCCCACTGCGTCCTTCAGTGACCTTGTACTGTGGCCACTGCATCCTTCAGTGACCTAGTTGTATATCCAGTGCCCACTGCTGTGCCCACTGCATCCTTCAGTGACCTTGTACTGTGGCCACTGCATCCTTCAGTGACCTTGTGCTGTGCCCACTGCATCCTTCAGTGACCTTGTACTGTGCCCACTGCATCCAGTGATTCATTACTAGCAACATGTCTGGCAGGGTTTCGCGGGGTGAGAGGAAAGGGAGTTCAATTGCCTCAGCCACTTCTGGGACTGCTCCACGTCCAGGGAGAGGACGCCCAGCTGTACGTGGTCGTGATGCAGCAGAAAAGGGGGCAGCAAAGCCTGGGCCGAGTCAGCGGACGCCATTGTCCAAATATTTTAAAGTTTCTGGTCCCCGTGTGGTGGTTGAGCAAATGGAACCTGACGTACTCATGGACATCATGACTTCCTCCCAGACCTCTACTGTGAGCACCACTCCAAGCAGTAGCAGCAGCAGCCAACATCCCACGCTTGTTGTGACATCCACCCCAGCACCCACTGGTCAGCAGCCCTCCCAGGATGACAGCGTTCTGTCCCTCAGTCCGGCATCTGGGAACCTGCTGATGCAAGAAGCACAGGACTTACTGGGGACTGATGTGGCAGAGATTGAGATCGGGCCACAATCACAAGCGTTGTTGAGTTCTGGTGATGAAGAAGAGGGGTCTGTGTCTGGGGATGTAGGGACAGAAGAGGAGGCGGGGGAGTCAGAGGAAGAGCTGGATTATGATGATGCTGCTGATGATGACGTTGTGGACCCTAACTATGTGCAGCCTGCTGAGTCCGTGGAAGAATGGTCAGAGCAGGATGACGAGTCACCTCGGCCTAGGCAAGGATATCGCCATATGTCAGGCAGGGGCAGGGGCATCGGCAGCAGTGGGCGTGGAGGAAGTAGACAGGACACTGCTTCAGCCGGCACCACCACCATGCAACCCCCGGCAACTACTACCACACATTCCTCCGCTGCACCCTCTGCTAGTGGGGGCCGCAGTAAATTAAAGTCACCAGTGTGGGATTGCTTTGAGGAATGTACTGATGACAAAAGGTATGCGGTGTGCAGGTTATGCAGCAAAAGATTGAGCCGTGGGAAAAGTCTGAGCAAGATGGGTACCTCATCCCTCCAGGGCCACCTGAGAAGCCGCCACTGCCGCGAGTATGCGGACTTTAAGAGGAAGCAGGCACTGCTGGCAGGGGTTCCTGAGAGCAGAAGGCCCACCAGCGCAGCAGCATCCTCCCTCCCTCAGGGTCGTGAATCCCCCACAGCAGCAGCAGTAGTAGCACGCAAGCGCTCTTCCACCTCGGCTGCTCAGGACACAGACATTGAGGCTGGCAGCCAGTGTTCGTCTCTCTCCTCTGTCTCCCCTGCATCCCAGCGTCGTCAGACCCTGCTGAGCGACACCTTTCAGGGTCTGACCAAGCCTCTGCCTCCAAGCCACAGGCGGATCCGCAAACTAAATGGCTTGCTGGCCCGGGCCATGGCATCACAGCTGCTTCCCTACTCCCTGGTGCAGGAGGGGAGCGCCATGCGGACGCTGCTCCAATTTGGCATCCCCGAGTCGCAAGTCCCCAGTCGCCACTATTTCAGCAGGAGCGCGATCCCAGCACTCCACAAGTTTGCGGTGGAAAACGTGGCCTGTTCCCTGGACTACTCTGTGGGCAAGCGGGTCCACGTGACCATGGACTCGTGGAGTAGCAGATTTGGGACAGGTCGCTACCTGTCCTTTACGGCCCACTGGGTGACACTGATGGAAGGGAGGGAGGACAAGAGCGCATCAGCCCAGCTAGTGGTGCCACCACGCGGGATCAGGGGGGATGCAGAAGGGTCCTGTCACGACACTCCCTCAGCACCCGGAAAGCAAGCCCGCCTCGGCAGCAGCAGCGCCAAGCCTCGGCACTGCCAAGCCCTTTTAAAATTGGTGACCCTGGGGAAGGAGAGGCTTACGGCCACCAACGTCCTGGCCGCCCTCAGGAAGCAGGAGCGGAGGTGGCTGACCCCCAGAGGCCTGGAAGTGGGGTATGTGGCAGCCGATAACGGGGCCAACCTGGTGGCAGCAGTGCAGCAGGGAAACCTCCAGCACATCCCCTGCTTGGCCCACGTGCTCAATCTTGTGGTGCAGCGCTTCTTGCGCACCTACCAGGGGATGAGCGAGCTGCTGCAGGATGCCCGGGCGGTGGTACGCTTTTTCCGCCTGTCAGCCACTGCCTCTGCACTCTTGTCCACCTTACAGCAGCAGTATGGAAGGCCACAACACCGGATGATCATCGACATGCCAGTTCGCTGGAATTCGACTCTGGCCATGTTGGAGCGGCTGTGTCAGCACAGGCTGGCTCTTAGGGCCTACATGCTAGACCCAAGTGTCCCCAGCAACCAGCAAGTCCCCATGATTACCGCCACTCAGTGGACACTTATGCAGCAAGTATGCCTGGTGCTGAGTCCCTTCCTGGAGGCAACCAAGATGGTCAGTGAGGAGCGGGCCTCTGTGTGCCAGTGGGTGCCCTTGGTTTGTCTACTGGAGCAGGCAATGGTCAATTTAATTGAGCGTGGGGATGAAGCCCTGAGGCAGTTGGAAGAACAGGAGCAGATGGCAGCACAGTCCAGCTCAGAGGAGGGCTCACAGCAGGTAGTGGAAGAGTTGGAGGTCCCTAACCTGAATGAGGAGGAGGAGGAGGAGCAGAGTGCAGCAGGCATTGTACGTGGATGGCGGTTTGAGGAGGACAACGACATGGCACAGGAAGAGGACAGGCATGCGTTATGGGACAATGGCGAGGAAGAGGAAGATCTTGCTGGCAGGGCCCACTTGTTTCCCATGGCTGTGCACATGTTGCGCTGCCTTCGCAGGGACCCCCGGGTGATCCAGATGCGTTCAAGGGAGGACATCCGGATTACCTTGATGCTTGATCCCCGTCTGAAGGGGAAGCTGGGAGACTTAATGACGCCATCCACCACCGAGCAACGCACAAGGGAGTTGAAGGAGGCCCTTGTGCGCAGACTACTGGAAGCATTCCCCCAGCCTTCCACCCCCACTGACTGCTCTGCCAAGCCAGCAAGAGGTGCCTGCCATTGCCACTAGCAGCACAACAACAACCACCAGCAGCAGCAACTGGCGCCCCGGAGACCTGAAGAGCCTAAGCAAGAGCCTGTATGCAGTGCAGCAGCCCAGAACAGAGGTGCCCGCCACAGCATCCACCACCAACCAGCACAAGCAACGACTGACCACCATGGTGTCTGACTATATGGGGTCATCCAGCGGGCTCAATGACACCGACAGCCCCGTGGACCCCTTGGAGTACTGGGTCAAGAGACTGGACATCTGGAGCGAGCTTTCCCAGTACGCCCTGGAACTCCTATCCTGCCCTCCTTCCAGTGTCCTCTCAGAGAGATGCTTTAGTGCGGCCGGTGGCGTGGTCACAGAGAAGCGCTCTCGGCTCTCCCACGCCTCTGTGGACAAACTCACCTTCCTGAAAATCAACCAGGCTTGGGTGGAAGATGAGTTCCTGGCCCCTATTGTCGGACACAGGGGGACATGAAGTGGCTGCTGCATGTGCTGTTGTTAACTATGCCTGCCTTTATAAAGACATTTACTACCTGCCTAGTGCCTACCTTGGTTAATTTTTTGGTGTTATGGTACTACTACCAGTAAGTTGCCATGGTCCTCCTTCTGAGCTGCTGAACTGACCGCCCGCTTTGTCCTCCTGACTCAGTCGCTACTACACTCTGCGTTCACACTGCCCGGGTCGCCGGGTGCATTTAATTTTTTGGCCAGCACTATGACGCTGTGCTACTACTACTTTGCTGCTGCTGCTGAACTGACCGCCCGCTTTGTCCTCCTGACTCAGTCGCTACTACACTCTGCGTTCACACTGCCCGGGTCGCCGGGTGCATTTAATTTTTTGGCCAGCACTATGACGCTGTGCTACTACTACTGTGCTGCTGCTGCTGAACTGACCGCCCGCTTTGTCCTCCTGACTCAGTCGCTACTACACTCTGCGTTCACACTGCCCGGGTCGCCGGGTGCATTTAATTTTTTGGCCAGCACTATGACGCTGTGCTACTACTACTGTGCTGCTGCTGCTGAACTGACCGCCCGCTTTGTCCTCCTGACTCAGTCGCTACTACACTCTGCGTTCACACTGCCCGGGTCGCCGGGTGCATTTAATTTTTTGGCCAGCACTATGACGCTGTGCTACTACTACTGTGCTGCTGCTGCTGAACTGACCGCCCGCTTTGTCCTCCTGACTCAGTCGCTACTACACTCTGCGTTCACACTGCCCGGGTCGCCGGGTGCATTTAATTTTTTGGCCAGCACTATGACGCTGTGCTACTACTACTGTGCTGCTGCTGCTGAACTGACCGCCCGCTTTGTCCTCCTGACTCAGTCGCTACTACACTCTGCGTTCACACTGCCCGGGTCGCCGGGTGCATTTAATTTTTTGGCCAGCACTATGACGCTGTGCTGCTACTACTACTACCAGTATGTTGCCGTGGTCCTTCTGTGCTGCTGAACTGACCGCCCGCATAGACCTTCTCCTGACTCAGTCGCTACCACCACTGCACTCTGCGTTCACACTGCCCGTGTCCACTGACAACTCTGCTGCGATGTCATTGCTAATTGCTTCAAAAAAAAAAAAAAAAATTACAAAAACCTCTCTGGAGCCTTTTTGCCGTCAGCCACTCATCCTCCTCCGGCGGTACCTTCGCCGCCAAGTGCCATTGGAATCTTAGAGGGGGAGATATAGATAGGAAATTATATCAGATGGAGGCCAGATGGATATGGGAACTTAAGGCAGAAGAAAAACCGGGGCTCAATGATCATATCAGTTATAAGATGTTTTTATAGGGTTATGTGTATTTGATATGTACAGGATATGCATATCGCGGGGTTGGGGCTTCCCCTTAATTTTCTGTGTGGAGGGGTTGTGGTGTATCTTTATATATTCTTGGGACTGGGGGTGTGCACCACCTATGTGGCACCTTACCTGGCTAGTCTTAGTAATTTCTTTAGCTGTGCATCCTCCCTTAGTGTAGGTTTGGAGGAGGTACAGGATTTGCACCTGGGCATGGGATGCATATCTAATTTCTACTGTTGCAGGCTGTCTGGGCACGTATTTGATGGGTGATGGGAGAGGATCTTTTAATTTTTCATCTACTGTCCTTTTAGCATCTGGCCTGTAGAAGGTGTTATATCACAGTATTCCTCCATTTAGTTTCACGTTAGGTTCTATGGTATGCATTACTTGCACTATGGGGGTTATTTCCCTATTCTTTCAGCAGGGGGTGTATGTATGCCCATATTTACTGCATTTCAATGGAGCTTGTATTACGCATGCGCGTACACGCGGCCTATGTGCGCGTGTACAGGGCCGCCGTACTCTATTGGCGTCTATGACGTTGCAGCCCCCGTGATCCGGAAGTTGTAGTCTGGAGAGCGCGGGGATTCTGCACTTCCGCACACTCCACGGATCTATGTGCGTGCGTTCCACTGCGGCGTGCTGGCACCCATGTCTCCACCTCCTCTTTCACGTGTCACTTCTTGGGCTCTCCCTATTGGTGGATGGATGGTTTATCTTGATCACATACGGTTTTTTACACTACACATCCGCACTGAGACGGACGCTGGTTATCTCTGGACTTTGGTCCATGTGTTTATCTTCATATCTCTACAGGTATTTATTTACCCTTTATGGTATTCCTTTGGGGATGGTTTCTTTAGGGGTGGCACTTTTATTCTGGACATTTGATCTGATTCTATCTTTATACATGCACTGTAGCTTTCCCTGCTCTTTGTCTATATATGGATATGTGTGGCCTTATAGTTCAGCTGGCCCATATATATATCTGGACTTTCTCACTGCATGTATCTGTATACATGGCTATATCTCTATTTTCTCTTTCACCCTTTCAGGCGCTTATAGTGTTTTTTCATCTTCTTCATTACCCATGTATACATGAGATGTTACACATCTATCCCTGGGATTTCTCAGGAGATAAAATGTGGATCGCAGCAACTTTGTAAGCTGCGTTGATATACATGAAGACTACACATGGGTGTTCTAACATATGTGTGCCATAGGTACAGGGACATGAGCTGAGAGATGCATATGTGGGGTTAGCTGCACTTTTGCACTTTGTAGGATAGCTGCTGGTGTGGAGATTACTAGCTATACACATGGTGTTCACTGGTGAGGTCTGACTGGCCGTCCTCCTCCATATGAGTTTTGATGGAAATTGTAATTTTTACAGATTGTGGTCTGGGTTCGTTTTTTGGACTCCAGTGGTAAGATTGTTCTACTTTTTTACTTTTCTACCTGTACCCCGCGATGCACATACGCCTAGAATTGGTATGTAACATAAAAATTATTTATTGTATATGTTTTTTGACAGATATACATGTATACTGTATGCCTCTGAGGAAGCGATCTTTGATCGTGAAACACGTGTCAGGCAGTCGTTGTGGTTTTACTGAGAGTTCTAGAAGTCATGTCTACCTGTGTATCCGTTATGAAGACCTTTTGATATGAAGAAATAAATAAGACGAATATTGGTTCATTTAAAGCCCCACTTTGTCATGTTTGTAATTTGTATGTTTAACTAGGGGTGGAACTACACTGTTTGAATTTTATCTGTAACGTGTTATATAAAGTTATTTGGGTAGTAAATACCCGTTTGTACTGTATAGTACAATTTTTCTTACATTTGTTGAAACTATGGATTACAATTCAGAATTTTGGACAGGCATGGTGGCCAAGACACAAGTTAACAGATTCTCAGTAACAGATACCAAAGAACATAAAGATATTGTACAGATGATGTATGATCTGAAAAAACTGCTTATCAATAAGTCACATATGTGGTGGAATGTGGTATATTTCAATATATACCTAGAAGAAAAGATTAACCCTTTTGGAATGAGAGTGCAGATTTTTCCCAATGATATAGGTCTGAGCCCTGAATTTAAACAAGATTGGGAACAGAATTTAAAAGAATGCTCGGCCAATATGATGGTACTAATGAAAAATGTATATGAAGCTAGATTGAAAGTAGTTACAAATGATATCTCAACTTTGGGTAGTAAATTAGCACCTTTTAAAGAAGATCCTATTTTTCTGCAAAAGGACAAGGAGATTAAGGAATACATAGAAAAGCTAAACCAGGAGATCGTTAGCAAAAAAGAACACAAGTTAAACAGAGATAGAAATGCGTTTCATAGAGGGGTAGCATACAGATGGAAACAGACGCAAACATCTAGATATCATAAACCCGCCATTAGCACACCACAGAGATCTGGGAAAAAGATACAACAACCTGACGCATCCATGGCCAGTAGCTGGTCTAGTGTCTCCAGCTACAGATCGTTTAGACCAGATCATAGACAACAAAAATCTCAGACTTCCAAGAGAAAAGAAATAGATAGAACTGAGAGACATAATACAGTCCATGAAGCAGGTGCTAGTTTTTTGGAGCCAGAAGACACAAGAATGGAGGGACAGCCAATCAAAAAAATGATGATGGAGCAATTCTACCCCAAAATAGTATAGTTCAGATAGATTCTGAATCCTCTCCTGGTGAAGGTAGAGACAATGTTGAGACTGATCACGATATTGATATGCAAATAATTAATCTGACTGATCAGCAATTCACTGTACCACAGATCAATGTTCTGAAAAAAGGTTTGAACTTCTGTCCCACTAATAAAATAAACTTCTTTGCTGTGATGATCGATCTACAATTATTTTTGCGAAAAATATACCTTAAAGCTATGTTTGAGAAAGGACAGGATATGGAATATCCTGCAGATTGGGATAGTGTTGATATTCAGGCATATATTGACTTGGAGGAACTCCTGGCTGAAAATATGCCAGGTCAGAATCCGATTCAATATGACTACTCTAAATTAAAAATAAGGTCCAAATATTTTCCCAATATGAGCAACTGTACTAGCATTAATGTGTTCATCAAAATAGTGATGGAGGATATCATCAAAAAAACTAAGAAAAGCATGACCATCTCCAATATGAGCACTTTAGAAAGTTTGGCCTTAGATGAAATTAAGAGGATGAATCATCTGACCATAAAACCTTCTGACAAAGGAGGCAATATCGTTGTGATGGATAATGATCATTACGAAAGGATATGTATGAAGTTGCTACGGAATAGAGATAATTATAAAAAAGTGAACGGTGAGATACTGGTCCACTTTAAACGTGAATTAGATGATATCCTCTGTAAGGCGAAGTTGGATGGACTCATTGAAGAAAAAATATTTAACTTCCTGACAGTAGAATATCCGAGCACGCCCACTTTCTATTGCACACCCAAAGTGCACAAATCTCTGAGTGACCCACCAGGCCGCCCCATTGTGGCAGGCCATGGATCCCTTACAGAAAATGTTAGTAAATTTATAGATGTTCATTTAATGCCCCACGTAATAACCTTACCATCTTATGTGAGAGATAGTTCCCACCTACTTACTATATTAGATGAAATTCATGTCCCGGAGCAGAGTATGCTTGTGTCACTTGATGTGGAGGCACTATATAGTAGCATCCCACATAATAAGGGGATTCAGGTTGTACAAAGATTCCTTGACAAAATGGGGAATGAATTCAAAGAACTTAATGCCTTCATTGTGGAGTCACTTTATTTTCTATTGACTCACAATGTGTTTGTGTTTGGGGGGTCCCATTACCTCCAGGTGCAGGGAGCAGCGATGGGGACCACGTGTGCCCCGTCGTATGCTAATCTGTACCTGGGGGGATGGGAAGAGCAGATTTTCTCAGAGGAGGGGTATGACTATATACACCTTATCACCACCTGGCACAGATTTATAGATGACGTGTTTTTTGTGTGGGAGGGGACTAAACAAGAATTACAGGATTTTGTTGCATGGCTGAACATCAATGAATGGAATCTAAAGTTCACTTACTCATATAGCTATACAGAACTTGAATTCTTGGATCTAAAAATCATGAAAGATAGTAAAGGTACCCTATCCACCACGTTATACCGTAAACCTACGGCCACTAATTCTATTCTCAGAGCCGATAGTGCACACCCTGAGAACACCATAAATAGTATCCCGTACTCACAATATCTCAGAATAAGAAGGAATTGTACGGACATAAACCATTTTTACAGTGAAGCCAAACAATTACAAAAGAGACTCCTACAGAGAGGGTACTCAAAAAAATGTCTAAAACGAGCCTATAATAGGGCTTTGGGTCAAGAAAGAAAAAAACTACTACATGGAAAAAGGGTGGATAAAAATATACAAAACAACAATGAGTATGCCCTATCTATGATCACAACATACTGTGGGGAACATCAGATTATTAAACAAACACTTAATAAATACTGGCCGGTCTTAAAACAGGACAAAATGTTGGGAAAGGCGGTGCCCAAATATCCACGCATAGTGTTTAAAAGATCCCGCACAATAGGGGCCCAGATCATGAATAGTCATTATACAGGAAAAGCACGTGGGGAACCATGTAAAACGAGGGGTACATATGGATGTGGGGGTTGCCCTTATTGTCAGTATGTACATAGAGGTCAAAATTTGGAAGTGAAAGCTAGAGAGAGATCCATTAAACTTAGACACTATGCCAACTGCAGCACTCCAGCTGTTATTTATATAGCGGTCTGTAGATGCAATGCCTTTTATATTGGGAAAACCAAGAGAGAATTAAAGGACAGAATATATGAACATATGTATGATACAGGCAAAAAAGGTGAAAAATCTGCGATAGCTAAGCACCTCATTGAAGCTCATGAAGGAAATAAAAGGTATATAAAATTTGCAGTATTAGATAGGATCCATCCGAATCTTAGAGGGGGAGATATAGATAGGAAATTATATCAGATGGAGGCCAGATGGATATGGGAACTTAAGGCAGAAGAAAAACCGGGGCTCAATGATCATATCAGTTATAAGATGTTTTTATAGGGTTATGTGTATTTGATATGTACAGGATATGCATATCGCGGGGTTGGGGCTTCCCCTTAATTTTCTGTGTGGAGGGGTTGTGGTGTATCTTTATATATTCTTGGGACTGGGGGTGTGCACCACCTATGTGGCACCTTACCTGGCTAGTCTTAGTAATTTCTTTAGCTGTGCATCCTCCCTTAGTGTAGGTTTGGAGGAGGTACAGGATTTGCACCTGGGCATGGGATGCATATCTAATTTCTACTGTTGCAGGCTGTCTGGGCACGTATTTGATGGGTGATGGGAGAGGATCTTTTAATTTTTCATCTACTGTCCTTTTAGCATCTGGCCTGTAGAAGGTGTTATATCACAGTATTCCTCCATTTAGTTTCACGTTAGGTTCTATGGTATGCATTACTTGCACTATGGGGGTTATTTCCCTATTCTTTCAGCAGGGGGTGTATGTATGCCCATATTTACTGCATTTCAATGGAGCTTGTATTACGCATGCGCGTACACGCGGCCTATGTGCGCGTGTACAGGGCCGCCGTACTCTATTGGCGTCTATGACGTTGCAGCCCCCGTGATCCGGAAGTTGTAGTCTGGAGAGCGCGGGGATTCTGCACTTCCGCACACTCCACGGATCTATGTGCGTGCGTTCCACTGCGGCGTGCTGGCACCCATGTCTCCACCTCCTCTTTCACGTGTCACTTCTTGGGCTCTCCCTATTGGTGGATGGATGGTTTATCTTGATCACATACGGTTTTTTACACTACACATCCGCACTGAGACGGACGCTGGTTATCTCTGGACTTTGGTCCATGTGTTTATCTTCATATCTCTACAGGTATTTATTTACCCTTTATGGTATTCCTTTGGGGATGGTTTCTTTAGGGGTGGCACTTTTATTCTGGACATTTGATCTGATTCTATCTTTATACATGCACTGTAGCTTTCCCTGCTCTTTGTCTATATATGGATATGTGTGGCCTTATAGTTCAGCTGGCCCATATATATATCTGGACTTTCTCACTGCATGTATCTGTATACATGGCTATATCTCTATTTTCTCTTTCACCCTTTCAGGCGCTTATAGTGTTTTTTCATCTTCTTCATTACCCATGTATACATGAGATGTTACACATCTATCCCTGGGATTTCTCAGGAGATAAAATGTGGATCGCAGCAACTTTGTAAGCTGCGTTGATATACATGAAGACTACACATGGGTGTTCTAACATATGTGTGCCATAGGTACAGGGACATGAGCTGAGAGATGCATATGTGGGGTTAGCTGCACTTTTGCACTTTGTAGGATAGCTGCTGGTGTGGAGATTACTAGCTATACACATGGTGTTCACTGGTGAGGTCTGACTGGCCGTCCTCCTCCATATGAGTTTTGATGGAAATTGTAATTTTTACAGATTGTGGTCTGGGTTCGTTTTTTGGACTCCAGTGGTAAGATTGTTCTACTTTTTTACTTTTCTACCTGTACCCCGCGATGCACATACGCCTAGAATTGGTATGTAACATAAAAATTATTTATTGTATATGTTTTTTGACAGATATACATGTATACTGTATGCCTCTGAGGAAGCGATCTTTGATCGTGAAACACGTGTCAGGCAGTCGTTGTGGTTTTACTGAGAGTTCTAGAAGTCATGTCTACCTGTGTATCCGTTATGAAGACCTTTTGATATGAAGAAATAAATAAGACGAATATTGGTTCATTTAAAGCCCCACTTTGTCATGTTTGTAATTTGTATCCTGGCCCCTATTGTCGGACACAGGGGGACATGAAGTGGCTGCTGCATGTGCTGTTGTTAACTATGCCTGCCTTTATAAAGACATTTACTACCTGCCTAGTGCCTACCTTGGTTAATTTTTTGGTGTTATGGTACTACTACCAGTAAGTTGCCATGGTCCTCCTTCTGAGCTGCTGAACTGACCGCCCGCTTTGTCCTCCTGACTCAGTCGCTACTACACTCTGCGTTCACACTGCCCGGGTCGCCGGGTGCATTTAATTTTTTGGCCAGCACTATGACGCTGTGCTACTACTACTTTGCTGCTGCTGCTGAACTGACCGCCCGCTTTGTCCTCCTGACTCAGTCGCTACTACACTCTGCGTTCACACTGCCCGGGTCGCCGGGTGCATTTAATTTTTTGGCCAGCACTATGACGCTGTGCTACTACTACTGTGCTGCTGCTGCTGAACTGACCGCCCGCTTTGTCCTCCTGACTCAGTCGCTACTACACTCTGCGTTCACACTGCCCGGGTCGCCGGGTGCATTTAATTTTTTGGCCAGCACTATGACGCTGTGCTACTACTACTGTGCTGCTGCTGCTGAACTGACCGCCCGCTTTGTCCTCCTGACTCAGTCGCTACTACACTCTGCGTTCACACTGCCCGGGTCGCCGGGTGCATTTAATTTTTTGGCCAGCACTATGACGCTGTGCTACTACTACTGTGCTGCTGCTGCTGAACTGACCGCCCGCTTTGTCCTCCTGACTCAGTCGCTACTACACTCTGCGTTCACACTGCCCGGGTCGCCGGGTGCATTTAATTTTTTGGCCAGCACTATGACGCTGTGCTACTACTACTGTGCTGCTGCTGCTGAACTGACCGCCCGCTTTGTCCTCCTGACTCAGTCGCTACTACACTCTGCGTTCACACTGCCCGGGTCGCCGGGTGCATTTAATTTTTTGGCCAGCACTATGACGCTGTGCTGCTACTACTACTACCAGTATGTTGCCGTGGTCCTTCTGTGCTGCTGAACTGACCGCCCGCATAGACCTTCTCCTGACTCAGTCGCTACCACCACTGCACTCTGCGTTCACACTGCCCGTGTCCACTGACAACTCTGCTGCGATGTCATTGCTAATTGCTTCAAAAAAAAAAAAAAAAAAAATTACAAAAACCTCTCTGGAGCCTTTTTGCCGTCAGCCACTCATCCTCCTCCGGCGGTACCTTCGCCGCCAAGTGCCATTGGAACTCGCCTTCACCTCTTTGACTGCTTAACGCGTATATCCCTTTTTAAAACCACTTATTACCAATTAATAGCCCCATTTAAAGTGTTGATTTCACTTTAAAATCCATTTTCTCTAGAAAAAATTTTTTGGGGGGAATTTTTTATGTTGAAGTTATGTTGCCCCTTATCACCTCGATAATCCATGCTATTTGGGGGACTGTAGCATGTATGGGGGCTTTGTTATTAACGTTAAAAGAAAATCCGCCTCCGGGCATGAATCCGCGCGTGATTACGCCATTCACGGGAAAAAATCCGCGTGGTTGCGTGGACGCGGACGAAAATCCGCATGCGGCGGGGCCGAATGCGGATTTTTTTTTGCAACCACGCGGATTTCCGAATTCGTGGATGAGGCACATCCGAGCATCCCTGCTTCATCATCCTCTTCCTCACACCACGTCCATAGTGTCGCCTAACTCAGACATATGAGGTGGCGTCTTCATCTTGCTGTAACAATAATGGCTGTGAATCAGTGATTTCCCCACCAAATAACTCCTGCGAAGTGTCAAATGTAGCAGATGCGGTACTTGGAGTAGCGCTGGTGGATGCAGAAGATGAGGTGTTCTGTGTTAAATAGTCAACCACGTCCTGACAATCTTTGGAGTTGATGGGACGTGCCGTCTTCTGAGCACTGTACTTTGGTCTAGGGCCGCACAAAATCATGTCAGCACGACCTCGAACAGACCTGCCGGGTGGCCTGCCTCTGGATCTGCCTCTGCCTGTTGTTTTGTCCATATCGGGGGGGATGAAGTGAAAGGTATGCACTGACTTGACTAATACAATGTGCAGTCACACAGGTGCAGTGAAAGGTAGCAGTGACTGGTATTACAATACAACGTGCAGCTGTCACACAGGTGCAGTTACCAGATATGCATGGACTGGTATACTAAACAGCGTGCGGTCACACAGGTGCAGTGAACAGGTATGCAGGGATTTGAATTACAAATGTGCAGCTGTTACACACAGGTACCGTGAACAGGTGCAATGACTGGTGGTATATTACACTGCTTGCGCTGATGTTGGTAGGTAGGTAGGTGCACTGAACAGTGAACAGGTGCAGTGATTGGAATTACAAATGTGCAGCTGTCACACACAGGTACCGTGAACAGGTGCAATGACTGGTGGTATATTACACTGCTTGTGCTCACGTAGGTGCACTGAACAGGTTACAGGTATGCACTGCTGTGATTGGAATTACAAATGTGCAGCTGTCACACACAGGTACTGTGAACAGGTGCAATGACTGGTGGTATTAACAATGCGTGCGCTCACGTAGGTATAGGTAGGTAGGTGCACTAAACAGTGACCAGGTGCAGTGATTGGGATTACAAATGTGCAGCTGCCTGTAACACACACAGGTACCGTGAACAGGTGCAATGACTGGTGGTATTAACTATGCGTGCGCTCACGTAGGTATAGGTAGGTAGGTGCACTGAACAGTGATCAGGTGCAGTGATTGGGATTACAAATGTGCAGCTGCCTGTCACACACACAGGTAGTCACTGAATGTGCTGGGCCTGGCAGTGGCACAGTAGGAATTACCAAGGCTGTCTATGCAAAACAAGTGTCTGGGACACACACACACAAGAAAAAGATTAGCTCTCAAAAGAGCTGTTGAGGGGTGCTTTTTTAGCAATAATATTAGCAAGGAGCAAGCTAACAAGCCTACAAGAGCCTAACTAAGCTTTCCCTGTGTGAGTCTGCAGCAGCTCTCCCTTCTCTAATTACTGCAGGCACATGAGTGAGTCCCGTGCCTGACGCTGCCTGCCTTTTATAAGGGGGGTGGGGCTCCAGGAGGGAGTGTGGCCTGATTGGCTACAATGTGCCTGCTGACTGTGATGTAGAGGGTCAAAGTTGACCTTAATGATGCACTATGGGGGCGAATCGAACTTCCGGAAAAGTTTGCAGTTCTCCGTGATTGCGAAACCCGGAGGTTTGCTGGTTCCCATTCACCGGCGAACCGTTCGGGCCATCTCTAGCCAGAAAACACAGGTGTGGTGTGTAGGTGGTGTGTACCCAGGTAATCGTAGGTGTAGCCTACGAATACCTGGGTACTTCTGCGCAGCGTAGGTGACTAAGCAAGAGAATGCATTCCTTTGTGAACTAAGACCCCAGCTTTTAACTTAGCTGTAGGGATAACAGTGGTGCCTGGATGAGGGAATCTGTGAATGCTATGCAGGAGAACAAAGGCGCCAAAAGGATAAAAGGAAGCTAAATGAGCTTAAAAACCAAATTCTTGGTAAATAGAGGAGGTAGTGGTGGATTTACCTCCTCCAAGTAGACACACAACAACTGTAGTAAAGACAGTCAATATATTTATGAACTCCAAATATGCAACGCATTTCGCAGGTTTGATCCCGCTTCATCAGGCAATAACAACGGAGCAATAGCATATGTGGTCAGTAGACTGGCTCTTCTACTGACCACATATGCTATTGCTCCGTTGTTATTGCCTGATGAAGGGGGATCAAACCTGCGAAACGCGTTGCATATTTGGAGTTCATAAATAAAATATATTGACTGTCTTTACTACAGTCATTGTGTGTCTACTTGGAGGAGGTAAGTCAACCACTACCTCCTCTATTTACCAAGAATTTGGTTTTTAAGCTCCTTTAGCTTCCTTTTATCCTTTTGGTGCCTCTGTTCTCCTGCATAATATTGAGTCCACCCTGGGTGGATAGTTGAACCCCCTTTTTTCTCATCTACAGAGAGCGACTTCTTATTCCTGAGTGGGGTCAGGAAAATCTCCCCACCTGCCTTTACAGTGGTTGCCTAATGGTAACCCTGGTTTGTGAGTATTAATATTTACTCTATTTACCAGTACATATTACACTATTGGGGCTCTTGGTGTTCCTTGTTTTTGAATCTGTGAATGCATTTGTTTGAACATTTGCAGGCGAGTGTGCAAAGAGTTAATTTTCTTTTGGCTTGACAGGACACACAACGCAGTTGTCTCGATGCAACAGCACTGAGCAGCGATAGGTCAGGTTTTAAATACTGAAAAACAACATTATAGACATGTGGCGGACCACACTATATCTGCCCTGCAGTCTTCTGAGTTTGATCGCCAGATGGATCGGGCAAAATGCCTGATATTGGTTACTCGTTATTGTTGTGCAGCTACAACAACTTTTGTTGACCACGTGTACAAAGCTTTAGTTGTTTCATTATTGTATAGTGAAAGGATTGGTTTGGTTGTGATTCAACACAACCAACATCCAGATATCAAGTTACATTCAGTTGCTGTATAATGCAGCTGAATGGAAGCTTCCATATGCACAACATGTGGGGCTGTTATCAACTGAGCAGCTACCATGTGGATGAAAACTATCGATTGTAACATCTGGTGGGCAGTTGTCACCCAGTGAAATGTTACCAAATTAGTTTCTAGCACCATACCACCCCCACCCCCAGATGTCTTCAAAATGCGGGTTCACAGCAGCAGCTAAAAGCACTGAATATTCTACATGGCAGCCATTTATGTGAACTGGGCACCAGGCTTTGACATACAGGCCCCTATGTAATTCACTTTTTCACCTGAATTTTCTCCTAGGTGATATTTTTCAACTTGTAAATAAAATCCATTTTACACCACTAGCAAGCAAACAAATGCTCAAAATAGTTTGGACATTACTTTTCACCTACTTTGTGGTACTTTTTCCATTGCAAAAAGTTAATTTAAATTGAAGATGAAAAATTATCTCCTAGGAGAAAACTCAGGAGAAAAAGAGAATTGCACATGGCCCATTTTGTGGTGCGATTGTGCTGCGAAAGGAGAGCCCGGGCAGGACAATCAATCACACAGCACCATTCTCCCATGCACATTACACTGCGGCAGAATGCGCCGACAGGGTAATATGCATAGCTCCGCCCCGGCCAGTCATGTGCTCCCTGCTCGACAGGAAGTACGTCACTGATGTTTTTGTTGCTCTGCATCTGTGCGCCACGCCGCAACTGTAATTGGGCATTTACACTTACTGTGTCACTGTAGGCACAGATCACGTGGCAACGCACTGCAGAGTTTGCAGGGGCCTTGTGTCAATTTTCCTGCTTACCTCGCACCATGTCGCTATAGTGTGTAAGTCCCCATAGACACACACTGCCCTCCCGACAGGCTGTGGCGGTGAGAGTACCACCACGTGAGTAGCCTTTAAAGAGACTCTGAAGCGAGAAAAAATCTCGCTTCAGAGCTCATAGATAGCAGGGGCACGTGTGCCCCTGCTAAAATGCTGTATACGCGCCGCTAAACGGGGGTCCCTTCACCCCCAAACCCCCCACTGCGACACTTGGTCGCAGGCTTGGTCGCTCCTGGAGGCAGGGCTAACGGCTGCAGACCTGCCTCCATTTGCGTCTGTCAGCCGCGCATCGCCGCCTCTCCCCCGCCCCTCTCAGTGAAGGAAGACTGAGAGGGGAGAGGCGGAGATACGCGCTGACAGACGCGCGTGGGGCAGGGCTGCGGCGGTTAGCCCTGCCCCAACCAGGAAGCGCTCCCCCACATTACGGAGGGGATTTGGGGGGACAGGGACCCTCGTTAAGCCGCGGGATAGCGGCGGTTTAGCAGGGGCACACGTGCCCCTGCTATATATGAGGTCTGAAGCGAGATTTATTCTCGCTTCAGACTCTCTTTAAAGGATACCCGAGGTGACATGATGAGATAGGCATGTGTATGGAGAGTGCTACAGCACACAAATAACTATGCTGTGTTCCTTTTTTTTACTTCTCTACCTGAAGGGGTTTAAAATCAAGTATGCAAGTGATATTTTGGTCTGGGTCAGGACCGGGTCGAATTAGATCATAAAGCTCACTTGTAAGGAATTACAACCATAAAACAGTTTCCTGGCAGAAAATGGCTTCTGAGAGCACAAGAGAGATAAAAAGGGTCAATAGTTCATAGATTTTAGCTCCGGTATACTTCAATGCATGTGTCATTGAGCAGAAACAATGAGACACTGAAGACTTAAAAAGTAGGATTAAAAATAAAATCAACTGTCAGATATTAAAAAAAAAAAACATTTTTAGGAGAATAGATACAATTGTTTATCTGGGAATACACACTATGGACTCAATTCACAAAACGTCTCATACATGACTTATTTATCACCTAATTGATAAAAATTAACCTTTCAGCACATTTACAAGCAAAATAATCACTCAAAGTAAGTTGTTCCTGATTAACTTCATTTCAATATTACTTTTCTTAACTTAATTATATTATTTTGTTGCTCTTTGGGAGCTTACAAAAGTAACATAGATAAGGTGAAAACAGGTGAAAAAGCTTTGTGAATCACGCCCAATTCGGTTTTTTTGGTAGTTAGATGGCTCAATAGATAATTTCCAACAGGTCGGATCTGATTTCGATCATCTGTCTCATCGATTTTCTCATTGAAGTAAATGGAAATAGATATGAAAATCCATTGGAAAATCGTTCGGTCAGTAAATCTGCCGAAAAAACTCATTGTGTATTCCCAGCATTAAGGACAATGAAGTTGATTCAAAAAGTAAGCTTTGTAATCTTGCGCATACATCAACACCAGATGTCATAGCTTACTGCATGCCTAAGTAAAGCTATGTTATGTGAGCTGGAACCTGGTTATCATAGCACACATAACCTGCAGGTGCTAAAAAAACCATTTGTTTGGAAAAAGTAATAGTGTCTTTTAGGCCTCTTACAGACAGGTGACTGAACTACGCGCTTGCCAAGCAGTTCAGTCTCCTATCTGCCGCCTGCCAGTGCAATTCGGTTGCAATTTAAATGCAGCTTTTGTCAAACGTTGACATGCGGTGGTGTTACTAGGTGGCAGAGGACCGCCACATGTTGAGTCTGAGCATGGCTGCCGTGTGAAAAGGGCCTTAGGCTAGATTCAAACTGTGATATTGCGCGTCCCGTATAAACAGCGTCTCAATGGAAGGAAAAAGTCACACTGCACGTTATGCGTTCAGTACAACTCAAAGTGTGCTTCTCTGCAACTGCTCATGTTATGCAGTACCACACTGCATGCTGCATCATGTTATTCTAACATGGGATTCCACCACACCGCATTGCTAATGTGCAAATGTAAAGGGGAAAAGAGGCACCCAAGATTAGATAAAACTGAGTAAAAAACAAACATAATGAAAAACGTGTGGTGGCTTGCCTCGATAAAGACAAATTCGTATAATAAAAAATGAACATTAACCACTTAAGGACCAGGCACATTTCTAATGATCGGTGCTGCGTGGGCTGTACAGGCCGCAGCACCGATCAGGATTACACCAGGGCGATCAGACTTCCCCCCTTTTTTCCCCACTAGGGGGATGTCCTGCTGGGGGGATCTGATCGCCGCCGGCCATTGGTGAGTAGCGGGGGGGGGGCTCCTCAAAGCCCCCCTCCGCAGCGTTATCCGCCCTCTCCAGGCTGCGCAGGACGGATATCTGTCCTGCGCATTGTGGGATAGGCTTCAGCCTATCATATGCCGGCGATCCTCAGCCAATCAGAGACCGGGGATCGCCAATCTGACTTACGGCGCTGCTCCCCGTGTGTTTACATTACGTGTGCGAGCCGCGATCAGCGGCTCACACACTGTTCACGGAGACACCCTCCGTGAACTGGCATGGAAAATCCATGCTATACCACTAACGACCAGGCGCCGCCTATCGGCGTTAGCTGGTCTTTAATTGGTTAATTTGCACTGCAAAATGCGTTTCGTGGGGCTGTGCCCACTTCCTCAGGCCGAATACGGTGCCGAACCTCAACTCACTTTTTACATTTTAGTTGTTTTTAACACAGTTTTATCATAACTTGAGTGCCTCGTTGCCATTTAACCACAGTTGAGACATACTGCACCATTTGGGCTCCTGTTGTCTCTGTGCTTTTATTCCTTCCAGGGTGTTCTTTGAGCACAGGGCAGCCATCAGGGGGGGACAACTGACACTGCAGTGAGGGGCCCAGGGCTTATGGGGGCCCTGGCCCCCCAAAGTGCTGGAAGGGTCACATGTGCTGGCTGCGGGCCTGTGACTCACTAACCAGCACACCGCGTTCCAGCACTGAGAGAATAGTGACATCAGTGCTTGAACGTGGGGAGCAGATGAGTGAGCCCGCTACAGTGGACTTTCTATACTGGGGCACCACCTATATGTTGCTACAGGCTACCTATACTGGGCCACCACCTATACCTGGCTACCTATACTGGGGCTGGAACCACCTATACCTAGCTACATATACTGGGGCACCACCTATACCTGGCTACCTATACTGGGGCACCACCTATACTTGGCAACTTATACTGGGGCGCCTACAGCTTGCTACTTGTACTGGGGGCACCTGCACCTGGCTAACCTATACTGGTGCACCACCCATACCAGGCTACCGGCTACCTATACCGGGGCACCACCTATAGTTGAATACCTGTACTGGGGCACCTATAACTTTCTGGCCTATACTGGGGAACCAGCCGTACCAGGCTACCTATACTGGGGCACCACCTATAGCTGACTACTTATACTGGGAGAACCTATACCTGGCTACCTATACTGGGGGTACCTATACCTGTCTAGGGCAGGGGGACGAGCTGAGACAGAAGTGGACAAGAGGTAACACAGGGGGATAAAAGAGGCACAGGGGGAACAGAGGGGGACAAAATACAATGGATAAAGGATAAGAACGGACCTTCAAGTCCCGATCTCATTTGTTAACCAGGAACTACCTGTATTTTGCAAGTAGTTGGCTCCACCCACAACATACCATGGTCACACCCACTTGTTGCCGCATCACGCTGTGCATGCCGCTTTCTGCAGTGTCGGAGACATGCACATTTTTCGCCGCAGCCCACTTCGTGCACACGGACATGGGTGGGGTGGCTAGTGGGCAGGCACAGCAACCAGTGCGTGGGCCCAGGCCTGATGATGTGTGAGGGGCCCCAAAATTTCTGATGGCGGCCCTGTTTGAGCACCTTACATACCTGAATGTGCCCATGTGAATGCATCATTACAATATAATTACATGGGGTAAGCAATGCAATTATGTTGTCCGACACAATGCAAACTCAAATACAAAGTGGGCCAAAAATGAACACCGAGATCAAGTCGCAGGCTAACCTCAATGTCTTGTGGCCCCCTCATGCCTCCCAACTACAGTTCCCTGGTGTCTAGTGGCCCTCCTCCCTCTCCTATACAGTTCCCTGGTATCTAGTGGTCCTCCCTCTCTAAAAGTTTCCTGGTGTTTATTGGTCCTGTATACAATTCTCTGGTGTCTACTGGCTCGCCTCCCTTTTCTATACAGTTCCCTGGTGTTTTGTGCCCCCCCCCCCCTTCCCCATACATTTCCCTGGTGTTTAGTGCCCCCTTCCCTCCCCTATACAGTTCCCTGGTGTTTAGAGGCCCCTTCCCTCCCATATACTTTTCCCTGTTGTTTAGTGCCCCCATTCCCCCAAACAGTTCCCTGGTGTCTAGTGGCCCCTTTCCTCCCCTATACAGTCCCCTGGTGTCCAGTGGCCCCTTTCCTCCCCTATACAGTTCCCTGGTGTCTAGTGCCCCCTACCCTCCCCTATACAGGTAGTCCCCGGTTAAAGAACGAGATAGGGACTGTAGATTTGTTCTTAACTTGAATCCGTTCATCAGTCAGGATGTTTAAAACCGCTTCTTCAAACTTCTCCCATGGAAATGACATCATCGCGACGGGATCGGGCCGTTCGTATTGGCGGGTCGTTCGTAATTCGGGCGTCTGTAAACCGGGGACTACCTGTACAGTGCTTTTCCCCTCCCTCCCACATATGAGTTGCCAGGTAATCTAAGGGCTTATTCACACTACAAGAGCTTTTCTGAGCGTTTTGTGATTTTAAAAGCTCTTGCTAATGTAATGCTATGCGTGTGTTCACACTGGAGCGATGGGATCTTGTAAAAATCCCTCATATCATTGTATTAGCAAGAGCTTTTCAAAATCACTAGCGATTAAAAAGCTTTCGTTGTGTGAACAAGACCTAAGGCTTCACCTCCAATATAGATTCCCTGGTGGCCTATAGTGGCAGAAGATTTTATTCCTCAATGTATGTGTCACCATAAATGGTCCCCTTCATAAGAAAGTGCAGATATACATATGACCCTCCGTGGCCCCGAAACAATTGTCATATTTCCTGTTGACACATGCATTGATGAATAAATATGTTCTGCAACTTACTTCTGGTGTGCTAACCAACCAAGGAGTAGGACTCTGTTTACAACTACTGGCGGCAAGGTGTGCCTCTTCCAGACCCTTTACCCCATGGTGGTCTACAGTGGGCCAAACATAATGCAAAGTGGGTAAACCACTTTGAGGTCAAATTTAATAGCTCTGCAGGCCCGATTTGGACAGAGTTTGACATGTAAGCCCTGGAGTGGATGTAGAGATTTTACTCTCTGGTGCTAAATGTTTTAGTGTGCTCATTAACGGATTTGCGGGATTGTAAGTAATCAGAAGGTAATTATTGATTGATCCCATAAAGGGATTGATTAGGGTTTCATTATTATTATTCATTATAAGGGTTTGTTGATAAGCGACATTAAGCGCGAGTTAAAATTCAGCAAGCGCACGCTTCTCAAAGATGTGCTGCTGCGTAGAGTGCGTTCCTAAGTTACACGCACTTCTAGGTTTGCACGCTTCTTTCATCTGCCATGCGATGTGAAGTAGCGCGACCGTGATAATTCACATATGTAGTAGCGTCCGCATTAGTGAAGTATCACTTGGGTGGCACTGAGTAGGCCACCTAAACAAGAATGCCATTTGTCCTTCAAGTCAGATTCTTCAATATTTTAGCTGACGCTAATTGAAAGAAAAACAGAAGCCAAAGTCCTTCCATCCCAGAAATGTTACTTGAGCCAGCTTCCAATTCAGGATGTATCTGTTTGTACTTGTACAACAATTGCAGTGGGTAGGATTTTCCAAGCAACCATTCAGTGGTTTCAATAAATCCACAGCATTAACTGGTTGTTCACATCTGACTACTGATCTCCCTCTGCTGGCTGTTCATTTCAGACTACAGAAATCCCTTCACTGGCCACATCTCACTACTGATCTCCCTCTGCTGGCTGTTCACTTCAGACTACAGATCTCCCTTCCCTGGCCACATCTCACTACTGATCTCCCTCTGCTGGCCGCATCTGACTACAGATCTCCCTCTGCTGGACAATTTGCGCTCTTGTGCTTTTTTCTTTCTATTGGTGAGATTTTTCACTTTCTCTTCGCTTATACTCCGTAGCACATTGCACATTTTTTTTGTGTATGGCATGGCACTTTTTGCAACAACTTAAGCTGTTTTCTTTGTGGCACTTAGCACTTTCTAATGCAATTCCCACTCTTTCTGCAGGACAGGGTCAGATTTACACTTCAGGAGCTTAATTTGGGGAAAGAGGCACCCTGTCATATATAAAACTCATTAAAAGCAGATTAAAATTAAAAAAAAAGTTAGGTGGCTTACCTCAAATGATGAAATCTATGTATAGACAAAAGATTTTTATTTAGCACAGGCAATGCATTTCGCGGGTCTAAGACTGCTTCCTCAGGCTAATAACAGTGGCAATAGAAAATAGCCGATCAGCAGAGGAAGCCTCTCTTTGCTGATCAGCTCCCTTTGCTGATCGGCTATTTTATATTGGCACTGTTATTGACCTGAGGAAGCGTGCTTAGACCTGCGAAACGCGTTGCCTGTGCTACATAAAAATATTTTGTCTATAAAAAAATGTTGTAATTTGAGGTAAGCCACCTAATTCTTTTGTATTTTAATCTGCTTTTAATGAGTTTTATATACACCAGGGTGCCTCTTTCCCCAAATTGTTCTTATATACCCCAGAACATACCCTGTTGGAGGAGGTGAAACAGACTACATGCGGTTCCAACCTGTAATGATTTGCTCAGCTGCCTGTGCAGGCAGGCAGCTTTTTGACCATTGTTTTGATTTGCATGCTGCAGGACTCTGGAAAGAAGAGCTTCTGTCAGTTTTGCAGCTTGTGCTTGCAGAGGAATTTGCATACGTTGTCATGCAAAATTGCCTGGCCACATTCATTGGAGGCGTGTACTATAAGTACTATGTCTTTCCCACAATGCTTCGCTGTTCATAAGGATTTTGTCCTATGTAACACTCCTGGTGGGGTGTCAGCCTTGCTCTCTGTTTGAACATCAGCTTAGAGTAATTCCTGAATCTGCGCTAGGCAGATTTCCCTAGTGCAGTTAGGATTGTATTATCTGTATTGCCTGTTCTGTCTTGTGTTGCCATTGTCCTGTCCCTATGGTGGTTGACAGGAAATGGTTCTGATCTCTGTTCTTGGAGTATAGCTGGTGCAGTGGTTGCTACCAGCTATCTTTTCTGTTCTGTCTCCTGGGATCGCGCTAGCTACTTTTTGCTAGCGCTGGGGATCCTTCTGTTCTGTCTCCTGGGATCGCGCTAGCTACTTTTCGCTAGCGCTGGGGATCCTTCTGTTCTGTCTCCTGGGATCGCGCTAGCTACTTTTCGCTAGCGCTGGGGATCCTTCTGTTCTGCTACTCTGTACCTGGATCGCGCTAGCCACTTTTCGCTAGTGCTGTGGATCCTATCTCTCGCTTGTCCCTGTTTTCGTGTGTCTGTCTTATCTGCTACGACCACTTGCTGGAGGCTCGGTGAGGTAACCGTTAAGCAAGCGTTCGCGTCCTCTGTTTCATGTTTGTCTGTCGATGGTAGGTTAGGCGTGCTTGTCTCTATTGTGCTTATCACGTGGAGACCGCGCATAACCGCGTGCACTGTTGCGAATGAGTGCGGTGTTCGCAGTTAGCTAGCGTTTGTTGTTTTCCGCATCTTCTCATTATATTATTTACTGTGCCTTTGCTACCCTTGTATTCTGTCCTGATCTGCCTTGTGTCACGTCTGGCGATCGCACCTCTCGCGATCGCTTTCCTATTTCATATCTGCTGTTGTGTGTGCGCGGTCGCGGGGTGGCGACTGGATTGGCGCACACACATACAACCTGTCCCTTTGCTCATTTTCATTTGCAATCGCCTCTCTTGCGAATGCGTTCTGCGCTTCGTACAATTCCTGTCTGGCATTTGTGGAGGTACAGAGGATTGGTTCCTCTGCACTCCCCAGCGCCATCTGCCGACAGGAATTTCCCTCTACAGGTGCGTAGCACCTTTTGCTGGGTGCCTGCAATTACACGCTTGTGGAGGATTTCCGCTGTGTCAGTGCACGCGTTGTGCGCTGATCACGGAGAAAGTTCCACAATCGTTACACAACCACAGTGGAAATCTGTCATTTTTACCAAGGAGAGCGACTGCATCCAGGTCCGGCTGGACCACCCTTAGTGGAGTCGGGTTTGCTGTCTCCACCTGCTTACTGTGGCCAGAGTGTGTGTGGCCAGAGTGTACAGCTGATCTGCACTGCTACTGGTGCAGTGCAGGGACAGAGGGAGGAGGATGCAATACCCACACCACCCACCACACTACTCTCACTGTCACAGGAGGTATTGATTAAGCTTCGGATCTCCACCCCTAACTACATGCCAGCTGCAGCTGCTGCCAGACTGGAACTGGGTGGTGAGTGACATCGTCCTCCTCCGCTGCTGAGAGAGGGGACATAAGAGAGGGGAGCTGCCTCCGCCACAAAAGGCACCTGTAGGCATGTGCCTACAGTGCCTTATGGTAAATCCGACCCTGCTGCAGGAATTTGTGTTCTATCTCTATGCTGCACATTGCACTCTTGGTCTCTTTCTGCCAGGGCATAACTACACACCATGGGGTACAGAATGAAAATTTGACGTGGTTTCATCCGTCGGTTTTCACCCCTCTATTCCAACCGCCTGGTGGCCCCCAGCCTTATAGCAACATAAAACCATCCTCCTTTCCACCAAAGCAAGTGTGGCACCCAATGCCAGTTCTAGTTCTTCTTCCATCATGTCTCTTCCATCTTCTGTATTCCCTGTTTTTTTTCTTTGCTTTTCCATCTTCCTTTTCTGCCTTTTCTCTCTTCTTCCTTTTCATACATTAGATGATTGGAATTAGCATCCTTAGCATATTATTGCAAGGTCTTTGCAGAGTGATCCATAGATATAAACTCTGCCTCGCTTGGCAGAGTAGCCACAGTTCTCAATGGCAGTCGATATTCCTTTTTCAGGGGTGATGTGAAAGAGTTACTCTGTTAGTGGCTTCAGAGATTTCCCGGCTTTCGGCCCGTGGCCCTGCCTCCCCTCTCTCAATAGAGAAAAACACCAAACACCAATACACTTACTGAGTGTCAAAAAGTAGTACGCTTGTAGCTGGGCATGAGCCCTGGACATGTGGGGGGCTGCCTTCCTGCCACTGTGGACTGCAGCGGAAGTGGTCCATCGGATGATGGTGGAGGGCAAGTTGGAGACCCCTGCCGGACTTCCATGTGCCAATGACATCACTACGCACCTTCGTCACCCGAAGAAGGTATGGATATGCCGAAACACGTAGTGACGTCATTGGCACATTCTGGCAGGGGTCTCCAACTTATGCTCCACCACCACCTGACTGACCTCTACTGTGGCAGGCCACAACAGCAGAAAGGCTGCCCCCCCACGGACTGCATGATTTTAACATTAAAGCAGTATTAGACTACAGAGCACTTCTCCTTAGTTTTGTTTGCTCTATCCAAGTTTGCCATTCAGACGGGCATCAAGGAGCTGCCAGTGTGTCCTACCATCTCCTGTCTCTTGACACCTGTGGATCATTAGTGCAAGAACTCCCATCTTATTGTCTGAGCCAGGACACTAACCGACCAGATTCCACTGCAACCCCAAAAGTACTCTTCTCCCTCTCTCCCTTTCTCTTTTATTTTCTGTCCTTTTTCTCTCCCCAGAGACAGACTGTGGGGCATCTGAATCATTTATTGCAACTGAAGCATTTTGAGTGCCATACACTGCAACAGTTTACTCCCCGGTACTTCTCCTGGTCTGGATCCATCTTTTATGTAACTTTCTTTCTGTGTCTAACCCAGGGCCGGCGCTACCATTAAGGCAAAGGAGGCAGCTGCCCCAGGGCCCCAGAGCTAGTAGGGGCCCCCAGTGGCTACAAGAGGAAAAAAAATTTCAAATCGGCCTTATAGTTTTTGAGAAAATCGATTTTAAAGTTTTTCAAAGGAAAAAAAAAATACACATTTAAAAACCTGCCAACTTTAATGGTTAATAGCAAATCCACCTTAAATGCTAGAAACCCTAAATGTGCAGGATATGTTAAGGAGATCATTAGGAATAAGAGGAAAAACAATTTTTCAAAAAGACCTTATAGTTTTTGAGAAAATCGATTTTAAAGTTTCGCAGGAAAAAAGTATACTTTTAAATGCGGTAAATGTCACTTTTAGCAAAGAAATGAACAGCGCTACTTAAAAACAGATGAGTGCTTACCTGCAAAAGAGTGCAAGCCCCACTTATGGGATAAAATACACACTGAGCATACACATGACCTGTCTACCACTTGGAGGATGTTAGTTTCCTTTAACAGCTTGCATGCAACTTGTTAAGTACTTGTCCCTCCCACTGTCGAAGAAGTCTTTCCTCCATGGGAGGGGACCTAACGCTAACTAAATCCTACCTATGCATATGCATAGCCTGGGCGCGCTACCAAGTGAAATTGAAAATTGCGCAAAAAAGTGGGATCCCACTTTTTTGCGCAAATGTCACTTTTAGTAGTAAACCTAACGGTAGTGTAATTTTACAGGCATCAAACGAAAGCGCAATAAATTTCCTGACGGGGTTTCCAGGGGGTCTATACGCAGCGCTTTAGCCAGGGTTCGCTATACAGCCGCAATATGGCTGTATGAAGATCCCTGGCATTTTTTCCTATTTTCCCAATTTTTTTTTTTATTATGTTTAGAGTGTGGGATTTTTTTTTTTATTTTTTTTTAATTATGTGGGGTCCCCCCTCCTGAAACGTTTTAACCCCTTGTCCCCCATGCAGGCTGGTATAGCCAGAATGTGGAGCTCCGACCGATTGGGACTTCACACCCTGACTATACCAGCTGTAAAAAAGGTCCCCTAATGTCGATTTTTGTTCCGGGGTATATGTTGGGGGGGCCCCCCAGGTTTATTTTGCCCTGGGGCCCCATTGTTGCTTAAACCGGCCCTGGTCTAACCTTGTATAATATACTGTATCTACTTGAATAATCTACTGTATCTGTATGCTTAAAGCACCACTGTTGCCCCCTAACTCCAAACTAGAGCATGCATAGCTCCTCCTAAGCCAGCAGTCCAGAATTTCTTCTCCCCCACCCCTCCTTTTACTCTGTACTGAAGTACTTTCTGTGCCCCATGCTGCCAGCCCTAATCATAGCTGGCTGCTCCTGATCATTGGAAAATAAGCCTATGTAAGACTTTCCATATTGTATACACATGAAATGATGCAGAATCTACATAAAATTAGAGCCTATTTATTTATTGTATTTATAAAGCCCCAACTTATGCCTGGTTCACACATAAATCTGCACATATCCGGTTTGGTCCAGTACTGGCCTGTCCTGTCAGTTTTGCCTCAGTTTTTCATTCATTTACTATCAGTTTTATCTGAATGGAACAGAAATCTATACCTTTTCTGTGTGAACTGCTGAGAATCTGCTGAGCTGCAGTGCTGGTCACAAAGAGTAAATCTCTTACCAGCAATGGCAAGAGTTTGCAGGAGTTGGTTGATCTGTGCTAACAAGGAAGGTCTTGCTTATGTGGCTTCCCTGACTGCCTTATTTATATGAGTCATGGCTAGGGATAGTCAATGAGATGCTAATAATTCTGAGTTGAAGGATTATGCAAATTTCATTTCATGTGGAAAGAGACCTTGGCCCACATGCAATGCACTTTTTCTCCTACATTTTTTGTAAATGCTCATACACACGTCAGATTTTTGCAAACGACCGGTCGTTTGGACGTTTGAACGTCCGGTCGTTTGGACGTCAAATTGGGCGTGTGTACTGTCAGTCGTTCAGCTGATAAGATGGGTTTTGACGGATACATTTGGCGGATCATTCAAATAACACTTCGATTTCACGTACAAACGACCGGACGTTCAAACGTCCAAATGATCGGTCCTTTGTAAAAATCCGACGTGTGTATGTTCCTTTAGGTGATAGCTTTTCATCTTTTATTCTCTCTCTAAAATAACTTTTAAGCATTTCCCAATTCAAAAAGTACCAAAAGCAGTAGATAAAGTACTACCGAAATCATTTTGTGTATTTTCTTACTTGCTGGGGTTTAAAAGGCATTTCATTGGCAAGGTATACATGTATCAAAATGAAAAAACTAAGGAGAAAAAGTGAATATTCATGTTTAATATTCATATTTTCATGTACTGAAAAGTTATTGTAAAGGGACCTTGAGCAGTGGCTAAAAAATGAAATTGGGACTTACCAGGGGCTTCCTCCAGCCCCCGAGATCACCCAGCATTCTCCTCTTCCCTTTCGTGGTCCCGCTGGTGGCTCTGGTAATCCTGCGACTTTGGCTTAAGTCCCGCTTGCACTCCCCTGGCACACACTCTTCGCATCATCACGTTGGTCGCGGTAAGAGTCCTACGCATGCGCGGTTCAATTTTTAGAGAACTGCACATGTGCAGGACTCTTACGGTGACCTTGTGATGATGCGCATGTGCATCTTCAGCCGAAACGGGTCTAGGAAAGGCAAGAAGAGGATGCCGGGGAACCTCGCGGGCTATGGGGCGGGGGGTTGTTCTGGAGGAAGCCCCAGGAAAGTCCCGATTTCATTTTTTAGCCACTGCTCAGGGTCCCTTTAAACAAAAGATCTCCAAAGAGAAAAGTAAGGTGAAAAAGTGAATTGAATAAGGGTCCTTGGCCTATAAGCAATTCACTTTTTCTCCTGCGTTTTCTCCTAGATTATATTTTGCCACCCAGTCAATAAAATGCCTTTTAAACAACCAGCAAAAAGGAAATACTCAAAATAATTGTATTACTCTAGTATTTCTTCACTTACTTTTTGGTACTTTTTCAATTGTAAAATGCTTATAAGTTATTAAAAGCCCGTACCCACAATGAGATTTTACAGATGATTTACACACGAACATCATTTAGTGCCAAGTAGCAATAACGACCATCATGGTGGATCGGATCTTTAAGATCCCCGACGACTCTGCGCAAAGTAAAAACAATTGCTTGACTTTCCGTTCCCACCGGAAGATGGATCGTAGAATGCTTGTTGTGAGGGGACTTCGCTGGAACTATCTTTCTCCGTCGGGTGGGGAGTATTAAGCTTAACCACTTTATGACAACCTGTCAACTTGACAAACTTATAAAAACGTCCTGCTAGAGCCTCTTAATGGCTCCAGGACGTTTTTATAAGTCAGACAGTGTTGCTGCTGCTGTGCGCATGCATGTGCATCCACGTGCACGTGAAAATAGTGAAAAAAAACACCAAAAAAAGACGCCTTTATTTCCAAATACTATATTGTCACCATACTTTGTACTAGGGACATAATTAAAATCTTGTGATAACCAGAACAAATAGGCAGATAAAATGTGTGGGTTTTATGCACAGTAGCAGTGTTAATATTAAAACTATAGGGGGTGAAATTGGAGAAATAGTGTCTTTTTTCATTTTTTCCTTGTTTTTCCCTTTAAAATGCATAGAAAATAAAGTAATTACTGAAAACAAATATCAACCCCAAAAAGCCCAATTGGTGGTGAAAAAAACAAGATATAGATCATTTCATTGGGATTAGTAGTGATTAAGCTATTGGCAAATGAAAGGGATAAGTACTGAATGGGGAAAATTGCTCTTGTCCGTTAGGGTAAAAACGTCTTTGGGGTGAAGTGGTTAAGAGTATTATGTTCAATGCTTCAACAATCCCCCCTATGCATTTCCTAGCATTGTTTTTCAGTCCAATCATTAAGTCTATTGTTTATAGTCTTCTAATGTTGTTCACATTGTGTGGACATTTTCAAAGATAGATTGCGAAACAATCGTTTATCTGTCACATTATATGATCTTTTGGTGTGTACGTAGCTTTAGGCAATGTATACTGAATGTGGTAGATGTAACGATTGGTGTCAGCAAGTAACAGAATTCTGATTCTTAGGTGATCTGCAGTATCACCTATAATGCAGATAGATACCTGATTATATGATGATCTGCAGAATCACCAATAATACAAGTATACAAACAGTTACTGTGATGGTGAAGTATAGTGCAACAGTAGTACTGATAGATTTAGCTATGCCACACCAGAGGAGCTGGTGGGCACTAACAGTACTGAACCCCTCACCAGAGACAAGGGCCCTCTGGGGAGAGTAGAGTAGTCAGACTAAACGAGTGGGCAACAGACTGGCAGATACGGTAAAAAGTCAGTAGACAAAGGCAAGAAGGTTACAACAGGCAGAGTCAGCAACTAGATCAGATGGGCAGAAGTACAGAATCACTGAGAGTAAGAATGGTCAGAATAAGCAAGAGTCATACGCTAGACGCCCGAGGACCGGACAGACTGCTAGGCAAAGAGATGGAGGCAGCTGCGGTGATATCGCTGTTCACCGCAGCTGCCATTTTTGTGTTTGTTACAGTACCCGACCCTCGAGGCGTGGACTCCGGACACGTCCTGCATGGCTTCTCAGGATGCAACTCATGAAACTTTTTCCTAAGTTCCTCAGCATGCATGCGACAACTCGGCACCCAAGACCTCTCCTCAGGCCCATACCCCTTCCAATGAACAAGGTACTGTACCAAGTTACGCACCCGACGAGAATCCAAAATCTGTTCAATCTCCCACTCAGGTTTACCATCAATCACCACGGGGGGGAAGAGGAATCCACATGCACAGCTGGCTTCAACAAATGGAACGTCTTTACACCTTTCATACTGGGTGGCAGGGAAATGACATAAGAGACATTATTAATCTTTTTAGAAACAGGGTATGGGCCTATAAACTGGGGACCCAGTTTAGCTGAAGGCTGTTTCAGGGCCAGATGTCGGGTTGAAACCCACACCATGTCTCCTGGCACGAATTCCCATTCCACTGACCGTTTTTTATCTGCCTGCTTTTTCTGGGTCTGAAAGGCCTTTTCCAAACTTCTCTTAACCATACTCCAAGTCTCCTTTAATGCTCCCTGCCAATCTTCCAGAGCAGGAAAAGGAGAAGAAACCACTGACAACGGGGAAAATTTTGGGGATCTCCCCGTTACCACCTGAAAGGGAGAAAAGCCAGAAGAAGAACTTTTCAAATTGTTATGCGCGAATTCTGCGAATGGTAAGAATTTCGCCCATTCCAATTGCGCATCAGCCACATAACATCTAAGGAATTGTTCTAAGGATTGGTTAACCCTTTCAGTTTGTCCATTGGTCTGTGGGTGGTAGCCGGAGGAAAATGACAGGTCCATCCCCAGATGATGACAAAAGGCTCTCCAGAATCTGGACACGAACTGAACTCCCCTATCTGACACCACATTCTGCGGGATGCCATGCAACCGGAAAATGTGCTAAATAAAGAGATCCGCCAATTTTTGGGCAGAGGGAAATCCGTCCAGAGGAATGAAATGAGCCATCTTGCTGAACCTGTCGACTATCTACCACCCATATGACCGTTTTTCCTTCAGACCTGGGGAGTTCTCCCACAAAGTCCATGGACAAATGGGTCCATGGCTCCTTAGGCACCGTCAATGATTGCAGAGTGCCCACAGGAGCCTGACGGGACGGCTTGTTCCTGGCACAAGTGGAACAATCTTTCACAAATTCTTTGCAATCGAGAGCCAAAGATGGCCACCAGACACATCTGGAAAGCAAATCCTGTGTCCGAGCAGCCCCAGGGTGCCCTGCATTCTTATGTGCATGAAACAACTGCAAGATCTGCAGGCGAAAGGGAAGTGGTACAAATAGAACCCCCTCAGGTTTCCCTTCGGGAACATCTTGTTGATAGGGGCCTAAAGTGGTGGACCAATCTTCCCAAGTCTCAGTGGCCGCTAAGACCACTTTCTCTGGAAGAATGCTCTCAGGGGTTGATGACTGAACTGTCTCGGGCTCAAAACATCTAGACAGGGCATCTGCTTTAACATTTTTACTACCTGGCTTATAGATAATCACGAACCTGAACCTCGAGAAAAATAGGGACCAGCAAGCTTGTCGAGGACTAAGTCTCTTAGCCCCTTCTATGTATTCCAAATTCGTATGGTCCGTATAGACCGTGATTGTATGTTCTGCTCCCTCGAGCCAATGGTGCCATTCCTCAAATGCAAGTTTAATGGCCAGAAGCTCCCTGTTTCCAATATCGTAATTTTTCTCGGCAGGGGAGAACTTATGTGAGAAAAAAACACAGGAGTGCAACCTGCCTTGATAACCAGAGTGTTGTGACAGTACAGCCCCGACCCCAACCTCTGATGCATCCACCTCCAAAATAAAGGGGAGAGTGATATCCACATGCCGCAAGATAGGAGCGGAACAAAACAGCTGCTTTAATGATGAAAAAGCAGAGTGTGCTTCTGCTGACCAATTATAAGTATCCGCCCCTTTCTTGGTGAGCTTGGTGAGAGGTGCCACTACAGAGGAGAATCCCTTAATAAATCTTCTATAATAGTTAGCGAAGCCTATGAATCTCTGGAGTGCCTTCAACCCCACGGGCTGTGGCCACTCCAGGACAGCAGAGACTTTTCCTGGATCCATGGAAAGACCAGAGGTAGAAATGATATACCCCAAAAATGGAACTTCAGACACTTCAAAAAGACATTTCTCTAACTTAGCATACAGGGAATGCTGCCTAAGTTTTCTCAAAACAAACTTTACATGTTCCCTATGCTTTGTCAAGTTAGGTGAGAAGATCAGTATATCATCCAAATATACTAGAACGAACTTCCCCAGGACCTCTCTGAACACCTCATTGATGAACTCCTGGAAAACGGCAGGGGCGTTACACAACCCGAAGGGCATGACAAGGTACTCGTAGTGCCCGTCGGGCGTGTTAAACGCCGTCTTCCATTCGTCACCCTCCCTTATGCGTAACAGGTTGTATGCTCCTCTCAAATCGAGTTTAGAGAAGATACTAGCATTAGTCACCTGCGAGAATAAATAATAAATCAGAGGGAGTGGGTAACGATTTTTTACGGTAATCTTATTCAATCCCCGATAATCAATACACGGCCGAATGCCACCATCCTTTTTCTGGACAAAAAAGAACCCTGCTCCGGCCGGAGACCTAGAAGGACGGATAAACCCTTTGGCCAGGTTTTCTTTAATGTAATCCTGCATAGCAAGTTTTTCAGGACCGGAAAGGTTATACAAGTGACCCCTAGGGGGCATACAACCTGACCGTAACTAAATAGGACAGTCAAAACTTCGGTGTGGGGGAAGTTTGTCTGCAGACTTGGGACAGAACACATCTGCAAATTCTGCATATTGCTTAGGCACCCCTTCCACCTGAACCATGGTGGCGCAAACAGCAACTTTCTCCATACAATGATGATGACAAAAGGAGGACCAGCTTAACAACTGGCCGGAACCCCAGTCAATCTGAGGAGAATGCTTTTGCAACCACGGCATCCCAAGGATCACAGTGGAGGTTGCCATTTGAAGCACAAAAAACTGTAATTTTTCTTTATGTAATACCCCTACATGACACAACAGTACAGGGGTCTGAGAAAGAGGCTGTTTACACTGCAGGGGAGAATCAACCACAGCGGTCACCAAGATCTGTCTGTCTAATGGGATTAGGGGAATTCCCAATTTTTTAACGAAGTCATAGTCTATAAAATTGGCTGCAGAGCCTGAATCCACAAATGCCTGAGTGGACTGAACTTGACCCTCCCAGGTGATAGAACAGGGGAGGAGTAAGCGATTATCTGTTAGAGGTAATGCTGGCTCGCCTAGGGTAGTACCTCTAACTACACCTAGGCGGCAGCGTTTCCCGACTTCTTACAGCAGTTCTGTACTACATGACCCTTTTCTGCACAGTATAAACAGTCTCTCTGTCCGTCTGCGATTTCTCTTTACCTCTGACAATTTGGAATGTCCGATTTGCATCGGTTCATCCAGAGGAGGAGAAAGTGCCGGAAAGACTCTAGCACCAGATCTCACAGGGTATTTCCCACGAGTCTGCCTCTGATAACGAATGCGGCGATCAATCTTTACCGCCAATGCAATCGCTTCATCGACAGTTTTAGGCTCAGGATGAGCTAACATCACATCAGAGACCGGGTCAGACAATCCCGTTAAAAACAATCTAATAAAGCGAACTGTCCCCATCTAGCTGACACAGCCCAATTTTTAAATTCTGCAGCATAGGTTTCCACCGTATTACATCCCTGTCTGAGGGATTTTAGCTTCCTTTCAACAGTAACTGCGATATCTGGATCATCGTATATTATAGCCATAGTCTTAAAAAATTCCTGGACTGAAGATAGTGCCTCATGTTCACTGGGAAGACTGTATGCCCATGTCTGTGAATCCCCTGATAATAAGGTTTTAATAAGGGTCACCCTCTGACTTTCTGTTCCTGATGAAATAGGTCTCATCTCATCTGGTAGGGATTAGATTGTGAGCTCCTTTGAGGGACAGTTAGTGACAAGATATATAAATACTCTGTACAGCGCTGCGTAATATGTTGGCGCTATATAAATACTAAATAATAATAATAAATAATAATAATCTCAAAGTAAGAGAGGCAACGATTTCTGAAATTCTGAAAGTCAGATTTGTGCCCTGAAAACTTTGCAGGGAGAGGCATTTTCAGATCAAAAACAAGAGGGGACTGCACTGATACGGTTGCTGGCTGGAGAACTTGCACTACTCCAGACAGCTGGGTGATCTGTGTCTGTTGGGTATTGACCAGCATGGTTAAATTGTTTACTGATGTGGTCAAGGCCTCAACTTGGCTGCACAGTGCGTCCATAGACATTATGGTCTGCTGTTCTGTAACGATTGGTGTCAGCAAGTAACAGAATTCTGATTCTTAGGTGATCTGCAGTATCACCTATAATGCAGATAGATACCTGATTATATGATGATCTGCAAAATCACCAATAATACAAGTATTCAGACAGTTACTGTGATGGTGAAGTATAGTGCTTGGTGCAACAGTAGTACTGATAGGTTTAGCTATGCCACACCAGAGGAGCTGGTGGGCACTAACAGTACTGAACCCCTCACCAGAGACAAGGGCCCTATGGTGAGAGTAGAGTAGTCAGACTAAACGAGTTGGCAACAGACTGGTAGATACGGTACAAAGTCAGAAGACAAAGGCAAGAAGGTTACAACAGGCAGAGTCAGCAACTAGATCAGATGAGCAGAAGTACAGAATCACTGAGAGTAAGAATGGTCAGAATAAGCAAGAGTCATACACAGATAATACAATATTAATTAATGATTATGGCTATCAAAAGCCTAACACTGTGTGAAATCCCCGGTTTCCTCCCGGATCAAAGCACACCGGATCTATCTAAGGTCCGAGCGCTAACACGAAGTATTCGCAACAGCAGACGAGTGATTCCGAGAGGCTTAAGAAGCAGAGGAGACCCCTCCGGTACGCCCCTTCTCATCAACCAATGAGGAGCGCCGAGCGTCTTCTCTGACGTCAGCCGACCGGCCGGTCAGCTGACGCGCCTCCACCCCGCATAAAGGTCTCATCTGTGCGCCCGCGCACGCGACATTGCAACCCTATGTGCTGCTGACAAACCCGTACTCAGCGTGATAGACGTCCGAGGACCGGACAGACTGCTAGGCAAAGAGATGGAGGCAGCTGCGGTGATATCTCTGTTCACCGCAGCTGCCATTTTTGTGTTTGTTACAGTAGACAAGGAACAACCCGCCCCGGTATTATGATACAAAAGGATCTCCTTGATAAAGACAGAATAAAAGCATTAATTTAATATCTCAACCTTAATTCGGTTATCTGCAATCAAGTTTGCTGCCCTATCTTTTAGTCCTATATTCTCAGCCTTCTTCCCTTTACACTTTACATATTTGCATAGAGGAGAGCAGGAAGTTACTTCAGAGGACTAATTATAAACTAAAGCATGATGCCTATGACACAGCATAGCACTTAAGGAAAAGTTTAATGTACCATAACTAACTTTAAATGCTGTAGTTCTCCTGTGGAGTGTAAGTATGAAGGTCAATCATCGCTATCCATCCGTGGTGACAATCTCAGCAAAGCATGAGGAAACTTCCTTGAAAGTGAAATTTTTTATGTCTCTGCATGAGCAGTCTCAGAGTTAGTTATACCAATGACTAATGCTACTTTAATCTGTAGTTAATTTATTATGTTTTCACTCTGTATAAATAATCTGTTTTTTCTTTCCTTGCTTTATACATCAATCAGTAAGCCGGCAGCATTAGAAATGACTCGATGTCGGACAGACTGCATAGAGAGACCTCTCTCTGCTGCATTCTATAAGCTTGGGATGGTGGTAGGTCGATACCCCTGGTGGTTCCTTTTTATACCCATGTTTATCTCTATTGGTTTGGGGTCTGGATTTTACTTTTTACCTGGCAGGCAGGATAATGACATTGAAGCCATGTTCACACCGGTTGGAGGTCCAGCTAAACTGGAGAGAGAATTTGTGAGGAAACACTTTCCAACCAATGATTCGGCTCAGTTCTCCGCACAGCGTTTGTACACAGAAGGTTCTTACGTCTCATTCATCGCTATCAGTGAGTGTTCCAATGTTCTTAAAGAAAACCTGAACTGAAAATTAAAAGTCAGAATAAGCATACACAAGTCATACTTAACTTCCATGTAGTCTACTCCTCAGTGTCTTTCTCCTGTCCCACGTCCTGTTTGTTCACTGTGATCAAGCGAATTTTCCGTCCTCCATTTTGAAAATAGCCATTACTCATAACAGCTTTCTGGTCAACACACAGTTAAACTGTAACATCGTCCACTTGAGCCATAGGGAAACCTGGTACATCAGTTTTCCTCTCAGCTATAACTGACAGCAACTGATATTTTACTGACAGCAACTGATATATTTCAGATCTGACAAAATATTGTCAGAACTGGAAGGGATCATTGTCAGAAGAAAATGGTGAGCTTCTGAGAGGAACTGATGGCAAGGTAACTATGTAATGTTCATTTGAAGTTACCTCATGTGTTTATTTTAAATATTTTTACTCAGTACAGGTTCTCTTTAATAGTGATACATTCAAAGAGTTGGTGAAGCTCGATGAGATGGTGAAGAATTTTAGTATCGTAATAATGAATCATCATCAGGTTGAGGTGAGAACCGATTATCAACATCTATGTCCCAAGACCCGAGTTGATCAGTGTTCTCCAGCCAATCCACTCCTTTCTGCAGTACATAGCAATGCAAGTCTGATAGAGAAGATCAGTATAAGTTACCCGCTGCTTGAGGATAAAACATTCCTTGGATCATTCCTGGGTGGGGTGGAACTAAACCCTGACAACACTGTGAAGAGCGCAAAAGCCATAAGGTTAATCTACTACTTGAGGGAAGACAATGAACTAAACAAAAACAGCCACAAATGGATCAAAAACTTTATCAGATCATTCTCCAGGATGATAGAGACGTTAAACCTGCAGCATGTAAAGGTAAGAAAAGTATTGTATTTGTTCTTTTAAAAACATAGGGGCTAATTCACAAAGATTTTCTGTCCAATTATCTCACATTACTTATTAACTGACAATTTATCTCAACTTAAAGTCAATGGGAACCGTCACCTAAAAAAAAGTCAGGGAAGGCTCTGGATCCTATAGAGCAGGGGTCCCCAAACTTTTTCGGTCAAGGACCGGGTCAACAAACTTCAGACTGCTGGAGGGCCAGAGTACACATAAAATGATGTAGAAAGCATTACATTGAACATAGGTAGGGTAAATTATTACCTGTTAACACGTGTAGCCCTTGTGTCTCCCATTTATCCAAAGCAGATATTATACCCCCAATACAGCATGTGGAAATAGTATTCCCCATCAACGCAGCATGTGGAGATAGTATGCCCCCAATACAGCGTGTGAAAATAGTATGCCCCATCAACGAAGCATGTGCAGATAGTATGCCCTCCAACACAACATATGTAGATAGTATGCCCCCAACACAGCATGTGCAGATAGTATGCCCCCCAACTCAACATGTGAAGGTAGTATGCCCCCCAACACAGCATGTGCAGATAGTATGACCCCCAACACAGCATGTGCAGATAGTATTACCCCCACCACAGCATGTGCAGATAGTATGACCTCCAACACAGCATGTGCAGATAGTATGACCTCCAACACAGCATGTGCAGATACTATATCCTCCAACACAACATGTGAAGCTAGTATGACCCCCAACACAGCATGTGCAGACATATGCCCCCCAACAAAGCATGTGAAGATAGTATGCCACCAAAAACGTATCCCCTCCACCTGTTAACCACTTTTCTCAGCAGCCTGAAACAATCCCGCACATGCAAAGCAATCAGTGTTCAACATACATATTTTACAAGTCACCCCTCCCCCTTTCCCCAATAAATTGCACAAACTGCAACTTACTCTGGAAGAAGAGTAATTCTTATTTGTATGTGTTTACGTTATTTTAAAGGGGTTCTGTGGATTATTAAAACAACAAAAACTGACACTTACCTGGGGCTTCTATCGCCCCCCTGCAGCTGTCATGTCCTGCGTCGTCCTCCTACGATCCTCCACTCCCCGCCGCCGGTCCCGGTTCACTTAGCCGTCTGGCGCAACTGCAGCTGCATGGATGTGGCCGCACGTGCTCGCTCCCGCTGTGTCTCCAGGAGCTTACTGCGCAGTATGAGAAAACCTACTAAGCTCCCGGAGACGCGAGCAGGAGCAACCATTATTTGTCTAATTAGACGAATAATTGACCGGAGCCGCAGCAGGGAATGGAGGATCTTAGGAGGACGGCGCAGGACATGACAACTGCAGGGAAGCCCCAGGTAAGTGTCAGTTTTTCTTCTAGAAGAAAACTCAGGATAAAAAATTAATTGCATATGGGCCCTTATTTAATTCACTTTTTCTCCAGGGTGATATTTTCGCACCTTATCAATAAAATGCCTTTTAAGGTACTAGTGATAGCAAGCAAGAAAAAAACTATTTTTTACCTATTTTGTGGTACTTTTTTTAATTGCAGAGTGCTGAAAATTTAATTTAAACGGAAGATCAAAAATGATCTCTCAGGAAAGAACTTAGGACAAAAGGTGAATTGCATATGGCCTATGGTTAATCTCTCAAACAGATAAGGGCCCATATTCAATTCACTTTTTCACCTGAGTTATCTCCCAGGAGATAATTTTTATCTTCTCTTTAAATTAAAGTTTCAGCATTTAACAATTGAAAAAGTACCCAAAAGTTGGTGAAAAGGTACCAACAAATTTATTTTGAGTATTTTCTTGTTTGTTGGAGCTCAAAGGGCATTTTCTGACAAGTTATAAAAATATCACCTGGGAGAAAACTAAGGAGAAAAAGTTAATTGCATATGGGCCCTTATTTGTTTATCTCATGCATAAAGTCTAATTACAGTTAAGGTGGCCATACATCAGGCGACTTGCCAGCCGCTAGACCATGCGATTCGATAATTATCTAATTGGATGAAAATTAGTGCCGCAAGACATGACCAATCGACAATGCGACCATTTTCGGGCTGAAATTGTAGGGCCGACTTGCTCGATCAAGTGCAAGGTGGTAACGGCATGCGATATAGGGGATTGGGGCAACGAACATGAACCCCCCCGGTGCTACTCCCCCAATGTAAAATGTTTCCCCCCCAGTAGTATACTTTACCTGTCGGTGTCCGCTGCTGGCTCCGCCTCTGGATCAGAAAGAAGTACAAGGAAAACTAAGTGACAGATGAAAAACAAGAATACAGCAGAAATATTTTTCCCCTATTAGAGTTATTCTATTTGTAACAGATTGGCCAGCCCAGCAAGCTTATGGTGATCCAGAACTTCTAGGAGTGTGTAGGGGGCTAAGAAGGACTAAAAAAGCCCTCTTACTAAAGTGCTATGCAAAACAGAAAATTGTTAACCCCAGTTAGATATTAGGGGTCCTCTTTTTAAAGGGGGCTCCCAAATACCACATAAGCCCCCCAGGACATATGCACCTCCACCTCTTCCTGGGTGGGTAAAAGCCCCTTGTCAATGATATGGACAAGGGCTCTGTAGGAGAGGGGGAAGCTTTGTAGCCCCTCTCTTACAGAACCCCTCACATTATGTACCATCTGGGCTAGTGTGGCTATTATAACGAAGCCCCACGCAGCTGAGTTACTACATTTTAATGCGTGTTTTATGACTTCAATAATTCCTTCCATTAATAAAGTCATAGTTTGCTAATTTTTCTTTTAATATAGATATCTTACTTCTCATCCGTGTCGAGGCAGCAAGAGTTTGAAGCATCATCAAAGTCTGTGATTCCTCTGTTTTCTATTACATATTTTATCACCATATGCTTTTCTATTACATCATGTGTTAGGTAAGCTATTATAAGAACATGTTTTTACTCTTTGCTATTTTTTATGTTACACATTAAGGTGAATTTCAGCCTTCCAGCTTAACGTGAGAATCCACTTGTGCTACATATTTGCTATAAAGCTGTCAGTTCAGTTGCTCAAAAATCTTTATTTTGTTATTCAAAATGATCTTTCAATTCCAATTTGCAGCCTGTTATGAATTTCCAAATGTGATAGTAAGCATAGATTGGTTGGGTTGGTTGTAGTTTTAAAAAAACACTGAGCGGTTTTTAAAAATGGAATTTGGACTTACCTGGGACTTCCTCCAGCCGCCATAGCCCGCGCGGTCCTTTGGCATCCTCTTCTTCTTTCTCCTGGTCTCATTGGTGGCTCCGGTAATTGGCAATTTTGCACGCCTCTCCCATCATCACGCCGGTCGCCAGAAGCCTTCTAAAGACTAAACCGCACAAGTGCAGGACATTTACGGTGACCGCCGTGATGACGTGACAGGCGCACGGCAGGGGCGTGCACTTGTGACTCACCTCGAAGTTGCTGATTACTGGAGCCGCCAGCAGGACCAGGAGAGGGAAGAAAAGGATGCCAAAAGGAACTCGCGGGCTACGATGGGCTGGAGGAAGCCCCAGTTAAGTCCAAATTTTGTTTTTAATTACTGCTCAGAGTCCCTTTAAGGGAGGGTCAGCCTCATTTTTTCATTTAATTTTTAATTATTATGGATTCCATTGCCCAGCATGGTACTGCCCATTGTTTGACAACTGTAAAGCCTGAATGCACTGTAAGCTTAAACATCAAGTTCAACACTATCGATGTTTGATACTAGATACCCAAACTCAAGCCTGCAATATGGTTAGAACAGAGGCGCCAGATAGTTACATAGTTTTTTGGGTTGAAAAAAGACACATATCCATCGAGTTCAACCAGAAAAGAAAGTACAACACCAGTCTGCTCCCTCACATATCCCTGTTGATCCAGAGGAAGGCGAAAAACCCTTACAAGTCATGGTCTAATTAGCCCCAAAAGGGAAAAAAATCCTTCCTGACAGATGGCAATCAGATAAAATCCCTGGATCAACATCTCCAGGAATTACCTAGTAATTATCGCCATGGATGTCTTTCAATGCAAGGAAAGCATATAAGCCCCCTCTTACACGCAGATTTAGGGCTTGATTCACTAAGGCAATAGCATTCCTTATCAGAGATAACATGCCTTATCAAAGTTAACATGCCTTATCAGAGTAGCATAGCGAGTGCTACGAACTTATGCCTGCTAATTGGCAACTCCAATTAGCAGGCATAAGTTGCCCTGCCCTGCGGGTTCGTAGGGCTCGCTATGCTACTTTGATAAAGCTTGTTAACTTTGTTAAAGCGGACCCAAACCAAACATTTTTTTAATTAAAAATATTTAGTTGCACCACTCTGACACATACAAAGATAAATAAACACTCCTTCAAGCCTATGAGCATTTCAGTGTATGCTTTTCACCCTTCTCTTTTCATAGCTAGGGTTATACTGGGGGCAGCCATTAGCAATTCCTCCATTGCTGGACACCATCTACTCCACCAGTTTGCCGGAAAAATCCCGGCAATTTGAAAGGAAGGGAGGGGTTCCTCCAATAAATGTAAAATATTTTATATTTGTCATCATGCAGCTGAAAAAAGGCTGCTATTTATTATTATAATTTAGAAAATAGATTTTATTTCTGAAATCTTGTATTTTTAATTTGGGTCCACTTTAAGGCATGCTTTTTGTCTTAGTGAATCAAGCCCTTAGAATTTACCATAACTACTTCCTGTGGCAATACATTCCACATTTTAATCTCTCTTACTGTAAAGAACCTTTTCTTAAAACTTTTTTTCCCCCATGCGCAGATCATGTCCTCAAGTTCTTTGCAAAAGCCTAGGGACAAAAAGCTCATCTGCCAAGCTTTTATATTGCCCTCTGATGTATTAGACATGGTAATTAGATCTCCTCTAAGGCGTCTTTTCCCCAGTCTAAATAAGCCCAGTTCCAGTCTAAATACTGTAAGATGAGCATAAAACAATTAAAAACAGTTTACGAAGTGAGGTAGTGGTGGACTTACCTGCCCAAAGTAGACTCGAGGCAGAGGCGCTTATACCTACTGATAATGTGATTTAGCTCCTTTTATTGACTGATGAAGCAGGTTGTAGCCCGTGAAACGTGTGGAGTTATTGATTGAAGACATTTTTCAGTGGACCCTTGGCTCTTGAGTCAACTTTGGGGAGGTAAGTCCACCACTACCTCCCCTTAAACTACTTTTAATTGTTTTATCTGGCACCTGCCATCTACACAGCATGACATTCTTAAAGGATACTAGAGCCGAATAAAGCTAGAGAAATGGGAGGAGCAGGCTTATGCTATCACCTGTCCTGATGCCTACTGCTCCCCCATTCTCCTCTCTGCTACCCTTATCCTACCTAAACCTTCACAAAGGCGCTCAAACCTATTGCTTGACCCACTGAGTTGTGCTCCCATTTTTGCCTGAGGAAGTGGGGTCATGCCTGCGAAACGCGTTGCATTTGTGGAGTTGAATACATTTTTTGTCAATTCTGTTTTATCGAGACTCAAGTGAGTTTTCTTTTTTTTTGTAAGAGGGAGGTGAGTCCACCTTAACATCCCCCTCTGCTTTTAAGCGGTTTTTAAAACGTTTTACTCTACTCTGGCGCCTCTGTATACAGAGTTTTTGGTTATCCTACTTAAAAGCCCCCCGGGATCCTCTTCCAGGTTGCATCCTACAGAGTGGGCCCATGGCCGGAGCACACTGCTCATGCACATGACGTCACAATTACCGTACGTCATGCACATGCGCAATGCACAGTAAAACCCAACTCCGGTGGCCCGAAAGAGGATCCTGGGAGGCTTTTAGGTAAGATACGGGAGGCAGAGAGGAGCACGAGGAGAGCGGTGGGCATCAGGATTCAGGATAGGTGACAGTTTGTACCTGCTACCCGTTTCTCTAGCTTTATTTGGCTCTGGCATCCTTTAAAGAGGACCCGAGGTGGTTTGTGTGTCTTTGTGTGTGTGCGGGGGGGGCTCATGACATGCCTCTGTAATCCCCCCCCCCCCCGCTGCTCTCTGCCCCCCACCGCCGCAATATGGCCCGCTGAAATCAGCAACATTATTTGTCACCATCTTGGAGGTAAACGAAGGGGAGAGGGATTCCCTGCTTAAAACTCCCACTAAGGGCATTGCTGAAGGGTTTCCAGAGCTGCCTCTGCTGCTCTCCCGCCTACCTGCATGCTGCGAATGAGAGTCACAATCTCTCCTTCCATGGTCACAAAAGTAAAAGTGGGCCAGTGCGGCCCACAGGAGCGGTGGAGAGCGGCAGTTAACTTGATCGGATCAGGTCGCCTAGTTTTTTTTATCTTATGATCCCACCTCGGGCTTTCTTTAAACCTGTGTGGGGTCGGGTCTAATGTCCTCGCCTGCAATTTCAGTGGTTGCCTTAGTGGTAACCCACTTTTGTGAGTACATCTACATCAGTGTTTCTCTACATTTGATTGGTATGTACCCCTTTTAAAACCCTGTATTTACCAAGTACCCCCTAGCATAGTAAACATTAACACGATTTACCCCTTGGCAAATATATATTTAATTGTAGTACATGATAATTGTTTCTAAACAATTTCCGAGCATTTACTATTGCCTTTAACTAGCTAAAACACTAATTTGGTGTTGTTTAAAGGATACATCCAAGGTAAAAATAAAATCAAAATCCACTCACCTGGGGCTTCCTCCAGCCCCTGGCAGCCGTCCTGTGCCCTCGCCGCAGCTCCTCTCACTGCCGGTGTCCTCCGCTGAAGAAGCCGACCTCGGCAGGTTGGCTTCCGGGTAGGCTTCATGTGCGCTCCACAGCGCGGGTCACGTGGTGTAGCTGACGTTATCAGGTCTCTACTGCGCAGGCGCAGAACTACATTGAGAACCTAGGATCTATTCATAGCTCCCAAATGTCCCTCTTTTGGAGGGACAGTCTGTCTTTGAGAGCCATGTCCCTCTGTCCCTCTTTCTTCCTCATGTGTACCCATTTATGGATTGATGTAAATATCTGTGTAAATATATGTACTTTTCTACTGAAAAATGTGTTTAATTGACTCTAAACGTTATTCCCATCCTTTAAATTGATATATATATATATCTTATTTACAAATCTTAACATGAAGGATAATGAACCAGGATAGAATGGACCAGTGTGGTTTGAATTACCGTATAAAACAACATATTTTTCTTATAAAATCTTTATAATATGTGTGACGAGGGGTGTGTCGGGGCATGATTTGCGGTGTGACAGGGGTGTGGCTTAACTGTCCCTCTTTCGATCTCAAAAAGTTGGGAGGTATGCCACATTTATACAAATTTATGCCTATTACTTTGACATATTACACTATTTGGGCTCTTTTTTTTTGTTTTTCAAGCCTGCAATGTTTAGAAGGAATTTGATGCTAACCAGGGCAGAAGCAGCAATGTTACCAACTAGGTAGGGTATTGTAATTCAATGTGGTCCTCTGCACTGGTAAATGACATGACATTTTATTTTTGCCCACTAGATGGTGATCTTGTAATAAGGGAAGTTGAGAAATATCTTCTCAAGTCCACTGACAGGGACATTTTTGTTCAGAGTGGATTTATTAACTAACTAGCTGATTGCCCGGCGTTGCCCGGGTATGTATTTGGCTGGTGTTGGCTCCGCCTAATTTTTCTAACCCTAACACACAATTACTCACTAACCAAGTTTGTGAGCTTTGCGGTCTTTGGTATCAATAATCTGCATTGAAATGAAACAAATCTGATAGGGTGTGAGTGGCTCCACCCCCTTTTCTGAATTTGAACCCCAGTCACCCAATAACCAACTGTACCAGGTTTGAGGCCTGTGCCATTAACAGTTCAAGAATGGTAGCAATTAAATATTCCCCTTGAAAAGCAACAGGTGAAGTTTGATTCACTTTTGTAGGCTCCACCCACTTTTCTGAATATTAATCCCAGTCACCCAGTGACCAACTGTGCAAAGTTTAAAGACCCTGCCATTAACAGAATGGCTGCAGTTTACATTTTCCCAGTGAAATTTGTATTTGTCTCCACCCACTGATGACCCGGCGTTGCCCGGGTATGTATTTGACTGGTGTTGGCTCCGCCCACTTTCTAACCCTAACACAGAAACACTCAATGACCAAGTTTGTGAGCTTTGGGGTCCTTGGCATCAATAATTTGTATATTCCCATAGAAATTAAACAAATCAGATAGGCTGTTTGTGGCTTCACCCCTCTATAGCATTTGAACCCCAGTCACCCAATGACCAACTGTAGCAGGTTTGAGGCATCTGCTATTAACAGTGTAAAAATGGCAGCAATTTAAATATTCCACTTGAAAATCACCAGGTGAATTTTGATTGGCTATTATAGGCTCCACCCACTTCCCTAAATATTAATCTCAGTCACTCAGTGACCATCTGGGCAAAGATTGGGAACCCTGAAATAAACAGTGTAAGAAGGGCTGCAGTTTACACTTTCCCAGTGAAATTTGTTTTTGGCTCCGCCCACTTTTTGTAACCTGGACACAAAGTCACTACTCAATGCCCAAGTTTGTGAGTTTTTGGGTCCTTGGCATCAATAATTTGTATTTTCCCACGAAATGAAACAAATCTGATTCACTGTTTGTGGCTCTGTCCCCTTTTCTGAATTTGAACCTCAGTGACCCAATGACCAACTGTACCAGGTTTGAGGCTTGTGCCATTAACAGTGCAAGAATGGCAGCAATTGTAATATTCTCCTTGAAAAGTGACGTGATTTTTGATTGGCATTTTTAGGCTCCACCCACTTTTCTGAATATTAATCCCAGTCACCCTGTAACCAGCTATGCTAAGATTGAGAACCCTGCCATTAACAGTGAAGAAGGGCTGCAGTTTACAATTTCCCAGAAAAATCTGTTTTTAACTCCACCCACTTTTTGTAACCTTGACACACCGTGACTACTCAATGACCAAGTTTGTGAGCTTTTGGGCTCCCGGCATCAAAATTGTGCTAATGGAAGCAGTTTATCCAGCAAAGAAATCTGGCTGTTTTTGGCTCTGCCTCTTTACTGAATTTGAACCCCAAACACTTAACGACCGACTGTAGCAGGTTTGAGGCCTCTGCTATTAACAGTGTGAGAATGGCTGCAGTTTCAATATTCCCCTTGAAAATCAATAAGTGAATTTTGATTGGCTCTTGTAGGCTCCACCTACTTTTCCGAATATTAATCCTAGTCTCCCAGTGACCAACTGTGTGAAGTTTGAGAACCCTGCCATTAACAGTGTAAGAAAAGCTGCAGTTTACATTTCCCCATGTAAAAAGTTAGTTGTTTTTGGCTCCGCCCACTATTTCTAATCTTGTCATACAGTCACTTAATGACCAAGTTTATGAGCTTTGGGGTCTTTGGCATCAATAAGTTGCATTTTACCTTTGAAATTAAACAAATCTGATTGGCTGTTTTTGGCCCGCTCCCTTCAGAATTTAAACTCCAGTCTCCCAGTTACTGACTGTAGCAGATGTTAGGCCTCTGCCATTAGGAGTGCATGAATGGCAGCAATGTAAATATTCCCCTTGAAAATCAAAAGGTGAATTTTGATTGGCTGCTGTAGGCTCCACCCACTTTTCTGAATATTAGTCCAAGTCACCCAGTGGCCAACTGTGTCACGTTTGAGAACCCTGCCAATAACAGAATGGCTGAAATCAATCTAACAAATCTGACTGTCTGTTTGTGGCTCCACCCCTTTAGTGAATTTGGACCCCAGTCACCCAATGACTGACTGTGTCAGGTTTGAGGCCTCTGCCACTAACAGTGTAAGAATGGTAGCAATGTGAATATTCCCCTTTGAAAATCAATAGGTACATTTTGATTGGCTGTTGTAGGCTCCACCCACATTTCTGAATATTCATCCCAGTCACCCAGTGGCCAATTGTGTAAAGTTTGGGAACCCTACAATGTAAAAAAATGAAGTTGTTGGCACCGCCCACTTTTTCTAACCTTGACATACAGTCACTCAATTATCAAGTTTATCAGCTTTGGGGTCCTTGGTATCAATACTTTGTATATTCCCATTGAAAAATGAACTAATCTGGCTGTTTGTGGCTCCGCCCCCTTCCTGAATTTTGACCCTAGTCACCCAGTGACCAACTGTACCAGGTTTGAGGCATCTGCTTTTACCAGTATAAGAGAATGGTAGCAGATGAGATATTCCCTTTGAAAATCAAAGGGTGAATTTTTATTGGCTGTTGTAGGCTCCACCCACCTTCCAAAATCTTAATCTGTCACCCAATGACCAACTGTGCAAAGTTTGAGAACCCTGCCATTAACGGTGTAAGAATGGCTGCAGTTTATATTTTCCCAGTAAAAGTTGTTTTGGCTCCGCCCACTTTTTGTAACCTTGACACACAGTCACTCAATGACCAAGTTTGTGAGCTTTCAGGTTCCTGGAATCAAAAATGTGTGAATGGAAGCAGTTTATCCACCAAGGAAATCTGATTGGCTGTATGTGGCCACGCCCCCTTAGTGAATTTTGACCCCAGTCACCCAATGACCCACTGTAGCAAGTTTGAAGCCTCTGCCATTAACAGAGTAAGAATAGCAGCAGTTTAAATATTCCCCCTGAAAATCAATAGGTGAATTTTGATTGGCTGTTCTAGGCTCCACCCATTTTCTTGAATCTTAATTGCATTCGCCCAGTGACCAAGTGTGGCAAGTTTGAGAACCCTGCGATTAACAGTCTAAGAATGGCTGCAGTTTACATTTTCCCATTTAAAATGAACGGCTGAAATTTGATTGGCTGTTTTATGCTCCGCCCACTTTTCCTGGATTTGTAACCTCGGTCACCAAGTGACCAACTGTGCCATGTGTGGGGACTCTGGCTTGATTACTGTGAGAATGGCAGGCTTTTACATTTTTTCCATTGACTTGAATGGGTGGAATCTGATTTGCTGTTTGTAGCTCCGCCCAGGTGTGCAGGGGGGCCGCGAGACCCCCAGAACATATCATCCCAGGTAGTAAGGGATCTGTGTACCAAGTTTCGTTCAAATCGGTCAAGCCGTTTTTGCGTGATCGCGGCACATACACACACACATACATACATACACACACACATACATCCGATTTTATATATATATAGATTAGCCAAGATTATTATTTTTTATTTTTTTTTTGCAGTAAAAATTTAAAATTCCGGGGGTGCCATTTATTCTGAAATAACAGCATTTCACAGATCTCTCTATATATAAAATAAGCAATCACCTTAAAGGACACATCCAAGGAAAATAAAAACCAAGATCTACTTACCTGACATAGATCCCAACTGTCCCCTTTTCAGAGGGACAGTCCCTCTTTGGGAACTCTCTGTCCCTCTTTCTTCTCATTCGTCCCTCTTTCAGGACTGTTGTACAGATCTCTGTAACTATATGTTTGTTTGTTTTTTTTACTGAGAATGTGTTCAATTCACATATCTATTATTTGATTAATATATTTCTTATTTTTAAATAGGAGAACTAATGATGATAGACAGAACCAGTGTGATCTGAATGTTAAAACTTTGTCTTTTGCTTCTAAATTCTTTCTGGTATCATTGATAAGGAGTGTGGCAGGGGCATGATTAGGGGTGTGGCAGGGTTGTGTCTTAAAGTGTCCCTCTTTCTTATCTTAGGAAGTTGGGAGGTATGTTACCTGGGGCTTCCTCTAGCCCCTCACAGCCTATCTGTCCCTCGCTGCAGCTCTGTGTCCCGGGGTCCCCTCCCTTGCAGATGCCAACCTCGCTAGGTCGGCATCTATTGCACCTGTGCGAGCACGTGGAGGCACTGCTGAGGTTGTGCTCCCGTGACTGGGAGCGTTCTGCGCAGGTGCAGTACTTCCTGTACAGAACTCTCCAGGCCCTGTGAGCACAATCAGCCGTGAGCAGGCACAATAGATGCCAGCCTGGCAAGGTCGGCATCTGCAACTGAGGGGACCCCAGGACACTGGAGTTACGGCGAGGGACAGATAGGCTGCCAGGGGCTGGAGGAAGCCCCAAGGAAGTAGATCTCATTTTTTTAATGCCCTCAGACATATCCTTTAAAACTACAACTCTTTTCAGTGACATCACTACTTTTAAAATTAGCGTTACTTGCCAATATCTTTCATTATTGTTGTGCCAACTGGCGCATTTATACAGTGAATATAAAATGTAACCGCCACTTTACAAGGCTCATTATCACTTTCTTATTTGTGACCAATGAAGAGTAATGTTGTTTCTTTCAAAAAAACATTTTCAACTTTTGGTTAAGTCACCAGTTTAAAAAAAAAAAAGCAATATGCAACCACTGAAACTAGTAGTCCTTTACCATTATGCATGTCAGTGAAACTGACTGCTTGCTAGTTTTTAGGTAAAGGTACTTAGGAAGAACTAATAACTCATAAGGTCAATTCAAATCAGTGTTCTCCACTTGCTAGTTTTCCCCACGTTTATATCCATATATTGGACATTGAAGTAAATTCAGTCACCTGTGCAGTAAAGTGGACCCGATCTATTTCTGCTGGAGCCCATCAGAAAGCTGCTACTGCACATGTGCTGGACCCGGGGAACGTAAATATTTACATGGCAGTTTTTCGGGGGCTGCCAGCACTCGATCCCGGAGAGTGAAGAGGATGGGGGAAGCCTTTTTAGGCTCCAAAGGCTTCCCCCTTCCAAGGTAAGTACCCCCCAGAAGAAGTTTTCTTTATTACAGATTTGCTTTAAGTATACTGTATATAAATATAAAATAATCGGTGCGCAAGCAGATAAGTTTGAGCATGCTTGTGCATTATCTGACAGCTGGCCCTTATTCTGTCTACACTGATATGATACTCACTTTTACTGACTTGCATGCCATCATCCAATCCATGTCTTTTCATTGTGCCTGAGGAAGGGTCGCCTTGTCTTGTACCAAAGACCGTACCTATGATTGGATGAATCAAGTATTCTTGACTTTGTAACATGGGATACAGCATATGAGTTGCTGTCATGGGCGGCGCTAAACTGGGGCACCCCCCCCCCCGGGAATCACTGTGCCCCCCCGAGTGCCTCCCCTTCCTGCTCAGTAACATACAGTTAACTGTTTTCAAGCTCCAGCAGCGTACAGTGAACAGGATAGGGTCTGTAAAAAAACTCTCCATGTCCGCCTGAGTCTATGTAGGCATAAGTAAACCAAGGGTCTTATCTATTTGCCATAAATACATCACAATCCTTACAAGATCCCTTGTAATTAATGTATCTGTATGACACTTATATTTGCAAAACAATTCTCTCTATGCATTCTTCTGATTACTATAGAAGGCTTCTGAGACTATAGAAGGCTTACAAGCTAAAAGCTTACTGTTTTTCTTTTACATTAGCCAATAAACCACTGGTGCTTGTATTTTACAGACAAGAAGTTCTGAATCATGATAATAATCCTGATTCAAAACTTTGTGTCTGTAAAATACAAGCTCTAGTCTCCAGCAGCAATGCTTGGCTACTTCTAAGATAAGGAATTACACACACAGTGTTTCTCTCCCTCCCGCCTCTTCCCCTTTCCCTTGTTTGTAGAGTCGTCAGACACACGCTGGTGGCTGGAATGATTTGTCTGTGATCTGTCCATACAGGAGCAGCTTGTTAGTAAGTAAAGATTAAAGCTTGTCAGCCAACTTGGCAAGTACATCTGAATGTAACTTTTGTTCCATAATAGCACCATTATTGGGACAATTTGCTCTGCTCGAAAGCCTCAGAGTTCTGCTTGTGATGTTAACATTTGGTTCCTATCATTGCGCAACTAGTTAGCCTTAATTTTATCACCTGAGTTAGGCACAAAATATCTAAAGCTCGCCATATAAACATCGATTTTGATCACCCAAATGGGCCCCACCCGCCAGCCCTCGTGCTCTCTTTGTCCCCCAAATGGTTGCTGTGTACCTAACGGACCAATGGACCAATAAAATAGCCATTATTGTTTGAACTTGTTTGCTAGCATAGTTTTATTAGTTGTCATGATACATTATAGTTTTACACCTCTCTTAGGGTCTAATCATTGAAATTTGTAAGTCTTTCAGTCTGGAAATTGTGTATTTCTATGGGGGCAACTCATTTACCAACACCTCAAATGTTTATTTCTTTATAGGTTTGACTGTGTGAGGAACAAAGTTTGGGTTGCTAATTTTGGAGTCCTTACTGCTGGACTAGCTATACTTTCCAGTTTTGGACTCTTGTTAATATGTGGCCTGCCTTTTGTCATCACAGTGGGAAACGCTCCATTTCTAATTTTAGGTAAGTTTTACATGTGTTCATATCTTGGTAGATTGGTTTGAATCAGTGGCAATAAGTGCACATTAACTATTTTTGGACTGGACGGTTGTGACGTCTTTAAGAGGGACTAGCGAAAATGGGAAAAAAATAAATCACTACATTGCAAAGTGAGACAATAAAAAATAGAAGAGAGATCAAGAAAGGATTGATATTCGCCATGTAATTCATTCATATTGTTTGATCCACAATCAGCCTGCACATCATCATCTTTACTACTGACAGACATAAAAAACAGACAGCACCAACTGCCATTATCTATAACCACACCCCCTAACAATGCAATAGGTTGCTGTTATTTTTTTTATAGATATACTGTAAATATGCACAGAGGTAGATACTGATTGCTTGGCAGTTTGAAACAGCTGTTATTTCCCACAATGCAACAAGGCTCACAGACAGGAAACTGTCAGGCCCATGGCCCTGACATAACACAGTGGGAGGGGTCTCACCACAATATCAGCCATACAGACCCCCTGATGATCTATTTGAAAAAAAGGTATAGATTTAAGGTGGGAAAGGGATTATAAGCTATTGATTAGAATAAACTTCAATCCATGGTTAAAGTTCCTCTTTAAGGACCAGAGTTGTCCTTTCCCTATTTGTCATCACCCGAATTACAGTGATTTTATTGTAATTTCTGCTCCAGCTATTGCACAGTGAGTACTGCTATAGGCGTAATTAACTTTATGGCCTATTTGGGCACCGTAATCTACCGCATTGCAGGTGCCGAGCAGGTGCCAAAATGACCTGTTTCACTGAGAAGAGCCTGGGGCGTAGCAGAGCATACAAGACCAATGTGTGAATGTGGCAAACATCATGATTCTTAAATGTTTATTTCATGCTTAATCTGTATTTATGTTTTTCATGTGAGGCGTTGGAGCGGATGACATGTTTATCATGATTTCCAGTTGGCAACAAACTAAAGTAGAGGAGAAAGTTGAAAAAAGAATGGCCAAGACCTACTCCGAAGCTGCCGTCTCTATAGCAATCACAACTCTCACAGATGTCGTTGCATTCTACATCGGCATTCTGACCCCCTTTCAATCAGTGCAGTTGTTTTGTATTTATACTGGAGTTGCCATTTTGTTTTGCTTCCTATATAATATTACTTTTTTTGGAGCCTTTTTAGCCCTGAATGGTAGAAGGGAAGAGAGTAACAAGCACTGGTTCAACTGTAAAAAAGTAAGAGAGCAAGAAGAAGACCACCGTTCTTCTTTATATAACATATGTTGTATTGGAGGAAGATACAATAAAAACACTGGTAAAGAGGAGGATCATCCTATTACAAATTTTTTCCATGAACAATACGGCCCATTCCTAACAAACATGTGTACCAAGATCCTTGTATTAGTTCTGTATGGTGGATATTTGGGTGGCAGCATATATTGGTGTCTCCAGGTTCAGGAAGGAATCGATTTAAGAAACTTGGCCACTGACAGATCTTATGTTCGTTCTTATTACGACAATGAAGATTTATATTTTTCTGAGTATGGTCCCAGAGTCATGGTTGTGGTGACCAACGAAACTGCATACTGGGATTCGGAAAGCCGTGATAAAATTAGCAGGTGTTTAAAGTCGTTTGGATCATCTTCCTGGTGTTTGGAGTCATTTGAATCAACTTGCTATGTCAGCAACAACCTATCAGAGTCATGGTTGGAAATGTACTTAAGGGTGGCTGGAGCAAAGAGACTAAACATAAGTGATAAAAACCATTTTATAGAGATGTTATCAATATTCAACACCACAGACTACTACCAAGATGTGGAGATTCAGGAAGGAGCTATAAGAGCTTCTCGATTCTTTATCCAGACCATGAATGTGGCTTCTGCAGTTGATGAAAGAGACATGCTAAATCAGGTTCGGCACACAGCTAAGAACTGTGAGATCCCCGTTCTTGTGTTCCACCCAGCATTTATATACTATGACCAATATGCCGTCATCACCAAGAACACTGTCCAAAATGTTGGTGTCGCTGTTGCCGTCATGCTCGTTATCTCAATACTGCTAATTCCAAGCCTTCTGTGTTCCCTGTGGGTCACCTTCACCTGTCACGGTCAGTTACCTGTTCAGAGGAGGCGGCCAGTACGCACGAATACTGGCGGTCGTCCTGGTGGGTCTCGGCGGGGCGACCTGTCGGTGCTCACCAGTGGGCGTTGCATCGCACGGCGTAAGCGTTGGCGTCAGGAGGCGCTGGCGTGAGCGTTGTGTGGTGTTGCGTGCACAGGGATGGCTGCTGTGTATCTTGTTCTGGCGTTTGTGCGCGCGGGCGTTTGCGCGCATGCGCGTGTGCGCGTTTTTGCGTGCGCGCGTGCGTGCGCGTTCACGTGCGCGTCTGCGCATGCGCGCGCGGCGCGGTGCGTTGTGCGCATGCGCGCGCGGTGCGTCGCGCTGTGCGCGCCAAAGATGGCCTATTTAAACCTGGAGAGTGCATTGCCTCCTTGCTGTAGTATTGCAGCTAGTGTTGTACTCCCGTGCCGTGACCCAGTGTCTGCCTGTCTGTTGTCTATTCCGGAATCTGATCTTGGCCTGTCTGACTACCCGCTCTGTTGCCGAACCCTGCCTGTATGAGAACCTGCCCCGTTGCCGACCTCCGCCTGTTCTGACTACCCGCTCTGTTGCCGAACCCTGCCTGTATGAGGACCCGTCCCGCTGCCGACTTCTGCTTACCCTGAGAGTATTTCTACTGCTGTCCACACTGGTTGCTGAGTCCTTGCACTACCCGACTCAGACCAGAGGAGTGCCGTGGTTTCATCCTGCTCAACGGTTCATCGGATTCTGCGAGCACTCCTGCCTCCTGCACACCTTGGTACCTCTGTTCCCACTCCAGGGGTGTCAGGTGTCAAGCTGCAAGAGTTGCTACCCTCAGCACAACGGTCTCCTCCACTACCAGGTGCGTGACATAATACTACAGCCAACAATGGAGACCGCTGAGGTAGCAACCGTACTGACCACCCTCTGCAATCAGATGGCTACACTAACGGATGCTATTAAGGATCTTCAAGCAGGTCACCAACGGCTGGAAGGTCGCATGGATGTCATCTCAGCAGCTGCACCTAGTCAGCCGTCTGCCCCTGCCGCAGTACCACCAATACAACTCCCGGCAACAAGCAACCTTGCCTCTGCACCTGCTCTAGTAGTCCCCGAACCACGGGTTCCCACGCCGGAACGATTTTCAGGAGACAGATCAAAGTTCCAGGCTTTCAAACATGCTTGTCAGCTATATTTTTCGCTTCAACCACGCACATTCTCTCATGAAGAAACCAAGGTGGGTTACGTCATCTCGTTGTTACAAGGAGATCCTCAAACCTGGGCCCACAGGCTGATGGACCAGAAAAATCCCGCTCTGGCATCAACAGAAACCTTCTTTACGCACATGGCTGCCGTGTATGACGACCCGCAGCGACAAGTTACAGCTGAATTGGGACTAAGGAACCTACGCCAGGGTCGGAGACCGGTAGAGGACTACACATCTGAATTCCGCAGATGGTCAGCTGACACTGACTGGAATGAGGGTGCATTGAAGCACCAGTTCCGCCTCGGACTTTCTGAAGCTCTGAAGGACGAACTAGCCCGGGTGGGAGTACCAGCTACCCTTGATGGCCTGATTGACCTGGCAATCCAAATTGATCGACGGTTGCGGGAACGCCAGATGGAAAGAGCGGCAGGCAGTTCCTCTCGTGCATCTTGGGTACCTACCTTTCCTTTTGCCTCAACCACAGTTCCTACTGCAATAGGGGATCAGGAAGAGCCTATGCAGTTGGGGGTCATGCGCTCCCCCTTATCAACAGAAGAGAGGAACAGAAGGAGACTGGGGAATCTATGCTTCTATTGTGGAACCGCTGGCCACCTGATCAGGACCTGCCCAGTTCGACCCACCGGTAAGGAATTTTCATCTAGAAGTGTACCCTCTAGCTACTCCCAAAGGATGACTAATCACCTGACCATCCCTATCTCGTTTCAGTTCCCAGGAAGAACCATTAGAACCACCGCCATTATTGACTCCGGAGCCTGCAGTTGTTTCATGGACATTGCATTTGCCACTCATCATCAGTTTCCAATACAACCTCGCAAGGAACCACTCCACATCCAGTTAGCGGATGGGTCAACTGTCTGCTCAGGGCCGGTCACCATGGAAACTATTCCTACCAGTGCCCTGATCCTTGAAACTCATCAAGAACTGCTTAAGTTCGATCTTCTAGCTTCTCCAATGTTTCCAGTAATCCTAGGACTACCCTGGCTGCAAGCACACAACCCACTTATCAATTGGATCACAGGGGCTGTCTCATTCAATTCAATTTACTGTGGAAGTTGCTGTTTATCCGTCAGTCCGGCTACTTCCGGCCCATTACTATGCACATCAAAAGCACTTCAAGAAATTGTTCCATCACAGTACCATGAATACCTCGATGTCTTCGATAAAAAAGGGGCAGATTGTTTACCACCTCACCGGCCGTATGACTGCCCGATTGATCTAGTCCCGGGAGCCAAGATTCCGTTTGGGCGTATGTTTCCTCTCTCTGATCCTGAACAAGAAACCCTCAAGCAATACATCGAAGAAAACCTCAAGAAAGGGTTTATCCGCCCATCCATCTCTCCAGCTGGAGCAGGAATTTTTTTTGTACAGAAGAAAGATAAAACACTAAGACCCTGCATAGATTACCGAGAACTAAATAAAGTGACCATCAAGAATCGCTACCCGCTACCCCTAGTTCCGGAACTCTTCCAGAAACTCCGTGAAGCCAGGATTTTTTCTAAACTAGACTTAAGGGGGGCCTATAACTTGGTCAGAATAAGAGCTGGAGATGAATGGAAGACTGCCTTCAGATCTCGGTACGGTCACTTCGAATACCTGGTAATGCCATTTGGGCTCTGCAACGCCCCGGCGACTTTCCAGTATTTCATCAATGACGTCCTGAAAGACTTTATTGACCAATTCATCATAGTCTATTTAGATGATATACTAGTCTTCTCAGTATCATTGGAAGATCATCGCAATCAGGTCTGTCAGGTACTGGCTCGTCTCAGACAATATAACCTATTCGTCAAGGCCGAGAAGTGTGAGTTCGAGAAGACGGTCATACAGTTCCTGGGGCTTATTATTTCTGATGAAGGATTTACTATGGACCCACAGAAGATTCAGGCGATCCTGGACTGGCCAGCTCCTTCTAATAGAAAGGCAGTTCAAAGGTTTGTGGGATTTGCCAACTTCTACCGTAGATTTATTAAAAACTTTTCCGCAATAGTTTTGCCCATCACTCAACTCACACGTCAGAACAGTCATTTTGTATGGAATAAGGAGGCCCAGGCAGCATTTGATAAACTAAAACAACACTTCACATCCGCTCCCGTTCTTAGACATCCGGATCCAGCACTGGCCTTTGTATTGGAGGTGGATGCATCTGACTCTGCGGTAGGGGCGGTGCTATCACAAAGACAGGGAATCAAGGCTTTACTTCACCCGGTGGCGTTCTATTCAAGGAAGCTTTCAGAGGCAGAGAAAAACTACGATGTAGGGGATAGAGAATTGCTGGCTATCAAGGTCGCATTGGAAGAGTGGAGGTACCTCCTGGAAGGCGCAGCACAGCCTATACTCATCTTCACGGACCATCGTAACCTTGAATACCTGAAGACCGCAAAGAGGCTGAATCCAAGGCAGGCCAGGTGGGCTCTTTTCTTTTCGAGGTTTTCATTCCACATCACCTACAGACCCGGATCAAAGAACATAAAACCGGACGCCCTATCTCGGATGTTTCCAGAGGATGAGAACCCAAGCACACCTGACACAATTCTGTCTGACCAGAACTTCCTAATTATTCAGCCAGCATTGATCAGTCAACTCCGTCAGGCATCAGTCAATCCACCAGAATCCATCAGGAATTCTCTGGAAGAAAAGGGGGGCTTGTGGTGGTGTGGCAACAAGATGTTTGTGCCAGAAGATTTGCGCCCCGTAGTACTCGAATCTTGTCACGACCACAAGTTAGCAGGTCACTTTGGTGTAACAAAGACTCTAGATCTGGTACAACGCTCGTTCTGGTGGCCCAAGCTCAGAAGGGACTGCAAGATATATGTGACTTCCTGCCCCATTTGCTGTCGATTTAAGGGGTCGAAGTTCAAGCCTTGGGGATTACTCAACCCACTGCCGGTGCCACCCAGACCCTGGTACTCCATATCTATGGACTTTATTGTAGAATTACCGGAATCGGAAGGGCACAACACCATCTTTGTTGTGGTAGACCGACTATCTAAAATGGCACACTTCTCACCCATGGAGGGTACCCCCTCAGCGCAAGTAACGGCCAAGACCTTCATAAAGGAGATTGTACGCCTTCATGGGGTTCCAGCTGACATCGTCTCAGACAGAGGGACGCAGTTTACATCCCGATTCTGGAAAGCTTTGTGCGAATCCTTGGACATTCAACTACAATTTTCATCTGCCTACCATCCACAGTCAAACGGTCAGACAGAGCGCACCAATCAAACATTAGAACAATATTTGAGATGCTTCCTATCATCAGCACAAGATAACTGGGTCCAGCTTCTGCCTTTAGCCGAGTTCGCCTATAATAACTCTGTTCACTCAAGCACACAACAATCTCCGTTCTTTGCTAATTATGGGTTCCATCCATCATTCCTGCCAAATACTCTTCCAGAAACATCAGTACCTGCTTCCGATAACCTGATCAAAACATTACATGACAATAATCAGATTTTGCAGCAAACCATGTCCCAAGCACAGGAAATCTACAAGAGGAAGGCTGATATTCACAGGAGGGACAATCCAGATTTCAAAGTGGGGGACTCAGTCTGGCTATCTACCATGAATCTCAAACTGGCCTGTCCTTCCAAAAAATTGGGTCCCAAGTTTGTTGGACCATTTCTCATCAAAAGAAGAATTGGACAGGTGGCGTATGAATTGGATCTCCCTGATAGCTTGAAGATTCACCCGGTATTCCATTCCGCGCTGCTAAAACCTACTGCTCTGGACCCCTTTCCTCATAGAAGAACAAATCCACCACCACCGATTTTGGTGGAAGGGGAGGAAGAGTTCGAAGTGGAGGCAATCTTGGACTCCAGGAAAAGATATAACCAGATCCAGTACCTTATCAAATGGAGGGGATATGGCATAGAGGAAAACACCTGGGAACCAGCAGGTAACGTTCATGCCACCCGTCTGGTCAAGCAGTTCCACAGGGATTTCCCGGAGAAGCCAGCCCCTGAGGGCATCCGGAGGCTGCCCCTTAGGGGAGGGCATTGTCACGGTCAGTTACCTGTTCAGAGGAGGCGGCCAGTACGCACGAATACTGGCGGTCGTCCTGGTGGGTCTCGGCGGGGCGACCTGTCGGTGCTCACCAGTGGGCGTTGCATCGCACGGCGTAAGCGTTGGCGTCAGGAGGCGCTGGCGTGAGCGTTGTGTGGTGTTGCGTGCACAGGGATGGCTGCTGTGTATCTTGTTCTGGCGTTTGTGCGCGCGGGCGTTTGCGCGCATGCGCGTGCGCGCGTTTTTGCGTGCGCGCGTGCGTGCGCGTTCACGTGCGCGTCTGCGCATGTGCGCGCGGCGCGGTGCGTTGTGCGCATGCGCGCGCGGTGCGTCGCGCTGTGCGCGCCAAAGATGGCCTATTTAAACCTGGAGAGTGCATTGCCTCCTTGCTGTAGTATTGCAGCTAGTGTTGTACTCCCGTGCCATGACCCAGTGTCTGCCTGTCTGTTGTCTATTCCGGAATCTGATCTTGGCCTGTCTGACTACCCGCTCTGTTGCCGAACCCTGCCTGTATGAGAACCTGCCCCGTTGCCGACCTCCGCCTGTTCTGACTACCCGCTCTGTTGCCGAACCCTGCCTGTATGAGGACCCGTCCCGCTGCCGACTTCTGCTTACCCTGAGAGTATTTCTACTGCTGTCCACACTGGTTGCTGAGTCCTTGCACTACCCGACTCAGACCAGAGGAGTGCCGTGGTTTCATCCTGCTCAACGGTTCATCGGATTCTGCGAGCACTCCTGCCTCCTGCACACCTTGGTACCTCTGTTCCCACTCCAGGGGTGTCAGGTGTCAAGCTGCAAGAGTTGCTACCCTCAGCACAACGGTCTCCTCCACTACCAGGTGCGTGACATCACCATAGCTTCTATTATTGTGGGGGTCACTGGCTTTATGGCCTATTGGGATGTCAACTTAGACTCCATATCGATGATCAACCTTGTTATTTGCATTGGGTTCTCTGTAGATTTCTCAGCTCATATTTCATACGCCTTTGTTTCCAGCAAGAAACCCAAATCAAGTGAGAGGGTGGTTGATGCTCTGCACTCTCTTGGCTACCCCATCCTGCAGGGAGGTGTATCCACCATCCTAGGTGTGGTGGTGCTTTCCACCTCAGATAGTTACATCTTCAGAACATTTTTCAAGATCATATTCCTGGTTATCGCATTGGGAATGCTTCATGGGCTGGTTTTTCTTCCTGTGCTGTTAACACTTTTTGGAAATTGTGGTAGAAACCGTGATAAAGTCACAAAAGTAAATTCATCTGTATGTGACCTTTACGTTAATAACCTAACATTGCCAAATATGGTTTCATCAGCTGAGTCCACTAATTATACAATGGGTTGCAAGGACCAGCACAAGATGGATGTGACAGCAACCAGGGATCAGGTTCGTTCCTCAGACCAACAGGAGAAAAACGTTAACAGTGGTAGGGAACCCAGCCCTAGAAGATGGACCAATAATTATACAACACATATTTGTATCAATACAGGTTTCTCATCAGATCCTGACTGCCCATAATTTATTTCTTTTAACTATGCATATCCTAATTAGGTGTGCATTTTTTTATTTTTATAAAGCTGATCAATCAATATTTTAGAATATTGGCTCAATTTTTCTTTATTAAATTTAGATAAAATTATTTAAAGGGTTAGGCAAGTTCAAAAATTATTTCCCTCATAAGATGCCTTCTCAGGCTCCTCCTTCTTTTGGTACCTTAAAGTGAACCTGTTTCCAAGTCCTTTAAATTAAAAGCAATGAAACCAACATTGGAAAATATTTTAAATATTTCTGTCCAATAATTGCTATATGTCTGGCTGCAATGTTATCTTTATTTGCTCTAAAATTGCAGGTTTTTTTTCAAGTGTACAGAGTGAAACTGAGATTTTTGTCATCAACTGTGTTGTCCCTTCCCTCCACTTTAAAGCCCCATCTACAACATACAATTTTTTGTCCGATTCGTTTCAATTCGATTCAATTCAATCCGACATGTCTGATCGGGATTCGATTCGATTCAATTTGCCATTGTTTTGCAATGGCAAATTGAATCAAATTGAATTGAATCCCGATCTGACATGTCCGATTGAATCAAATCGAATCAATGAATCTAATCGAATTGAATCGAATCGGAAAAAAAATTGTATGGTCTAGATGGGGCTTTACAGAAAATCTTACAGAAAATTGTATGGTGTGTACTAGGCATAAGCTTCTACCATTGGGGAACTATCACCATCTCTAGTTCTGGGGCAGCTGTGACAGGACTAGAAGGCACTGTTACTCAATTAGCCTAATTAGCACTTGTGAGTAATAAATCTGAAACGCACACCTGATTAAAGTAATTAAACAATTTCACCCTAATTAGGAGGCGACTAAAGCCTAAAACTTCACATTTAATTATAAATAAATAAGTTAAAACCATTCCAAAACAACCACCCAACAAAAAAACCCTACATGTTTTACCCCTTTCAGATGTGGGCTTCGTCTGGGGTATAATGGGATTTCAAGTGATTTGCTGTTTAGATAGATTTATTGCACTTTGGCACTAGGCACTCTGGCACGAGAACTTTTATGTACCCCTGACAAAGCCCCCTTTTTTAAGGTTTTTTTGTTGGGTGGTGTAATAATTTGTCTATCTGGCAGGGTGAATTGAGGCAAACCCCAAGTATAGCCATTAGGGGTGCAGACAGTACCTACACCTCAATCCACTGTGTAGTCACTTTCACAATTGATGTTTTGTAATGATCAATGGTTTTAATGTATTTATTAATTAAAAGTTAAGTTTAAGACCTTAGTCTCCTCCTAATTAGGGTTAAATTGTGTAATTAAATATATCTGTAAGCCAGGACCACATGTGTGGGAGGTATTTGTGCTTGTTGCTCATAATCACTAAAGATGGTCATAGAGTGCAAATAATTTGGAGCAGATGCAAAATTATGCAAATTCTTTATGCAATTACTTGCAGCTTGAACATGTATCAATCAGATTCCACTTTGGCTTTATTCGATTGGTCCATTTTCAAGCTGCACAAATCTGCATGCAAAACTTTACATAATCTTGCATATTTGCATGTTGTTGACGATCCCTAATAATAACTAGTCATATTCCTTGTGTTATTTGCAAAACTGAGCTGGTCCAGTGTCAGCAGCCAAGAGCAAAGAAACTGGACTGAGGGGGAATGGGGGACCATGTTTTCCAGGGGCGGCTCCAGGATTTTCTTATTGAGGGTGCTATGCAGATGCTGGATCCACTGGTGGCGGGTAGCTACCGACCTGTGGCAAAAAATGGGTGTGTCTATGCACAGGAAAGTGGGCGTGGTAATGGCTGGAGCGAAACGTACATGAACTTAGGAGCAGTGTAATTCACAGACAGTGGACATAAACAGCAAAACTTTTAAAGAAGCCCCCTCTCCTAATAATAAATAATGCCCTACTTACTATACATATAGCAGAGATTAGATGGTGAGCTCCTCTGAGAACAGCCCGTGACATGACTATGTACTCTGTAAAGTGCTGCAGAAGATGTCAGTGCTATATAAATACATAATATTATTAAAGGAGTGATCCAAGGTAAAAAAAAAAAAATCCACTTACCTGGGGCTTCCTCCAGACCGGGGCAGCCGTTCGCCGGCGGAGCCGACCTCACCAGGTCGGGTTCCGGGTCAGCCTCTTCTGCGCTCCACCGCGTAGGTCACGTGGTCTGGCGACATCATCTGGACGCTACTGCGCAGGCTCAGTAGTTCTGCGTCTGCGCAGTAGCGTCCAGTTGACGTTGGCCGGACCACATGACCCACGCGGTGGAGCGCAGAAGAGGCCGACCTGGCGAGGTCGGTTTCGCAGACGAAGAGGACCGGGAGACACAGGAGCTGCGGCGGGGCACAGGACGGCTGCCCCGGGCTGGAGGAAGCCCCAGGTAAGTGGATCTTTTTTTTTTTTAAACCCTTGGATGTGTCCTTTAACTATGAATATGGTAGGGATTAGATTGTAAGCTGTAAAGTGCTCAACCACAAGTTACCAAGTCGTTCACCCCTCATACTATAGGTGGCCAGAGATACATCTCTTCACATGTGACATGATAGGAAAGACCAGTTCCAGAGACACACAGCTAGAGATGTAGCGAACGGTTCGCCGGCAAACGGTTCCAGGCGAACTTTGGGGGTTCGCGTTCGCCTGCACCAGGCGAACTTTTGCGGAACTTCGATTCGCCCCATAGACTTTAATGGCCGCCGAATTTAACGGTTAATAGCAAAGTTCCCTTACATAGTAGAAACACCAAAATTGTTGGGAATGTTAAGTGGAATAGTGGGAACAAGAGGAAAAAAATTTTTTTCAAAAAGACCTTATACTTTTTGAGAAAATCAATTTTAAAGTTTCAAAGTAAAATGAGCCGGTTCATAAAAAAAAGAACCGATTCATTAAAAAGAACCGGATGATTCAAGAACTGTTAGTATAGCAGAGAATGCGTCCTGAGCAGGACGCGAAGCTGCCGGCTCGCTGCTGTCTCTCCCCACCTGCCTGCACCTGTCACCCTCACCTAGCCTGGCACCCAGCGCACCCATGGATGCCAGGCTAGGTGAGAGTGACAGGTGAGGAGGTGGGGAGAGACAGCAGGAGTCGGCAGCTATGCGTCCAAAAGGAGGCATTCTCTGCTATGTGGGAGGCGTCGGAGATCTTCAATCAACTTAATTGAAGTAAAATCCCCCATAGGCTTTCATTGGCTCCCTATTTCACTATTTCACTTTCCAAAATCTCACACCTTTTCAAAGGGCAATTGCTCAGCAGTGGCAACTTTTCTAGCATTGTAGGAACTGTTAGGGGGAACATAACTGGTGAGTTTCGGGCCCCTAGGCCGAAGAGGTCATAGCCTAGGGTCACAAAAACCTGTTTATTTGGGCAATTTCAATGGTGGCGAGTCTGACGTACATAAATCGCAGCCATGGCCGTTAGCAACGTCTGAATCTCACGAAATGTCTCATGCAGGTAGAAGACATATTGTTAGACTTGGACTTTGGACTCCAAAGATGGGTTCCATACATCTCTGCAAACTAGAGTTACAGGGGTCCAAAATTGGTAAAATCCCCCATAGGCTTTCATTGGCTCCCTATTTCACTTTCCAAAATCTCACATCTTTTCAAAGGGCAATTGCTCAGCAGTGGCAAATTTTCTTGCATTGTAGGGACCCTTAGGGGGAACATGACTGGTGAGTTTCAGGCCCCTAGGCCGAAGAGGTCATAGCCTAGGGTCACAAAAACCTGTTTATTTGGGCAATTTCAATGGTGGCGAGTCTGACGTACATAATTCGCAGCAATGGCCGTTAGCAACGTCTGAATCTCACGAAATATCTCATGCAGGTAGAAAACATATTGTTAGACTTGGATTCCAAAGATGGGGTCCCTACATCTCTGCAAACCAGAGTTACAGGGGTCCAAAATTGGTAAAATCCCCCATAGGCTTTCATTGGGCCTCCTATTTACAGTTCCAAAATCTCACATCTTTTCAAAGGGCAATTGCTCAGCAGTGGCAAATTTTCTAGCATTGTAGGAACTGTTAGGGGGATCATAACTGGTGAATTTCGGGCCCCTAGGCTGAAGAGGTCATAGCCTAGGGTCACAAAAACCTGTTTATTTGGGCAATTTCAATGGTGGCGAGTCTGACGTACATAAATCGCAGCCATGGCCGTTAGCAACGTCTGAATCTCACGAAATGTCTCATGCAGGTAGAAGACATATTGTTAGACTTGGACTCCAAAGATGGGTTCCATACATCTCTGCAAACCAGAGTTACAGGGGTCCAAAATTGGTAAAATCCCCCATAGGCTTTCATTGGCTCCCTATTTCACTTTCCAAAATCTCACATCTTTTCAAAGGGCAATTGCTCAGCAGTGGCAAATTTTCTTGCATTGTAGGGACCCTTAGGGGGAACATGACTGGTGAGTTTCAGGCCCCTAGGCCGAAGAGGTCATAGCCTAGGGTCACAAAAACCTGTTTATTTGGGCAATTTCAATGGTGGTGAGTCTGACGTACATAATTCGCAGCAATGGCCGTTAGCAACGTCTGAATCTCACGAAATATCTCATGCAGGTAGAAAACATATTGTTAGACTTGGATTCCAAAGATGGGGTCCCTACATCTCTGCAAACCAGAGTTACAGGGGTCCAAAATTGGTAAAATCCCCCATAGGCTTTCATTGGGCCTCCTATTTACAGTTCCAAAATCTCACATCTTTTCAAAGGGCAATTGCTCAGCAGTGGCAAATTTTCTAGCATTGTAGGAACTGTTAGGGGGATCATAACTGGTGAATTTCGGGCCCCTAGGCTGAAGAGGTCATAGCCTAGGGTCACAAAAACCTGTTTATTTGGGCAATTTCAATGGTGGCGAGTCTGACGTACATAAATCGCAGCCATGGCCGTTAGCAACGTCTGAATCTCACGAAATGTCTCATGCAGGTAGAAGACATATTGTTAGACTTGGACTCCAAAGATGGGTTCCATACATCTCTGCAAACCAGAGTTACAGGGGTCCAAAATTGGTAAAATCCCCCATAGGCTTTCATTGGCTCCCTATTTCACTTTCCAAAATCTCACATCTTTTCAACGGGCAATTGCTCAGCAGTGGCAAATTTTCGAGCATTGTAGGGACCCTTAGGGGGAACATGACTGGTGAGTTTCAGGCCCCTAGGCCGAAGAGGTCATAGCCTAGGGTCACAAAAACCTGTTTATTTGGGCAATTTCAATGGTGGCGAGTCTGACGTACATAAATCGCAGCAATGGCCGTTAGCAACGTCTGAATCTCACAAAATGTCTCATGCAGGTAGAAGACATATTGTTAGACTTGGGCTCCAAAGATGGGTTCCCTACATCTCTGCAAACCAGAGTTACAGGGCTCCAAAATTGGTAAAATCCCCCATAGGCTTTCATTGGGCCTCCTATTTACCGTTCCAAAATCTCACACCATTTCAAAGGGCAATGGCTCAGCAGTGGCAAAACTCACCAGTCATGATCCCCCTAAGAGTCCCTACAATGCTAGAAAATGTGGTACTGCTGAGCCATTGCCCTTTGAAAAGATGTGAGATTTTGGAAAGTGAAATAGGGAGCCAATGAAAGCCTATGGGGGATTTTACTAATTTTGCACCCCTGTAACTCTGGTTTGCAAAGATGTAGGGACCCCATCTTTGGAATCCAAGTCTAACAATATGTCTTCTACCTGCATGAGACATTTCGTGAAATTCAGACGTTGCTAACGGCCATGGCTGCGATTTATGTACGTCACAATTTCACCATTGAAGTTGCCCAAATAAACAGGTTTTTGTGACCCTAGGCTATGACCTCTTCGGCCTAGGGGCCCGAAACTCACCAGTTATGATCCCATTAACAGTTCCTACAATGCTAGAAAATTTGCCACTGCTGAGCAATTGCTCTTTGAAAAGATGTGAGATTTTGGAACTGTAAATAGGAGGCCTAATGAAAGCCTATGGGGGATTTTACCAATTTTGGACCCCTGTAACTCTGGTTTGCAGAGATGTAGGGAACCCATCTTTGGAGCCCAAGTCTAACAATATGTCTTCTACCTGCATGAGACATTTTGTGAGATTCAGACGTTGCTAACGGCCATTGCTGCGATTTATGTACGTCAGACTCGCCACCATTGAAATTGCCCAAATAAACAGGTTTTTGTGACCCCAGGCTATGACCTCTTCGGCCTAGGGGCCCGAAACTCACCAGTATTGATCCCCCTAACAGTTCCTACACTGCTAGAAAATTTGCCACTGCTGAGCAATTGCCCTTTAAAAAGATGTGAGATTTTGGAAAGTGAAATAGGGAGCCAATGAAAGCTTATGGGGGATTTTACCAGTTTTGGACCCCTGTAACTCTGGTTTGCAGAGATGTATGGAACCCATCTTTGGAGCCCAAGTCTAACAATATGTCTTCTACCTGCATGAGACATTTCGTGAGATTCAGACGTTGCTAACGGCCATGGCTGCGATTTATGTACGTCAGACTCGCCACCATTGAAATTGCCCAAATAAACAGGTTTTTGTGACCCTAGGCTATGACCTCTTCGGCCTAGGGACCCGAAACTCACCAGCTATGATCCCCCTAACAGTTCCTACAATGCTAGAAAATTTGCCACTGCTGAGCAATTGCCCTTTGAAAAGTTGTGAGATTTTGGAAAGTGAAATAGGGAGCCTAATGGAAGCCTTAGCAGAATTCAGCACTTTTGCACCCCTATAATTCTGGTTGGTTATCATCACCCGCCGACTTTAGCAGTTAATAGCAAAGGCCCCTTACATCCTAGCAACACCAAATTTGCAGGATATGTTAAAAAGATAGCAGGAAACAATATTTAACGGACTTCCTAGGCCACAAATGTGAAAAAGTTTAATACCTTTTCATAATCCAGATCCATGGAGGACGCCATCCGCGCCCTCCCGTTCATTCCCCCATGGCTCCCGCAGTAATACCGGCCCCGGTCGGGTCCCGACTCCCGACCCCTCCGAACAGGTCGGGTTCTCATTCCCTCCTCAATATGGCCGCCACAGATTGCCGCAGCTGCGCAGTCCGCACAGACGCGATTGCACCTGCGCAGCTCTAGGGCCTCCTCCTGCCGCATCATCAATATGTGTGCATACATCGGACGCATCGGGAGGAGGACCTAGAGCTGTGCAGCCACAATCGCATCTATTATTTTTATGTGCTGAGTGTGGGAAATCTGAAAAAATGACGTGGGGTCCCCCCTCCCGAGCTTCTGCAACCCCTTGTCCCCCATGCAGGCTGGGATAGCCAGAATGCGGAGCCCCGGCCGACTGGGGCTTCGCACCCTGAGCTATACCAGCCCGCATGGTACATGGTATGGGGGGCTCCGGGGGGGGGAGGGGCGGCCAAGCCTTCCCCTCCCCCCCGGAGCCCTTGTCCAATCCATGGACAAGGGGCTCTTCCCCACCTCCGGTGCCCCAGGAGGAGGTGGGGTCGATGACTCCCTGGGGGGGGGGGGGGTTCATGGTGGCATCTGGGAGTCCCCTTTAAGAAGGGGACCCCAGATGCCCACCCCCTCCCAGGAGAATTGAGTATAGAGGTACAAAGTACCCCTACCCATATCCACAAAGGGTTAAATGAAATAAAAACACAACCACGAAAAAAGTCCTTTAATTTTCTTAATTAACCAGAAATACTTACCTGTACATTTTAAAAAAAATTCCCACGCCAATATCCACGGTAATTGATCCAACGAACTGTATCCTCTTATGTTGCGATGTTCTATTAAGTTGATTGAAGATCTCCGAAGCCCCCCACCCACATAGCAGAGAATGCGTCCTTTCGGATGCATAGCTGCTAGCTCCCGCTGTCTCTCCCCACCTGTCTGCCTTCACCTGTCAACCCCCACCTAGGCTGGCACCCAGTGCACCCATGGGTGCGCTGGGTGCCAGCCTAGGTCGGGGTTGACAGGTGCAGGCAGGTGGGGAGAGACAGCAGCGGGAGCCAGCAGCTTCACTTCCTTCCGAGGACGCATTCTCTGCTATACTAACTACTACTATACTAAATCTTTGAATTTTGGCTCCAAGGAGCCCCATTGGTCCTTAGCAGACCAATGGGGTTCCTTCAAGGAACCCCATTGGTCTGCCAAGGACCAATGGGGCTCCTTGGAGCCCAAATTCAAAGATGCTTAGAGAGTTCTGAGCTATATAGCTCAGAGCTCTGTCGGGTCTGTGCAGCGCAGACGCGTATGCGGCGGCTGAGCGGCGAGTGAGGTCGGGTGCGGCGTAGTTACAATGTAACAAAGTTGTTACATTGTAATAACTTTGTTACATTGTAACTGATAGAACATTTCCGAGGCTATTTCGAGGGATCATTTATTTAAAGGGACAGGTAAGTATTAATGGTTAATTAAGAAAAGGAACCCCATTGGTCTGCTAAGGACCAATGGGGCTCCTTGGAGCCCAAATTCAAAGATGCTTAGAGAGCTCTGAGCTATATAGCTCAGAGCTCTGTCGGGTCTGTGCAGCGCAGACGCGTATGCGGCGGCTGAGCGGCGAGTGACGTCGGGTGCGGCGTAGTTACAATGTAACAAAGTTGTTACATTGTAATAACTTTGTTACATTGTAACTGATAGAACATTTCCGAGGCTATTTCGAGGGATCATTTATTTAAAGGGACAGGTAAGTATTAATGGTTAATTAAGAATATTGAAGGAATTTTTTCGTGGTTATGTTTTTTGTTCAATTAAAATACTTTTTCTAAGTGTTTGTGTGTTTATTTACTTTTAACTCTTAAAGGAAATGGGTAAGGGGTACAAGTACCTCTATACTAATTTCTCCTGGGAGGGGGGGTGGGCATCTGGGGGACCCCTTTTTAAAGGGGACTCCCGGATTCCACCATGAACCCCCCCCAGGAAATCGCGGCCTCCACCTCCACCACCCATCGGAGGTGGAGAAGAGCCCCTTGTCCTTGGATTGGACAAGGGCTCGGAGGGGGAGGGGAAAGCTTGGCTGCCCCTCCCCTTCCGAGACCCCCCAATCCATGGACCATGCGGGCTGGTATAGTCAGGGTGCGGAGCCCCACGCGGCCGGTGCTCCGCATTCTGGCTATCCCAGCCTGCATGGGGGACAAGGGGTTAAAGAGGTCTGGGAGGGGGGACCCCACGTCGTTTTTTTTATATTTCCCACACTCAGAACAAAGTAAGTAAAACTCTTCCCACTTGGGGGAATCTATGAAAATAATACACTATTGTTACCTGTGCAAAAAAAACTGACATTTTCCGTATTTAAAAGACATTTTTGCCCTTGAAACTTAAAAATCGATTTTCTCAAAAACTATAAGGTCTTTTTGAAAAAAAAAAATTTCCTCTTATTCCCACTGATCCCCTTAATATACCCTGGGAATTTGGTGTTCCTAAACTTTAAGCAGGCTTTGCTATTAACCATTAAAGTCGGCGGGTTTTTAAATGTATACATTTTTACTTTGAAACTTTAACATCGATTTTCTCAAAAACTATAAGGTCTTTTTGAAAAAAAAAATTTCCCTCTTATTCCTCCTGATCTCCTTAATATATTCTCCAAATTTGAGGCTCTTGGCATTTAACGGGGCTTTGCTATTAACCCTTAAAGTCTGCGGCTTTTTTACATTATACGGAGCGTTACGGTTTAACGCGAAATTCAAAGATGCTTAGAGAGTTCTGAGCTATATAGCTCAGAGCTCTGTCGGGTCTGTGCAGCGCAGACGCGTATGCGGCGGCTGAGCGGCGAGTGAGGTCGGGTGCGGCGTAGTTACAATGTAACAAAGTTGTTACATTGTAATAACTTTGTTACATTGTAACTGATAGAACATTTCCGAGGCTATTTCGAGGGATCATTTATTTAAAGGGACAGGTAAGTATTAATGGTTAATTAAGAAAAGGAACCCCATTGGTCTGCTAAGGACCAATGGGGCTCCTTGGAGCCCAAATTCAAAGATGCTTAGAGAGCTCTGAGCTATATAGCTCAGAGCTCTGTCGGGTCTGTGCAGCGCAGACGCGTATGCGGCGGCTGAGCGGCGAGTGACGTCGGGTGCGGCGTAGTTACAATGTAACAAAGTTGTTACATTGTAATAACTTTGTTACATTGTAACTGATAGAACATTTCCGAGGCTATTTCGAGGGATCATTTATTTAAAGGGACAGATAAGTATTAATGGTTAATTAAGAATATTGAAGGACTTTTTTCGTGGTTATGTTTTTTGTTCAATTAAAATACTTTTTCTAAGTGTTTGTGTGTTTATTTACTTTTAACTCTTAAAGGAAATGGGTAAGGGGTACAAGTACCTCTATACTAATTTCTCCTGGGAGGGGGGGTGGGCATCTGGGGGACCCCTTTTTAAAGGGGACTCCCGGATTCCACCATGAACCCCCCCCCAGGAAATCGCGGCCTCCACCTCCACCACCCATCGGAGGTGGAGAAGAGCCCCTTGTCCTTGGATTGGACAAGGGCTCGGAGGGGGAGGGGAAAGCTTGGCTGCCCCTCCCCTTCCGAGACCCCCCAATCCATGGACCATGCGGGCTGGTATAGTCAGGGTGCGGAGCCCCACGCGGCCGGTGCTCCACATTCTGGCTATCCCAGCCTGCATGGGGGACAAGGGGTTAAAGAGGTCTGGGAGGGGGGACCCCACGTCGTTTTTTTTATATTTCCCACACTCAGAACAAAGTAAGTAAAACTCTTCCCACTTGGGGGAATCTATGAAAATAATACACTATTGTTACCTGTGCAAAAAAAACTGACATTTTCCGTATTTAAAAGACATTTTTGCCCTTGAAACTTAAAAATCGATTTTCTCAAAAACTATAAGGTCTTTTTGAAAAAAAAATTTTTCCTCTTATTCCCACTGATCCCCTTAATATACCCTGGGAATTTGGTGTTCCTAAACTTTAAGCAGGCTTTGCTATTAACCGTTAAAGTCGGCGGGTTTTTAAATGTATACATTTTTACTTTGAAACTTTAACATCGATTTTCTCAAAAACTATAAGGTCTTTTTGAAAAAAAAAAATTCCCTCTTATTCCTCCTGATCTCCTTAATATATTCTCCAAATTTGAGGCTCTTGGCATTTAACGGGGCTTTGCTATTAACCCTTAAAATCTGCGGCTTTTTTACATTATACGGAGCGTTACGGTTTAACGCGAAATTACGGTAGCGTTTAATGCGAAATTACGGCATGAACGAAACGCGAAATTACGCGTTGAAAATTACGCTTACGGTATTTTCAATTACGATTTTAATGGCAATTACGCTACCGTAATTTCGCATCGTAATCGCAAATTTCGCATGCGTAATTATAGTAATGCGAAATTACTAAAATTTCGGCTCAACTCTAAGGGAGTGGCAGAAACAGCACAGAGGGACCCAAGAAAACATAATGAATAGAATGGTATGCTTTTTATTATAAGAATTTTAGAGTACAGATTCTCTTTAATAGTATATAAATAGCAATGCATATCAATGACACGTGCTTCTAAGGCTGTGTCATTCCAGACTCTATTACCATGACCTCTGTACCCAGTACTAACTGTCTCCTTTAACTTTAATGACTGTATACATAATAGTAATAATGCCTTTACTCTCATGACCTTTATACACCATAGTAACGGTGAACCAGTCCAGAGTTCCTTTCTAACTCTTTTTATAACCAGACTTTGCAGTAATTACTTATCTGATAAGTTAAGCTGAACACTGACACCACTGATTAATTATAATGTAAACAAACACAAGTGTCCAAATGTCCAATCTCTGTATATAATTTGCAAGTGTCCCTGCGTTTGTCCCTGTGTCAGTGCTTTTTTGCACTGCGCATGTGCAGGGACAAGACGCAGAGACACTGCCGAGAGCTGAAAGAGGACGGGGCCGGAAGGGGCGGGCGTGCGTGCGTGCGGCAGGCGGCAGGTGTGTGAGCGTCACTGGCGTGCGCGGCGGAGTAATGACAGACCTAGACCGTTTTTAAACGGGCTAAGGTCACTAGTGTTATATAATCTTTAGATGAGATAATGTAAAAAATGTTACTTGGGCCAAAATAATTATCATCTCTAAAAGTGTGATACTTTGTAATCAAGTATATTGGGCTAATGTAGAGTGGGCACTAGGCTGTTTCCCTCCACTGCTTCTGCAGCCACTGCCTTCTTACTCCTTCCCTATTATATACTGACTGCAGAGCATCCTTCCCCCCCTCTCCCTACTGGTCCTGCCAGTGCTGGTATACACACTTACACACACATGCACACACAACACATACACACACACACACACACACACACACAACACACACACACACACAACACGTACACATACACACACACACAACACACAACACATACACACACAACACACACACACACACACACAGCACACACACAACACACACACAACACACACATACAAAACACACACACAAAACACAAACACACACACAAAACACACACAAAACAAACACACACACACACAACACACACACACACAACACACACACACACACAACACACACACACCACACACGCACACAACACACACACAACACACACACACCACACACGCACACAACACACACACAACACACAACACACACACACACGCAGTCAGTGGCGTAGCTAGGGAGCATTGGGCTCAATACAAATTTTACATTGCCCCACCCCCAAGCACTCTATACACAGCAATTGATTTGGGGCAGCAAAACCTGCCAAGGACAATCACAGTATTAGAGGTGCAAGAAGGGGATGGGGAACCATTTTTTAATGATTACCACCATTCAAAGCATTTATAGAAGTGATAATTATAATTTATCAGCAAAGGACCAATAAAGAGCTAATACTGCCATTGAGGCAGGGCCCCTGTGCGGTCACAACCTCTGCATACCCTATTGCTACGCTACTGCACACAGTGTAATCAGGTGGGGTGCCAGGTTATGTTGCACTGATTAAACCATAAAAAATGTTCACTAAATATATTGTATACAAAAATGTATAAAAAATCTTGAAACCAAAATTTTGCATAGTGGATGTTATCCCATCCTTTCATGTTGTACCTGACATACTACCCCAATCTGTCCTGCAATAATCTCTTGTATATATTGTTTATTGCATGGGCATTGAACACATTATATGACAACTCTTGGTGTTACAAATAATCACTGATTCAATTTGAAACTGTTTACGATTTACTGCACAATAAAAAGTAGATAAAGTTGGTTGTCTCATTGTGCTTTGCATTTCACACAACTACCGCATCCGAAAGCCATTCTCCAACCCAAGGTCATTGGCAATGGAGACTTGCCAAGGCTTTGGTACAATAGAAGGCACCGTCAAACCCAAATTTGGTGCTTTAATAAACCTGACCACTAGTTTACAAGATAAAAGAAAAGCGCTCTATGGTGCATTAACCTTTTAGTGTACATAAAAAAAGGATAAAAATGGCACTTACAAGATGCAAATGATTTCAAAGCATGTCTCCTATATAGCGTACTCAGAAATCCCTTCTTCTCTCTCCGATTCCTGTAGCTGTGGCCAATAGCAAGGGTGTCCAGGTTTACAACAGACCATCGGGTCGGGGTAGGGTAGAAATGGCCTCATTCACAGTGCCTGCAGCATCATGACGCGGTTCGACATGCTTACACCTTCATCAGATGGCGTAAGCACGCCGGAATGCGTCATGATGCTGCACAACGCTCATTGCTGAGCACTAATATTAGGCGTCGCCATAGCACTGATGTTATACTTTGTGGCGCGCGTAAAGTTAATTTGGGGTTCCGGTGATCTCCGGACTCCGAATTACTCCTTCCTCTGCGTTGCTTCAACTTGGAGGAGGGAGAGTAATTAACGCCACTGGCGATTTGAACGGCAGCAAAGTGAACCATCATTCGACGCGCCCTGCTTACCGGCCGCGTACATATACGTATGCCTCATTGTACCCAGCAGCACGGTGGCGTAGTGGGTAGCGCTTTCGCCTTGCAACGCTGGGTCCCCGGTTCGAATCTCAGCCAGGTCAACATCTGCAAGGAGTTTGTATGTTCTCCCCTTGTCTGCATGGGTATCCTCCGGGTACTTCCTGGTTTCCTCCCACATCCCAAAAACATACAGATAAGTTAATTGGCTTCCCCCTAAAATTGGCCCTAGACTACAATACATACACTAAACGATACACACATAGACATAGGACTATGGTAGGGATTAGATTGTGAGCTCCTCAGAGGGACAGTTAAGTTACAAGACTCTGTACAGCGCTGCGGAAGATGTCGGCGTCATATAAATACTAAATAATAATAATAATACCCCTAATCCACAAATTCCCCTACTACCTCTTCAGCCTGCTCCCGCCTCCTGCAGTTACAATGATGTTGGAACAGTTGGCCACTGGGAATATTCTGCAACCACATGGGTAAGTGGCAGATCTCCTTTAAGACATAAAGCTGGCCATACACTGGCCTGATTTGCCGCCGTTTCGACAGCAGATTCGATCACTGGGATCGAATCTGCTGCCAATCGTTCGCACTACACGCCGAATTTCGATCCATTCCGTCCGATCCCGTCGATCGTGCAGTGCGGAAAATAACCGTCGATCGCCCGCGGGTAAAGAGCGCATCGCTAGCGGCGTTCGAGTGCCCGACGACCGACGCAATAGAGCTGCAATACATTACCTGCTCCGCCGGCGCGACTCCCGAGTCTCCGCTCTTCTTCTCCGCTCTGGTCTGGTCTCCGGCATGCTTCCCTTCTTCCTGTCCCGGCAGGAAGTTTAAACAGTAGAGGGCGCTCTACTGTTTAAACTTCCCCCAGACAGGAAGAAGGGAAGCATGACGGAGACCAGACCAGAGCGGAGAAGAAGAGCGGAGACCCGGGAGTTGCGCCGGCGGAGCAGGTAATGTATGCGGGATGGGGGGAAGCGGCGGCAGCACCACCACCACCACAGATTGTGAACGGTTTCAGGCTGAAATTGGTTCACAATCTGTTTGCAGTAAAGGCAGCTATACGATCCCTCTCTGATCAGATTAGATCAGATAGGGATCTGTCTGTTGGTCGAATCTGATGGCAAATCGACCAGTGTATGGCTACCTTAACTGTTTTACAGTGTGCATGTATTAAGCACACCTTCATCACTATAGATACAAAGCTCTAAAAAATAAAAAAAGTTGAACCTATGCTGACCCCACTCTGGTATAACTCTAATTCCCAGATCACTCTCATTCAAGGAGGTGTGGTATTGACCCAGATAATCCACATCCCCCCTCCAAATCATAATAACATCATCAGATATTTATACTGTATATGTTACGGCCAGAACCCGAAGTCTGGCCACTTCGAATTTTGGCTGGTCAAAACTAGTAGTGTCTGTCTTACTGCAGCCAGTGTGAAAAATGAATTGAATCCTGGCGGCAGTGTTGCCAACCTTTCACGTTATTTTTTTTACTGACAAATACCTAAAAATTTACTGACAAAAGATTGTTTTTACTGATAAAAACCCCTGTGCCACGAAAAATGGCTGTGGTCACGCAACAGAATGTGGGCGTGGTCATGGGTGGGGCCTAATATACATGATTTTAGTAGGGCTATAAAAGGTCTGCCGGGGAAGTTTGAGCTCTGCCATAGTGTCCCCCCTCTCCCCCAAAATACATGTAATCTTACAGCATTTCACCAAAAATCCACGTAATCTGGCAGAGGTTCTTCCAAAATACAGATAATATGGCAGTGGTTCCCTAAAAATAGATGTATTCTGGCAGCAGCGATTCCCCCAACATACACATAATCTGGCAGCAGTTCCCCAAAATACACTTAATCTGACAGCAGTGGTTCCCCAGAAATAGGTAGCCCCAGGTCTATAGGTTTCCCCAGAATAGGTGGCCAGCGGTATAGATGTCCCCAGAACAGGTAGCCAGGGGTAGAGATGTCCCCAGAACATGTAGCCAGGGGTAGAGATGTCCCCAGAACATGTAGCCAGGGGTAGAGATGTCCCCAGAACAGGTAGCCAGGGGTATATGTGCCCAGTATATGTAGCCAGGACCCAGGGGTATATGTGCCCAGTATATGTAGACAGGGGTATATGTCCCCAGTATATATAGCCAGAGGTATATGTCCCCAGTATATGTAGGCAGGGGTATATATGCCCAGTATATGTAGGCAGGGGGTATATGTGCCCAGTATATGTAGGCAGGGGTATATGTGCCCAGTATAAGTAGTCAGGGGTATATGTGCACAGTATATGTAGTCAGGGGTATATGTGCCCAGTATATGTAGCCAGAGGTATATGTCCCCACTCCCCAGTATATGTAGGCAGGGGTATATGTGCCCAGTATATATAGCCAGACGTATATGTCCCCAGTATATGTAGTCAGGGGTATATGTCCCCAGTATATGTAGGCAGGGGTATATGTCCCCAGTATATGTAGGCAGGGGTATATGTCCCCAGTATATGTAGGCAGGGCCAGAGGTATATGTGCCCAGTATATGTAGACAGGGGTATATGTCCCCAGTATATGTAACCAGAGGTATATGTCCCCAGTATATGTAGGCAGGGGTATATGTGCCCAGTATAAGTAGTCAGGGGTATATGTGCACAGTATATGTAGTCAGGGGTATATGTGCCCAGTATATGTAGCCAGAGGTATATGTCCCCACTCCCCAGTATATGTAGGCAGGGGTATATGTGCCCAGTATATATAGCCAGACGTATATGTCCCCAGTATATGTAGTCAGAGGTATATGTCCCCAGTATATGTAGGCAGGGGTATATGTCCCCAGTATATGTAGGCAGGGGTATATGTCCCCAGTATATGTAGGCAGGGCCAGGGGCATATGTGCCCAGTATATGTAGGCAGGGGTATATGTGCCCAGTATATGTAGTCAGAGGTATATAGCCCCTAGTATATGTAGGCAGGGGTATATGTGCCCAGTATATACTGTATAGTGAGGGGTATATGTCCCCAGTATATGTAGGCAGGGGTATATGTCCCCAGTATATGTAGGCAGGTGTATATGTGCCCAGTATATGTAGTCGGGGGTATATGTCCCCAGTATATGTAGGCAGGGGTATATGTGCTCAGTATATGTAGTCGGGGGTATATGTCCCCAGTATATGTAGGCAGGGGTATATGTCCCCAGAATAGGTAGCCAAGTGTGCTCCCAGCAGGAGGGGAGCAGCGCAGAGAAGGAGAGCTGTGGGCACAGTGGGGAGGGAGAGCCCTCACCTTAGGGCTCTTCCTCCCTTGCTCTCCCCTCCAGAACGAAGTCTTGTGCGGCGGCTGGCAGTTGGCGGAACTTACCTCCATCTCGTTGCAGGCGCGGGATGGTCTAATTGATTTGCCGCTAGTCTGGTCTGGTCCAGACCAGAGCAGCGGCACCAGAACTTCCGGCGCTTGGAACGAGTCGGAGTTAAGTTCCGCCCGCTGCCAGCCGCCACACAAGACTTCGTTCTGGAGGGGAGAGCGAAAGGGGGAGAGCCCTAAGGTGAGGGAAGGAGGGGGGAGATGTCCCCCCTTCCCCACTGTGCCCACAGCTCTCCCTCTTCTCTGCACTGCTCCCCTCTTTCTCACAGGGCGGCTGCCCTTACGGACGCTGATGAATTCCTTACGGAATTCACAGGCAGCTAAATTTCTACCAAAATTTACGGTATGCCCGTAAATTTACGGGGGGTTGGCAACACTGCCGGGCGGCTCTGTGCTCCTCGCCTTGGCTCTGGCTCTTCCCCCTGGCCACTGCCTCCCCCCATCCCCATTTACCTCTGGCAGCTGGGGACACACACATGCACACAGAGTCGTTCGTCACTGCAGGTGCTGGCAGAAGCAATGTCTGCAGTGTTCCTGCTGTGTTACCCTGCTGCGACAAACGACTCTGTGTGCATGTGTGTGGCCCCGACTGCCAGAAGTCAATGGGGGGGGGGGGCAGGGGGAGGATCCATAGCTGCAGAGAGGAGCAGGGTTCCGGCAGGGTTCAATTCATTTTTGACGTTGACCGCAGTAAGACGGACACTTATAGTTTAGACCGGCCAGAGCCCAAAGTGGCCAGACTTCAGGTTCTGGCCGTAACATATATAATGACAACTTAATCTTGTGTGTGACTTGTCATGGTAATAACTAAATAGCAATGCATATCAATGTTACCTACACTAAGGCTGTGTCATTCCAGACTCTCTTTACCATGACCCCTGCACCCAGTAGTAATGATCTCTTTAACCGCATTACCTTTATACATCAGAGTAATAATGAGTTAATTTACCCTCAGGCCTTCAAACACCATAGTAACAGTGAGTCAATCCAGAGTGAGTTCCTTTCTGTATCCAGATTGTAATTAGCTATCCAATGATGTAAATTGTAACTAAAGTAATAGTTGGGGGCCCCTCACTGCTCTAGGCCCCCTGCTGCTGACCCCTGCTGCAGGTGCTGTTCCCTTATAGTTACACCATAGGGTGGGTTGGCGGGGGACCGTTGACTACAGAACCATGGGGAAAGGGAAGATCAGAGGACAAGTGTGGTAGCGGGACTGGCAGCAGGACCAGTGTGTCAACCAGGGCAATGGTGGAGATTAAATGAGTCCCTTAGTTTATAACTGAGTTACTCACATCTGTCAGATTTTTTATTCCTACTCTAAGAGACAGCAACATAGCAGAAGAGTAATGTATAGTTAATTTTAATCAGGAAAAAAAATTTACATTTTGCACATATACATTCACGTACATTATAAAAGTTATTTTTTTACTTTAGTGGTCCTTTAACCACTTCAGGACCAAACGAATTTTCACATATCAGCACTGCTCGCATTCATTCGCCAATAACTTTATTACTACTAATCACACCTAAATGATCTATATATTGTTTTTTTTCAAGACAAATTAGGCTTTTTGGTGTGTGATAATTTTGTTTAGTAATTACCTTATTTTCAGGGCATTTTAAAGGGAAAAGAAAGGGGGAAAAAAACCATAGAAACACACTTTCTCCATTTACATCCATTATAGCTTTACGATAAACAGAGCTAACTATAAGTTAAACCCACACATTTTGTTTGCTTATTCATCCTGGTTATAACAAAGTTTAGATTATGTTCCAAGCACAATGTATGGCGACAATATTGTATTTGGAAATAAAGGTGTGTTTTTCTGTTTTCATTTTTTGCTTTCTCATTGTACACTATTGATGATTACGAGACCTTATTTGCAAAAATAATAGTAATATACCTGTATGGCATACATATTTAAAAAGCCAAGTTCCTATGGTAACAATATATGTTGTTTCTTTCATATTCTGTCACTTTGTTTTCATTTTACAAGTCTTTTATTTAGGTACAGAATAAGTAAAAATGTATTTGCCTTTGATTCAGTTTGTGAGTAAAAAGAATACACAAGACATGGGCCTCAACCCTAAAACACTCTAAACTCTATTCTACTACTTATCAGGGTTAAAATCTTACCACATATGTTTCTTGTAGTTTTGCTAAAACTTTCACAAATTTGATCATAATTTTGAAAATGACTTTTTTTATGATGGATTGAGTTTGTCCCTACCTCTATTTTTATGTGGTGTGTGTCCAAGCTTTAAGACACACCAAGATGTATTCTACAACTTGTCACGGTTAAAATTATACCATATGTGCCTCATTTAGTAACAAACTGGTGGTGCACTCTTCACAAATACACTGGACATTTATAAACATCCAGTTGTCATTAAGTGGTTAAAGCTCACCTGAACTTTGGGGAAAAAAAAAACAAGAATAAGGCATACCTTGGGCTTCTTCAAGGCCACTATAATCTAAGTGAACATTCAATATAATTTTCTTTCTTTCCTAAATGCTGCTGTGGCCCCTCTTTAAAAGCTCCAACCTGGCTGGGTCACAGCTATCTACATACTGTACCAAGCCTCTATCCAGCTATCGCCGCAGCCTCCCCATACAGCCATACAGCTCCGGTCTTCTCTATGGGGAGGATCGTACACTATATATATATATATATATATATATATACATATATCTATATATCTATGTATATATATATATATATATATATATATATATATATATATATATATATATATATATATATGAAGGAATGTTAGTATTTCCTTTATTCTTTACAATAGCAATACCTGTAAAGGATCTATACAAAGAATTCCCCCTGAGGAGATGGATTAGCCTTAAATCTGTCAGATCTGTCCATTTTTAATACCTTCTGGAAGTGATGGCAACATAGGAAAAGAGCCATATATAGTGCACTTTACTCTGGGAGAAATGCACATTTTATATGCATAATATGTATTTAAAATTTGTTATGATAGTGGTCCTTTAAGAAGATTTGAAATTAATGTTAATTTACTATTTTGTAGGGCCATGAGACATTCAGTTAAAAGGACAACTGTAGTGAGAGGGATATGGAGGCTGCCATATTTTTTTCCTTTTAAGCAATACCAGTTGCCTGGCTGTCCTGCTGATCCTCTGCCTCTAATACGTTTAGCCATAGACACTCAACAAGCATGCAGCAGATCAGGTGTTTCAGGCATTATTGTAATATCTGACAAGATTAGCTGCATGCATGTTTCTGGTGTGATTCAGACACTACTGCAGCCAAATAGGTCAGCAGGGCTGCCAGGCAACAGATGTTGTTTAAAAGGAAATAAATATGTATCACGCTAGGTGCTATGTGGAGAAATACACAAGAAAGAGACAGACGTAGTCAGTAACAGACTGATGTCATACACAGTAAAATCAGATGGCTGAGGTACCGAGGACTAGGCAGAATCAGAGTCGGTAACAGGCTAAGGTCATACACGTGTGATCAGATGGCTGCGGTACAGAGGACTAGGCAGAATCAGAGTCGGTAACAGGTTAAGGTCATACACGTTTGATCACATGGCTGCAGTACAATGGACTAGACGAGAGAGTGGTCAGTAAAGCTAAAGTCAAATCTAAGTCACATTGAAATACAACAATTGAGTAATGAAAGTCGCATTGAAATTCAATAATACGTTTATCAGAGTGACAAAGTGGCCAGCAAAACCAGCGTACTGATTGCTATCACGGGCAGCGAGAGACTGCAGCAAGGGGTTTTAAATACAGACAGAAAGGAACATAGACCAACCCCCAAAAGGAAACAACCAATCAGAGCAGCATAACAGAACCAGCTGACAAAATGCAATCTCCAAGCAAGGTGTCAGCTGACAATCATGTCAGCTGACTCTAATTACACAAGGCCGTCTGAGAGTATAAGAGCCTCTGAGAGATGCGCGCGTTTGCTTGGGGAAACTGGAGGAGCGCTCAGTCACTACCGCAGGGGAGCCGGGGATGCCGCTGCAGGACGAAGCTCCGTTTCCAGAACTGGCTGCGACCTCGCTGGAGCTGCTGACAGGTAAGATCGTTACAATATGGCAGCGTCCATATTTATCTCACTTCAGTTGTCCTTTAAGTCTGTAAAAAAACATTATTAAAGCTAATATAACCTAGTAGTTTATTTTTGTGCTATTTTATTTCAACCCGTTTTTAAGAAGTATTTTGTGTAAATCCAACAGGAGGATATTGAAACCTGGGACTAATCATAATAAATAAATAAACTGCTTCTATAGCTGTGTTTCCAGACGCTTATTACGCTGACCTCTGTACACTGTTGTAATGCTCTCCTTTAACCATGTTACCTTTATACAGCATAGTAATTCTAAATTCCTCTAATTTCTTGACCTTTATACACCATAGTTACTGTAAGCCAATCAGGAATTCCTTTTTAATCTTTTTATAACCCAGTTATAAATAGATATCTGATAATGTTAAGTTAAATTGTTCACTAACGTGTATTTACAACGTAAAATCAGTACAAGTATCTGATGATATAATCTTTATATAGCTTTATTTAAAATATTTTTTACTTAAGACAAAAAACAAAAATACCACAATGACTTAAAGAGGAACTGTGGTAAAAATAACAAAATGAATGCAATTTTAAAAGATTCATTTATAACTTATTTAGTCAGTGTTTGTCCATTGTAAAATCTTTCCTCTTCCTGATTTACATTCTGAACTTTATCACTGGTGGCGACATCTTAAGTCCAGCCAGGTAATCAGTACTGAATGTTCATCACTGAGAGTACGTTCATCACTGAGAGTCTCTATGCACAGAGGGAGATACTGCTTGCTTGGCAGGTAGAAAAAGACATTATTTCCCACAATGCAACGAGGTTCAAAGAGAGCAAACTGTCAGGACCATGGTCCTGACATCACACTGTGGGAGGGGTTTCACCACAATATCAGCCATACAGACCCCTCTGATCTAATTGAGGAAAGGTAAAGATTTCTTGCAGGAAAGGGGGTATTAGCTACTGACTGAGATGAAGTTCAATCCTGGGTTAAAGTTCCTCTTTAAGACACCTATGCATGCTTAATGATGACGCAATAGTACAGAACACATTTCAAACGTATTACTTATTTACAGCTGCAACTTCCCAAACTTAGTTTATATGTGTATATATGAGTGATTTTCATGTGTGATGAGCCTCATAATGATTGTGCTGAGTTTCTAATAGAAGATGAAGGATGTTTGCCAGCATTTTGACTGAGTATAGACAGCAAGACCTGATCATCATGTTTTGTGAAATTGTGATTAATGAGCTCCTTCAAAAACAGAAACAGATGGTAATTGCTTAATGTTCCCCATTTACTTTCTGTTATAAAGACACACAGAAAGGTGGAGGACTCTCTCTATGACAACTATAAAATTAGAGCAGTAGTTTTTAACAAGTGTTCGATCAAACCCCAGGGGCTCATTAGGACAGTCTCAGGGGTTCGGCAGAGGTGTGTGTGTGTGTGTCCGTCCTGTTCAGTAAATATTCCTTGAATTATGTTTTTGTGTGACATTCATGTTTTATTGGTTTTGTACTTTGAACGAAGTGGTTTTATGTGCAACTGATGCATGGTTCCTTTCTTGCACTAATAAAAAAATAAATACTGTATCTATGTTTTGAATTTGGAAAAAAAATCTATCCTTCAGACCGTGAAGGGTTCAACACATTCACTATAAAACATGTGAGGTTCTGTACCTCCAACAGGGTTGGTTAAGAAGTACTGAACTAGAGTTTTTGTACATTTTGAGAAGCACAGGGAATGCTTAGAATCATTGTCACATTTTAGTTCTTTTTTGTATTTTCCTAAGGTTAAATCACCTCCATTTCTGTCTTTGTGACAGCCACCACTGTGATGTAAGATGACTTTTAAAGTATTATAGTCAGCTAAAAAGTTGTGGAAAAATGGGCGTATAGAATCTGGATCATTAAATATTTTAATTATTTTTAACCCCTTCAGTACCAGCAATCTCTAACCCCTTAAGGACCAGAGACCGCTGGTACCAGAAACCCGACACATACCGATGAGACTGAATTGCCGCTACCACCATTCACCCTGCACACCCATCACCACAGGCCACCCACTCTGTTGTCTCCATAACGGCAGAGCTCTGTGAGCCAGTCAGGAGCCAATCTCCTGACCGTGTGATCCATGTGAGCCAATGAGATTGGCTCACATTGATGACAGGATTAGGAGCCAATAAAATTGGCTCCTGACCGGCTCACGGAGCTCTGCTGTCATACAGAGAGCAGGGCGAGTAAGCTGCGGCAGGGAGAGAGTGATTATCGGCTGAAGCAGCGAGAGCGCACAGTGGCAGTAAGTGAAATCTACACCCTAACACCAAGGCACTTGAAAAAGCCCACACTGGTTGAAAGGTTGTGCTTTTGCACAGTGTTACTGGCAATAAACATTGGCCACTCGGCCTGAAATCCAGGTAGAGACCCAGTCTTTTTGTTGTTTGACTGAAGCTGCACCCTGGGTGGATACAGGTGTCGACTGGTTGACTCCTTGGTGCTACTATTGATTGGATTGTAGCATTGAGGCACTATATACTACTTTGAAATCTACAACCTGGCAGGAATAACAGCCCCCAAACAGGGCATAGATTTCAATCATTGCCATCCAAAAGCAGTTAAACACGGTTTATCAAAAATACTGCAAAAAACAGTATAGACAGGAAAACACAAGTTCCAAATAAGCAGTTTGGTAAAAAAAAAAAAAAACTATTAGTTTTCTATTAAATATTTAAATTTTTAACATGAAATAAACCACAGATGTCATAGACTTTTAAAAAATTAAAAATACAAGATTTCAGAAATAAAATCTATTTTCTAAATTATAATAATAAATAGCAGCCTTTTTTCAGCTGCATGATGACAAATATAAAATATTTTACATTTATTGGAGGAACCCCCTCTCTTCCTTTTATATTGCCGGGACAGAATCCGGCAGACTGGTGGAGTAGCAGGTGTCTGGCAATGGAGGAATTGCTAATGGATGCCCCCAGTATAACCCTAGCTATGAAAAGAAAAGGGTGAAAAGCATGCACTGAAATGCTCATAGGCTTGAAGGAGTGTTTATTTATCTTTGTATGTGTCAGAGTGGTGCGACTAAATATTTTGAATAAAAAAAATGTTTGGTTTGGGTCCGCTTTAAAGGGTATCTGAATTGAAAAAAATAAACTTATGAGATAATGATTTGTATGTGTTGTTCAGCTAAGAAATAGAACATTAGTAGCAAAGATATTAGTCTCATATTGTTTCCAGTACAGGAAGCATCAAGAAACTTCAGTTGTTGTTTATGCAAAGGAGTTTCTCTGAGCTCTGCAACGCAACTTGGGTAGGCTACAGTGCTATTTTCTGAGGCACTTATCTCAACCTGGCTCACTGTTTCTTGTTTCTTTAAGGTTTTACTACAGTGGAAAGTTCAAAAGGTTATTAGCCTACTCTGTATCATCATTTAAAATACAGAATGTAATTTGTAAACTGCAAATATTAGAGAATGATACAATGTTATAAAGAAAAGCTATATAACTGAGAATAAAAATATGGGACTATTTTCTTTGCTATTAATGTTCTATTAACCACTTCCCTACCACAGGTTTTTTTACCCTTCAAGACCAGAGCAATTTTCACATCTCGCTCCTCCCATTCATTCATCAATAACTTTATCACTACTTATCACACTGAAACGATCTATATATTATTTTTTGCAGGACAAACTAGGCTTTCTTTGGGCAGTACTTTTTGCTAAGAATTATTTTATATGAATTTTACAGGGAAGAAGCAAAAATTCATCATTTCTCAACTTTCAGTCATTGTAGTTTAAAAATAAAATGTGCTATTGTAGATAAAATTTCAATATTTCTCAAGATTTCTCAAGAGCTGCCCCCACCCTATGGAACTCCCTTCCACTCCCCCTCAGACTCGCTCCTTCCTTCAACACCTTCAAGCAAGCCCTCAAAACACATTTCTTTAAAATGGCCTACCCCACATCTACCTCTCTCTAACTCTCTGTCAATCACCCTTTCCACAGTCCTACCTTATTGTAAGCCTTGGCAGGGCCTCCCCCATCGCTTAGTGTGTCCTTCTTAATTTTACTACCCCGGCAATTACACCCTTCTCATGGACTAACTCGTACTTGTTTTGCCGGGTCTCTGTAAACCGCATTTTATACCCTGGTTGTTGTATGTATAACCTTGTGCTATGTTGTATAACCATTTGCTACCTCTCTGTCTGTCACCCCTTGTTGCAATGTATGTATCCCTATTTATTGTAAATAATAATAATAATAATAATAAAATATTATTTGCCCATTTGTCCTGGTTACTAAAATGTTTAAATTGTGTCCCTAGTAAAATGTATGGTGATAAAATTTTATTTGGAAGTAAAGGTGTATTTTTTCAGTTTAGTATTTTTTTATACTATAAAAATAATTATAATATAATATACCTTCATGACATACATATTTAAAAAGTAATAAAATATTAATAAAAGGTAATTATTTATGTAGTTGTTTTTTTTAAATGTTGTAAAAAAAATTTACAAGTTTTATTTTTTTGGTAACTATGGGGTAGGGGTGGAAGGAGATAAAAAAAATAATAAATATTTAATAAATGTTTGAATGTAACAGTGTCTTATGGTGCATTTGGGTGTATTTTAATTTTTGACCACAAGATGGCATTACACTTAGTTCACTGTCTGCTGTTTACAGTAGATAAGAACTAAAGTGTGTGTAACAGTTTCCTTGCGGTTATGTGAGCTGCATTTCACTCCCATTCATAACAGGAATAGTGATCAGGGCTGAGAAAAGAGGATTCTCATACTCCGATCACGGAAGAACAGGGATGTGGCGATGGTGAATGGAAACGGTGCAGGAATCGCACAGAATATGTTGGCACTTTATAAATTAATATTAATTATAATAATGTATAAAAGAAGATCTGCACAAAGGCCCACATGCAATTCACTTTTTTAACCCAAGTATTCTCCTAGGTGATATTTTTACAACTTGTCATAAAATGCCCTTTAGGCCTCTTGCACACTGCAAGTGATTCCGATTCAGATTCCGCTTTTTAATCAGTTTTTACATCCGATTCCGATTCCGATTTGCAGTTTGCTCCCTGCACACTGCAAATCAGAATCTGAATCGGATGTAAAAACTGATTAAAAAGCAGAATCTGAATCGGAATCACTTGCAGTGTGCAAGAGGCCTAAAACCATCAGCAAGGATCAGCAAATACTCAAAATAAATTTGAAAGTATTTTTTCACCCACTTTTGGGTACTTTTGCAATTGTAAAATGGTGAAAAGTCAGTTTAAAGGGAAGAAGAACATTAGCTCCCAAGAGATAACTTAGGTGAAAAAATGAATTGCATATGGGCCAAAGTATCCAAAGTAGAAATCTTTATTGTGGACGTATCTAACAAAATGATTGATGAGCACAAATTTTGCATAATCGCAATTTTGCATCGTAATTCGTGATTTTGTAATTAATTTCACATGTAAACATAATCAGGAATCATAATTTTGCAATTTTGCGTCATTTTCGCGTCATTTCATGCAGACTTTCTTAATAGCAAAGGTATGTTAAGGGGATAGTGGGAACTGGGAACTTTCCCCTTAGAATTTTTCAAAAAGACCTTGTAGTTTTTAGATTTTAAATATGCAAAGAAAAAATGGTTTTGAACTGTAATATTCGGGCCGGCTTATACTCGAGTATATACGGTAGTTTGCACAACTATTATTATAAATGACAACAGTGGTGGATATACCGCTCTCTCTCCTGGAGTCTGGACGGTGTTTAAAGGGGCACTATGGTTAAATAACTGATTATAATGTCATTTAATATAAAATATGTGCAAGTGTAGCAATGTTTAACACATATATTGTGGCAGAAAAAAAGTCTCTTTCAATATTACATTACCCTTAGTTACAGATGAGTGGCGTCAGCAGAGGAAATTATCTGACGCCAAATCAGCACATACCATTGTGCAGTAGGAGGCAGCTTATCAGCTGTTTGAGCTGCTGTTTTAATCCCCCCTTTGATGTTTCAAGAGAGGATTCCTCCAACTCCTATAACGGCTCACTGGAGCAGTTTTATTACTCATCTCAGCCGCCATACGTCTCAGGACATTGACATACGGCTCTGATGAAAAGAATGCAGGACACAGATACATCTCAGAGAGCTTGTCTCCACAGCAACGGACAACAATGTGTCCGTTCCTGAGCCAGCTGGGATGCCTCAGCCAGGAGCATTTTTTCAACAGAGCCGTATGTCAAAGTCCTGAGACGTACGGCGGCTGAGATGAGTAATAAAACTGCACGAGTGAGCGAGAGTGAGCCGTTATAGGAGTTGGAGGAATCCTCTCTTGAAACATCAAAGGGGGGATTAAAACAGCAGCTCAAACAGCTGATAAGCTGCCTCCTACTGCACAATGGTATGTGCTGATTTGGCGTCAGATAATTTCCTCTGCTGACGCCACTCATCTCTATCTAAGGGTAATGTAATATTGAAAGAGACTTTTTTTCTGCCACAATATATGTGTTAAACATTGCTACACTTGCACATATTTTATATTAAATGACATCATAACCAGTTATTTAACCATAGTGCCCCTTTAACCACAGACATCCAGTCCATAAAGCAGCAATGTAGAAAGGAAAGTGCGCACTTTGTCCAAAGTGGAAATCTTTATTATGGACATGTACAAAAAAAAATAACCAGCAACCAGCAATCACCAACATCTTACATGTTTTGGACCGATGTGGTCCTTAGTCACAGCTGTAGATTTTCTAAATTCTCAGAGATGGATTTAAGGAACTGTCCAATCCATTGCGGACTGTTGTCTTTGTCTTTCGAGTCGTCTTCTCCCAGATAATACATGAACCTAATTGCTTTAACTTTCTGCACAGTGCTGTCAGGATCAGGGGCGTAGCAATAGGGGTTGCAGAGGTTGCGACCGCATCGGGGCCCCTGGGCCAGAGGGGCCCCCCCTTAACTGCATTATTAACTCTCTATTGGTCCTGTGCTCATAATTATAACTTCTGTAGATACTTTGAATAGTGGTAATCATTAACAAGCGGTTCCCCATTCCCTTCTTGCACCTCAGACACTGTAGTTGCCTACGGCAGGTTTTGGTGCGCCGTATCAATTGTTATGTATAGAGTGCTTGGGGGGCCCCAATGTAAAACTTGCATAGGCACCCACAGCTCCTTAGCTACGCAACTGGTCAGGATTCATAGTGAGACCACCCAGGTATACCCCCAGGAATGTTCGCCCCTGAAACATGGGGTACGTAATATTTATTGTCTCGATCAGGCTTAAATTCTCTCGCACTTCAGATAGGAGAGGATTGACTTCAAAGCATTTTCACTTTGATGCTGAGATTCTGCACCATCTCATCCACCTGCACCAGCTCTCTGAATGAGTCAACATCTAAAATATTATCAGATCACAGTGATCATGGTAAATCGTGAAATTGTTTTGAAACAATGGACCTCTTTATAATGAAATTGGTCAAATTTAGCCTTCCAGTTCGTAGTGCCAATCTTGCAGTAAAATCAATGTGTATAAAATGTACTGTTCATGCTTAATATAACATATCCTGAGATCACCTTAAGAGGATTCAGTTACAAAGGTTATTAACACTATCACAGGTTACCATGGGATCAAAATGTCAGTGAACTTGGCACTAAATCATTTACCGTTTTATGTGATATGCAGCACTGACTAATGCTACTGTCTTATCTCTAGTTAATTTGTTATGTTTTCATCTTTAAGTAAGCACTACTAACAATGCTGGTTGCAGTACAGTAAGGATGGCTCCATGTCGGACAGACTGTATACAGAGACCTCTCTCTGCTGCATTCTCCAAGCTTGGGAAGGTGGTAGCCAGATACCCCTGGTGGTTCCTCACCGTTCCTTTGGTCGTAACGGCAGGTTTTGGTGCTGGTTTCTACTTTTTAGATCAGAGGCAGGCTAGTAATATAGAAGAAAAGTTCACACCAGCTGGAGGGCCAGCTAAATCTGAAAGAAAGTTTGTGGTGGAGCATTTCCCAACCAATGATTCCACAGAGTTCTCTCCACAGAGACTATATACAGAAGGTTTATATGTCTCTCTCATTGCTGTCAGTGCATCTGATAATATTTTAGATGTTGACTCATTCAGAGAGCTGGTGCAGGTGGATGAGATGGTGCAGAATCTCAGCATCAAAGTGACAGAACATGGTGCTGGTGCATTTGTAACGTTCCAGCAACTCTGCGCAAAAGTTCGTAGTGGAAAATGCTTTGAAGTCAATCCTCTCCTAACTGAAGTGCGAGAGAATTTAAGCCTGATTGAGACAATAAATATTACGTACCCCATGTTTCAGGGGAGAACATTCCTGGGGGTATATCTGGGTGGGCTTACTATGAATCCTGACAGCACTGTGCAGAAAGCTAAAGCAATTAGGTTCATGTATTATCTGAGAGAAGACAACTCGAAAGACAAAGACAACAGTCTGCAATGGATTGGACACTTCCTTAAATCCATCTCTGAGAATTTAGAAAATCTACAACTGAGGAAAGTACAGGTAAGGAAAATATTATTATTATTATTTAGTATATAAATACAGCACAGATATCTTCCGCAACGCTGTACAGAGTATATTGTCTTGTCACTTAACTGTCCCTCAGAGGGGCTCACAATCTAATCCCTACCATAGTCATATGTCTGTGTATGTATCGTGTGTAGTGTACGTATCGTAGTCTAGGGCCATTTTGGGGGGAAGCAAAAAAACTTATCTATACGTCTTTGGGATGTGGATATATATATATTTGTGTGTTCACACACTCATGTGCTTGTTTTCCACAGTGTCGGCTCAACTTTATTTTTTTGCCCAATTTATAAAAGCGAAGAAAAAAAGCCTATCAAAGGGGTTGTGAACGATTTTTATTTAAAAAAGAGCTTGAGAACAGATGATTTCCCACCACTGCAATGACAAATATTACCATACTATTGTTTTTGATATTTGTAAGTGATAAAAGATGTAATTTCTCTTGCTCCCATTTTTATTTTACATTCACTTTTCTCCAATTTTGTAACCACCTCCATATTTATAAATTAAAAAGGTAAACAGACCTATCCAAAATACCTACTATGTAAACCATGAGGGAACGAGGGAATTTTCTAAAACACTTGGTACTTTTGGTCACTTTATTGCAAATTTATGTCTGTTTATGTCCTGTTATGTCTGTTTACACTACAATGACCACTTCTTGTTTTTTTTTTTTTTTTATTCTTTCAGGCATGGAGTTCCTATTCTCTGCTCTAGTGTATTTACTGTTTTTTTTATATGCCCTTTTTCTATTTTATAAATATGATAGAAAAATGGTGAAAAGATTTTAGAATTGAGAAAAGAGTCCCTGTTCTCTGTGAGCAAATCATAATTTTTAAAGCAGTAAAAAACAAAGCTTTTTGCAATGATCAGTAGTTTTTCTTTGCATTTAAAATAGTGTGGGATATTTTTGGTCAATAACTCCCCTTTAAAAAAAAGTCGTGAAACTAGTTTTGTATGCACCCTAAAGTGAAGAAAATAGCAGCATTGAATTGCACTGAAATGGTGGAAAGCTTATAAGGGCCCTTTCACACCGAGTCAGTTGGGATCAGATCACAACGCAACATTGCCAAAAAGTCACTCCGCGCGTTACCACTGCTATGCGGCCATATAGTGAGGCATATATTATTTAAAAGTTGCATTGACTGCTATTATATCGCAACAGGCTTTAAACCTTACCTGGGTCAATTTAGGTCATTGTGAGTTTGCTTATTCGCTAGCAAGATAATTCTTTGTTTTGTTTTTTTGTTGAGGGCAGTTTTGATTTTTGATGGCTGCTTTATGATTGCTGATAATTCACCCATCGATGACCTAGCAATGGACATTCAAATAATTTTGTCTCTACATAATTAATTTCAATTAAAAAGAGAAAAAATATACTGTATGAACTTACTTTGCTGTGGTCCTTATTTTGTTGTCCTTATATTGTTTATAGTTATAGTTTAATATATAAAACTAAATTCTAGCTACATCCTCAATGTAAGTTACACTACTGTTTCAGTTCTTAGGTTTTTTTAAAAAAAAAAATGTGTGTAATAGAACTTAAAATGTTGAAAATATATAAGTAATTATTTTAAATAAATATATTCAGTGAAATGTATTGCAAAAATGCAGAATGTTTTTGTTAAAGGAGAACTGTAGTAAGAGGAATATGGACGCTGCCATATTTGTTTCCATTTAAGCAATACCAGTTGCCTGGCTATCCTGCTAATCCTCTGCCTCTAATACTTTCAGCCATAGGCCCTGAACAAACATGCAGCAGATCAGGTGTAGAGATGTTGTGAACGGTTCCCGAACCGTTCGCCGGCGAACATCTCTGCATCTCTGGGCCCTGTACTACTTCCAGGTCGCTATGACCCGGAGTAGTACATCTGCGCTGGCCCGGCGGTGCGCGTCCTAGATCGCGCTCCTGTTGCCAGGCGTTTTCTGCGCATGTGCGTGACGTCATAGTTACATAGTTACATAGTTATTTTGGTTGAAAAAAGACATACGTCCATCGAGTTCAACCAGTATAAAGTACAACACCAGCCTGCTCCCTCACATATCCCTGTTGATCCAGAGGAAGGCGAAAAAACCCTTACAAGGCATGGTCCAATTAGCCCCTAAAGGGAAAAATTCCTTCCCGACTCCAGATGGCAATCAGATAAAATCCCTGGATCAACATCATTAGGCAAGTAATTGTAGCCATGGATGTCTTTCAACGCAAGGAAAGCATCTAAGCCCCCTTTAAATGCAGGTATAGAGTTTGCCATAACGACTTCCTGTGGCAATGCATTCCACATCTTAATCACTCTTACTGTAAAGAACCCTTTCCTAAATAAATGGTTAAAACGTTTTTCCTCCATGCGCAGATCATGTCCTCTAGTCCTTTGAGAAGGCCTAGGGACAAAAAGCTCATCCGCCAAGGTATTATATTGCCCTCTGATGTATTTATACATGTTAATTAGATCCCCTCTAAGGCGTCTTTTCTCTAGACTAAATAAACCCAGTTTATCTAACCTTTCTCGATAAGTGAGACCTTCCATCCCACGCATCAATTTTGTTGCTCGTCTCTGCACCTGCTCTAAAACTGCAATATCTTTTTTGTAATGTGGTGCCCAGAACTGAATTCCATATTCCAGATGTGGCCTTACTAGAGAGTTAAACAGGGGCAATATTATGCTAGCATCTCGAGTTTTTATTTCCCTTTTAATGCATCCCAAAATTTTGTTAGCTTTAGCTGCAGCTGCTTGGCATTGAGTACGATTATTTAACTTGTTGTCAATGAGTACTCCTAAGTCCTTCTCCAAGTTTGATGTCCCCAACTGTATCCCATTTATTGTGTATGGTGCTAGACCATTAGTACGTCCAAAATGCATGACCTTACATTTGTCAACATTGAATTTCATCTGCCATGTATGTGCCCATATAGCCATCCTATCCAGATCCTGTTGCAATATGACACTATCTTCCTGAGAGTTGATGATTCTGCACAATTTTGTATCATCTGCAAAAATAGCAACATTGCTCACTACTGCATCTACTAGGTCATTAATAAATAAATTGAAGAGCACTGGACCCAGAACAGACCCCTGTGGGACCCCACTGCTAACAGTCTCCCATTTTGAGTACGATCCATTGACCACAACTCTTTGTTTTCTGTCCATTAGCCAGTTCCCTATCCATGAACACAGACTCTTCCCCAGTCCTTGCATCCTCAACTTTTGCACCAGACTTTTGTGGGGAACAGTGTCGAAGGCCTTTGCAAAGTCCAAGTATATCACATCTACAGCATGAATGACGTCATGCTTATGCGCAGAGAGTGCCCGGCAACAGGAGCGCAATATAGGACGCACACCGCCGGGCCAGAGCAGGCGTACTACTCCGGGTCATAGCGACCCGGAAGTAGTACAGGGCCCACAGACATTCATCCGGCGAACGGTTTGGGCGATCTCTAATCAGGTGTTTCTGACAATTTGGACAGATCTGACAAGATTAGCTGCATGCTTGTTTCTGGTGTGATTCAGGCACTTCTTCAGCCAAATAGACCAGCAGGGCTGCCAGGCAACTGGTATTGCTTAAAAGGAAATAAATATGGCAGCCTCCATATACCTCTCACTACAGTTCTCCTTTAACAATATATTTTAGGACTTCCGGATCCGGCGCCTGCATGGTCGGAAGGCACTAAGAGGAGCTCCGTTCCTGACCCGGCTACCAAAACAATAAGCAGCCGTACAAACGCTGGGGAACAGTTTCCTGGTGGACCACAAGCTCCAGCAAGATAGTGAGTGCCTATGGAGAAATACCTTACTAGATCCTCTGCGAAGAACAAGGAGCAGAGAAGTCGGAAAGATAAGCGGGCTTCCAAGATGGCGGCGGAGCGCGAGCAAGAAAGCCCAGAGCGGCATTCCCCCGCCAGAACATGGGAAACGGATAGTGTTGAAGATGAGGGCTCCCAGAGGGCACTTCGGAACAGGGATTACAGAGCGATAGCCAAAGAAGTCGCAATGCTTATCACCCCGGACCTACAGGCAATAGTAGAGGGGGCAGTAAAGAAATCCCTGGGCCACGTGTCCCGACAGCTACAAGAGCATGCTGGAAGGCTGGGAGAAGCAGAGAAACGAATTGTGACCCTGGAGGCAGACCTGGAATCAGCCACAAGGCGCCTAGAAGATTCATACAGACATGAGAAGGTATTTTATGACCGCTTGGAAGACCTAGAAAACCGGTCTAGGCGGAATAACCTTCGGATAGTGGGGCTATCAGAAGTACACAAGATGGAAGAAATTGACAAGTTCTGCGAACAGACTCTGCCAGAATTGCTAGGGATCAACACAATCTGCCGAGCAGAAAGAGCTCACAGAGTGGGGGCAGTGAGACAAGCAGGAGATAAAAGACCTCCGAGGCTAATAATGGTAAAATACCTGGATTACAAGGAGAAGCAGAAAATACTAACGGCATTCAAGGCGAGAAGGGAACCACTCATGTACGAAGATCGCCGAATTATGATATTCAATGACTTTTCATTTGATGTTTCCAGAAGGAGGCAAGCCTTTAATGGGGTCTGCACAGAGCTGGTGAACAGGAAGGTGAAGTTCGCAATGATGTACCCGGCGACTCTACGGGTAACTGCAAAGGACGGGGAGGCCTATATCTTCAAGAAGCCTGCTGATGCGGAAAAGTTTTTAAAGCATCCTACAGCTTTCCGGAGCCCCCCACGATCACCTTCGTCCCACCAGACCGCTGCACCGGAGGATGAAGAACACGACAACTAAGCGGCAGATTTGTAAGTCTAGGTGTTTACTACTGTTGGAGAATGACAGGATAGCATACATTGGAAAAAAAAAAAAAAACAGGCTGTGTAGATATTATGATGCATCAAAATCGTGGCAGCAGCCGGGGATTATAGGAAATTAGGAGCAAATGGACAGAATGAGGGACCCATGGTCTGAAGAACTGTGCAGGGAAGAAGAGGAGTCTGATGGAGGGGTTTGTGAACGGCCCAAGATGGGCTATATGGTAGGAATGGCAATTGGATTCCTACTAGTTCTGTTGGGAGGAAGACAGGGAGGGAAGGGGGAGTTCTCGGGGGTCACTTCTCGCTTAAGGGTATCACTAGAAACATGTGAATTATATGTAAATAGAGAGGTCCTAATGTTTTGTATGATAAAATGCCATGTGATGGGTAACCAATATGTCATGCTGACCAGCTCAGAAAGACACACAGCGTCGAACGATAAATGACCATTAAGATCATAACCTGGAACGTAAAGGGCCTGCGGTCTCCGATAAAGAGATCGCAGGTCCTACGTCACTTAAAAAAGATGCGTGCGGATGTGGCTCTCCTGCAGGAAACGCATCTTAGGGCAGGAGAAGCCAAGTTGATGAGAAAGAGCTGGGTATCGGAGAGCTACGAATCTCCGGCTACAGACCGGAAAGCAGGGGTGATCACACTGGTCAGCAAGACATTGAAGGCTAAATCAGAGGTACTCTGGTATGATACTGCTGGAAGAATACTGGGAATTCGTCTTCATTTGCCGGGGGATTCATTCAACGTATATAATATATACGGCCCCAATACAAATATAGGCCAATTCCTGACAGATTTAAAATGGAGAGTTACAAAGGAATCGATGGAAAGCCTAGTAATAGGAGGTGACTGGAATGATGTAATGAACAATGTAGAGGACAGATCAGGGAAGCAGACACCGAATCAGTATAAGAATAAGAAAAATACAAGCCTGTCCCAATTCCAATCGGAGGTACAGCTCGTGGACTCCTGGCGTTACATGCACCCATATGATAGAGAGTATTCATTTTACTCCAGGTCACATGATACCTTTTCTCGATTAGACCATATATTCACCGGCGAACGCCTCGCAGGCAGAATACAGGGTGCAGAAATCGAAGAGATGGTAATATCTGATCACTCACCGGTGACGCTAGAACTACACGAGAGGACTCAGAGAGGAACGGATATCACATGGAGGTTCCCATCACATCTCTATGGGGATGAGGGCTTTCATTTACTCCTGAAAAATTGGTGGATGGAATATAAAGGGGACAATATAGGGCACATATCAAATCCCCACTTATTCTGGGACACAGCCAAGGCTGTATTGCGAGGAAGGATCATAGCATACGTGGCCACCAAAAAAAGGGAAAATGAAAAAAAATACAAGGAAGCAGTCCTGTTAGTAAGAGAGGCATACAGAAAATATAGGCAAATACCTAGCCCGTCCACAAAGAGCGAATGGTTGAAAGCAAAAGCAAGCTCGGATAGATGGTTTAAGGATAGAGAACTGCTACTTAGATCTTACTTAGAACTGAAGTATTACAAACATGGCAGTAAAGCAGGACGCCTCCTGGCCCTGATGGCACGAGGCCATTATGCCCCCTTGGAAATTCATTCCCTAAAAAATAATCAGGGGAGTATAGTAAGTCACCCCAAGCAAATAAATGAAGTTTTTAGCCAATATTATGAGACCCTATACTCTGATCCAGAAATGACAGATGAAAAGGCTATAGCAAATATATTACAAAGAGTACAATTGCCACGCCTTTCCCAGGAAGAGTTGGACAGGTTGAATTCTAGCGTCACAGAGCAGGAAGTTAAGGCCACAATCAAAGACCTGCATAACCATAAGGCCCCTGGTCCAGACGGACTACCAGGGGAATTTTATAAAATCCTAAAAGACGATGTGGCTCCCATCCTGAGTAAAGTATTTAATAAGACATTAAAGGGGGAAGGGTTACTCAACACAGGCAATGAGGCCCACATTAAGTTGATCCTGAAGCCAGGGAAAGATCCGCAGAATCCGAGTTCATATCGTCCGGTATCATTAATTAATCAAGATGCAAAGATATTCTCCAAAATTATGGCAGAAAGGTTAGCAGAGTACCTGCCCAAGTTAATTCATGAGGAACAGGTGGGGTTTGTCAGGGGAAGGGCGGCAGTAACCAATATTAGGAAAGTTCTATTAGTTTTAGAGCAGGTAAAAGCATATCCTAAGACATACAAAAACAGTGCCCTGGTTACGTTCGACGCAGAAAAAGCGTTTGACGCAGTAAGATGGGGTTGGATAGAGTCCGTTCTTTCTAAGATGGGATTTCAAGGGGCATTCATGAGTATGTTCAAGTTAATCTATAAATTACCACAGGCTAGAATTTCTACACCAGGATATTTATCAAAACCGATCCTGCTGAAGAGGGGAACACGCCAGGGCTGCCCCTTGTCACCGCTCTTATTCAATTTAGCCTTAGAGCCACTAGCAAGATTACTGAATCAAGAATTAGAAGGAATAAAGATAGGAGAAAATAAACTGATACAAGCCCTATTTGCAGATGATTTAATGTTGTTCCTATCAGACCCCAGGCAACAGCTACCAAGAGCCTTAGAGATAATAAGAGAAGTAGGGAAACACTCTGGCTTCAGGATCAATGCAGGTAAAACGGAGATGCTGTCACTTTCTAAGTATGCGGATACACTGGATGCTAGAACTATAGGAGTGCAAATAGCCAAAGACAAAATTAGATATCTAGGACTAGATATTGGCAGAGATCCTAGCTCTCTGTACTCGAGAAACTTTTCACCACTTATAAAATCCATAATAGCCCAACTTCAGGGGTGGCAGGGGATCCCATTAGGGTTAGCAGGGCGGGCAGCGCTAGCTAAAATGGTCAGTTTTGGAAGACTGCTGTACCCGATGCAAGTAATTCCTTTGCTTTTGAAACATGCGGACGTGAAAGCCTTAAATGTAGCATTTGCTAAATTCTTATGGAAAGGAAAACGATCACGGATCAAATTAACAAGACTCCAATTACCTAAAGAAATGGGAGGGTTAGGATTTCCCAACATTAGGAAATATAACTTAGCTTGCATGTTTAGGCATGTACGCGATTGGCTGGCTAATACAGCATATTTTTCTAACACCTTCCTAGAAAAAAAAGTGGCGGAGCCTTGGGAATTAACGGGATTGTTGCATGCGGGGTGGTCCTCTCTGCCTATTCGTCTAAAACATAACGTAATATTTAGAGACACTCTGGTAACATGGCGGGAAGTACGCAAAATGTTCGGCCTACCGTGGAAAATTTCAAAGTATATGCCTTTAGAAGGTAACCCAGGTTTTAAACCTGGCTCATGGCATGGTGCATATATAAAATGGTCAGGAAAAGGCATAGAAAAACTGGGGAACCTATTAGACCTGGGGAGACATAGATTTTTGACCTTTCAGGAGATTAGACAGAAATTTGGAGTCCCAAGAACAGATTTTTTGATATTTGGCCAAATCCAATCATTTGTTAGAGGGAATCTGAAAGACATTTCATGTATAGCAAAAATAACTCCATTTGATTTGTTTGTAAAGCCGAGGGGAGAGAGATTGTCCTTATCGGACATTCAGAGAGGATTGGCTGCGGTAGGAATGGAGGATAGGGCAACACAAAACATGAAGAGCTGGAATAAGCACTTTCAGATACCTCACCTGGAAAAAACAATACTAGATGGCAATAATGTGGTTAGACAGACAATAGTCAGTGAAACATGGAGAGAATCTCACCTATTAATGTTATATCAGGCCAAGTATGCATTCAATGTAAAGTACAAAACGCCAAGACCAGGGTATTTAGATCATTGTCCAAAATGTCAACTAATGCATGCAAACATGGTACACTGTCTGTGGGAATGTCCAGTCGTCCAGAAATTTTGGGATGAGGCTCTAACATTTGCAGGTAAACTTGGGAAAACCGTACTTCCAAAAGACCCAATGCTACTACTATTTAACTCGGCACCAAAAGATCCAGTAACAGATAAACCGCTACTAATCAAAGACAGCGTTCACGTAGCGCTAATTGCGGCCAGGAAGGCTATTTATAACAAATGGATATACCATTCCCCTCCGACACTCTGGGATCTACAGGAGGAATTAAGACATTTGATGCAAATGGAAAAATTGGATGCCAGTATCAATAAGGAGAAGGGCACGAAAAAGTTTTTCACTAAATGGAAACCATTCCTGCTAATAACAATGTCAGACTCTGAGCTACGACACTTAGTTGGACCTTTTCAATATACGGCGTGGTACGCAAGGGCTGAGCTATCTGGAACTTTGGGTCGATTGGAAGTAAGAAGCTAAACATGGCGTAAAAATCTAGTGAAGGACTTCGCAAGAACGATGGATAAAAACCTATTAAGTTAGGAGGAGAGACCAAGAGTGAGGAGTGACCAAGGGAGGGGGGTGAGGGGAAGGGGGGAGGGGAGGGAGGATGGGGGGTTATTCTTGTTGAAAAATGTAAAACAGTTCATTTACTCACTTGAGTGTATACCTATATCTGCTCTGTATGGTTTAAAAGAAAATTAATAAAATGTTTAAAAAAAAAAAAAACCAATATATTTTAGTTTTGGTAATCTGGTCAACAAAATAATAGTAATAATAATAATAATAATAATGATGAATAATAGTACAAACCTAATTCTACTAAAAATTGAACTCATTTTGAGGTTTGTTCAGTAAGTTCATGTTTTTTTTCAAATTGTATCTATTTTCATCTAGATATCATACTTTGCATCAATATCAAGACAGGAGGAGCTTGAAGCAATAACAAACAATGTGGTTCCTCTTTTTGCGATTACATATGTAGTCACCATATCCTTCGCTATAATATCATGTGTAAGGTAGGATTGTTGTTGTTTTTGAAAGAGAGAGAGATAGAGAGAGAGTACATGAATGTTGAACTGTTTGATACATACTTTTTATTATTATTTTTACATTATTTGTGTTGTAAGGGACCAGCCAAATTATTAATATGCTCTCTCTTCTTTTTATATAGCCGTCGAGCAGTGCCTATAACAAGACATTGTCATATCTAGCACAGGGAAGGGATTTGTAGAAAAAGGTGGAAAATATTTATAGTAACACTGGAAGGAACACAAGAATAATAATAATATACAGCTTGTACAGGTTATATATTTTAACAATGCATAACTAAAGGTTGGTATACAAACTGTGTTCCCAGCTAAGGCGGTCAGTCAGAAGATCTAGAGACCTGAATTGTCTTGGCTGAGTACATTGCAAAAGGTGAACAGAGGCGCCAACAGGATAAAATATGCTAAAGATTTTAAAAATGCTAGGGAGGCAGTGGTAGACTTACCTCCCCGAAGCAGATATGAAACTGTCAGTTATCAAACAGATCAAATGTATTCACATACTCCAGAATACAAAACAACGCGTTTCGCAGGTATTTTCCTGCTTCCTCAGGTAATAACAAAAATGAGTATTAAACAGCACAATGTCATGAAAATGCCTAGCGCCTCTGACAGTTTCATGTCTGCTTCGGGAAGGTAAGTCCACCACTGCCTCCCTAGCATTTTTAAAATTGTTAGCATATTTTATCCTGTTGGTGCCTCTGTTCACCTTTTGCGATACCTGTGACCACCCCGGGTGGAGGGGTGGTATACCCTTACTTTCCTGATCTACAGAGAGTAACATCTTAATCCTGAGTGGGGACATGTCTTAAGGCTCGTACAGACGCCTGACTGCAGCCAACGACGGGTCCATCGGCACCTCCCGCTGGGCGGGTTTTCGCCCGGCGGATCGTTCAGTAACAGCCTTATCAGTCCGCCGACAGACTGTACACACGCTGTACTGTCTGCTGAAAACCCGCCCAGCGGGAGGTCCCGACGGACCCGTTGTTGGCTGCAGTCAGGCGTGTGTACGAGCCTTACATCTCTCCACCTCCATTTACAGTGGTTGCCTAATCAGTAACCCTGGTTTGTGAGTGTTACTGTTTACTTACCTTCATTTTCTCAATTCCAATAGATACTACACTATATTGGGCTCTCGGTGTTCTATTCCTTTTAGGCTGAGTGCATTGTTCCCCTCCTTACCCCTCCACCTTAAAGAGAATCTGTATTGTTAAAATCGCACAAAAGTAAACATACCAGTGTGTTAGGGGACATCTCCTATTACCCTCTGACACAATTTCGCCGCTCCTCGCCGCATTAAAAGTGGTTAAAAACAGTTTTAAAAAGTTTGTTTATACACAAACAAAATGGCCACCAAAACAGGAAGTAGGTTGATGTACAGTATGTCCACACATAGAAAATACATCCATACACAAGCAGGCTGTATACATCCTTCCTTTTGAATCTCAAGAGATCATTTGTGTGTTTCTTTCCCCCTGTTCTCATGCACTGAAGTTTCAGGCTGCTTGTTTCTTCCTGCAAACAGCTTTGCCCTTGTCTGTAATTCTTCAGTATGTGAAAGCCCAGCCAGCTCAGAGAATGATTTATCCAGCTTGTAAAAGATAAGAGAGAAGAGAGAAGCTGCTCTAAACCTAAATAACACACAGGCAGTGTGCATAGAGGGGCCTGGAAGGGGGAGTTCATAGCAGAACCACAACACTGAAGAACTTGGCAGCCTTCTAGACACAGGCCGACAAGTCTGAGAGGGGAAAGATACATTGATTTATTACAGAGACAGTGATAGTAAAAAGTGCTGCAGTAAGCCAGAACACATTAGAATAGCTTTTTGAACTTGTAGGATGATAAAAAACAGGATGCAATTTTTGTTACGGAGTCTCTTTAAAGTCGCTTTATCATGTTGTGCGCCATGATTTCTGCTTCCCTCTCCATAGTAATCGCAACACAAGACTATAGCTATTGCCTGTATTGCACTCTCCCCAAAACTGTCACCCGAGGGATCAAGTTCTGATCCCCACAGACGGCAATCACTGTGCGTGTGTACACCCAACAATCAAAGGTGCTGATTATACAGTTTCATGCCCAGAGCTAAATAACTACATAAATAAATCAACAATACTGTTTGAGTGGTTCCATACATACAGGTTTGTGCTCTTGCTTGATGTATAACAGATATACCTTCTTACATTAAAAACTAAAACAATAATAATGACGATGAAAATGATATATTGTTATTATTATGTATTATTATTACTGCCATTTTTCTTACTATTTATTATTACATGACACTATATTATGAAGTACACTTAGAAAAATACATTTCCTATGATACAAGAGAAGAATATACCCTATCTAGCTTACTATCTTAAAGTGTACCTGGGGGAAAAAAAACGTTTCAGGTACCCTACTTACCTAGGGCTTCCTTAAGCCCACTTGAGACTGCTCAGTCCCTTGCCATCTCCCCAGGTGGGTCCTGTCTCCTGCTGCACAGGCCATCGCGGTCCACCATGGTTTATCACGTATGCATGGCCCGGCCACACATGCATTCCCATTGCGCTCCCGTCACTGCTGGGAGCATACTGTGCCTGCGCAGTAGTTACTGTGCAGGCACAGACCGCTCCCAGCTACAGGAGCATGACAGGGGCATGCACATGTGCAAAACAACATGAATCGGCCAGGCTATTAGGCTATGCAGCAGGAGACAAGAGACACCCGGGGGGATGGCAAGGGACTGAGCAACCTCGAGGGGGCTTAAGAAAGCTCCAAGTAAGTATGGAACCTAAGGCTTCTTTCGTCTCATAAAACAAAGAAACCGAGAGCCCGATATGGTGTAGTATGTATTGGAACCAGGAGAATAATAGACAAGTAAGTATTATACTCACAAACAAGGGTTACCGCATAGGCAACCACTGTATAGGCAGGTGGGGAGATTAGACCTGTCCCCACTCAGGATTAAGATGTCGCTCTCTGTAGAAGGAAAGGAGGGTATATCACCCTTCCACCAGGGTGGAAATCTTGGTAATAAGCTGTGCAGAGGCGCCAAAAGAATAAAAGTATATTAAAAAGTTTAAAATATTTGGGTGGCGGTGGTGGACCGGTCACCCCAAAAAGGACACGAAATTGCCACTTAAGGGTAAGACTATTTAATTAAATACTCCACAAACAATTCGCAACGCATTTCTGCCTGCAGAGGTGCCAAGCGTGTTTTGGACGTCTAGCTGTGATACTCCGTATGTCTATTGCCTGATGAAGCGGGATTGTGCCCGTGAAACGCGTTGCGAATTGTTTGTGGAGTATTTAATTAAATTGTCTTACCCTTAAGTGGCAATTTCGTGTCCTTTTTGGGGTGACCGGTCCACCACCGCCACCCGAATATTTTAAACTTTTTAATATACTTTTATTCTTTTGGCGCCTCTGCACAGCTTATTACCATTCTTTCGTCTCAGGTTCTCTTCAAGGTTTATTCACAATCTTAAAGGATACGTCCAGGCAAATAAAAAAACATAAATCCACTTACCTGGGGCTTCCCCCAGCCCCTGGCAGCCGTCCTGTGCCCTCACCGCAGCTCAGGGTGCTCCCAGTCTCCTCCACTGCAGATGCCGACCTCACCAGATCGGGTTCCGGGTCGGCTTTTTCTGCACTCCACCGCGCGGGTCACATGGTAGCGCTGACATCATCAGGATGGTACTACTACTGCCCCAGGTAAGTGGATTTTAGTTTTTTTATTTGCCTGGACGTATCCTTTAAGGTTAATTCAGATGGGCAGATAAACGCATGGGTGATCAATAAGATGCTAATACTTCTGAGTTGATGCAAATTTTATAGTAATTTTATGCAACTGTAAGCAGATTGGAAATCAAATACAGCAGTTACTGCATTTGATTGATCCAATTCAAAGATGCCTAACATTGGAATCAACTTAGAATGTTTCCCCTATCACTGACCATCCCTTGTTAAAAGCATTGCATCCATCACCCATCAATTGCCCCTGTATTTGGCAGGTGTTTACAGACAGTTGTAAGTGTTTGGCATGGGAAGCAGGGTCACACCTATCCCCTGTATGTGCATCTAAGCCTTCCGCACCACCAAGTCTCAGCTGCTGACAAGTGTGGTTACAAAGGCTGCTGTTCAGCTGGATCACAAAGCTTTTTACCCCAGCAGATCAAAGGCTGAACAATGTGACAAGGGTGCAGTTCAGCTGCTCATGTAAACCCTTCTAAAGGCTTGTACCGACTTCACAATTCTTCATGCGATTCTTCCGACGACTGGCGACTTTTTGAGCGATGAGCTCAAAACTTTTGTTTTGCATTTGAGTAAGAGGACTTTTTGGTCCTTAGTAACCCCTTACACACTCCTAGGAGTTCTGGTTCACCATGAGCTTACTGGGCAATCTGGGTCTATAAGAGTCAGCAACACTGAAGTTCAAATATTTGAGTCCAAACACCAAATTCTCTTGACTCCATGTGATTACTTTAGCCAAATCTCTTTATTTTCTTCTAGGTTTGATTCTGTGCGAAATAAAGTCTGGGTTGCTGCATTTGGAGTGATCACGGCTGGATTGGCTGTACTTTCCAGCTTTGGGCTTTTACTACTTTGTGGAGTGCCTTTTGTTATTACAGTAGCAGCTGCTCCATTTCTTATTTTAGGTAAGTTGTAAACATTTTGCATGGCGGTAAGTCGGTTAGCTCAGCATAACAGTTCTTTTATGATATTGCAGGAATATGATGCAATAACAAAAAGGCATCAGAAGCCCTAACACAGCTTGTTAAACTTTTACCAGTCAGTTTTTTTTCTTTATTATTTTTGGATATGAATTTAAACCTCCATTATTACAATGGTGGTGCAGAATCGTTCGTGCACAAAAGGATAGAACATGTGCTTTAAGGGCTTGTTCACACCTAGGGCATTTTGTGTTTTTTTTTTAATCACCGGCGATTTCCTAAATCACCCTAAAAGCTCTTGTGCAATGATTCCCTATGAGAGTGTTCACATCTGAGCGGTTGGTTTCCGATCCGCTCAGCAAAGCGCTGCCTGTACCATTTTTGGGGGCGATTGCCCTATAATAGCAGGTATAGGGAAATCGCAAAATGTTTGAAAAAGCGCTTGGTATAGTGATTTCCACAGCACTTTGAGGCTATGTTTCCACTGTGGCGGGACATTTTCGTCTGTAAAAAATTGTATAAGATTTTTCTGATTGGTGAAAATTGGCATGTAAATTTCTACGCGTTTTTATGCGAATTTTCGTACGCAAAAAATTGCATTAGTTAAATATAACAATCTGCATGACTGCTGACAACTTCCTGTAACCATGGATCTAATGCGAATTTTCAGGCAAATAACGTGAAAATCTGCATTGCCTATACAAAGCATTGTACGCGAATCGTATGTAATGTCCGAAAAAATGATACAGGACCTCCGATTTTTTCACGCGTACGAAAATTCGCTTTGAATGGAAACAGCCCCATTCACTACCATTAGTTGCTAAATCAATGAGAATTTTCGGAGAGAAAAATCTGACAAGACGCACAAGTGGACACCAGGCCTGAAGAATAAATACATTGTATTAATAAATACACTGTTCTAGGCATTCCCTCTAGTGCAGTCGGATTGTATTATCTGTTTTGCCTGTACTGTCTTTCTGTTGCGATTGTCCTGTCGCCAGCGGCGGTCGACAGGAAATCGTTCTGTCTGTAGAAACCCGCAAACGTTACACTTTCCTTTCAGTTTAACTACTTATAAGGACCCTGAGCAGGTTTAAAAATGACAATTTCCACTTACATGGTGCTTCCTCCAGCCCACCATAGGCTGCGAGGTCCCCCAGCATCCTCCTGGCTCCTCTCCTGGACTCGCTTGTCGCCTCCGTTATTGTCCGACATCGGCCTGAAGTCGTCAGGGCTGCTTCCCACTTAGCCGATACGCCTCATTACGCCAGCAGGCTACGCGTCATCACGCCGGCAAGCGCGAGCGCCCTGCGCAGGTGCGGTTCAATATTAGAGAACTGCGCATGTGCAGGACTCTCATGCCGGCCAGTGTGACGAGGCATAGCCGGCCAGCGTGATGACGCGTATTGGCCAAGCGAGAAGCAGCCCTGACAACTTCAGGCCAAAGTCGTACAATAACGGAGCCAACAAGCGGGACCAGGAGAGTAGCCAGTAGGACACTGGGGGACTCTCAGCCTACGGTGGACTGACGGAAACCCCAAGTCAGTGGAAATTGTCATTTTTAAACCTGCTCAGGGTCCCTTTAAATTAATTCTACTTTTTTTTTTTTTTTTTTTATAAATTGATTCTGATCTGGTTGAAAATCACACTAAAACAAACTTTTCTGGCCTTTGCACAATTGTATATAATGGCCTGAGGTTTAAGCTCCAATCCAGGCAGAATGCTTGACCTAGTCCTATGTAGGCACTTGGTGGCACAGCTTCTTTTATCTGTGTAGAAACTGCCTGAATCATGGATTCCAGATTATCTTTTAACATATCCGGTCAGGATTCCTTGCCTATAAAATTTAGTCTGTTCCTACCCTTTTGCAGATTTGATCAGTTGACTGTTTCTGGTCGTGTGATTAAAGGCAGAAATGTTAATTGTAGAAGTCCAAGCTATAGACACCAAGCAATAAATGTGTAAATAAATAAGTTGCACTCACAAGTCGGGTTACAAGGGATGCAACCTCCAATTCAAGTCTACAGAGGAAACCCAGCATCCACACTGGAACTAGTCCCCTAACCTTGGAACTCGAATGGTCGCTCACCTGATTTGTTTTTCCAGTAAACCAACAAAAAACTATAAAATCACAACCTTTCAACAGAGCTGTAAACGGAAATAACTACTGGGTGGTAGTCCACCACTACCTCCTCTATTTACCAAGAATTTGGTTTTTAAGCTCATTTAGCTTCCTTTTATCCTTTTGGCGCCTCTGTTCTCCTGCATAATATTGAGTCCACCATGGGTGGAGGGTTAAACGCCCTTTTTCTCATCTACAGAGAGTGACTTCTTATTCCTGAGTGGGGTCAGGAAAATATCCCCACCTGCCTTTTCAGTGGTTGCCTGATGGTAACCCTGGTTTGTGAGTATTAATATTTACTCTATCTAGTAACCATTTACCAGTACATATTACACTATTGGGGCTCTTGGTGTTCCTTGTTTTTATCTTTCAGATAAGAAGCTGAACTGCTTGCTTGCACAGCAGTCCAGTTTCCCGTCTGCCGCCCGCTAGTGCAATTTGGGTGCAATTTAATTGCTGCTGAATAGCAGTGGTAGTAACAACATGCATGTCAAGTGCTGGCATGCGGTGGTGTTACAGGGTGGCAGAAGATCGTGACTATGGGGGGACTGTCTGTATATCACCGATACTGGCCGAGTGCCCGGCTGGTGTAAGAGAGCAGCTGACAGGCAGTGAATTCACTGCCTGTCAGTTTCCCTTGTGAAAGGGGCCTAAAGTTGGCTTACCACTCTCTGAAGTTACATACTAGGCATATACGGTGGCCATTGGTATTTTACTATCATAGACCTGAAGAATCTAGACAGCCCTGCAAAACTCATTGTCCTTGTGTTTTCATGCAATAAAATTTAAGAATTCCACCGTATATGCCTGGCGTGTATCTTCAGAGGAAGATAAGCCAACTTTACCTCTCTTTTTAAACTGTATTAATTACTCTAAGTTATACAAATTTGGCCACCTTCACCCAGTAGTTATTAACTCTGAGCATATACCATGCTTGGCAAAATTTAAACTCTAGAATCTAGCTATACAAGGCAAAAATGCTGGTAATACTAACATACATTATTTAACTGGGATGAATACATTGAGATATAGTAAATAAAATATATAAGATAAATCAAGCAATATCAAAATGAATTTTTTTATGTTTTATTTTTATATTTGTACCTTTTTTTTTTACGCTTACAGGTGTTGGGGTAGATAATATGTTTATCATGCTTTCCAGTTGGCAACAGTCTAAAGTAAAGGACAGAGTTGAAGAAAGGATGGCCGAGACCTACGCAGAAGCTGCCGTCTCTATCACGATCACCACTCTTACAGATGCCTTAGCCTTCTACATTGGGATACTGACCTCTTTTGAGTCAATACAGTCATTCTGTATTTATGCCGGGACGGCCATATTGTTTTGCTTCCTGTTTAATATCACTTGCTTTGGTGCTTTTCTAGCTCTTAACGGTAGAAGAGAAGAGAGTAACCGCCACTGGTTTATTTGTAAGAGAATGCCAGAAGAAGAAGATGACTCTCGTTCCTCTTTCTATAACCGGTGTTGTGTTGGAGGAAGATACAGTAAAGTCACTGGTAAAGAGGTTGAACATCCCATTCCTAATTTCTTTAATAAGAAATATGGTCCATTCCTAACAAATATATGGACCAAGATCCTTGTATTAATTCTGTATGGTGGATATTTGGGTGGCAGCATATATGGTTGTCTCCAGGTGCAGGAAGGAATTGATTTAAGAAACATGGCTACTGACAGCTCTTACGTTCGATCCTTTTATGATGATGAAGATTTATATCTTTCTGAATATGGACCCATGGTTATGGTAGGAGTGACAGAGGAGATTCCATACTGGGATTCAGAAGTCCGTGATAAATTTGACAGGTGTTTAGAGTCGTTTCAATCATCCTCCTATGTCAGTAAAGAGATCTCTGACTCGTGGCTCAAAGTGTACCTACGCCTGGCTGAACTACTTAAACTTGATATCAGTGATAAAAATTATTTTATGGGAAATTTGTCCATATTGTTCACTTTATTTCCAGATTATAAACAAGATGTGAACATTCGGTCTGGAGTGATTACGGCTTCTCGATTCTTCATCCAGACAGTAAACGTGACTACTGGAGTTGATGAAAAAAACTTGTTAAACGAGGTTCGGAACAGAGCAAAAAGTTGTGAAATCCCTGTCCTTGTGTATCATGTGATATTTATATACTTTGACCAGTATACGGTCATCATCCCGAACACAGTTCAAAATATTGCTGCAGCTGCCGCTGTTATGTTTCTCATCTCGTTATTACTAATTCCGAACCCGCTGTGTTCTTTGTGGGTGACCTTCACCGTAGCGTCTATTATCGTGGGTGTGACTGGCTTCATGGCTTATTGGAAAGTTAACTTAGACGCTATATCGATGATCATCCTTATTATTTGCATTGGGTTTTCAGTAGATTTTTCAGCTCATATTTCATACGCCTTTGTTTCCAACAAGAAATTAACCGTGAATGAGAAGGTGACTGATGCACTGCACTCTCTTGGTTACCCCATCCTGCAGGGAGGCGCGTCCACCATCCTAGGCGTGGTGGCACTTTCCACCGCAGATAGTTACATCTTCAGGACATTTTTCAAGATCATATTTCTTGTCATTGTATTTGGGGTGCTTCATGGACTGGTTTTCCTTCCAGTATTTTTAGCACTGTTCGGAAACTGTGGCAGAAAAGCTGATGATGTCGCCAAGAGAAATGGATCCACAATTGATGTTTCTGCTGGTGTCCCACAATGTGCAAATGAAATTTCCTTGGATGAATCCAATGTAGAGCTCAGAACAACAAACTTATATTCAAATAAGGCGTTCTCCCTGGATTCTGACAAGTTATAATTTATCTCTCCCTGTTCATGTACATTAATTGTATTATTCATGCGCAAATGCTAAAACTGAGCTTACACATGTTACTTGTTGAATTAGAAACATTACTTTAAAAGCAACAGCCAATAAACATAACAAAGTAACAGTATTGATGCAATCGGTTTGTAGCTATAGACACAGGGGCATAACAGTAGCCCCTGCAATTTCCACCATCACAGAGGGCCCAGGGGGTAAACTCCTGCAGTGATTTGCAGAGTAGCGGCAATGGAGCGGGATACTTTACCTACTTCCAGTGGCATGACAGATCCTCAATTCTCTCTTCATCCTACAGTCTATCTCATTTTGGCTACTGGTGCATGTCATGTGACACACAGAGACAGCAACCAAAAGAAGATAGGCTGCATGGTGTGCGATGATAAAGAAAGCTGTGAGGACCTGTACAACGCTGAAAGTAGGTATAGTATGACACTCTGCTGATGCTACTCTGGTACTCAGTGGCTGGATAGTGTAATGGTTAAGGGCTCCTCCTCTGACATGGGAGACCAGGGTTCGAATCTCGGCTCTGCCTGTTCAGTAAGCCAGCACCTATTCAGCAGGAGACCTTAGGCAAGACTCCCTAACACTGCTACTGCCTATAGAGCGCCTCCTAGTGGCTGCAGCTCTGGCGCTTTGAGTCCGCCAGGAGAAAAGCGCTATATAAGTGTTTGTCTTTGTCTTTTATTTCTTCAGGGGTGGGAGGGCTTAATGTGTAAAAAAATTATCTCTGGGTGGGGGGAGGGAGATGTACACACAGGCTTACTTCTGGGTAGCGGACTATGCTTGTTCAGTGAACTTGTTTGGGGGAGGGGCCCGTCTAGCAGGGTTTTGCTGGGGGTCCTGGCAGATTCTTGTTGTCCCACCTGTTAATTAATTAAGACATGTTAATTAAATATAAACATATTTAAGGGAAACCCAGTATATACAAGAAATTTTAAGTCTTTCAAAAAATCAATTAATCATTCAGGACTCCATAGGTTCTTCATACAAGGGTCAGTGCTCAACTGTGAGAAAAAAAAGTCACCAGATGCTAAGGCATAGCAAATGGGTCACACAGAACATTAATCCCAGAATCACATAAACATAAGGAAGACTCATAGTGGTTTTTATTGCTGTCTGTGTCACTGCTAAACTGGTGTACAGGCAGTGGCGTAGCTACAAACCTCAGGGGCCCAATGCGGAATTTGGACCCGGGCTTACCCACCCTACATTAAATAGGCAGGTATAGGTGCCTCCAGTATCGGTAGCCAGGAATAGGTGTCCCAGTATAGGTAGCCAGGAATAGGTGCCTCCAGTATAGGTAGCCAGGAATAGGTGCCCTAGTATAGGTAGCCAGGAATAGGTGCTCCCAGTATAGGTAGCCAGGAATAGGTGCATCGGTATTGGTAGCCAGGCATAGGTGCCTCAGTATAGGTAGCCAGGAATAGGTGCTCCCATTATAGATAGCCAGGAATAGGTGCCCAAGTATAGTTAGCCAGGAATAGGTGCCTCAATATAGGTAGCCAGGAGTAGATGCCCACAGTATAGATAGAAAGAAATAGGTGCATGAGTGTAGGTAGCCAGGAATAGGTGCTCCCAGTATAGATAGCCAGGAATAGGTGTCCAAGTATAGGAAGCCAGGAATAGGTGCCCCAGTATAGTTAGCCAGGAATAGGTGCCCCAGTATAGTTAGCCAGGAATAGGTGCCTCAATATAGATAGCCAGAAATAGGTACCTCAGCATAGATAGTCAGGAGTAGGTGCCTCAGTATAGATAGCTAGGAGTAGGTGCCTCAGTATAAATAGCCAGGAATAGGTGCCTCAGTATAGACAGCCAGGAATAGGTGCCTCAGTACAGATAGTTAGGGATCGGTGCCCCAGTATAGATAGCCAGAGATAGGTGCCTCAATATAGGATGCGCTGTTACTGTAAGCTGGAACGCAGGACAGGAAGAAGTTTGTATCGAGGCAAAGTGAGTATTTGATGTTCCCGCTGTTGGTGCGTGCCGCTGCATCCCCCCACGCAGCATTTGGGGAGGACGAGCGTGCCCCTCAGGAGTTAGGGCCCAGTCGCACAGGCAACTGCTGTGACTGTGGCCTCTACCGCTCTGTATACAGGGTATACGTGTAGTGGCTTTGTGATACAATGCGTGTGGTTGTCTTGTGTTGGTTCAGACAGAAAGTCAGGGGTGTTTTTTTCTCCCTTCTCTAGAGAACAAGTCTGGATGTAATTTCATGTTTGGGTGTGTCTTTTGGGGAGGGGTGGGGATGGGTTGATTTGTACCTGGTATGTGGAGGTGGTGTAGATGACTTCTATGGGATAGCTCTTTTTCATTCAGCCACATCCAGTATGAGTTTATTTGGAGGACTTGAAACTCCCCTCTCTTCTGCCACACCCTTCTAACATCGTCTTCCACCGCTCCCCAGGGACCAGGAAGTGGCCAAGTGCAGATCAACCACGCTAATATATCTATAGGGCTGGGCATTGTACAACAGGAAAGAGGAACAGAGCCCTGGGACTTTTCTGGGAATCTTAACACCACCTAGACAGGCCAAATTAATATATATAGTGTGGCCGCACTGACTCACACAATAGCTACGGGTAGGTAGGGTGATCTGAGAACACCCTGGAGTGAAAACACAAAGCACAGAGACACTGAGAGCCCCAATAGTGTAGTATGTCAAACAATTGAAGCAAATGGTGGAGAAGAAAGGGTACTAACAAAGGGAAGTTGCAGGCGAGCAACCAACCACTGTAGGCAAGTGGAGATGCACAAACACGACTACACTCTGGTGTGCAGTTGGACTGGACATGGTCTCCCTCTTGATACAAAATAGCTCTAGATGGTTGTAGGAGTAGAAGGCCATAACCAAAAAGACTACCCCTTCCCAAGGAGGGTGTGTGACACAAAGGAGGATAAGAGGCGCCCATGATGATAAAACTGAGGTAAAAATATTAAATTGAAAGAGTGAGGTGGCTTACCTTAATGACGACAAGGTCAGATAATGACAAAGAACTTTAATATGCACTTGGCTACTGTTTTCAACAGTTTTTAACACAGTTTTGTCTGGGTGCCTCTTATCCCCCTTTGTGCCACACAATAGCCAGTCACAGACAGGGACCACACTGACTTTGACACTGCTTTATGACCATGTTACTTCCCTAGAGATTGTGGAAGCCACTGTCCTGGGACCCTCAGTAGCTCCTATCGTATAGGTTTGTCTCCTGGTTTTCTGCAATGTACATTAAAGAGAACCCGAGGTGGGTTTGAAGAATGCTTTTAGGACATAGAGGTTGATTCTGCATACTATCACCAGCCTCTGTGTCTGTACTGTGTTCCCCCAGACCACCCTTGCACTCTGCTGTCCCCATAAAAAAAAAACGCCATGCTAGCGACATGCAGCTTGTAGCTAGCTGGCTGTTTACCTTATGTCTGCCATTCACCGCCACTCCCCCGCCTCCTCTATATCGCCGCTTCCCATGTGCGTCCCTTTCCTTCCCACCTCTGTAAGCCAATTGGAGGAAGCTTACGGAAGTGGGGAGGGAAGGGACGCAGGCGGGGAGTGGCGCTATAGAGGAGGCGGGGAGCAGCGGTGAATGGCAGACATAAGGTAAACAGCCAGCTAGCGACAAGCTGCATGTCGCTAGCATGCCGTTTTTTTTCTATGGGGACAGCAGAGCACGGGGGGGGGGGGGGCTGGGAGGACACTGTACAGACACAGAGGTTGGTGATAGTATGCAGAACCAGCCTCTGTGTCCTAATAACATTCTTCAAACCCACCTCAGGTTCTGTTTGTTTCCAATTATTACATATGTTACATGAAGTGAACCTGAAATTGGCCACTTGTGATCTAGTTGGCCAATTTGCAAAATGGTGATACAGCCAATCTGCTAATATTCTTACTTTTTCAGACTTTGGACGGCTACAACATAAAATGACAGGACCCGGCCAGCCAAGGCCCGAAGGCTTTCCTAAAGTGGGGGTGAGCAAGAGAGAGTTCAGTGGCATTTGTATTCCTCCTGCTCCACTCTCCATATACCCTCTTCACTCATCACCTCTGTTTCCTCTTGCGCTTTCGTTGCCCTCTCACCTTTCTTCTGTCTGCACTCTGCACCTTCAGCTCTCCTCATATGTTTGCCTCTGATGCCCACTCTCCGCTCTCACGTCTGTCCTCCCCTGGTCTCCACAGCCATCTCTCATCTCTCTGGGCTGCACATCCAGGATTTGTCCAGACCTCAGCACCATGTCCTCTGTTGCTGGCTGCTTTACTCACTGCAGCTCCCAGAAAGCCTTTGGGACTTGGCCGGTTGGGACTCCTGTCATTCTGTGTTTTGGGTGAGCAAAATTTGAAAAAAGAAGAATTGTTTGTATATTGGCCCTATCAGTCGGCCACTTTGCAAATTGGTCATCCAGATCCAGAAGTGAACAACTTCAAATTCTCCTAACATATATATGTTCTCCCAGAAGAATCCTTAAGATCATGCTTTCTCTTGAAGTGTGCTTTGCTTCACAAAATGTGTTGAGGACTTCTGAGACATTCTTAGCTGTGCTGAGACTCTTCTTAGCTGGTACAAGTTATATGTTTTCTTGTACATTGTACTAGATTAATAAATCATCATCATTAGGAGGAATGTAGATATATTATATTCCCTAAAGTATTAGAATACCCTTATAAATCATTTTATTGATTTCAATTACTTCCTTGAGCACAGGTGTCTAAAATCTACATAGGCATGTACTCTATTTCTACAAACAACCTATGTTCAAGAAGCAAACAGACAGCTCTCCAACAACACCTACTACAAAAGACTAGAAACCAACCCCACGCTGCAATACTCAAGGGAATTGAAGAATATGCTCAATGATCTTTCCTCAAAATCATCTAACATACTTTCATTAATACCAGCTAATCCGAAAATAGGCACCTTCTATATCTTACCAAAAATACACAAAGAAGGAAACCCAGGTCGACCTATCATCTCTGGTTTAGGGACACTAACAGAAAAGATATCTGGCTGGGTAGAAAACATTCTTAAACCCATGGTAAGGAATACAGCCAGCTACATCCAGGACACCACTGACCTTCTTAACAAATTGACTGCCATGGGTCCGATCCCAGAGGGTGCTATCCTGGCTACAATGGATGTTGAATCCCTTTATACCAACATGAGGATGGTATTGCAGCTTGCCAACATTTCCTTCAGTTGAATGACCTACCAACAGAGCCCACACTGCAACTTATCAAATATATACTAACTCATAACTATTTTTCATTTGAGAATGATGTATATCTACAGACAATGGGCAGTCCTATGGGAAGTAGAATGTCACTCCAGTATGCAAATTTATTTATGGCCAGATTGGAGGAAAACTTCCTTTCAACATGTGAAATTAAACCATGGGCTTACTTCAGATTTATAGACGATATCCTATTAATTTGGACAGCATCACAGGAAAAATTAATCAAATTCCACAAAAACTTCTCAGAATACCACAAGAACATCAAGTTAACGCTCAACTTTTCATCCTCCCATGTCAGTTTCCTGGATACTACAATTTATATACAAGATAGATTTTTAGAAACATCCATCTACCGTAAACCAACTGACCGGCATATTTACCTCAAATGGAATAGTTTCCACCCGGAACACACCAAAAAATCTATTGTTTACAGCCAGGCTCTGAGGTATAACCGAATATGTTCTATTTCAGAGGACAGAGACAGACAACTTATGTCGCTACGTAATATATTCATAGATCAGGGATATCATCCACGAATCGTTGATGATCAAATACACAGAGCAACTTTAAAATCTAGAGAGGAACTATTGAAGTACACCCCAAAGACTGAAAACAACAGAGTCCCAATAGTGGTCACCTACAACCCAAGATTAAAGACACTGAGGAAGATATCGAAAGCTCTGCAACCGATACTTCATAAAGACAAACGCCTGAAAGAAGTTTTTCCTGATTTACCAATGCTTGCTTTCAGACAACCTCCCAATTTGAGACAAATGATTATCAGAAGTGCATTATCTACACCAGAAACTCCAGGCACATTACCCTGCAATAACGCAAGGTGTGAGACCTGCCCTTATATCTTGTGCACAAGCCAAATACAAATACCAAACTCACAGAAATATCATCAAATATCAGACCAATTTTCCTGTGAATCATCCAATGTTGTATACATGATACGCTGCATTAAATGCCCCTCAAGAGGAATCTACATAGGAGAAACAGGACAAAAACTGCGCACAAGAATGAACCATCACCGCTTTAAAATTAATGAGGGTAAAATGGACACACCAGTGGGCCAACACTTCTGCGAACCAGGACACAGCATGCAAGATCTAAAAGTACTTATTCTTAAGGGTAACTTCAAAAATGAACAAGCAAGAAAGATTTCTCAGTACAAATTTATGAAAATGTTCAAGACATTAACAGAAGGTTTAAATTGTGGAATGGGATTCATGACTCCTTATGTAACATGATTGACTTGGCTTCACTATCTTCAGAAACCTGCTAGATGTCATGTTTGCTTGCATAAGCTCACTGGCTCCAGCCTGCTGATCACCTGACATCTAACTGCTAAACAGCAACCAGTACAACTGCCATCTTCATGCAGCTTCCCTGCATCAGTGTTTTACTACAGCTAACATCTAGAAATATGCCCGAAGAAGGGGACTAGATCCCAGAAAGCTTGCATTATTTAATTTTATCAGTTAGCCATTAAAAGGTATTACTTTTACAAGACTTTGTTTTTTTCTACCTGCATACAAACATTTATAAAATAATGGTCTGCTCTCATGAGCTCAGTGAATTCCAGGATGGTACTATGATAGGATGCCACTTGTGAAATAAATCCATTAGCGAGATTTCAATGCTACTAAATATTCCATGGTCAAATTATGTTATAATGAAGTGGAGGCAATTGGGAACAATCTGCCCCTTTCTGACTCCAGACACTACCAAGCTTCTCATCCATGCCCTCATCATCTCCCGCCTTGACTACTGCAATGCCCTACCTTGAAACGCATTGCACCCCTTCAATCAGTCATGAATGCAGCAACTAGACTCATCAGACTTTCCCACTACTATGCTTCCACTTCTCCCCTCTGCAAAGCCCTACACTAGATCCCTATCTGCTTCAGGATCAGCTTGAAGGTTCTTTACCTACAAATCTGTGCACAGGACCTGCCCAACCTACATTTCTGAGCTCGTCAACAGAAATATACCTGCTTGCCCCCTCTGGTCCTCCAATGATCTCTGCCTGGCCTCCCCACGCATTTCTCAATCCCATGCATGCCTACAAGACTTTTCAAGAGTTGCCCCCACCCTATGGAACTCCCTTCCACTCCCCCTCAGACTCGCTCCTTCCTTCAACACCTTCAAGCAAGCCCTCAAAACACATTTCTTTAAAATGACCTATCCCACATCTACCACACTCTAATCTCTCAGTCAACCACCTTTACCACAACCCTATCTTATGTGTCCCTCCCCCACCCTTTAGATTGTAAGCCTTTGGCAGCCCCCCCTCCTCCCTTAGTGTGTCCTTCTTAATTTTGCTACCCCAGCAATGACACCCTTCTCATCGACTAACTAGTACTTGATTTGCTGGGTCTCTGTAAAATGCATTTTATACCCTGGTTGTATGTATAACCTTGTGCTATGTTGTAAAACCGTTTGCTACCGCTCTGTCTGTCACCCCTTGTTGCAATGTATGTATCCCTATTTATTGTCCAGCACTGCGTAATATGCTGGCGCTTTGTAAATACAATAAATAATAATAATAATAACTCAACCGTGAAGTGGTAAGCCACATAAAATCACAGAGCAGGGCCAATGCATACTGAGGCGCATTTTGTGCAGAAATCACCAAGTTTCTGCAGAGTGAATAGCTACAGACCTCTACACTTTGTAAAAGTGATGAGCAGAAAGTACACCTATGCGTAATTGCTCATCATAATTCGCAATGATGCAAAATTATAATGCGAAATTCTGGGGAAAAGCATAATTAATTTTGCATGTAATTGCAAGCATTCGTAATTTTTCGCATAATTTTTACATAATTTTGTTCCAAATTTAGCAGTTAATAGCAAAGCCCCTATACATGCTATTTTTCAAAAAGACTTTGTAGTTTTTGAGAAAAATCGATTTTAAACATGCAAAGAAAAATGGTTTTTAAACTGTCATTTTTCTACGCTAAGTTTAAAAACCATTTTTCTTTGCATTTTAAAATTGTGATTTTCACAAAAACTACAAGGCCTATTTGACTTGTACCCATTATTCTTCTTAACATATGTAGCACTTTTGTTGATATTATCATGCATCGGGGCTTGGCGCCAAAGCAAGCACGAACATTACGTGAAAATTCAAGTGAAATTATGAATGATCATACAAAATCAACTGAATTAACAATTTGTAATGACGCATAATTGTGAACATTTATGTGAAATTTTGCATAATCGTGATTAGCTGATTACGTTCATCACTAAGTCCTGAAGTAAGTCCTGAAGATTAGTTCAAGAACAGTGCGAGCTTAAAGGAATGGGTTTCCAAGGCTGTGCAAGTTCATCCAAGCCTAGCATCACCATTGCAAACCATCAGATGCAGTTAGGTAAACCACGTTACCACTGGACTGTAGCGCAGTGGAGACATGTTTTCTGGAGTGATAAATTACACTTCTCTGTTTGGCAATCTGAGATAGCTACACTTCTCTGTCTGGCAATCTGATGGACGAGTCTAGGTTTGGCCAATGCTAGGAGAACAGTACTTCCATGACTTTGTTGTGCCAAGAGTAAAGGTTACAATTTTACATAGTTAGTTGGATTGGACTACAGTATGTCCATCGTGTTCAGAAATAGGGTATGTAGCTAGCCTGCACCCTCACATGTATCAAGTTGGTGTAGAGAGATTATGGTGATGGGTTGTTTTTCAGAGGTTGGGTTTTGTCCCTGAATTCTAGTGAATGGGACTCTAAATGCTTCAGGATACCAAGACATGTTGGACAATTTCATGTTCCCAACTTTGTGGGATCAGCTTGGGCTTAGTCCCTTCCTGTCCCAACATGACTGCCATAAACAAGGTACACAAAGACATCGAAGAGCGAGCTTGATGTGGAGGAACTCGACTGACCTGCACAGAGCCCTGACCTAAACTCAGTAGAGCCCCTGTGGGATGAATTAAAGCAGAAACTGCAATCCATGCATTCCCCTCCAACATCAGTGCCTGGCCTCATAAATGCTGTACTGAAACAATGGTCAAAAAATCCCATAAACTCACTCCTAAACCTTGAGGAAAGCCTTCCCAGAAACATTAAATCTGCTATAGCCTGAAAGTGTGGGTCATCTCCATATAAAAGACTATGGGTTAAGAATGGGATATCATTAAACTAAATGATTGTGTTAAGGCAGGTGTCCCAATACTCTTGGTAATATAGTATGTCCATTTATCTACCAAATAATCTGTAGAAGTCAATATGAATTTTGATATTCAATTCAATTCACTTTATTGTCATTGTGTAACACAACGAAATTACTTTTCATGACAACCCCACGGTGCATACAGGGAACATAGTGATAGCAACAAGGAAGAGAAGAAATTATACAAGTATGCCAGGTATTACACAGTGTTAATTATTTCAGAGAGGATTCAGAGTTCATCAAGTTTATGGCAGATGGGAAATGCTGTCTTTCAGTCTGTTTGTGTGTGTGTGGATTGATCTAAAACATTTACCTGATGGAAGGAGCTCAAACAAGGCATTTCCAGGGTGAGTGTTGTCCTTGATAATGTTTTTGGTCCTTCTCACGCTGCGAGTATTATACAAGAGATATTATAGATCTTATTCAATTCACTTTTTCTCCAATGTTTTCTCCTAGGTGATATTTTTACAGTTTCTAAAAGAAATGTCTTTTAAGGCACCAGCAAGCAAGGAAATACTCAAAATAATTTTTACAGTACTTTTTTCCCCTACTTTTTGGTACTTCTTTTATTGCAAAATGCTGAAAAGTTATTTTAAAGAGAAGATGAAAAGTCCTCCTTAGAAAATCTCCTAGGAGAAACTTAGGGGGGAAAGTGAATTGAATAAAGGCTCATGGCCCATATCCCAGGGCAATATTTCATAAGACATCATTTTCCATCTAAAGTAAAAATAACTTTTCAGCACCTGTTATATGTTGAATGTTTTGAGATTTTAATCAAATGATATATAATTGACAAATTTTGATTTCTACATTTTGCTAAGGGCCCTGCCGGATGAGAAATTCTATCTGTACGATGTCATGAGATTGAGATATCAAAGTTATTGTTTAATATAGTGATACTTATACAATATTGGTTATTAGATATACAGTATAAGGTTTATAATGAACTTTCAGAAGTCTGCTGAGTTTAGGGTATGGTCCTTTCCTTGTGGAATTTAAGGTCACAGATGTCAAGACCAATCCTCATTAGAAGTGTAAAAATTAGATCTCTGTCAAGCCAGGCTTCTGGTTGCAGAAATTGTATCCTGTTACGTAGTCAACAGCCGGTTATGTGACGTGATTCAACCTTAAATTATTCTGAGTTAGGAAAAGAGTCTTCGTTCCATATATAGTTGAAGACTCAAAAATTACATCACAGCATTATTGATGGTCCAATCAGAAGACAGAACAGTAGGAATACTGAGAACTAACATATATATATATATAAGAACCAGCAGGAAGGTCTGGACTCTGGGGCACACACACACACACACTCACACATTCATTAATTCTCTTTACAGACAGACACATATACATACGCTCAAAGAAGATTACTACAGACAATAGATTCGATATACAGATTACACAGCAATTTATTGATTCTGTTTTTATATCTTTTGTAACTGATTTTTGATGTACCAAAGAACTGTACCTTATTGATTATTGAACATCTATGGAGATCAATAACGTCCAATTAAAATCCACATTTTACTGTCTCCTGAGGACTTTGTTTTTAAACAAACTTTTAAACCCCATTTAACATTTTTGGTGAGCCAGCCACTCGCAAAATTTTTGATTCACAAAGATTAAATCAGCCAGATCGCAAAATCGTTTCAAAATCGGGGAATGAGGTCAAGAGAAGGAAGCTGAAACTCTATTGCTTGTGAAACTCTATTGCGATGAACCTGAAGTGGGGAATGTGACGAAGTCGACAGGAGATCTGATGATTGACGTCATGTGGATGTGAGCAGGAGTACATCTGCAAAGGTGATTATGTTTTATTCTCTGTTGAATTGGCTAAAAGTTTAAATAAAGCCAGATTGCGTTATCCAATATTATCAAAGTTAGTCAAGATTAATATTTGTCAGCTAATAAGGGAAATAGTTACTTAATGTTTTGCTAAAATGAACAGCATGCAAAGGAAATTGTATCCTTGTTTCTATGTAGAATGCATTTTTAGTGGCAGACAGGATGCAGACTTTGTCAGTAATTGTGTTTATTTAAAAATGGAGACATTCTTGTTTACAAAGCTGCAAGCTAAACTTGGGAAAAAAATGGTTCAAATGGAAGCTTTTGATAGAGTAATCAAAATGTAATTGAATTATAGAAGCAAAACTTACCATAATATCTTCTATGAGTAAAGTAAGGGCTTTATATATATTCGAGTTCGCCACTTGTGTAGAAGGAAAAGTATAGACCATGTATAAGTCACAATTTATATAAAAAAGGAAATACATCTGTAATATTGATGTAATAGAAGCGCAGCCTGCAACCCTGAAAGCTAGGAAAAAATAAAAATGTTTTTGTGTATTTAAAATTGATAATTTATGAATTAGTTACCAAAATGACATGTTCTCTTTACAGCAGCATGTCTTATGTTACAGATATCATTTGTTTAAACTTAAATTAGAGAATAAAACAATTGCATAAGGTCACTTAAATGTATTTGCATTGCAAGCTATATATGTTATGAAATAGATTATTCAAGTTTCAGAGTTGTTGTCCTATATTTTCATTTGAGTATTGATAAAAAGCATAAAATATAGTCATGAATGTTATAATCGATATTAAAAACATTTAATTAATTCAAGTTGAGCCTATAATAATATTGCATAGGATTGTTAGTCATCATAGCTAGATAATAAACATATCGGTTTCTGTATTAGGTGATTAACGGAAATATTGTGGTAAGGGTCAGCATTCATAAGTAGGATGTGATGTCTTGTGACCATAGACAGACAGATATTGTAACAATCGTTTCTTTTTTCCATAAAAGTTGTTAAAAGGAGGTTTTAAACTAGTGGGTTTAGTCTGGAAGTTATTCTTAGTGAGTTTACTGTGAAATAACATGATTTGGTTTAATTTAGACTAAATAAATTTGAATTGTTCCAAATAACGATTGCACCAATAATTTTATCAAAAGGAATAATGTGTTAGGTAAATTTAGCAGCACATGACTATAGTTATAAACTTGTTTATCAAATGCATTATAGAATTGAGATGATTTATGATACTTTATAAGGTAAAATATTTTTTGAGAATCAATATGTGTGTTCAGTCTAATAGGATCAGTGATTAATTATTTGATTAATGTAAGCAGGTTATGATATACTGAGTGCACAGTCCCTTAAGTTGTTGATCATGAATAAGTATATCTTTGTATTTATATATATTTTCATATCGGTCTCTTTTTCTTACCGGAGTAAAGGTGAAATTTATAAAAATATAATTGATGAATGGTGACAAATGTTTTCATATATTTTTCCGGTCAGAGGTGTGAAATCAAATGTACCAGTTCTAATTATTGTTATACAAGGGGACATTGTGCTAGTGTATCAGATATCTGGATTAAAATTGTATACTTTGATCATTGCTGTAAATTGTCAATACAGTAATGTGTGCACTGATATCCTAGACTGTACACAATATAATATTTAAGTTAAAAGGACAGCATATTAGAGGAAAAATCTGCTAAAAGTAATTGTTTGTTTATTTTATATGTGCTAAAGTGATAACATTTTTTATTTTCACTTATGATTTATTGTATACATGTATTTTATCTCTTTAATTATTAAATTTTATTTCCTGAGAAATATGTGAAGAAGATCAAAGGTAGTGGTGATTTCCTCCCCCACTTTTTCAATAAATGTATGAAATCTAAGATACGATATTAATTGAGTTATGGGGCATTAAAATAAATCGAGTATCAGTTGTTTATAGAGAAGTTGATTTCATGTGTCATTGAGTTTATTGTGGATACTAGCAATTGAATACGTCCAGTTGCTATGTACTTTAGTAACGCCCAGTTGTAATGAAATATTTGGAGTGTCATGAGGTATATGTAAAGGGACAGCTGTAGTTATGTCATCTGTGCTGTTGTCATCTAATCTGCAATGGTACAATGAAGTTTGAGAACAATTAAAAATAGTTATTTCAAGATATATCAGAAAAGTCTTTATAGAAATGATTTCTTGATCATTTTTGAGATATTATTGTGTAAGAAATGCAAATATTTCATTTTTATGGTAGAGGAGTTACATATAGTTTACTTGCAATTTGCACACACACACAGCAAGTAGATTAGCTGATAAAAGAGAATACACACAAAAAAATAATGCTGTGAGAAACAGAAGATGTAATCACACGTGATATTGAAAATACAAATACACATGAGATTAGCATGTTATGTAAACGCACACACAAATTAACATGCTATTAAACATTTACATAAGACAAGATGTTATGAAGTTATGGAAATATAACTTTGTTGCCCTCACAATAAGGTGTGAGAGATGCTTTAAGATGACGTAGTTTTTTTATTGAACATTTATTAGGTTTATCTAAGGTTATGAAACCGTTGTTTATTAGATAAACAAGATGTATTAAGGTTCATGGTAGAATTTGTTTCCTCATCAAAGGATTGCAATTGTTTAGACAATGTCATATGAGTTTAATATTTTGTTTGTTCAAAGGTGGAACAAAGGTTTAAAGTTATTATTTTTTTGAGACAAGAGTTATGATACTGCATTTTCTTGTTATAGATTTTATCTCTAATGATCCATTCTCGGTTGGAGATGACATGCTGAGGTGGCAAGGTCACAACACACAAACTAAAGAGCCAATTGAGATGAAGGAATGAATGGCATTTCTGAAGTTTGCAAGGAACAGAAGGGCTTAGGTCTGAAGAACTTTGAAGAGTTTTTTTCCCTCATGAACTGAGTTACACTGAGTTTTACATAGTTTATACATTGAAGATGAACTGAACTGGAGAAGTGAAATCTAATATCTCTACACATATACAACTTATTCAACACATATGAAGATTTTTTGTGTTGATGTCTTATGTTTAATTGTTTGTTTTGTTTATGTTATAGAACAGAGTTACTTTAGGTGATGTTTCCCATATAATAGTGAACATTTTAGGGAAAAATAATGGTAAGAAAAAAAAGGGTTCTAGAAGGATAGTTTTTTTTAAGTTATTAACATATAGATCTAATCATTTTTGAAATTAAGGTAAAAGTATGATTATTGTTTGGAAATTGAATATTTTGATAGAACATTTTCCATAATATATTTTGTATGCAAAGTTATTTTGCAAGTTTGATGGAATCATTAATGAACAAATTTTAGATGGTGTAAAAATTATTGATTCTATAATTAATGGTTTGTATTTAGAGATTTTGAAATCTGATTTAAAGGCAAAGACCTTAAGAGAAAGGAAAGGGCTAGATAGATAGCATAATTATGTCAATTTAAATCAGATAATATTAAGTGGCATTAGTATCATGTTCTTCAATTATACATTTTTATGATATTTTTTAATTTTGATCAATAGTGAGCAAAACATAATTGTCAAGAATATGTTTGGGAGTTCAAATTGAAAATATTACAAATTTTCAAACAATAATACAAACTTTTTAAGGAGATATAACGTGATTAAAAAAATATAGGTATTCATTAATCATATAGATTTGGGATAGATAAATTATATGAATGCCATCAAGATGAATTATAATATATTATATCTTAATAATATCAGTAGCTGGAAGGCAATACATTTTAGTATCTAACTGTAACGTGCACAGAGGCAGCTTTTGCGAACAGCACCGCCGCCACAGCTGCCTCCGTGCTCCTGCCCGTCCTGCCGGCATCTAGGACGCTGGGGACGGGACTCTCTTTTACCCATAAGGTCGCTGTGTTGTGCGGGCGCGCGCACAGACAGTACCTTTATGCTAGGAGGAGGCTCGTCAGCTGACCTGTTGGTCGGCTGACATCAGAGGAGCCTCACGGCGCCCAGGATTGGCTGTCTGCAGGGGGCGTGCCAGTGAGGTCTCCTCTGCTTCTTAAGCCTCCGGGCTTCATTCAGGCGGCGTCTGCTGTCGTGAATACATTACATGTTAGCGCTCAGACCTTAGACTAGATCCCAGGTGTTGAAACCAAGGACTTCACACCTAGACTAGGAAACTGTTACATTGTTATTGATGATCTGTGTATGATTCTGACTATACTCTGACCTTGCATCTGCTCACTGATTCTGTACTTCTGCCTATCTGACTAGTTGCTGAACCTCTGCCTGATTACCCGTTATCCTCCTGCCTCACGATTCTGTACTGATACTGTCCTCTCTGTTGCCGAACTGACCACTCTGTCCTCACCAGTGGGCCTAGCCTCTGGTGAGGGATTCTTAGTATAGAAACACCTGCTCCTCAGGTGTCCACTAGGCTGCAGTACAGTCTTAATCACCTGCTCCTCAGGTGATCATTAGTTGCAGTATTGTTTGTAACACCTGCTCCTCAGGTGTCCTCTAGGCTGCAGTACAGTCTTGATCACCTGCTCCTCAGGTGATCACTAGGTTGCAGTACAGTATAAATCACCCGCACCTCGGGAGATTCTATCTCCACAGTTTCTGCATCTCCAGCTTGCTCGGCTTGTACTCTTGTACGTACTGATAGGACCTTAACCAACCCCTCTGGTGAGGTCTCGCCAAACTATTAGTTACTGTGCTCTATTACGGTTTCAGTGTACTGATAGTACCTTGCCAGCTCCTCTGGGAAGGTCTGGCCGTACTTATCAGCGCTCTCGCAGCTAGTCCCCTCTGGAGAGGCCTAGCCTTATTGGTTCTGAGGCTCATCAGCTCCACTGATGAGCACTCGTTATTTATTCATCAGTAGTCCCTAGCCAGCTCCTCTGGTAAGGACTAGTCAGCCTATTTTCTGTATTCTCTCTGTTAGTACCTTCTCCAGCCCTCTGGGAAGGTCTGTTCAAAGCTATGCAGTCAGTGTACTGATAGTACCTTACCAGCCCCTATGGTAAGGTCTTGCACAACTATTAAAGTTACGGTTGCACCAAGCACTACACTTATATCATCCTTGAAGCTATACTGGTATTATTGGTGATTCTGCAGATCACCACATAATCAGGTATAGCGTCTGCATTGTTGGTGATTCTGCAGATCACCATATGATCAGACATCTGAATTGCTACACCCAACCGTTACACTAACATTATTAATGTGATCCAATGAGTTATATACATTATTATTATTAATTTATCAAGATTTTTATGATAATTATACAATGGATGAAAAAGTTATGAAATTCAAAGTTTAAATTTGTCATTATGCTTGCATGTTTAGTCCAGGGATATTAATTTGATTTTAAAAAGAGTCTATCATTTTGTCTAATGTAAAGATTTCTGTACACTAACTGAAAGGGTTAACTTACACACTGACACATGAGAAACAAAGAACAGTTGCTGTTAAATAAGGTCCAGCAAGGGAGTAGTTAAAAGTCTTTTTTTCCCTCTGAGTTCATTCACAAAGGAGAAGTTATATTACATAAAGAAGCATATAAATGCAATTAGTTTAATAAAGTTAACGGTTTCTCTATATAATATATTGTTATACATAAATGAATACATTTTCCGAACAAGATGGGTAAAAAATTGAAATTATTGGAATTAAAGGATTGTTATTAGCTTATCTAAAAACAAGAAGTAGCAAAGTTTAAATATAATTATCAGTAAGATATGATAGAATATAATTTTGTTAAATTTTTAATTCAATTTTTGATAATGATAAAATTATACAAAAATGTGTTTATAGAAGTGAAAGTAATTTTACTAAATGATTTAACTTCTATAATCAGGGGGATGTTATATGTTGAATGTTTTGAGATTTTAAACAAATGATATATCATTGACAGATTTTGATTTCTACAATTGGCTAAGGGCCCTGCCGGATGAGAAATTATATCTGTATGATGTTATGAGATTGAGATATCAAAGCTATTGTTTAATATAGTGATACTTATACAATATTGGTTAATAGATATACAGTATAAGGTTTATAATGGACTTTCAGAAGTCTGCTGAGTTTAGGGTATGGTCCTTTCCTTGTGGAATTTAAGGGCGCAGATGTCAAGACCAATCCTCATTAGAAGTGTAAAAAATAGATTTCTGTCAAGCCAGGCTTCTGGTTGCAGAAATTATATCCTGGTTACGTAGTCAACAGCTGGTTGTTATGTGACGTGATTCAACCTTAAATTATTCTGAGTTAGGAAAAGAGGCTTTGTTCCATATATAAAGAAATTACATCACAGCATTATTGATGGTCCAATCAGAAGGCAGAACAGTAGGAATACTGAGAACTAACATACATATATATAAGAACCAGCAGGAAGGTCTGGACTCTCGGGCACACACACACACTCACACATTCATTCATTCTCTTTACAGACAGACACATATACACATATACATACGCTCAAAGAAGGTTACTACAGACAATAGATTCGATATACAGATTACACAGCAATTTATTCATTCTGTTTTTATATCTTTTGTAACTGATTTTTGATGTACCAAAGAACTGTACCTTATTGATTATTGAACATCTATGGAGATCAATAACGTCCAATTGAAAGCCACATTTTACTGTCTCCTGAGGACTTTGTTTTTAAACAAACTTTTAAACCCCATTTAACAGCACCTAACAATTGAAAAAGTACTAAAGAGTAAGCAAAAAAGTAATATCAGACTTAGTTTGAGTATTTTCTTGCTTGTCAGGAGCTTTATAGATAAGGTTTGAAAATATCTCTTTGGGGACAACTCAGGAGAAAAGTTAATAGGATATGGACCTATGACCCAAATCAGTAGCGTAGCAATAGGGGTTGAAGAGGTCTCGGCAGCACCGGGGCCCTTGGGCCAGAGGGGCCTTGTAGGGCCCTCCCTCAACCGCAGTATTACCTCTTTCTTGGTCTTGTGGTTGAAATAATCACTTCTATAGATGCTTTGAATGGTAGTAATCATTAACAAGCTGTTCTCCATCCACGTCTTGCACTTCAGACACTATAGTGGTCCTTGGCAGGTTTTAGTATGCCGTATCAAATGTTATTATTATTATTTATTGTATTTATAACGTGCCAACATATTACGCAGCGCTGGACAATAAATATATACAATGATACAAGGATGACACAAACATAACAAGGTTATACAACATAGAACAAAGTTATACAAGATAAATTGTACAAAATACATGATCATGCAATATGGGCTGGTTAGGTAGGCCCAGTAATACAAGTACCGGCTGTTATAGGACAGGAGCACATGATCCTGTACATTACACTAGGGAAGGGAGAACCCTGCCAGAGGCTTACATTCTAAAGGGGTGGGGTGGAAACACTAGGTGGGGCTGTGAAATAAACATCCAGTAGAGAGGTACTGTGCGGTAGGGGGTGGGTAGGCCATCCTAAAGAGGTGGGTTTTGAGGGCTTGCTTGAATGTGTTGAAGGAGGGAGCAAGTCTGGAAGGGCATTCCAGAGGGTGGGTGCGGCTCTTGAGAAATCTTGCAGGCAGGCATGGGAGTGAGAAATGTGTGGGGCGGTGAGGCGAAGGTCATTGGAGGATCAATGTTATGTATAGAGTGCTTGGGGGCCCAAAGTAAAACTCGCACTGGGGCCCATAGCTCCTAAGCTACACCACTGACCCAAATGCAATTCACTTTCTCTACTAAGCTCTCTCCTAGGTGATCTTTTCACACCTTATCAATAAAACACTTTTTAAACCACCAGCAAGCAAGAAAATAGTCAATATAATTTTATAGTACCCTTTCACCACCATTGGAGTACATTTTTAATTGCAATATTCTAAAAAGTTCTTTTATAGAGCAGATTAAAAAATATCTCCTAGGAGAAAGCTCAGGAGAAAAAAAGGAATTGCACATGGCCCATACTTTCTAATAAGGTTTATTCACTAAGTATGTGATATGTTTGACTTTGGGGAGTAGCATGAACTTTTAATCGATGATGGCTATGTATTAATTTTAACCTCATCATATTTTGTATGACTGAGTATTTTTCTACTCAATAAATAACTTTTAAAGCATAGATAAGCATTTGACATGTCCAGGTGACGTTACCAGTCTCTTCTTAGATCCTCCTAAAAAGTCCCGTTCTTTTTCTCCTGTTACAAACTTATGATTAGACATGTTAGGTAGACATATTATTTGCAATATTCTGATCACAGTTTGAGTTTGTTTTTACCACACCTTATGAACCCACAAATAAGGTTTTGGACGAGTCATACACAGTTGTTTATTTAAAGAGAACCCGAGGTGGGGTTCTGACAATGCAATCCACATACAGAGGCTGGGTCTTCCTATACTGCCCAGCCTCTGTTGCTATTTCAATTCCCCTCTAAGCCCCCTCTGCACTCTGCTATCCCCCATAATTCACAGCCGCGTTTATCTCTGTACTGTCAGTCTGCCACTCCCCCCGCCTCCTGCATAGCTCCGGTTCTCGCACGCGTACCTTCCCTCCACGCTGATTTGAGGGAAGGGATGCGGGCGGGACCGGAGCTATGCAGGAGGTGGGGGGAGCACACAGAGTGACAGTACAGATGTAAACACAGCCCGCTGCGTGTCGGCAGTGCGGCTGTGATTTATGGGGGATTGCAGAGCGCAGGGGGAACTTAGGGGGGATTGAAATAGCAACAGAGGCTGGGCAGTATAGGCAGGCCCAGCCTCTGTATGTGGATTGCATTGTCAGAACCCCGCCTCGGGTTCTCTTTAAAACTTTTTTAGCTCTGTGTTCTTACTCCTACTTTATACACTTTGCACAGGTATTAATGCGCATGTGGGAACGTGGTTACAAACAGGGTTATTTCTGTTTCTGAACATTTTGGTGTCCCCAGGCAAGGCACCTTTTGTCTCCCCCAGTATTGTGAAAGAAAAGAAGATTGTAACCTGCACCGAAAAGAATATGTTTTTCAAAATAAGTCCGTAAGTGATACACAAATTATTAACAGACCAGAGTCCTCTCTCCTGGGGAAAATCATGGAATCCACATAACAAAGCCTTTCTATAACTGTAAAAAAAAGGGTGAATTGGCCCTTTACGAAAAAAAGTATATGTACATCTCTGGTCTTTACAGGTCACGATGTTGTCAGAGGGATCCAGAAGAGAGGCCGCAATTACAACAACTACAGCTTAAAGGAAAGGTTCAGGGAGGGTGGGTAAAAAATCAAAATCAATTTCCACTTACCTGGGGCTTCCTCCAGCCCGTGGCAGGCAGGAGGTGCTCTCGCCGCCGCTCCGCAGGCTCCCGGTGGTCTCCGGTGGCGCGCCCGACCTGGCCAGGCCGGCTGCCAGGTCGGGCTCTTCTGCGCTCCAAGGCCCGGAACTTCTGCGTCCCACGCCGGCGCTCTGACGTCATCGGACGTCCTCCGGGCTCTACTGCGCATGCGCAGTAGTTCTGCGCCTGCGCAGTAGAGCCCGGAGGACGTCCGATGACGTCAGAGTGCCGGCGTGGGACGCAGAAGTTCCGGGCCTTGGAGCGCAGAAGAGCCCGACCTGGCAGCCGGCCTGGCCAGGTCGGGCGCGCCACCGGAGACCACCGGGAGCCTGCGGAGCGGCGGCGAGGGCACCTCCTGCCTGCCACGGGCTGGAGGAAGCCCCAGGTAAGTGGAAATTGATTTTGATTTTTTACCCACCCTCCCTGAACCTTCCCTTTAATTGGCACATTAACCTCCTTAGCAGTAACCCTGAGTCAGGCTTGGGCTGGAAATCCACAGCTCAGAGCGGTAACCCAGAGCCTGACTCGGGGTAGCCGCCGGGAGATATATGCAGAGCCAGCGCACAGCAGGCATTTGTAACTCACCTCCCCCGGGATCCAGACGCTGGCAGTCATTCTTCTTCCGGTCCTGAGAGGCTCTCGATCCCTCTACTGAGATCACGGTCTGTGGTCATGACGACAGACCATGATCTCACTATAGGGGTAAAGCGCCATCCGGTGGACAGAGGCAGAATTGCGGCGCTAAATCAGGGGAGGAGAGTTACATGCAGGGCTGCTGCAGATCTCTCTGTGGTATGGTTTTTTTCCCCGCTTTTAGGCCTTGTTCACATTATAGGCGTTTTTGTAAAATTTTAAGCGCAGACGATTTTCAAAATCGCCCAGAAAGCGCTTGTGCAATGATTCTCTATGAGAGAGTTCATATCAGAGCGGTTCATTTGCGATCCGTTTTGAAAAGCAGTGCATGGGCCATTTTTGAGGCAATTTGTCTCAATGGAAGGTATAGGAAAAGTGCAAAACGCTCACAAAATTGCTTTGGCAAGCGATTGCGTGAGCGTTTTGTAAAAAAAAAAATACATTGTATTTATTTTTTCCGAATCAAAAGACAGAAGCGCTCTGCAAAAGCACTTACAAAAACACCCACAAAAACGAGCAAACATGCAGAAAATCGCTAGAAAACGCTTTAAAAAAACGCGGGTAAAAAAGCCCACCACGGATGGACACGCGAGCCGAACACAATGTGAATGAGGCCTGGGTCTAAAAGCCTGTGAAAGAATTTCACCGCTTTTAGACGCTAAAATCCAGAAGTAATCATACCACTAGGGAGGTTAACAGCACTATCAGACCGCCTTTGTTATGCTAATTAGCAGTGCCAATTGTTAAAATTACTATGTTTCCATTCCTAATGGAACTAGTTCTGTGAAACTATTCCATATAGTACAGAGTGTGCACAGCTGTTGCCTTAGGCCTCTGTCTGGTTTGCCTATGCCTAAAATGGCTCTGGTTAAACAAAATGTTTTTGTCAGGCATCATCAGACTGCACTGCAAGTACTGTTTAGTTAATCATCATGTGGACCATCCACAGACAAGGCAATGCCATGGTGAGAGAGGCATAAGGGAAATGAATCTGCATGCATCTCCTATTCATTTCAAAGGAACTGATCATGGCTGATATGCAGAGCCCTATAGCAGTCTGTGGTTTTCTGTGCATCATGGTCCAGGCAGGATGTCACTGCAGCTTCTGAAGCTAAATGAGCCACAGCATCAGGGCCGGTTCTCTCATGAAGCAAGGTGAAACACTTGCATCAGGCGCTGAGATTACAGGGACAGCAGGTTTGTACTGTGTGTTTACACTTACAGCATGCAGTCAGAGTAGGAGGAGAAATGAGAGGAGAGTGAGTGCGGTGAAGAGGTCATCATTGGGGAACAGCAGCTTGTTGTGCTGTGTGAGGAGTCTGGCAGTGAGTGAGGAGGGGGAAGGCAGGAGAACAGCAGTGCTTTATTTGACTTGCACAGCAGAAGGGAGGAGGTAGCACTGCTGTCCTGACTGAGGAGAAATAGAGGACAGCCGACTGGCTGAGGGTGAGCAGTTTGTTTGTCACAGACTCGCAGCCAGCCACCCAGTGTGTTATTGTGTTGAGCTGCAGCATGTCATGTCTCAGGTTGTTGCATATGCAAATCGGGAAGAGGGGGCCTCCTCACAAGTTTGCCTCAGGCAGCATAAAGTCTATACCTGGCCCTGCACAGCATCACAATTTTCAGTCCTTTGGCTTAGTGCTGAATAGTGTACTGGCACAGCCTCCGACAGAGGAGACCAGCTCTTCCCATTCAGTAATCCAGTACCTATTCAGTAAGGAGTCCATGGCTAAGACTCCATAACACTGCTGCTGCCTACTGAGCATGCCCCAGTGTCTGTAGCTCTTGCGTTTTGAGCCCAACAGAAGAAAATTGCTATGCAAAATGTGTGGTTTGTTTTTACTAAACTAGGACCTTGAGTATGTGGTTGCCAATTTTTAAATCTTAATGAGTTTATCTAACTAGTGATGGGTGAATAAGGCCATATTTCAGCATAAAGAAAAATGTTACATTTTGCATAAATGAGCATATTATCTGAAAATATACAGGCATAAGGAAACTCGTTTTCCACAAACGCATTGATATTTACGGGCGTTTGAAAACTAATTTTTTTTCACAAATCAGAATATATGTGAACACTTATGGGCATACCTGCGAAAATACATTTTTCCAAATGCATTGCAGTCAAGTGGCATCAGAAAACACAATTTCAAAAATAATTTTTAGTTTGGCAAAAATGTGTAATTTGTGAAAATTCCACTATATTGTTGTGAAAATTTTGGGTCCATTAAATTTTTATGAAAATGCAAATTTCTATGCAAAAATGACAATGGTGAAAATTTGAGCTCATCTCTATTTCTAAAACATGTTAGTGATATGGTTCATTTATACCTATAGCTAGCACTTACCACCCCTGCAATTCTCCTAGGATTGTAGTAATAAATCATGGGGCCCACAATAAAAATGTGATAGTTCTGCACAATGTTCACATGCATTTTCCCCTACCACATGGGTGTCAAAGTCAAACACAAAGTGGGCCGAAATTAAACTCTGCAACCAAGTCACAGGCCAACCTCAATGTCGAGTGGTCATCTCTCTTCCTTCCCTGGTGTCTAATAGCCCCCTCCATCCCCTTTACAGTTCCCTGATATTTAGTGGTCCTCCTTCCCTTATACAGTTTCCTGGTGTTTAGTGGCCCCATTCTTCCCCTATACAGTTCCCTGGTGTCTAGTGGCCTCTCCCTCTCCTATACAGTTCCCTGGTATCTAGTACTGTCCCCCTCCCCATATGGCTTCCCTGGTGATCTAGGGCTTACCCTCCAATATAGCATCTCTGGTGGTCTAGAGTGGGACAAACATAATGCGAAGTGGGAATACTACCTGAGGGCCAAATTTGATGGCCACATTTGGAGGGCCACATTTGGCCCAGGGGCTGGAGTTTGACATGTATGCCCTACCACCATGGTAACCCCCACAGACTTGGGATTCATCTACCAGGTATTACATAACTAAGGCCACCCCCCTCCTGTTAACTGTACATCCACCATAATTAACTCCGCCCATAACAGGTGTGATCAAAGCAAAGCCTCCTGTGGGCCCCTGTATTGGTGGGAGGGTGAGTGGTAAAGACCCTCCACTGCCCTGGGCTAATCTGGGAATGCAGGGGCTGACCCACCAGTAGTGACCCACCATAACACAGTAGTTATGCCTCTGCCTACATCCATCTTACAAAGATAGCTCGGCACTGACTCTTATTTCTGATTGTACATAGACAATAAGATGCCAGGACATATTTGACTTTTTTATTTCTTTTATTTACTATGCATTCTGTAGATTTAATTTATTTTCTCTATGTATCTATGTTTATTATATCATTTTATATATATTATATCATTTATACTCTCTCTATATGTCGTACATCAAATTTGAAACATCATAAAAGCAAAGTACAATGATTTCTGTGTATAACAAAGTCCAATTTATGTAAGATCGTTATTGAGGTTCCGGTTGAATTGTTTTCAGTACAGGCTAGCAAATAGTTTTTACTTTTATTGTACATTTCCTTCTTCTGTTTCTCATTTAGATATTTTTTTTTAAGGTTGGTAACACTGTTTGTATCCCTACAACTATGCCAGTGGCTGTATTACAAAAAGAAGTAGAAAGTTGGAGGCTACTTCGTAGTCATTAAAGCTTAGTGTCATCTTCTTGATCGTCCAGAGAACTTTCTTTAATCAATGCAACCAAATCATAAATGGTCGTGTTAGGATCCACCAGTCTGACAAGAGTAATATTTACCTTCCTGTCATCAAAGATACGATATTGTAATGTCATTGCCAACATGGAGTCAATCCCCAGAGAATTTAGTAGACTGCTCATAGTTATGTCGCTTATAGGGACACTTGTGAGTTCACTAATTATAGACAAAATGTAATCCTCCGGTTTTTGTATGTTGTTTTTTGATTGTTTAACATGGTTTTTGTGCTCAACGTTGTTCACATGTTCCACCACCACACTGTAGAATCGCCTCCTCATTGTTGGAATGCCTGCAACTAAGTTATCATACATTGTTTTTAAGTCAAACTTGACTATTGCCTGTTGCGTGTTGTTTAACAAAATACCTTTTTTCAGAAATGCATGAATTTCCTTTGTATTAAATAACAGTACTCCTTTGGCTTTTAGAATGTCATGAACGTTGTGTCTATCACGCAAAAGACCAACATCAAGTGCTCCCCAATTTATTGACTGGGCAGGAAGCCCGATATTCCTTCGGTATTGGCAGAAAATATCCAGGAAGGAGTTGGCAGCCGCATAATTGGCTTGTCCCTGATTTCCAAGAAATGAAGCAACGGATGAGTAACATACAAAATAATCTAGTTTTTGGTTTAACGTGGCATTGTGAAGATTAACAACGCCATCTACTTTTGGACTGAGGACCTTCTCAAAGAGAGACAAATTTAAGCTCTCAATTAGTTTATCATGCAGAACAACAACGCTGTGAAAGATGCCTTTGATTGGAATATTTGGGAAGGCTTTTTGTGCTGAATCAATAGCTTTTTTTATTTCAGTATAAAGGGTTATATCACATGACAGTGCAATGATCTTAACGTTGTCCTTTTCATTCTTTACTTTGGCTATTTGCTGTTCAGTTTGTGTACTTACTTTACGTCTTGAAAGAATCACAATATGCCCACCGCCATTCTGTAAAATAAATTTCACTGTTTCAAAGCCTAGGCCCGTAAGTCCACCTGTGACTATGTAAACAGCATTGTGTTTGAACAGCATAGGTTCAGAGGCAGCTGCGGGTATCTTTGTCATAGTGCCTTCATTGAGTTCAATAAGAGGTACGGATTGAGACGTAAAATAGTTGAATGCTGAATTCTCTAAATTGTATTGGCTGATTGATGGCGAGATCATGGTTTTTGGTAGAATGAGAGGAATACTTGAGGAAAGTGACTGCAACCATTTGTATATTTCTTTTAAATGCTTTTGTAAGTGTGCACTTTGAAAAATGGTAGCAAGATCAAGCATGTGTATGTAAATGTCTTGTCTGCAGCTGAACGCCAGATTGTTAGACTGTGTAAAATGATTGGAGTTATGAATGACAACAACATCTTTCAGAAGGGGATGCTGGGATATGTCTTTACCCGAGATTACTTCTGATGTAGGAAGGATTATCATGGCATTGCATGGCTTCCCATTCATTTCAGCGCCTACAGAGGTTTCTGTTTCCCATCCTCTTTGCTTTGCTGCCTTTGATAAAATTGTACATAAAACTGGATTTTCTGCTGTTGTTACAATAGTCAGCTTTGTCTTGTTCTTTGGATGTGGTAACCGATTATGTAAAATTTCCCAAGCTAAAACAAATAATGAAACACAAGGCGTCTCTTGTAGGACTGGGATCTTCTTGGTTAAATAGCAGGCACTCTCTGGAATCCTCACTTTCGAATTTGCAACTGTTGGATAACATGCGGCAACTCTGTGGCCAACTTCAATTTTTCGAACTTCTTTTCCAACAGCACTTACAATACCCATAAAATCCACAGCAATGACTTTATGTTTATCGGGAGACAAGCCATTTCCATACAGAGTGTTTCCATACTGCCAACTTGATAAAGTAACTGGAAAAAAGTCTTCAGTGTGAGCGCATATCTTCTCTATTTTAATCTCTATCTCTTTGCTTGAAAGGTCTTTAGGTCTTCCATGAGCTGGTTCTGCAAACAGGTCAGCAGGAGAATGAACTTTTGAACTACACAATGTGAAATCATCTGAAATTTGCATGGGTGTTGATGGCTGAAAACTCCTTTCAGTCTCTGTATATGCTATATCACCAGTGTAAATACAACCATCCTCAATCCGTACCTCTGGATGTGCACTTGGCATGTAATGAAGGAGAACTTCAGCAAGTGCTTCCACATCACGAGGGCTGGAAGAGCTAATGTCTATCAGCTGAAAGGTGATTTCAGGAACCTCAATAATACAAGCTCGAGTCATCCCAACCAAAACAAAACCAGGGTTAACATGATCCACTGTGCTTGCAGTGGTTCTGAAAGTGACTGTCTTAATAGATGCTCCAGAGACCTTCTGAAGCCTTAGTGCCAGAATGAGCTGCCGGTAAACTTCACAGCACTTTGCTAAATAACGTGTGGGGTTAGTGGAAATCAAATCATTAACTGTGTGAATTCCCCACATAAACACAATGTCTTTCCACTCACCACTGCGTAGCATATCTACTCGGATGTCTGAATCCCAGCTGTTAAACCTAACGTAGCTCAGTTCGTCGTGCACAAACCTTGATAACTGTTGACTTATCCCACAGTCATCAGCGTAAACCAGCATTTTTGGAATCTTTTCAGCCACCTTTCCTGAACCTGGTGCTTGGGACCAGTTAATTTGGAGAAAGGTATTTTCTTGTGTTTTTACCACTTGTCTCATAGATGTCACCGTGGCCTTTTTTATCTCTGCTAAGACAAAACCATTTTTATCTGCAAAACATCCATAGACTTCGTAAAAACTTTCAGTTATTTTTATTGTTTTTACATAGATCAACATTTCTTCTTGGAGAGCTTGAAAAATTGTCAGGCCACTTATGGAAGTTGGAAACACTGTTTCTGACTGCGTGACTTTAGCTCCCACCACACAACCTACCATTTGAAGAAAACAGTCTAGAATCACTGGGTGTATGTGGTATTCATACATTGTTTCTCTGACTTCATCACTTACTTTCATTCTGGCAATCCCTTCAATGAGTTCCTCCCCATAATGAACTTCACAAAGCTGTTTGTAAGCCTGCCCAAACTTGAATCCAAATTTAGACAGTATTTCATAAATGTAGTCTTTTTTGAAAACAGCTGGACACCTCTTCATGACATGCTTAATGTAAATCCTTCTGTCACTGGCTGTTTTACTGTCATTCACTTGGACCTGACCAGTTGCAAGAACATTAGGTGTCAGAATTTCAAAATCAGTGACTTGGTCTTGTTGGTGTATCTTGACATTTAGGTCCTGACTCTGAGAGTCTTTCTGAAGAACACAAGGGCTCGAAAATGTTGCATTGATAACCAAGGAACGTAAAGGTACCTTGTGCCTCAAGCTCGCAACCACAGCTGCCAAACCAAGTTCGACATAGAATGCACCAGGTATGAGAGTAGCCCCCAAATGCTTGTGCTCATATATATATGGGGTAAGTGATGTTGATACAGTACATTTGAATTCAGTGTAATCTCCACTCATACTTTGCAGCAGAGGGTGACTGGCAGAGATTACTGATTGGTTTCCGATTTTGATTTTCTCAAAATTGATATCTTTCTCTATGTGGTCAAACTGATATTTTGGAATCGGAGCTGGAGATGATTTATAGACTGAGAAAAGATTGTGCCAGTTAGGATTGTAACCCTTTTTGAAAAGCAAAATCAGCATAGAAAATATTGTTTCATATTCACTTTTTGACTGAACAACAGGAATGACAGTTGCACTTGGTCCAAGAATCTCGACAATATTTCGTTGCAATGCTTTCCGGGGTCCAATTTCTATAAACACTGTGTCTTCCTTGTCATTTACTGAAGCTTTAATGGCTTGTTCAAACATGACAGGCTCACGAATATTATTGGCCCAGTATTCTGCAGTTGTAAAATCTCCTTTTCTTGCTGGTTTGCCAGTTACTGTCGAAATAAGCTCACTTTTCTGAACATTTGGAATGAGGGTCTGTAATGTGTCCTTTAATTCTTCTAGTATTGGATCCATCAAGTGGCTGTGGTAGGCGGCTGGCACATCTAGGGTGTAGAGAAATATATTCCTCTTACTGTACAGTCTTGTTAAATGGTCATGGAGTGCCTTTATAACTTCTTCCTCTCCAGAAAGTGTACATGAAGATGGACTGTTGTAAGCAGCAATGCATGCCTTTCTCTTGTAAGATGAGACAATATCTGAGATTTCCCTTACCGGTACATTGCCGACCACCAGCATTTTCCCACCAGTGACCTTACACTGCAATTTGCTCCTGTAATAAATTACTTTAACAGCATCTTCAAGTGAAAGGAGGCCAGAACAATGTGCTGCAGCAACTTCTCCTACTGAATGTCCAACACTACAGTCTGGGGTCACCCCCCACTCTTTTAGAAGATCCACCAATGACACCTGGATGGTAAAAAGCAGCAGCTGTGCAACATCTGGGCTGGAGAAATCATCTAACTCTTTCTGCAGCAATTCCACCACAGAAAGTGAAGTGTACATTTTAATCATCTGATCTATCTCAACACATTTCTTTCGAAATACTGGTTCATTTTCTAATAAGATTTTGCACATACTTTTGGAAAGGACTCCATTCCCACAGAATACAAACACAATCTCAGGACATTTCTTGATTGCAGTTGTCTCTGTTTTTGCAGACTGAAGTTGTTGCTGTAAATGAGACAAAGAAGAGGCCAGAAATGCTGCTCTGTATTTGTGATTAAGATGACTTCTTCTGCAAGCTGCTGTGTAGACCAAGTTCTCCAGAGAGAATGTTTGTGGCATTTTGTTAAGTTGTTTTTCTGTATCTTCAATGCCAAACTGAAGCGATTTGCTGGAGGCTGCAGATAAGATGAATATTTCAACAGGTCTTCTGGAATAAGGTATGGAGTGTATCCTTTTATACTGTTTAATGACAGCATGACCGTTGGTTCCTCCAAAACCAAAGCAATTAATTCCAGCCACTCGTCCATACTGTAAATCTTCATGCCACTTTTCAGGTTTTGTTGGAACAACTAATTTGGACTCTTCAATTTGTTTAATTCCAAGTTCTTTAGAATAATGCAAAGATGGAGGAATCACTTCATGGTGCATCATAAGAAGAACTTTAATCAGTGCAGCCATCCCAGCAGCTGATTCTGTGTGTCCAATATTTCCTTTAACCGAACCAATCTTTAGAGGCTTCACTCCAGACTGGCGTTTTTTCCCTATAATGTTTCCAATGCTGGTGACTTCTATTGGGTCCCCAACAGGTGTCCCAGTGCCATGAGCCTCAACATACTGTACAGAACATGGATCTATAGTTGTATAGATATGCTTCAATAGTTTCTCCTGCTGGACTTGAGATGGTTTGGTCATTGGTGTTACTGATCGCCCATCTTGATTAAGTGCACTTGCGCATATCACTCCCCAGATTTTGCTGTAATCCTCCGTAGCCTGTAGGAAAGGAAACAAAATATAAATATGTAGAAGAACAATGGTGAAATTAATAAACTTTATTAAATAGCAGTTGTGGTGTATATTTATGTGCAAAAGGCAAACTAATTAGCGATGAGAACATTCAAGACTTCATTTCATTCAATTAAACTCAAAATTCTAATACAATCTTGTCATTCTGGATAAGTCAATCTATATACTGTATATAAAATCGGATGTATGTATGTGTGTGTGTATGTATGTGCCGCGATCACTCGAAAATGTCTCGACCAATTTGAACAAAACTTGGTATACAGATCCCTCACTACCTGGGATGATATGTTCTGGGGGTCTCGCGGCCCCCCTGCACACATGGGCGGAGCTACAAACAGCAAATCAGATTTCGACCATTCATGTCAATGGAAAAAATGTAAAAGGCTGCCATTCTCACAGTAATCAAGCCAGAGTCCCCACACTTGCCACAGTTGGTCACCAGTGCTGCTCATCCGGATTCCGGATATCCGAATTACCCGGATAATCCAAACTTTTTCCACTATCCGACTCGGATTCGGATTCCGGATACCTGGGCCAAATCCAGAATGCTGTATCCGGATTGGCAGCGGTATCCGGGTACTGTAACTATGGAGAATGAGGTCCATGACGTCACTGAGCCAATCAGAGGGCTCCCAGCAGAATCCCTAGCAACCAATCACAGAAGGGAACCCTTGCCAGCCCCTCCTGACCTCATTGAGCCAATCAGAGGGCTCCCAGCCTAAGCCCTAGCACCCAATCACAGAAGGGAACCCTGGCCAGCCCCCCCCCCCCCGTATATTAAGGAGGGGTGCCATGGTAAGGAATATCGTCCTTGATTGTGTGACTGCTCACTGAGAGACATGTTCCAGTGCTGCTGGCCTAGCAAGTGCTTTATACTGTGATAAACCTAAAGCTTTTCAGTGATTAACACCGATCCTTCACTATCACTACACTGTTGTTCTATTGTTTATTAGGTAGCTATCTTGATTTCATTCAGTGACAGCCAGAGTGTGTCCTGCAGGCCTGCTGCAGCAGCTGCTATTAGGTCCTGTCCTGTGTCTGTTGGTGAGCTATGCACAGACCAGGCCAGCTGCTGGCCTGCTATTAGCCTTAGCTACAGTATAGGATAGGGCATAGGATTACTGTGTTATTGTGTATTTAGTACCGCAGTCAGTGCTAGTTAGTTGTTAGAGTAGTACTACTGTGTTAGCTTACTACAGAACTGCTGTGCTGCTGAGCAGTGCCAGTGTGACAGTTAGTGTGCACTAGTGTCTTCTCCTCTGCTGTCTGACTGTCACTCCGTGCTGATTTGCTTTAAAGTCCAACCCCGATTTTAATAAAGTACAAGTACCCCACATCATCTGGCTGAAGCAAGCTGGCGCTGGCAGTGGTCAGACTCTAGGCACCAGAACCCCCTCTGTCACTCCTGCCGACACTGAGGCCTGTTCAGGCAGCCAGTCCTCAGTGGCCTCCTCTGCTCCCTCCATCGCTTCCCATGCAAGGAAAAACTGCCGCCAGACCCTGTTGGGCAAGTCTTTCCCTGTTGATGGCAAGAGGTGGACATGAACTGGCTGGGAATCACTATGCTTGTCTTACCACCCTTTACCACCACCACCACAACCTCCTGGCTCCTCCTGATTAACTATTACTAACTAAGCCGCCTGGTTCACAATTCTTTTACAGCCATGGTACCACCAACGTGGTAAGTGGCACGTGGCACGTGGCACTTGGCACGTGGCAGTTGGCACATGGCACGTGGCACTTGGCACGTGTCACTTGGCCATATTTGTGATATACAAATTATTGATGCCAAAGACCCCAAAGCTCACAAACTTGGTCATTGAGTGTTAGTGTGTTAAGGTTAGAAAAAGTGGGCGGAGCCAAAACCAACTAAATACATACCCGGGCAACTCCGGGTCATCAGTTAGTAGTGTACAGAAATAAACTGGTTGTGAAAATAAAATATTTATTTAATAAGATAAAACAGTTGTATGATGGGCCAAATACACTTGACATGCTGTTTAGTCCATTTGCTCTACTCTGGTTGTTTTTCTTAAAGTGTACCCGAGGCGGTGCGGTGGGGGGGGGGGGGGGGGCTGGGGGGGGGCGGTTGGGACACAGAGGCATGTTCCCTGCTGCAGGACAAGTCCCCCCTTCCAGCGTTGTGACCCCAGGGGAAAATGAAACGAACCCACTGCAGACTACAGGAGCGTCAGAGTGTGGCGTAGATGGTGGCTTCCTGATCCGCCCGGCCCCGAATCAGGGAGCATTGTTTATTTTAATTTATTTTATTGACTCTTCTGTTGAAGGTAAGTGAAGGAGACAAGGGTAAAATGTATCCGCAGAATGCTTAAAGTCAACCTGAACCGAGTAAAGTTATTGAAAATAAACACATGATGTACCTGCAAATGAATATTACATGCTTACCTCACCATCTGTTCCTCTTAGAAACTCACCATTTTCTTCTAACAATGATTCCTTACAGTTCTGACAAGATCTTGTCCGACTTGTTCCTCAGGAAGCTGAAAGCCTTAGGCCCCGTTTACACTTAATCAGCTAGCACGTGTCTTTTTTTTCTTCTCCATAGCAATGCATTGTGAAAAAGATTTCAGTTAAAACACTTGAAGGGCCCATTCACACTTGAGCGTTTTGCCGGCGATTTCGGCAAAACGCTCAAACACTAGAGCTTTTGAAAGCGATAGTGTAATAAAACCGTTTGTCAAGAAAAAAGAGAAATATGGTTTGGCATTTCCCACAATATTGCTACATGAGCTATGGTTCACACAGGTAAATATCCTTCTGCTCTCCTGCAACATCCACGGTTTGTAACAGGATATGCCTTCAGACGTGTGCTCCGCACAAAAATATGTAAGGAACAGACAAAATCTTTCAAAATAAGGAAACAGCAAAAATGTCCGTGCACATTCCGTCTTGATAAACAGTGTGTATTTATGAAAAAGATGGCAAATCACATTGACAGTACAAACTTTCTTGGTATGACATTAGGTCAAACAATCATGACGTGGAGTCAGCACAGGGTTTAGCTTACGTGTCCCCCGGCGTGGAGCAGGATGAGCGGTGTGGAGGTGGGTGTCAGGCACTAGGTGGGAGAGCGACGGCCGTTTCGCGTCTGAATGACGCTTGGTCACGCTGCGTACCACTTCCGTACGCAGCGTGACCAAGCGTCATTCAGACGTTTGATTCATGATTGTTTGACCTAATGTCATACCAAGAAAGTTTGTACTGTCAATGTGATTTGCCATCTTTTTCATAAATACACACTGTTTATCAAGACGGAAGGTGGACGGACATTTTTGCGGTTTCCTTATTTTGAAAGATAGTGTAATAAAACCCTATGGGCCCGTTCTTACTTGGGCGATTTGCGGTAATCGCCACAAATCACCCAAAAACGCAAACGCGTAGCCTGCACCGTTTTCCGGCAATTTCCCGGCAATCGCGCTTCAGTGCTATAGAAGCGCTAAACGCGATCGTGGAGAATTCGCTGCACTGTTCAGTGATTTTTCCGTGCGAAATCATGGAAAAATCACTCCCGCAAAACGCTGGCAAAAATCGCCAGCGTTTTGCGCTTCTAAGTGTGAATGGGCCCTAAGTGTGAAAGGTCCCATAGGAAAACATTGGTATTACTTTGAAAATCAGTTGTCCTTTCAGTTATAACTGAGAGCAACAGATTAAGTGTAAACGGGGCCTAAGGGCCCTTTTTCACTGCATCAGTTGCTGTCAGTTACTGTATAACTGAAATGGCAATTGATGCGCAAGGTAATGTCCATGTTTCTCTATGGCTCAAGCAATATTACTGGTTAATGGAGTGCTGACCCGATATAAGGTCATCTCCATTTTTAAAAAGGAGGACAAAGAGTTCTATCAATTGCAGTGGACAAACAGGATGTGGGAGAAGAGAAAGAGATTGATGAGTAGACTACACGGGAGGTAAGTATGACGTGTGTATGTTTATTTTGACTTTTATTTTTCAGTTCAGGTTTGCTTTAAGCAAAATATGGAACAGGCAGCATATTCTTAAACATATCACACAAATGTAAAAATAATAATATTTTACCTTCAACAGAGGTTTAAGAACAACAACACCGCATCCTTCTCCCCTTCCATAACCATCGGCCAGCTTTGAAAACGGCTTGCTTGTACCCTCTGGAGAGATCATTTTTGCCTTACTCAGACTGACGTAGATATGAGGCTCCATAATACAGTTGACACCACCACATATTGCCATCTTGCAGTCTCCTGTAAATATAATGCACTTCTAAATATATGATGTGGTAAAAGTCTTCCAACACTGAAAGTCAAACTTGCACAATAAGCAACTACATTCATTGGAAGAGTTGCAATCAGGTGTAATCAGAGAATGCCATAAAGCTGTGTGTCCGTTAAAGGATAACTTAGCTCTTTTAAAAACTCAAAAACGGGGGTAGCAGGCATGTGTAGGAGGCTCTCCTCATGTCCACCGCTCCCCCTGTTCTCCTCCTCCATCCTCCTCCATTAAAGGGAACCAGAGACGGCCAGAGAAGGAAAATGAAAAAAGATTTTATACATACCTGGGGCTTCTTCCAGCCCCATAAGCTTGGATCGCACCCACGCCGGCATCCTCCGCTTCCTCTACCGGCGGTACCGGGTCCGGCGGACACGGCCAATTGTCCGCATACACAGGGGCTCCCTCCATACCCTTACACATGCGGCTGCGCAGTATGGAGCTGCACACGTACGGGTATGGAGGGAGCCCCTGTGATGCGGACAATTGGCTGCGTGCTGACGCCGACGGGACCCGGTACCGGCGGATACAGGCAGCGGAGGACGGCGGCGTGAGAGCGATTTGTGCGTATGGGGCTGGAGGAAGCCACAGGTATGTATAAAAGCTTTACTTTACTTCATCTCTGGTTCTCTTTAAGGCCTAATGTCCTCCCAAAGCTACTTCCGGGTCGGGGGGGGGGGGGGGGATCGGTGCACATTGCACAGGTGCTGCCCAGCAACATGCATCCTTGATCGCATGCCAGCGGCCCGGGAGCACTCTGCGCATGTGCACTATGTAGTTGTGACATAATGTGCATGCGCAGAGCGCTCCCAGCCGTGCGAACAAGGACGTGCATTGTGGGTCAGTACATGCGAAGTGCGCACCGACTCTCCTGACCCGGAAGTAGCTCCTTTTAGAACACTTGGTTTGATCGTGTTCCTTTAAAAAAAATGTTATTGCAATAGCTAAATACAATCACATAGTGGAAAAAGGCCCTGCTGAAATCCAAATGTCTCACTCAGTTCTGAAACCAAGTTCTGGCTATAGTAAATGTACCATTAATATGCCGCCTAAAATTAGCCCATAACATTAAAGAAAATGTGTATTTGAAGGACCACAATCGCGAAAATCGTATAATTTAAAATACTTGTAAACGTATACAAATAAGAAGTATATTTTCTCAGAGTAAAATGAGCCATAAATTACTTTTCTCCTTTGCTGCTGTCACAGTAGGTAGTAGAAATCTAACATCACCGACAGGTTTTGGGCTAGTCCATCTCTTCATAGGGGATTCTCAGCAAGGCTTTTATTCTTTATAAAGACATTCCCTGAAAATGATTCACACAATGATGCTGACCAGCCTTCATGCTCACTGCACACTTTTTTGACAGTTGGACGGTTCCAACTTCCATTCACTAAGTGCTTTTGAAAATAAACAAAACCCTGAGAATCCCCCATGAGGAGATAGACTAGTCCAAAACCTATCAATAATGTCAGATCTCTACTACCTACTGTAAGGGACAGCAACATAGGATAAAAGTAATTTATGGCTCATTTTCCTCAGGGAGAAACGTACTTCATATTTGTATGTGTTTACATGGATTTTTAAATTTGACGATTTTCGCGATAGTGTTCCTTTAAGTACAACAAAAAAAATCACATACTTACCTGAGGAGAGGGAAGGCTCTGGATCATAATAAGGCTTCCCTTGGCATCCTCTGGCCCTCCGCTGCTCACCGACACTGTCCTGCAGATGGGAGCCACTCTACTTATCTGGCCAGAGCGCGACCTTACCTGCGCAGTAGCACGGAGCTGTTTGTGCATTAGAAGCTCCGGTTTACTGCACAGGCACTGCTGTACTGTGCCTGCGCATGTGCCAGAAGAGGAGCACCCCCCCCCCCCCCCGAACAGATTATATCGACAAGCCAATGTCACTAATATTTGGAGGGGCTGTGAGAGGCAATGGTGGACTGCAGGACGCTGAGTGAAGTCTCATTAGGATCCAGAGGCTTCCCTCTCCTTAGGTAAGTCTGTGGTTTTTGTACTTTTTTATGCCTGGGGTGTATTTTAACTTTACCTAACACTCCATCCAAATATTTATCCTAAACTCTATACATCAAGGTCTTATAGCACCGAGATTCTGACACTGAGAGGAATTGCTTTGTTAAGGCTATGGCCTCAATTCACTAAGATCATGCTGGAGATAATAAGGCAAGAGAAAACTTACCTCCACATAAGAGAGAGTTATCTTATCTCTTCATTCCTTAAGTTACCTCCTCTGTAGTTAAGTTACATCCTCTGTAGTTATTTTACCTCCTCTGTAGTTAATTTACCTCCTCTGTAGTTATTTTCACATGCAGTTAATAAACAGCCTGTCTTTAACTCTGGAGTTATTTTAAGGATTGAAGAGTTAACTTAAAGACAGAAGAGTTAACTTTAGGTTTGCCTGAGGTAAAATGTTTCCTGAATACTACATGCCTTATCACCATGGTAACAACTCTAGAAGAGTTATTAAAGACAGGAGATAAGCTTAGTGAATTGAGGCCTATGTCCACATTATAAATCGCCAGCTCTATCGCAAGTGCTGAGCGATTTATTGAGAGTTTCGTCAGCGCTTTTCCCTGCGCTTTTTGAGCTTAGAAAACCGCTTTTCTAAGCGCTTTTCTTTTGCAGAGCGATTCATTTTTTTCACTTCCTGATGTCAGTCAGGAAGTGAACTCTTTCACCCGGAAATGAATATGATAAATGCAATGCATTTATTCATGAAAGTGCTGGGGAAATCACTATACAAAGTGCTTTTTCAAGTGCTTTGCGTTTTCCTTATACCTTCCATTGAGCCAAAGCACTCAGACAATGGTACAGGCAGCGCTTTTGGAAGCGGATCGCAATCGAGCCGCTCATATTTGAACACTCTCATAGGGAAACATTGCACAAGTGCTTTAAGGGCAATTTCTAAAATCGCCAGCGCTTAAAAAAAACACGCAAACCGCTCATAGTGTGAACAAGCCCATGTGTGAACAATACGGGTGAAACTCAAAAAATTAGAATATGGTGCAAAAGTCCATTTATTTCAGTAATTATTCAACTTGGAGAATATGAAATAATATATGAAATAGACTCACTACATGCAAAGCGAGATATTTCAAGTCTTGATTTGTTATAATTTTGATGTTTATGGCTTACAGCTTATGAGAAGTTTGAGAACTCCAAAATTAAAATCTCAGACCATTAGACTATTGTGAAAATGTTCAATATTCTAGACTCAAAGTGTCAGACTCTAATCATCTTATTAATCCCAAGCACCTGCAAAGGATTCCTACTTTGTATATCAGTGTCACCTTTTTAAGTTGAATTACTGAAATAAATAAACTTTTGCACTATATTCAAATTTTTCGACTTTTACCTGCATTATGTGTTCATAAAGAAGGTGGCTGCATAAAATACCCACATCAATAACTGTGTAATACCAAGAAAATGTTATGTCTTGCTATGTGTATCTTTATTGCAAGTATGTGTATTTTTGTTGCATGTACGTATATGTGTATTTTTGTTGCGTGTACATATACCGGTATGTGTATTTTTGTTGCATGTACGTATATGTGTATTTTTGTTGCGTGTACATATATGTGTATTTTTGTTGCGTGTATGTATATATGTATTTTTGTTGCGTTTACATATATGTATTTTTGTTGCGTGTATGTACTGTATGTATGTATTTTTGTTGCGTGTACATATATATGTATTTTTGTTGCGTGTACGTACATGTGTATTTTTGTTGCGTGTATGTATATATGTATTTTTGTTGCGTGTACGTATATGTGTATTTTTGTTGCGTGTACGTATATTTGTATTTTTGTTGCGTGTACGTATATATGTATTTTTGTTGCGTGTACGTACATGTGTATTTTTATTGCGTGTACGTATATATGTATTTTTGTTGCGTGCACGTATATGTGTATTTTTGTTGCATGTATGTATATATGTATTTTTGGGGCGTGTACGTATATATGTATTTTTGTTGCGTGTACATATATTTGTATTTTTGTTGCGTGTACGTATATGTGTATTTTTGTTGCGTGTACGTATATGTGTATTTTTGTTGTGTGTACGAGTATTTTTGTTGCGTGTACATTTAAGTGTATTTTTGTTGCGTGTATGTGTATTGTTGTTGCGTGTACATGTATATTTTTGTTGCATGTTTATGTGTATATAGTTTATATCATATTAGCCATCATAGTATACAGTACCTTGTCTGATAGCTTGGCAAGCCAAATGCAATGCAACAAGGGAGGAAGAACAGGCAGTATCAATGGATGCAGAGGGGCCAGTCAGGTTGAACTGGTAGGATATCCGGTTGGCTGCTATGCTCATCGCAGTGCCGGCCCCACTGAGGTGATTGATATTTTCAGGACAATTATTATAAATGATTTCTGCATCTCTGTTCATGAGGCCTGCAATGTACAGGAAGGATATTTATGGAAAACCATCTAAAAATCTTATATCAGTTATATACATCAGCCCGTTAGGCTTGAAGCAGGTATTTAGGGTGCAGTGTGTGCCTGAAAAATTGGGTGCCTCCATAAGCCGTAATGCAACCAGTGGCTATGATGGTACCTTCCTGGTAAATTGGACACAGCCATAAGCCCTAATGCAGCGATGGCTAACTTTGGCACTCCAGCTGTGGTGAAACTACAAGTCCCATGAGGCATTGCAATACTCTGACAGCTCTAAGCATAACTTGGGGAGGCAGAGGCATGATGGGATTTGTAGTTTTGTCACAGCTGGAGTACCAAAGTTAGCCATGACTGCCCTAATGCAATCAGCAGCTATGACAGTGCCTACCTGGTACCTAGTGCCTGGTGTCTACCTGGCATCTGTGTTCCTGAATGCCGGCGGTAGCAGCTATGGTTGGAACCTGTCTATGGCCAGTGCCTATGGGGCAATTTGGCTTTCAGAGCTGAGCTGGGCAAAAATACCGTGGTGACCAGTGGAAAACATTTTGGCGGTATCGGCTACGGTTAGCACCTGGCTAAAGCCGGCGCTTATGGGTTAATTTGGTTGCCGGTTTCCAGCGATATTGGCTATGGTTGGCACCTTGGTATGGCTGGTGCCCACTGGGTAATTGCCTTGCCTCTGCATTTGTAACGAGACCAGGCAGCTGTCATATAAGAAGTGAGGAGGGAATCGTTTGTCAAGTCCAGAATCAGATTCTTGCCAGGGCCAAGTAGAACCCTTTATCTTCCATCAGTGAGTGCTACAAGGGAAGTAAACCTTTCTAGTGTTCAGCCTCACTACCAGATAGGTATGCAGTAACCGACTATAGGTTTACTTTAAACAGTACAGCACCACTGTACAGTGTATCAATGTCCCTGTGGACTCCACTTCAGCACCAAGTGCGTAGATACACGTATCCTGCACTTTACAGCGGACCTCCCCACCCCCGCGGTAGAGTACTGTTCTGGGTAAAAGTAACATATGTTCCCGTTCACCAATCTGAGTGCCAGTAGTAAATGATCATCTGGCATCATTGAGATGCTGATGGTCATTTGCAAAATGAAAGTAAGGACACAGTTTAACAGTACTTCCTGTGTACTATACACAGGATAGTGTGGGGACGTCTAGTAGTAAAAAAATCAAATGTTAAAAATAAATAATAATAAAAAATTCCCCATTAATTGTAACCCCTTATTTCCCCCTCTGCTATAGTTTACCTTGTTTAAAAAAAAGTGATAGCATTGAAAAAAAATCATAAATAGTTGCCTTAGGGACTTTTTTAGTAGGTATGTCATAAGAGCATATCACTATTATTTTTTGCAAATTATGGCATGTAATTATTGATATAGTATAAAGAAACACAAAAGGAAAAAATGCACCTTTATTTCCAAATAAAATATTGTCACCATGCATTGTACTAGGGACACAATTTAAACATTGTAATAACTTGGACAAATGGACAAATAAAATGTTTGGGTTTTATCTACAGAAAATCGTTTTGCTTTAAAACTATAACGGCGGAAAACTGAGAAATAATGCATTTTTCTCTTATTATTCCCCTTAAAATGCATACAAATAAAATCATTCTTATTGAAAAGTACCGCCCAAAGAAAGCCTAATTTGTCGAGGAAAAAACAAGGAATAGATCATTTTAGTGTGATAAGTAGCTATAAAGTTATTGGTGAATGAATGGGAGGAGCGCTGAAATATAAAAATTGCTCTGGTTTTTAAAGGGAGATAACCTATGTTGCAGGGAAGTGGTTAAGCTATAACTGGTTATTCCAGATGTATGTATTTTACATAATTATTTTATAATTTACTTTATTGAATTCTAAGCATGACAGTTCTAAGTTACCACTGAAATAGTAAGAGTTGCCCTTAGAGACCTTTAGTTTTCTTACCTATGAAGACTCCTGTCCTGCTCCCACTGATATCTTCCATGGTGTAGCCAGCATCCTCCAGAGCTCTATAGGTACATTCCAGCAGTAGTTTGTGCTGAGGATCCATACGGTCAGACTCCGAATTGTGAATTCCAAACAGTGTGTTGTCAAATATATGAATTCTGAAATGCAGCAGACCAGATTCTTGTCAGTAGCTTGAACTGGGGGGACTGCTTTCTAGACATGGACCTATTAATTTTCCCTTGTATTATTCCATAAGCAGTAGAACCATCCATAAGCAGAGCCGGGTCGAGGCAGAGGCGAGAGAGGCTCCAGCCTCAGGGCGCAGTGTAGGTGGGGTGCACAACTCACTCAACTATCATTTCCCTATTGTGTTTGAAGCAGAGAGAAATAAGAAAAGGGGATACATGGCAGTGACTGCAAGACAGATAACTAGAGATAAAGGTGTTGGGTGGGGGGGAAGTTGGGGTTCCTGGGGCGCCTCTTAGTCTAATAGCAATCAGTGTGTGATGGCTGGGGTGGAAGGGATGGAGGAGCGCACGTTATGTCTCAGCCTTGGGTGCTGGAGGACCTTGTACGGCTTCTCCCCATAAGTGAGCTATTATTAGTTTTTGAGTTTAGAACAGTGATAGGCCAGTGAAATTATAAAGAGGCCTCCTGGGGAGTGAGCTAGGAGGATTAAATGCTGTTAAAGTGGACCTGAACTTAAAACTTCCTCTCTGTTCTAAAAGATACGCAAACGAATAATAACCTTTACAGCTGATACAAATGCTACAATAAATCTGCCGTGATTCTACTTCCTGCTTTCTAGGTTCTGGATGCTTGCTTGGCTTAACAAGGGCGGAAAGGGATAATTTGCATATTAGTAGCTGTGCATTGTGGGTAACCACAAATGTTCATTTATAACTGAATTATTGCAAATTTCCTTCTGTTTTAAGAAGGCAATTACACCAAGCTTTGCTTTTTTAGTAGGAGGGCTTTTTGGTTCCTTTCATCCCCCTATACATTCCTAGTAGTTTGGGTCACCCTAAGCTGCTTGGTTACTCTGTTGTACTCGACCAAGCCCTATTTCATACAGCCTTATCAATCCCTGCCATGTACTGATGAGGACCAAAAGTCCGAAACAGGCTGTCTACATGTGGGTTTGGTATGGCTGTGTAAAACTTAAAGCTATAGGCTTGCTATAAACCAGCGGTTCTGGATGCTTGCTTGGCTTAACAAGGGCGGAAAGGGATAATTTGCATATTAGTAGGTGTGCATTGTGGGTAACCACAAATGTTCATTTATAACTGAATTATTGCAAATTTCCTTCTGTTTTAAGAAGGCAATTACACCAAGCTTTGCTTTTTTAGTAGGAGGGCTTTTTGGTTCCTTTCATCCTCCTATACATTCCTAGTAGTTTGGGTCACCCTAAGCTGCTTGGTTACTCTGTTGTACTCGACCAAGCCCTATTTCATACAGCCTTATCAATCCCTGCCATGTACTGATGAGGACCAAAAGTCCGAAACAGGCTGTCTACATGTGGGTTTGGTATGGCTGTGTGAAAACTTAAAGCTATAGGCTTGCTATAAACCAGCGGTTTTGGATGCTTGCTTGGCTTAACAAGGGCGGAAAGGGATAATTTGCATATTAGTAGGTGTGCATTGTGGGTAACCACAAATGTTCATTTATAACTGAATTATTGCAAATTTCCTTCTGTTTTAAGAAGGCAATTACACCAAGCTTTGCTTTTTTAGTAGGAGGGCTTTTTGGTTCCTTTCATCCCCCTATACATTCCTAGTAGTTTGGGTCACCCTAAGCTGCTTGGTTACTCTGTTGTACTCGACCAAGCCCTATTTCATACAGCCTTATCAATCCCTGCCATGTACTGATGAGGACCAAAAGTCCGAAACAGGCTGTCTACATGTGGGTTTGGTATGGCTGTGTAAAACTTAAAGCTATAGGCTTGCTATAAACCAGCGGTTCTGGATGCTTGCTTGGCTTAACAAGGGCGGAAAGGGATAATTTGCATATTAGTAGGTGTGCATTGTGGGTAACCACAAATGTTCATTTATAACTGAATTATTGCAAATTTCCTTCTGTTTTAAGAAGGCAATTACACCAAGCTTTGCTTTTTTAGTAGGAGGGCTTTTTGGTTCCTTTCATCCCCCTATACATTCCTAGTAGTTTGGGTCACCCTAAGCTGCTTGGTTACTCTGTTGTACTCGACCAAGCCCTATTTCATACAGCCTTATCAATCCCTGCCATGTACTGATGAGGACCAAAAGTCCGAAACAGGCTGTCTACATGTGGGTTTGGTATGGCTGTGTAAAACTTAACGCTATAGGCTTGCTATAAACCAGTGGTTCTAGATGCTTGCTTGGCTTAACAAGGGTGGAAAGGGATAATTTGCATATTAGTAGGTGTGCATTGTGGGTAACCACAAATGTTCATTTATAACTGAATTATTGCAAATTTCCTTCTGTTTTAAGAAGGCAATTACACCAAGCTTTGCTTTTTTAGTAGGAGGGCTTTTTGGTTCCTTTCATCCCCCTATACATTCCTAGTAGTTTGGGTCACCCTAAGCTGCTTGGTTACTCTGTTGTACTCGACCAAGCCCTATTTCATACAGCCTTATCAATCCCTGCCATGTACTGATGAGGACCAAAAGTCCAAAACAGGCTGTCTACATGTGGGTTTGGTATGGCTGTGTAAAACTTAAAGCTATAGGCTTGCTATAAACCAGCGGTTCTGGATGCTTGCTTGGCTTAACAAGGGCGGAAAGGGATAATTTGCATATTAGTAGGTGTGCATTGTGGGTAACCACAAATGTTCATTTATAACTGAATTATTGCAAATTTCCTTCTGTTTTAAGAAGGCAATTACACCAAGCTTTGCTTTTTTAGTAGGAGGGCTTTTTGGTTCCTTTCATCCCCCTATACATTCCTAGTAGTTTGGGTCACCCTAAGCTGCTTGGTTACTCTGTTGCTTTCTAGGAAGCAGACATATTGTTAACATCCTGTGCTTTCAAATGAGATTATCTGCCATGGCAGTCAGCTGACACAGGAGAGATCAAATTACAATTTGTGATTAGACTCAGATGGGAGGGAATTAGACAGGCTAAACACTCTAAATACATACAGGGTGCATTTCTCTATGTTTTCCCTCTGTTCTGTGCAAGAGTTCAGGTCCACTTTAAGATGGAACTTTGATTTTGTTGGGTTATTAGGTAGTGTTAAGTAACTCAACTTAACTATTTTATCCTTTTGGACGTATCTACTACTTCCAAAAGGCTGCTGCGCGCTCTGGTGGACAATCGCGCACGCGCCCACGGTCTCCCGTGCCACCGCCCATTAGCCCAGAGATCAGTGAATGGGAACTCAGTTCCCATTCATTGATCTAAGTCCCCGTTAGAAAGATCGACAGCTTCTCTAAATAGCCGCAATTTTTCTGAACAAAAAAAATCACGTCCTCCCTATACTTCCTGTAAGTGTGATCGTTCACTTACAGGAAGAAAAAATTGACTGAGGCCATCTTGTGGCCGATTAGTAAAACTACATCTACATACATTTTTTTTTAAAATACACACAATAACAATTACATTTAAAATTAACTATTTACCTCCCACACTCCCAAAAATACCCAAATAAAATCTGTAACCATATAAAAAAATTACAATAAAAAAAACATAAATACCTAAGGGTCTGAACTTTTTTTAATATGCATGTCAATAGGGTGTATTACTATTATTTTTTAAATTATAAGTTTGTAAATAGTGATGGACGCCTAACTGAAAAAAATGCACTTTTATTTCCAAATAATATATTGGCGCCCTACTTTGTGATAGGGACATAATTTAAATGGTGTAATAACTGGGACAAATGGGCAAATAAAATACTTGGGTTTTAATTATGGTAGCATGTATTGTTGTAAAGCTATAATGGCCAAAAACTGAGAAATAATGATTTTTTCCCATTGTTTTCTTAATATTCCCATTAAAATGCATTTAGAAAAAAATAATTCTTTGCAAAATGTACCACTCAAGGAAAGCCTAATTGGTGGCGGAAAAACAAGTTATAGATCAATTCATTGTGATAAGTAGTGATAAAGTTATTGGCAAATGTATAGGAGGTGAAAATTGCTCGGATGCATAAGTGAAAAACCACTGAAGTGGTTAAGCAACTCAGAAATTACAGGGTATTTAAAAAACATTCTGGTAGCAAATTTCATAGAACTTTCGTAGTCTGCTCTGAAACTATCTACAGCCTTACATGGTGGTCTCTCCCTTTTTAAAAACCTTTCTTGGCCCTATTCCTGTTTGCCAAGCCTAAAAAGGGTCACCTTTTCCATTCTACACCTCTTCATAGTGGTATCTCCCTTTTTAAGAAGCCTTTCCTAGCCTCTTTGCTGTTTGCCAAGCTTAAAATTGGTCACTTCTTCTACTTAATACATCTCTGTGGTGTTTTCTCCAATTTTTAGCAGTTCTCCATAATCCCTTTGCATGTCTGCCAAATCAAAAAATGGTCTCCTTTTCCATTCTTCTAACAGTCGGCAGAGGTGATGGGTACAAACTTTGCACGTAGTGTAATAGTACAGGGTGTAAGTACAAAAAGTGTAAGTTTACTTTTGCAATATTTTACCATGTTATCCAATAAATGGTGTGATCCAAATTCAAAACGTCCTACTTTAAAGCGGAACTCATGCACAGCACACAGTGAAAACTCTTTATTCCACATATACTGCAGTTTCTAAACAAATTCACTGCACTGTGCTCTGTGTTTGTTTAGCCAGATCAAAGGGTCCAATTAGCTCTGGACAGCAGCTGTGAATAAAAGTACAGGTGCTCTCCACTTGTACACAAGGTTTTTTTCAGGAAAGTGACAGGAAGAACCACTTCACTTCCAAGGCTTTTCCCCCTTAAAAAACAGTGCAATTTTTGCCACTAATTAGGTTTATTTGGGGGGGGGGGGGGGGTACTTTTTGCTAATAATTATTTTCTGCAATTTAACAGGAAAATTAAGAATTAAAAAATAAATAAATCATGATTTCTCATGTTTCAGCCATTATAGTTTTCAATAAATACATGCTACCCGTAATTAAAACCCGTAATTATTGCAACGTTTAAAATATTTCCCTAGTACAATGTATGGCGCCAATATTTTATTTGGAAGTAAAGGTGCACTTTTTCAGTTTTGCATCCGTCACTATTTAGAAGCCCATAGTTTAAAAAGTAATAGTAATATAATCTCTTGACATACATATTTTAATAAGTTCAGTTCCTAGGGTATTTTATTTATGTATTTTTTTTATTTGTAATTTTTTTTTTTTTTATGCAAAAAAATGTGGGTGATTATGGGCTAGTGTTGGAGGTAAAGTGTTATTTTAAATGTATTTGTGGGTCTTTTTAAACATCCTATTGCGTACCTATATTACTCTAAATAGAAAGTAATGCGTGCATGGGTTCCGTAGGAACTGCGTTCCCATCCATTCATCTCCCGTCTAACGATCAGCTGTGATAACGAGCGTGGGAGCTTGCAGGTAGGGCGCATAATGCTGGGGATACACGGTGCGTTTCTTCTTATCAATCAAGCCGCTGATGGCTTGATTGATAATTTCCGACAGGTCCGATCACTGCACGGATCGATTCCCCGCTCGATACCCACGGGCGGACAATAGCGGAAATCGAGCGGAAGTTAAGGAAGCGCCCGCGGGGACGAGCGGGAATCGATCCGGGCGGACGTGGGGACAAGCGGGGACGCGGTGGGAGTCGATCCGGCGGCTAATCTAGCCGCCGGATCTAACCGTGTATGCCCAGCATAAGAGTGCGTGGCAGCAAGAGACATAGTAGCTACCGTATTTTTCGGACTATAAGACGCACTTTTTCTCCCTCAAAAGTGGGGAGAAAAAGTCCCTGCGTCTTATAGTCCGAAGGTAGCAAAAAAAGAAGTACAAATATTGCAAAAAAACAAATAGTTTCTCACTATTTCCGTCTGTGATGCTCTGGGTGTGTGGTTTGCTCCATGCCGCCAGTCTGCCTCATTGCCCGCTCTCCATGCAGCCAATGATCCGCCTCCATTCCCCTCTATGCAGCCGCCAATCTGCCTCATTGCCCGCTCTCCATGCAGCCAATCATCCGCCTCCATTCCCCTCTATGCAGCCGCCAATCATCCGCCTTGATGCCCGCAATGATCCGCCTCTGGCCAGCTCTTCATGCTTCCATGCCATGTGCTTGCACGGAAGCTGCAGCGGCTGCGGCGGGGGCAGCGATTCAGGGCTAATTGCAGTGGCTGTTATCTTCTAAGTTGCTGCATGGCGGCGGGCAGAAGAGGCGCGATCCCAGGCTAATTGAAGGCAGCGGCTGTTATCCTGTATCCAGCACGGCGGCGGCAGCGTGGCATTAGACGGGAGATCGTAGCGGTAGTTATGACTACCGATGCCTCAGTACTTCCTTGTTTACGCCCCCTCATGACGTAGGACACGCATGAGCGTCCTACGTCATGAGGGGGCGTAAACAAGGAAGTACTGAGGCATCGGTAGTCATAACTACCGCTACGATCTCCCGTCTAATGCCACGCTGCCGCCGCCGTGCTGGATACAGGATAACAGCCGCTGCCTTCAATTAGCCCTGGGTCGCTATTCATCTGGCTCCCCCGCCGCCGTGCAGGAACTTAGAAGATTACAGCCGCTGCCTTCAATTAGCCTTGGATCGCTCCTCATCTGGCCCCCCCGCTGCCGTGCAGGAACTTAGAAGATTACAGTCGCTGCAATTAGCCCTGAATCGCTGCTGTTCTGCACCCCAAAGCCCCCCACCGCCAGCCACAATACCTGGAAGAGGACAGCCGCTGCAGCTCCTGCTGAGATGCCTGACTTGTGACAACACTCCTCTGCCACGTCAATCATCACAGCTGACATCAAAGAACAGGACAACTCAGGGACAACTAGATAGGTGAGATCATCTATGTTGAAGTGTTTAGTTATTGTAACTGGTGGGGAGGCAGGGGTTAGTTTAATGTAGGGTGTAGTGTTACTGGTGGGTCAGCAGGGGTGGGTTAGTGTGGTGTAGTAACTGGTGGGGGAATCAGGGACTAGTGTAAGGCAATGTAGTGTAGTGCAAGGTTATTGGTGGGGCAATAGGCTTTAGTGTAGGGTACTTAGTCTAGCTGGTGGGGCAGCAGGGGCTAGTGTAGCTGGGCACTGAAGCTTAGTTATTGTGTAGCTGGTGCAGACAGCTTGGGGGGGGGAAAGGCCTACAAGACACCCCTGCACCATGGATGCACCCAGGTTTAATATATTTTTTTTCTTGGTTTTTGTCCTCTAAACCTGGGTGCGTCTTATAGTCCGGAGCGTCTTATAGTCCGAAAAATACGGTATGTCCCTGCAAAGGGAAGAGGGAATTAGCAGGGACGTAGTTACTTGTCCCGGAGGAAGGGAAATTATTAAATCTTTAGTTTTTTGGGGGGTATTTCCATAAATTGTAATGTTAGATTTTTTCCCCTAAAGGTTATAATGCTGTGGCTAAACTTTTAGAGCAGAGAGAAAGTTCTGAGTTTAGATCAACTTTAACCACTTCAGGACCACAGTCTTTCTACCCCTTAAGGACCAGGCACTTTTTTCCCATTCAGACCACTGCAGCTTTCACGGTTTATTGCTCGGTCATACAACCTACCACCTAAATAAATTTTACCTCCTTTTCTTGTCACTAATACAGCTTTCTTTTGCTGCTATTTGATTGCTGCTGCGAGTTTTAGTTTTTATTATATTCATCAAAAAAGACATGAATTTTGGCAAAAAAAATGACTTTTTTAACTTGCTGTGCTGACATTTTTCAAATAAAGTAAAATTTCCTATACATTTGAGCGCGAAAGTTATTCTGCTACATGTCTTTGATAAAAAAAAAAAACATTCAGTGTATATTTATTGGATTGGGTAAAAGTTATAGCGTTTACAAACTATGGTGCCAAAAGTGAATTTTCCCATTTTCAAGCATCTCTGACTTTTCTGCGCACCTGTCAGGTTTCATGAGGGGCTAAAATTCCAGGATAGTACAAATACCGCCCAAATGACCCCATTTTGGAAAGAAGACATCCCAAAGTATTCAGTGAGAGGCATGGTAAGTTCATAGAAGATTTTATTTTTTGTCACAAGTTAGCGGAAAATGACACTTTCTGACAAAAAAAAGAAAAAAAAAAAGTTTCCATTTCTTCTAACTTGCGACAAAAAAAAATGAAATCTGCCACGGACTCACTATGCTCCTCTCTGAATACCTTGAAGTGTCTACTTTCCAAAATGGGGTCATTTGTGGGGTGTGTTCACTGTCCTGACATTTTGGAGGGTGCCTAATTGTAAGCACCCCTGTAAAGCCTAAAGATGCTCATTGGACTTTTGGCCCCTTAGCGCAGTTAGGCTGCAAAAAAGTGCCACACATGTGGTATTGCCGTACTCAGAAGAAGTAGTATAATGTGTTTTGGGGTGTATTTTTACACATACCCATGCTGGGTGGGAGAAATATCTCCGTAAATGACAATTGTTTTATTTTTTTTACACACAATTGTCTATTTATAGAGATATTTCTCCCACTCAGCATGGGTATGTGGAAAAATACACCCCAAAACACATTATACTACTTCTCCTGAGTACAGCGATACCACATGTGTGGCACTTTTTTGCACCCTAACTGCGCTAAGGGGCCCAAAGTTCAATGAGTACCTTTAGGATTTCACAGGTCATTTTGAGAAATTTCGTTTCAAGACTACTCCTCACGCTTTAGGGCCCCTAAAATGCCAGGACAGTATAGGAACCCCACAAATTACCCCATTTTAGAAAGAAGACACCCCAAGGTATTCCGTTAGGAGGATGGTGAGTTCATAGAAGATTTTTTTTTTTTGTCACAAGTTAGCGGAAATTGATTTTAATTGTTTTTTTTCACAAAGTGTCATTTTCCGCTAACTTGTGACAAAAAATAAAATCTTCTATGAACTCACCATACTCCTAACGGAATACCTTGGGGTGTCTTCTTTCTAAAATGGGGTCATTTGTGGGGTTCCTATACTGCCCTGGCATTTTAGGGGCCCTAAACCGTGAGGAGTAGTCTTGAAACCAAATGTCGCAAAATGACCTGTGAAATCCTAAAGGTACTCATTGGACTTTGGGCCTCTTAGCGCACTTAGAGTGCAAAAAAGTGCCACACATGTGGTACCGCCGTACTCAGGAGAAGTAGTATAATGTGTTTTCTGGTGTATTTTTACACATACCCATGCTGGGTGGGAGAAATATCTCTGTAAATGACAATTGTTTGATTTTTTTTTACACACAATTGTCCTTTTACAGAGATATTTCTCCCACCCAGCATGGGTATGTGTAAAAATACACCCCAAAACACAATATACTACTTCTTCTGAGTACGGCGATACCACATGTGTGACACTTTTTTGCAACCTAGGTGCGCTAAGGGGCCTAACGTCCTATTCACAGGTCATTTTGAGGCATTTGGATTCTAGACTACTGCTCACGGTTTAGGGCCCCTAAAATGCCAGGGCAGTATAGGAACCCCACAAGTGACCCCATTTTAGAAAGAAGACACCCCAAGGTATTCTGTTAGGAGTATGGTGAGTTCATAGAAGATTTTTTTTTGTCACAAGTTAGCGGAAAATGACACTTTGTGAAAAAGAAAACAATACATATCAATTTCCGCTAACTTGTGACAAAAAATAAAATCTTCTATGAACTCATCATACACCTAACAGAATACCTTGGGGTGTCTTCTTTCTAAAATGGGGTCACTTGTGGGGTTCCTATACTGCCCTGGCATTTTAGGGGCCCTAAACCGTGAGGAGTAGTCTTGAACCCAAATGTCTCAAAATGACCTGTGAAATCCTAAAGGTACTCATTGGACTTTGGGCCCCTTAGCACAGTTAGGCTGCAAAAAAGTGTCACACATGTGGTATCGCCGTACTCAGAAGAAGTAGTATAATGTGTTTTGTGGTGTATTTTTACATATAACCATGCTGGGTGGGAGAAATATCTCTGTAAATGACACATTTTTGATTTTTTTTACACACAATTGTCCATTTACAGAGAGATTTCTCCCACCCAGCATGGGTATGTGTAAAAATACACCACAAAACACATTATACTACTTCTCCTGAGTATGGCGATACCACATGTGTGACACTTTTTTGCAGCCTAGGTGCGCTAAGGGGCCCAACGTCCTATTCACAGGTCATTTTGAGGCATTTGTTTTCTAGTCTACTCCTCACGGTTTAGGGCCCCTAAAATGCCAGGGCAGTATAGGAACCCCACAAGTGACCCCATTTTAGAAAGAAGACACCCCAAGGTATTCCGTTAGGGGTATGGTGAGTTCATAGAAGATTTTATTTTTTGTCACGAGTTAGTGAAAAATGACACTTTGTGAAAAAAAACAATAAAAATCCAATTTCCGCTAACTTTTGACAAAAAATAAAATCTTCTTTGAACTCATCATACACCTAACAGAATACCTTGGGGTGTCTTCTTTCTAAAATGGGGTCACTTGTGGGGTTCCTATACTGCCCTGGCATTTTACGGGCCCAAAACTGTGAGTAGTCTGGAAACCAAATTTCTCAAAATGACTGATCAGGGGATATAAGCATCTGCAAATTTTGATGACAGGTGGTCTATGAGGGGGCAAATTTTGTGGAACCGATCATAAGCAGGGTGGCCTCTTAGATGACAGGATGTTTTGGGCCTGATCTGATGGATAGGAGTGCTAGGGGGGTGACAGGAGGTGATTGATGGGTGTCTCAGGGGGCGGTTAGAGGGGAAAATAGATGCAATCAATGCACTGGGGAGGTGATCGGAAGGGGGTCTGAGGGGGATCTGAGGGTTTGGCCGAGTGATCAGGAGCCCACACGGGGCAAATTAGGGCCTGATCTGATGGGTAGGTGTGCTAGGGGGTGACAGGAGGTGATTGATGGGTGTCTCAAGGTGTGATTAGAGGGGGGAAATAGATGCAAGCAATGCACTAGCGAGGTGATCAGGGCTGGGGTCTGAGGATGTTCTGAGGTGTGGGCGGGTGATTGGGTGCCCGCAAGGGGCAGATTAGGGTCTAATCTAATGGGTAACCGTGACAGGTGGTGATAGGGGGTGATTGATGGGTAATTAGTGGGTGTTTAGAGGAGAGAAGAGATGTAAACACTGCACTTGGGAGGTGATCTGATGTCGGATCTGCGGGCGATCTATTGGTGTGGGTGGGTGATCAGATTGCCCGCAAGGGGCAGGTTAGGGGCTGATTGATGGGTGGCAGTGACAGGGGGTGATTGATGGGTGGCAGTGACAGGGGGTGATTGATAGGTGATTGACAGATGATCAGTGGGTTATTACAGGGAATAACAGATGTAAATATTGCACTGGCGAATTGATAAGGGGGGGTCTGAGGGCAATCTGAGTGTGTGGGCGGGTGATTGGGTGCCCGCAAGGGGCAGATTAGGGTCTAATCTGATGGGTAACAGTGACAGGTGGTGATAGGGGGTGATTGATGGGTAATTAGTGGGTGTTTAGAGGAGAGAAGAGATGTAAACGATGGATTTGGGAGGCGATCTGATGTCGGATCTGCGGGCGATCTATTGGTGTGGGTGGGTGATCAGATTGCCCGCAAGGGGCAGGTTAGGGGCTGATTGATGGGTGGCAGTGACAGGGGGTGATTGATGGGTGGCAGTGACAGGGGGTGATTGATAGGTGATTGACAGGTGATCAGTGGGTTATTACAGGGAATAACAGATGTAAATATTGCACTGGCGAATTGATAAAGGGGGGTCTGAGGGCAATCTGAGCGTGTGGGCGGGTGATTGGGTGCCCGCAAGGGGCAGATTAGGGTCTAATCTGATGGGTAACAGTGACAGGTGGTGATAGGGGGTGATTGATGGGTAATTAGTGGGTGTTTAGAGGAGAGAATAGATGTAAACGATGGATTTGGGAGGTGATCTGATGTCGGATCTGCGGGCGATCTATTGGTGTGGGTGGGTGATCAGATTGCCCGCAAGGGGCAGGTTAGGGGCTGATTGATGGATGGCAGTGACAGGGGGTGATTGATGGGTGGCAGTGACAGGGGGTGATTGATAGGTGATTGACAGGTGATCAGTGGGTTATTACAGGGAATAACAGATGTAAATATTGCACTGGCGAATTGATAAAGGGGGGTCTGAGGGCAATCTGAGCGTGTGGGCGGGTGATTGGGTGCCCGCAAGGGGTAGATTAGGGTCTAATCTGATGGGTAACAGTGACAGGTGGTGATAGGGGGTGATTGATGGGTGATTGATGGGTAATTAGTGGGTGTTTAGAGGAGAGAAGAGATGAAAACACTGCACTTGGGAGGTGATCTGATGTCGGATCTGCGGGCGATCTATTGGTGTGGGTGGGTGATCAGATTGCCCGCAAGGGGCAGGTTAGGGGCTGATTGATGGGTAGCAGTGACAGGGGGTGATTGACGGGTGATTGACGGGTGATTGACGGGTGATTGACAGGTGATTGACAGGTGATCAGGGGGGATAGATGCATACAGTACACTGGGGGGGGGGGGTCGGGGGGGGGGTCTGGGGAGAATCTGAGGGGTGGGGGGTGATCAGGAGGGGGCAGTGGGCAGGGGGGGGGGATAAAAAAAAATAGCGTTGACAGATAGTGACAGGGAGTGATTGATGGGTGATTAGGGGGGTGACTGGGTGCAAACAGTGGTCTGGGGGGTGGGCAGGGGGGGGGTCTGAGGGGTGCTGTGGGCGATCAGGGGGCAGGGGGGGGAAATCAGTGTGCTTTGGTGCAGACTAGGGTGGCTACAGCCTGCCCTGGTGGTCCCTTGGACACTGGGACCACCAGGGCAGGAGGCAGCCAGTATAATAGGCTTTGTATACATTACAAAGCCTATTATACTATGTACATGCGGCGATCCGGGTGCTAGTAACCCGCCGGCGCTTCCGAACGGCCGGCGGGTTACTACGAGCGGTGGGCGGAGCCAGTCCCCGGCGGCTGATCGCATCACGAATGACGCGATCGCCGCATAGCCACTCCCGCAGCCGCCCCCGCCGATGGGCGTATTGCGGTCGTTTGGGCCCAGTCTTTGCCGCCGCCCATCGGCTGGGGGCGGTCCTCAAGTGGTTAAAGGGATACTTAAGTCATATTTAAAAAGGCAGTTTTACTTACCTGGTCCTTTACAATAGAGGACCTGCGTGGCCAGGGCCGCAAGGGCACAGTGGCCAGTGATAGGCTCAGTCACCGAAAGTGAAACTGAGCTGTGGCAGGGGATCGGAGGATCGTTGAGTACCTACGCGGGTACAGGGCAACTGCATGGGGCCACTAGAAGCCCCAGGTAAGTAAAACTGCCTTTTTTAATATAACTTAAGGTTTCCCTAAAGTTTACTTTACTGAGTCAAGGACAAATGTTGGGACAATTGTTAAGAATAAAAAAAGTGTTTGCAGTTTAGGCTGTAAATTCGGAATTCTGAACAAATCTATAATTAGTATGCATTTAAAAAAACAAATTTAAATTGAGTTTCTACTTACAGCTCCTGTTGATTCTTATTTTTATGCTGATACTATGTTAAATTAAATCACAAATGAACATTGTTGAAATTGCCTGACGAAACTCAGATCTGAATTTCAATATTTTAGGAATATACTTACCCTTCTACGATAGCTGCACGGCAGGTGTGAGACTTGCCTGGTTTGTTAGCTTCTGAATCATACCAAAGTTTAGTGTTAAATCTTTCCTCAGGTATCTCAACTGTACAGTTCCTTCCTTCAGCAATAACTTTCCAAAAGTTATCAAGTCCTTCACCTGTGTAGGAAATCCGTATAGCATTAATGTCATGAGTGGTATTCAAAGTTAAGACTAAATAATGTGCTATAAAGTTGTAGATTAAGTTTGAGAAAGTATTATTTTTTTCTAACATCATACAAATTTGTTGCAATTAAAATATATATATATAATTGTGTAAAAAACATCTTTACTCCGTTTCCTTACCTTGTTAAGAGGGAAATCACCAATCAAATGAACATCCAAAGTAAAATTAGAAAGTTCAACAGGAACTTTTCTTTTTTTTTCATGTTTGAGAAATTTTGATAGCCAAAAAATGTGTTTAATATGCAAATTAGCCCCACCCAGAAGGTTATTCAAAAGTTTTAGACTGTGTCCATCATGTTAGGCCCAGTGCACACCAAAAACCTATAGCAGATCCGCAAAACGCTAGAGGTTTTTGAAGCAGATTTTCAGAGTGATTCTGTGAGGATCCGCTCGGCTGGGACATATGCCCTGTCCACAAAATAAAGTTCCAGTTTTGCCCTGTAACATGGATAGTTCAGAATCCTTCTTAGAAAACTTGGAAAATGATGTTCCTGAGGTCTTGTCTGATGTCCTGGAGACCTCCGAGTTCCTCCCAAAGGGTGCAGAACTTGTAGGAGATGTCTCCTGCCCCCCAAGTCCTGAGGTGTTGCCCACTTCAGTAGGCATTGCTGTTGTGCTGACTACCTTTGCAGCTCTGGTGGAGCTTCACTCATATGTAGTCAATGATGATATTATTGTCACAGAGATTTTTAGGTTTGAGTCCAAGGCTTCTTTTGAAAGTCCAATGCTTGAGACCACTGCTTGTGATGATTCTCTGCCCGGTTCTGGTTTTGGTCTGGTCGTGACGGACTCTGGAATTGGGCCTTGTCGGGCTGTCCTGACCTTCATGAGTCTTCAGTTAGAGTCTTTTTCTAGTATCAGGTTAGAGGCTTGTCTGGAATCCGACCCTAGAGGGGGGGGGGGGGGGTACTGTGAGGATCCGCTTGGCTGCCTGCGCAGGCAGGTAGCTTTTTGACCACTGTTCAGTTCTGCATTCTGCAGGTCTCTGGAAGAGAAACCTTTTGTCAGTTTTGCAGCTTGCTGCTGAGAAATTTGTATACGTTTGTCATGCAGATTGCCTAGCCACATCCTTTGTAGGCTTGCTCTATATATACCATGTGATATCACAGACCTGGGCTGGTCATAAGGGTTAGTCCTGTGAAACACTCCTGGAGTGTCAGCCTTGCTCTTTGTTTAAAGATTAGCTTAGAGTAATTCCTGGGACTGCACTAGGCAGGTTCCCTAGTGCAGTTAGGATTGCATATCTGTTTTGTTTGTCTGTTGCGATTGTCCTGTCCCAGCGGTGGTCGACAGGAAGTCGTTCTGATCTTTGTTCTTGGAGTATAGCTGGAGCAGCGGTTGCTACCAGCTATCTCATCTGATCTGTCTTGCCTGGTTCACACTCGCCTGGCGCTAGTGCTGTGGATCCGTCTGATCTCCATCTCTCTTGCTGTACTTGGATCGCACTTGCTCTGGCGGAAAGAGCAGTGGATCCAGCTCGCTCTGTTTCTATACTTGGATCGCACTCGCTCTGGCGGAAAGAGCAGTGGATCGTATCTCTCACTTATTCCTGTTTTCGTGTATCTGTCTTGTCTGCTACGAACGCTTGCTGGAGGCTCGGTGAGGTAACCGTTAAGCAAGCGCTCGCGTCCTCTGTTTCATGTTTGTCTGTCGGTGGTTAGTTAGGCGTGCTTGTCTCTGTTGTGCTTAACACGCGGAGACCGCGCATAAACGTGTGCACTGTTGCGAATGAGTGCGGTGTTCGCATTGAGTTAGCGTTTGTTATTTTCCTTATCTTCTCATTGTATGATTTGATGTGCCTTTGCTACTCTCGTGCTCTGCCTTGCTGTAGCCTTGTGTCACCTCTGGCAATCGCCTCTCTCGCGATTGCGTTCCTGCTTCATATCTGCTGTTGTGTGTGCACCGTCGCGGGTGGGCGACTAGATTGGGGCACATACATACATTCTATCCCTGTGCTCATTCTCTTTCGCAATTGCTTCTCTTGCGATTGCGTTCTCACTTGGTTTCCTCTGTTGTGTGTCCACCGTTGCAGTTTGGCGGCTAGATTGGTGGACATACATACATTCCTCATCTGTGCTTATTCGGTCTTGTGTCGCTGTTAGCAATCGCCATCTCTGGCGATTGCCTTCTCACTTTATCTTTCTGGTTGTGTGTTCATCGTCACAGGGTGGCGACTAGATTGGTGGACACGCATACCCTCTGTCGCTTTGATCTCTCTCTTTCAGGGCTATCTTGCCCTGCGTTTCTTCCCTTCGTACAATTCCTGTCTGGCGTCTGTGGCAGGGCAGAGGAGCTGTTCCTCTGCACTCCACAGCTCCACCTGCCGACAGGAATTTCCCTCTACAGGTGCGTTGCACCTTGTGCTGGGTTCCCGGAAATTATACGCTTGTGGAGGATTTCCGCCGTGTCAGCGCACGCCTTGTGTGCTGATCACGGAGAGAATTCCACAATCGTTACAGTATGACCAGCCAAACCGAAATTCCCAGTGTAGAGGGAATTTCCGATTTGTACGATTTGGTCAAATATGGGTCCTGTGTCTTTAAGAGGTTTAAGATACTGGACTCTGAAACCAGAGATAAGTTCATATCAGAATGTTCCAGATTCTTGGCAAATCCTGAATTTCAGGCCACCAATATTTCCACTTGGAGTGGTCAGATTGCTTACAATCTTTTCCAAGGGGATCTGTTCGTGTGGGCTGATGAGTATGCCAGACACAAGAATCTGAGACATAACCCTCGCAGATTTCTGACTCATGTGTTTTCTCGTAAGCTTGGATCTGGCATGCCAAGTTATTTCTATGAGTTTTTTCCTGCAGTGCATGATGCTGATCAGATTAGGTTATGCAACATTATTGTGTCATTACCATATGTTAATGAATTGGTGCTTGCAGGCCAATCTGCTGATTCGGCTTGTCAGCCAAACGATTCGTTGCCCATAGCAACCACAAATAAAGAGGTTATTTCTGTCAAGTCTGAAATGTGCAAAACCATTCAGTATGATAATGATGTTTACAATGATGTTGCTCAGTCTCCGGGTTTTTTGCCCCAATCCAAAGCTTATGTGGATCCTATTATAGGTAGGATCGCGCACTATATTAAAGCAGTTAAAAAATCTGTTCTTGTTCCCGAACTCCACCCATATGGAGATTATCTGGATACTGGCTTGTTTGAACCTCCATTTGCCTCATGGGACATTGGGGCCTTGATGGAGGAATTTGATTTTGATTGGAAAGCCTTTCGCGGTTTTTACATCACAAAAAGCGAAGATGTCTTGAATGATTGTCTTGATTCTATGTACCTTTTGATTGATTCCGATGAATGTGACGAGGGTGATGTGGATCTGGTGATTTATGTATGGCAGACGATTTTGGATGAGTTGCACACACACCAATCAATTGATTCCAATAAAGAGACATCGTTGTCGGATGATTGTTCCTGCCTTTCTGGGGTAAAGCATGTGAGTCTTGACATTGTGTGATCTGAAATGAATGGGTGTACCACTGTGGTTGATTCCTGTGTGAATCCTGAAAGATTCTCTCCTGACTGTGTGCAGTTTGAATCTATGCAATCCAATGCCTGTTTCTCGGATGTTCCTGCAGATTGTGATCAGCAATATATGTGCCAGTTTTCTCAAGAATGTGTGGGACCCCTTGTCATTTAGAGACAGATCTTTAAGATCTTCCATCTGTGATCCTGCTATGGGGAAAATTCCTAAATTATGCAGCATCAAAAGTAAAATTAATATGTCTAATAAAGTTTTTCCTGATGTTGTCGCTATTTCTACTGCAAATATGTCTTTGTCTCACCCTGTTCACACCTGTAAGGGCCTGTTGCCTGGTGACAGTTGCTCCAGTGTTTCTGTCCTGAACGCCTTACAGTCTGCCCCGCAGATCGCGGAGGTTTGCGCTATGGAAGCGTCAGTTTCACAACCTAAAGCGATTTTTGATTAGCAAGTTTTGCGTTCTGTCTCCTCGGATTTGACATTGTTAGCCGAATCTAAGAGTGAGACAGCGCTTCGGTTTTGCGAATCTGATGCTGAAGCTTCTTTGCTTTGCCCAGAGAAGCTTTCTCTGAATCTGCCCTGTACCATGAATGAAAACATGATCTCCACTCGCACTGACATTTGTGAGTCCCTTTCTTGTTCTGAGGAAAATGCTAATTCTGCACCCTGTACTCTGGATGAGTCAATATGGCCTTGTTTAGAGTCTCCTGCAGTGTCCCTAGACACTCGTCTAGGTATTGCTACTATACTCACCTGTTTTTCTGCAGTTTTGGAGTTGCAAGCTAGTTTGACTGCTACGCAGAATTCTGGGTGCAGTGAGATTGAAGTTAGGGAGTCAGTGTGTGTTCCAGTAAATATACCTGTACATTCCGCTCATGATGATGAAATTCAGTCTCAGTTTATGGTGGAACCTTCCCTGGGACATCTGCCCTGTCCACAAAATAAAGTTCCAGTTTTGCCCTGTAACATGGATAGTTCAGAATCCTTCTTAGAAAACTTGGAAAATGATGTTCCTGAGGTCTTGTCTGATGTCCTGGAGACCTCCGAGTTCCTCCCAAAGGGTGCAGAACTTGTAGGAGATGTCTCCTGCCCCCCAAGTCCTTCTGAGGTGTTGCCCACTTCAGTAGGCATTGCTGTTGTGCTGACTACCTTTGCAGCTCTGGTGGAGCTTCACTCATATGTAGTCAATGATGATATTATTGTCACAGAGATTTTTAGGTTTGAGTCCAAGCCTCCTTTTGAAAGTCCAGTGCTTGAGACCACTGCTCGTGATGATTCTCTGCCCGGTTCTGGTTTTGGTCTTGTCGTAACGGACTCTGAGGTTGACAGTTCCTCGACGTGTCCTGAGGTTCCCCTTGGGCTAGTGTACCCCGATGTGTTCTGTGACCCAGAAAACCCAAGTGTGTCTCGGTTGCCAGCCTGCTCAGATGCTTCCTCGGTGGAAACCTGTTCTGATGTTGCCTGCCTGCCTGCATGCCCAGAGGTGGTCCCTGAAGGCCCTGGTCTTGATGCTTGTCCTGGTAATTCTGAATCCGGAATTGTCATTGGTTCCATAGGGGTTCTTGATAGTTCTCCGTGTGAGCCTGGTGATCGTTCTGCCCTCCTGGGATCCCTGCGGAGCTTCAAAGTGTTCTGGGAGATCCTGGGAGAAATATTTCCTGGTACCTTGGATGAGATCAGCAGGGGGTGCTTTGTGGAAAGGGACACTTCGAATGGGTATTGTGGCAGGTTTGGTATTTTTGGACGGTCCTTGGAAGGTGGTGGGCATGGCTCGGTGGGTGTCGATGGCTTCTTCTCTGGCATTCACAGTCCTGATGGGTGTTACATTGAGACTTGTGGTACTGATGGGCATGTTTCGGTGGCTTCTCCTTCCGATGAGGTCGGTTTCGGGTGGGCTGACTCTGGAATTGGGCCTTGTCGGGCTGTCCTGACCTTCATGAGTCTTCAGTTAGAGTCTTTTGCAAATATCAGGTTAGAGGCTCGTCTGGAATCCGACCCTAGAGGGGGGGGGGGGGGGGTACTGTGAGGATCTGCGCAGGCAGGCAGCTTTTTGACCACTGTTCAGGTCAGGTCTGCATTCTGCAGGTCTCTGGAAGAGAGACCTTTTGTCAGTTTTGCAGCTTGCTGCTGAGGAATTTGCATACGTTTGTCATGCAGATTGCCTAGCCACATCCTTTGTAGGCTTGCTCTATATATACCATGTGATATCACAGACCTGGGCTGGTCATAAGGGTTAGTCCTGTGAAACACTCCTGGAGTGTCAGCCTTGCTCTTTGTTTAAAGATTAGCTTAGAGTAATTCCTGGGACTGCACTAGGCAGGTTCCCTAGTGCAGTTAGGATTGCATATCTGTTTTGTTTGTCTGTTGCGATTGTCCTGTCCCAGCGGTGGTCGACAGGAAGTCGTTCTGATCTTTGTTCTTGGAGTATAGATGGAGCAGCGGTTGCTACCAGCTATCTCATCTGATCTGTCTTGCCTGGATCGCACTCGCCTGGCGCTAGTGCTGTGGATCCGTCTGATCTCTATCTCTCTTGCTGTACTTGGATCACACTTGCTCTGGCGGAAAGAGCAGTGGATCCAGCTCGCTCTGTTTCTATACTTGGATCGCACTCGCTCTGGCGGAAAGAGCAGTGGATCGTATCTCTCACTTATTCCTGTTTTCGTGTATCTGTCTTGTCTGCTACGAACGCTTGCTGGAGGCTCGGTGAGGTAACCGTTAAGCAAGCGCTCGCGTCCTCTGTTTCATGTTTGTCTGTCGGTGGTTAGTTAGGCGTGCTTGTCTCTGTTGTGCTTAACACGCGGAGACCACTCATAAACGTGTGCACTGTTGCGAATGAGTGCGGTGTTCGCGTTTAGTTAGCGTTTGTTATTTTCCTTATCTTCTCATTGTATGATTTTCTGTGCCTTTGCTACTCTTGTGCTCTGCCTTGCTGTAGCCTTGTGTCACCTCTGGCAATCGCCTCTCTCGCGATTGCGTTCCTGCTTCATATCTGCTGTTGTGTGTGCACCGTCGTGGGTTGGCGACTAGATTGGGGCACATACATACATTCTATCCCTGTGCTCATTCTCTTTCGCAATTGCTTCTCTTGCGATTGCGTTCTCACTTGGTTTCCTCTGTTGTGTGTCCACCGTCACAGGTTGGCGGCTAGATTGGTGGACATACATACATTCCTCATCTGTGCTTATTCGGTCTTGTGTCGCTGTTAGCAATCGCCATCTCTGGCGATTGCCTTTTCACTTTATCTTTCTGGTTGTGTGTTCATCGTCGCAGGGTGGCGACTAGTTTGGTGAACACACATACCCTCTGTCGCTTTGATCTCTCTCTTTCAGGGCTATCTTGCCCTGCGTTTCTTCCCTTCGTACAATTCCTGTCTGGTGTCTGTGGCAGGGCAGAGGAGCTGTTCCTCTGCACTCCACAGCTCCACCTGCCGACAGGAATTTCCCTCTACAGGTGCGTTGCACCTTGTGCTGGGTTCCCGCAAATTATACGCTTGTGGAGGATTTCCGCCGTGTCAGCGCACGCCTTGTGCGCTGATCACGGAGAGAATTCCACAATCGTTACAGATTCCAGGCATGTTTAGAGAGATTTTCTAATCATGCCTAGAGTTTTTTGGAGCCTTTATGTGTAGCAGACTTCATATATTGTTACAGTAAAGCTGTTACTGAACAGCTTCTGTAACAAAAACACTTGGAAAACCGCTCTGATTTAACGTTTTTCAAAGCGGTTTTCCACTTTCCTATACTTTAACTTTAAGATTTCAGTTAAAGCGCGTTAAGTGTGAAAGGTGCCATAAGAAAACATGGGCATTACTTTGAAAATCAGTTTTCTTTCCGTTTGAACTGAGAGCAACTGATTAAGTGTAAAAGGGCCCTTAGCCTTTTTAAAAACACTCCAGAACCGCTCTGGTGTGCACCAGCTCACTGTGGCAGATTCTCAGGCTCGGAGCACACTAGGCAGAATCGCTAGTGTTTGTTTTTTGCCCATAATGAAAGTTTACGGGCCACATGAAAATAACACACATTTGTGAGTTTTTCAATGTGCATTTTTCAAAATGCGCAACTTGCTGCATGTTTCTCAAAAACGCACAAAGTGTATTTCAATGGCGTTGCAGAGGACTGTGTCAGCCGGGAGGTACTGCACAGGCGCTGCCCCGAGCCATGCACACTTATGCTGGGAGCACTCTGCGCATGCGCATTAGTGATTTTCGCATCAGGAATGCAGTGAGGAAGTGCGTGGCTGGCCAGGTTTGCAGGGGTTGCCGCTGCTTGCTGGAGGGACTTTGGAAGGACGACATGGGAACAGGATGACTCCAGGGGGCTGCAAGAAGCCTCAGGTAAGTTAAAATCATTTACTGTATATTCCTGAGTATAAGACTACTTTTTAACCCTTGAAAATCTTCTGAAAAGTTGGGGGTCGACTTATACGCCGGGTATCATTGATGCTGGGTGATACCCCCTATCCTGTTACCGCCTCTCAGATCTTGCTGCTGAGGACTGTAGTAAAGTGGCGCAGGCGCATATATGTGAGATCTGAGAGGCAGAGAGGGAGGTAAATAGGATAGAAGGGTGGGCCAGAGGGGTGAAAGAGGCGCATTTTATGGGCACAGCGCGATCTATTCTTCCATACTGCTCTGATAAACAGGTAGACAAGGAGAGCTGGCCAATCCACTTAGGGAGAGGGAGAGTTGACCAATCCAACCAGTCAATTGACTATATACTGTTATATACTGGGTACCACATACAGTATAGCACCAGTATATGATTTTTTTTTTTAATTTGGTGTATGTTGGAAGAGGGGTAGTCTTATACGGTGAGTATATCACAAACTCTATATTTTAACTGAAAAAGTTGGGGGGTCGTCTTATACACCAAGTCATCTTATACGCCGGAATATACGGTATTTTTCTACACTTAAGATTTTCTTTAAGATGAGATGGTATCAAATATATAACTAAGCCTTCTCTCCCTGCTAAAGTATTTTTGGTAAGTTGAGGGGTATTATTGTGAAGCCTGAGATAGGACTCTCCTACCTCATAGTATACTGCATTCCACGCTGTTGGCAGAAGACTCTGTGATCTACGTTGACCTCTGAAGCCCTCTGAAGTGTTGCAGGCACAGCCCTTGACACCTAATGTAGGCCGTGGTTCTGCTCCTTGATCTCTGTGTGGCAGGGGGCCTCGGAGATCAGCCTAGCTCTGTGAGCATTCAGCCAGCAGCAGGGGACGCAGTACAATTGTCCTCTGCATGAAAATGGACAGTGCATCAGGAACTTATCAGGTAAGTAGATTTTCATGCTTGAAGTAAATCCTGTCATTGCACAGATTAGTTTTGACCAGCCAATTTAACTATGTTAACCAGCCAATTTAATTATTTTAAACCTTGCTCATCTTGCACAAATCATTTATTACATTAACTGAAAAACAAATTCACAATAGTGCCCCTTTAAATACAGGAGATAAGCTTAAAGAGAACCCGAGGCAGTTCCTTGGGGAGTAGATGGGACACAGAGACATGTTCTCTGCCTCATGACATGCCTTTGTGTCTCCATACTGCCGCTCTGTGCCCCCCCCCCCCCCCACCGCTATAGCCCCCAGAGATTAGCGTCAATATTTGTAGTTATCTCGGAGGGTAAATAGAGGAGAGTGATTCCCTGTTCAAAATGCCCGCTAGGCATTCCTGAGGGTTTTACAGAGCTGCCATTGGGCATCTCTCTCTCCCTGGCCACACCCCCTGCTGCTCCCCCACCTCCCTGCTCGCTGGGAGAGAGAGATCTCTCTCCTTCCAGTGTCGTGACCCAGAGGTCACGAAAGTGAAAGTGGGCCAGTGCGGCCCACTGGAGCAGCGGAGAGCGGCGGTTTTGGCGGCTATCTGATCGGCTCAGCCTCCCGGATCAGGCAGCATAATTTGTTTTTCATTTTATGAGCCCACCTCGGGCTCTCTTTCATGAATTGTGGCCATAATATTTTTCAGAGGCTTTTTCCCAGGGAGATTGTGTGCTGGGTGAAAATTGTACAGTGAAATCAGATGCATTACTACAAATCATAGGGCCCCCACCAAAACTTTGATGGGGGCCCTCTTAATGTTTACTCTTTCCTTGCTCCTCCCCTTGGTGACCCTCACAGCCTGGGGGCCCAACTTACAAGGTTCATAAACAAGTGTGGCCATCAGGATCTTCACACCAATAACATGTGTAGCCACAAATACACCTGATCTGGAGTATCAAACAAAAACAAACACACAACATTTATATTGTGCTTTTCTTCTGGCAGACTCAAAGCACCAGAATTGCAGCCACTAGGGTGCGCTCTATAAGCAAGTGTTAGAGAGAATTGCCCAATGTCTCCTTACTGAATAGCAGGCATGGGCTGATTTCACCCAGTAATGCTGGGCGGGGGGGGTCAAGCTTACCTATCTGACGTCTTCTTCGCTCGTCCCTCGGCGCCTCCCACGATGCGTTCCTATCCGCCGTCACGTGATTACAAACACTTCCTTCTTCCGCGGTTGAAGGAGGAAGTGTTTGTAGTCACGTGACGCCGCGTGGAACGCATCGTGGGAAGCACCGAGGGACGAGCGAAGAAGACGTCAGATAGGTAAGCTTGACCCCCCCGCCCAGCCAGCACAGCATTACTGGGTGAAATCCAGATAGTAACTATCCGGATCACCCAAAGTCGAATTTCAGCCCATGCCTGCTGAATAGGTGCTGGCTTACTGAACAGGCAGAGCCAAGGTTTGAACCCAGGTCTTCTATATCAGAGGCAGAGCCCTTAACCATCCAGCCACTATAAGAGAAAGGGAAGGTTAGTAGTTGGGCCTCCCCACACCTCACAGGGACTTCTTCCCCTAGTTACGCCCCTGAGTGAGATTAGTCTCTAGAAGTCTATGTGATCATGTGCTATCATCAGCTCCTTTTGCATCAGCTCCTTTTGCCTTACATTTATCAAGCTCCCATGTACTTTGCATTGTATAATAGCAGACACTCACCTCCAGGGAAATTACAGCCTATTCCCACTATTGCTATCTGATCTTCTGGATCATCCATTCTCCAGTATTTCTGTAAGGTAAATAAAAAGTGAGAAATGTTAAACATAATATTCGCCACAGTAAAGTGACAGAGAGAAAAATGATTTTCTTCTTATATGTTGTCACAAACTGTGCCTTCAAGTCTCCTGCTGGTGGCAGCACTTGTGAACTTTTGTATGGGCCTCTGCTGTCTACCTGCAGATGTCCCTCTTATTATTTGGAAGTATGCAGTTTTTCAGCTCACCTGCAGGTGGAACCCCGTGAACACACTGAGGTGTCACATGACCATCATTTAATGATATAATAAGAAAAAAAAAATTAGCAGCAAAGACACAAGTCTAATATTGTTTCCAGTAAAGTTGCTAGGCAACATGAATAACAACATAGGAAATCCCATCATGCTCTGCACAGCATCAGGGAAAAAAAGCCCGGGCTTTTTTTCTTTGATGGGTGGAGCTTAGCTTAAAATGCAGCTAAAAATGATGCTTTGGTAAGAAAAACAAAGTTCTGATGCTGTGAAACTGTTAAAGAAACACCAAGCCTTTTCAGTTCTGTTGAGTAGATTTTTAGTCCGGAGGTTCACTTTAAGCTTTAAAAGATCTTTTTTCCCTCTGCAGGGAAGATTTTGCAGAGAAGGCTAGTGAACTTTTGAACCCATTTAGACTGCTGAGTAGTGTCTAAACTGCAAGTATTAGAGAATGATGCAATGTTATAATAAAAAAAAAACACTATATAACTGAAAATAAAAATATTAGAATATTTTCTTTGCTACTAAAATTCTAGTAATTATCCATATTACACAACCAATTCATTATATCATTATATCAAAATTTTTGCTTCAGTGTCACTTTAAAGGGAACCGAGCATTATTTTAAATTCTTAGGGCAGCTCATTAGCAAATTAGAGAGGAGGTACAGGAAGTCAGCATCACAAACCCAACATAACATGTTATACAAATTAATAATGTAAAAAGTGGTTCGAGCACAATGCACAAAACATTGTGCATTGTCAATTCCACATTATATGCATTTTAAATCAAGCTTTAAAGATAAGCCTAAATCAAGCTTTAAAGATAATAGTGAACCATTGACATAATGCACAACTTAAATTTAAAGGGACACTGAACAGAGAAAATAACAGAATCTGAACTTAACTGGTGCTTAGAGATGTGGCGAACGGTTCGCCGGCGAACGGTTCCAGGCGAACATTGGGGGTTCGTGTTCGCCTGCGACAGGCGAACCTTTGCGGAAGTTTGATTCGCCCCATAATGCACTATGAGGGTCAACTTTGACCCTCTGCATCACAGTCAGCAGGCACATTGTAGCCATTCAGGCTACAGTAAGCCCTGGAGCCCCACCCCCCCTTATATAAGGTAGGGTCCGGCGGCCATTACACTCACTCGTGTGCCTGCTATTAGACAGACTAGGGCGAGCTGCTGCAGACTTGTTCTTCTAGGGACAGATTAGTTAGGTTCTTGGCTGCTTAGTTTGCTCCTGGCTGATTGTTATTGCTTTTATAGCAACCTAGCTCTTTTCAGAGCTCATCCTGTACTTTATTTTTTTTACTGTGTGTCAAACTGACACTTTTGTTGCATGCACAGCCTTGCTAATTGATAGTGTGTGTGTGCCACTGCCAGCAGCCCAGCACATTCAGTGACTACCTGTGTGTGTGACAGGGAGCTGCACATTGTACTACCCAGTACTGCATATACCCAGTACCTGTTGTGTTTACTTAACCCACCTCATCATTGCATATACCTAGCTTTGTGTTGAGTGAACCCAGCTCACTGCATCCTACTACTACCTGTTGTGTTTACTTAACCCACCTCATCACTGCACATAACTACCTGTTGTGTTGAGTGAACCCAGCTCATTGCATATACCTACTACCTGTTGTGTTGTGTGATCCCAGCTCACTGCATATACCTACTACCTGTTGTGTTTACTTAACCCACCTCATCACTGCACATAACTACCTGTAGTGTTGAGTAAACCCAGCTCACTGCATATACCTACTACATGTTGTGTTGAGTGAACCCAGCTCACTGCATATACCTACTACCTGTTGTGTTGAGTGAACCCAGCTCACTGCATATACCTACTACCTGTTGTGTTTAATTAACCCACCTCATCACTGCACATAACTACCTGTTGTGTTAAGTGAACCCAGCTCACTGCATATACCCACTACCTGTTGTGTTGAGTGAACCCAGCTCACTGCATATACCTACTACCTGTTGTTTTTACTTAACCCACCTCATCACTGCACATAACTACCTGTTTTGTTGAGTAAACCCAGCTCACTGCATATACCTATTACCTGTTGTGTTGAGTAAACCCAGCTCACTGCATATACCTACTACCTGTTGTGTTTACTTAACCCACCTCATCACTGCACATAACTACCTGTTGTGTTGAGTAAACCCAGCTCACTGCATATACCTACTACCTGTTGTGTTTACTTAACCCACCTCATCACTGCACATAACTACCTGTTGTGTTGAGTGAACCCACCTCACTGCATCCTAGTACCTTTACTGTTCAGTGAACCCAGCTCACTGCATCCTAGTACCTTTACTGTTCAGTGAACCCAGCTCACTGCATCCCACTACCTGTTGTGTTTACTTAACCCACCTCATCACTGCACATAACTACCTGTTGTGTTGAGTGAACCCAGCTCACTGCATATACCTACTACCTGTTGTTTTTACTTAACCCACCTCATCACTGCACATAACTACCTGTTGTGTTGAGTAAACCCAGCTCACTGCATATACCTACTACCTGTTGTGTTGAGTGAACCCAGCTCACTGTATATACCTACTACCTGTTGTGTTTACTTAACCCACCTCATCACTGCACATAACTACCTGTTGTGTTGAGTAAACCCAGCTCACTGCATATACCTACTACCTGTTGTGTTTACTTAACCCACCTCATCACTGCACATAACTACCTGTTGTGTTGAGTAAACCCAGCTTACTGCATATACATACTACCTGTTGTGTTGAGTGAACCCAACTCACTGCATATACCTACTACCTGTTGTGTTGACTTAACCCACCTCGTCATCACTGCATATACCTAGCTTTGTGTTGAGTGAACCCAGCTCACTGCATCCTACTACCTGTTGTGTTGAGTGAACCCAGCTCACTGCATCCTACTACCTGTTGTGTTGAGTGAACCCACCTCACTGCATCCTAGTACCTTTACTGTTCAGTGAACCCAGCTCACTGCATCCTACTACCTGTTGTGTTTAGTGAACCCACCTCACTGCATCCAAGTACCTTTACTGTTCAGTGAACCCAGCTCACTGCATCCTAGTACCTTTACTGTTCAGTGAACCCAGCTCACTGCATCCTACTACCTGTTGTGTTGAGTGAACCCACCTCACTGCATCCTAGTACCTTTACTGTTCAGTGAACCCAGCTCGTCATGGTGCGCACCAGTCCAGCACGGCCGTCACTACACAAATGGCTGTTTGCAGTCACTGCATACCTTTCACTGCATCTGTGACTGCACATTATACCTGGCAGTCCGTGCATAACTTGCACTTGAATGGATACACTTTTAAACAATTTAAAAATACAACCATCTAAAGTTTCAAACAATTTAAAAATACAACCATCTAAAGTTTCAAACAATTTAAAAATACAACCATCTATCATTTTCAAACAATTTAAAAAAAGGGCAAAAAAACTTGCCCTCCGTAAAACATTCTTGGCAAATGCTTTCAACTTGGTTTGTCTTCCACTGGGTCAAGGGTCCATCTGACCACAGATGCCTAGTCTGCAAAGCACGGTCAGGGCAGCTACAGCATGGGTCTCAGCAGGCTCCCACTTCGGGCCGGAATCTAACCTTCATTCCCCGCGGTGACAATGGCAGACTTGCCCTCCATAACGGATTCCCATTAAAAGGATTTAAAGTTGATTTATTACAATTAGGGCCTCAAAGTCCTGTATTGCATGCCTGCCAGCTTCCCTCCTTGGATGTGCAGTGGTAGCCGTTGCTCAGGCTCCACACCGGATTCCATCCCTCATTCCCCGGCCATTACCCGGGGTCACTCACAAATGGCAGACTTGCCCGCCTCCATATGATTTTCGTGAAAGGAATGTGGTGTCATCTTTGCCCACCATAACGGATTCCCGTTAAAGGATTTAAAGTTGATTCATGACAATTAGGGCCGCAAAAGGTCCTCCTGAGTCCTGTATTGTTATTTTTGGTCACTACCTCAGGGCGGGCGTGCAAGCCTGCCTGCTGCCCTCCTTGCCTGGATGTGCAGTGGTAGCCGTTGCTCAGGCTCCACACCGGATTCCATCCCTCATTCCCCGGCCATTACCCCGGGTCACTCACAAATGGCAGACTTGCCCGCCTCCATATGATTCTCGTGAAAGGAATGTGGTGTCATCTTTGCCCGCCATAACGGATTCCCGTTAAAGGATTTAAAGTTGATTCATGACAATTAGGGCCACAAAAGGTCCTCCTGAGTCCTGTATTGTTATTTTTGGTCACTACCTCAGGGTGGGCGTGCATGCCTGCCTGCTGCCCTCCTTGCCTGGATGTGCAGTGGTAGCCGTTGCTCAGGCTCCACACCGGATTCAAACCCCATTCACCGGCCATTACCCGGGGTCACAAATGGAAGACTTGCCCGCCTCCATATGATTCTCGTGAAAGGTATGTGGTGTCATCTTTGCCCGCCATAACTGGTTCTCGTTAAAGGATTTAAAGTACATTCATTTCAAATACACAGCAGGGCCTCGAAAGTCCTCCTCCTGTATTGTTATTTTTGGTCACTACCTCTGGGCGGGCGGGCGTGCATGCCTGCCCGCTGCCCTCCTTGGATGTGTAGTGGTAGCCGTTGCTCAGGCTCCACACCGGATTCAAACCTCTCATTCCCCGGCCATTACCCGGGGTCACAATGGCAGACTTGCCCGCCTCCACAGGATTCTCATTGTAGCAGTACTGAACAAGTACACAGCAAGTAGAAAATGTAATTTAAAAACAAAACGTAAGCTTTTTAACAATGCCATGGAAAGTTGAGAAGGAAGTCACACATTACCTGACATCACTGAGTGAGGAAGAGCAATCTCGCCATGTTGCGCAGTAGTCCAGCATGGCCGTCACTACACAAACAGCTGTTTGCGGTGCGTTACACAGTGAGTTTGGTGTGTCAGTGTGAAGCAGTACTCTAATTACACTCCCTGATTGATGTATACACATGCAAGATGTTTTAAAGCACGTTAGGCCTGCAATTTAGCATTCAATGTGATTTCTGCCCTTAAAACGCTGCTTTGCGTCACATCCAGATTTTTCCCCGGGACTTTTGGCATGTATCCCACTCCGCCATGCCCCCCTCCAGGTGTTAGACCCCTTGAAACATCTTTTCCATCACTTTTGTGGCCAGCATAATTTTTTCTATTTTTCAAAGTTCGCCTCCCCATTGAAGTCTATTGCGGTTCGCGAACTTTTCCGCGAACCGAACCTTCCGCGGAAGTTCGTGAACCCGATTCGCGAACCAAAAATCGGCAGTTCGCGACATCTCTACTGGTGCTTCCTCCAGACCCCCGTAGCCCGCAAGGTCCCTCAGAGTCCTTTGGGTTCATTCATGGTCTTGCTGTCAGCTCCATTAACCTGTTGCCGACTGCTCCACGCCAATTGTCGTGAGCAGTGCGGCAGCCCCAGGACCACTCCACACCCATTGGCATGAACGGTCTTCTATGGGGCTAGCAGGAGATCGCACGCAGGATGCGTGCGCATCTCCTGCTTGGGGGCGGAGCTCCGCCCCACCTTCAGTCTCCGAGTGGCAATAGCCGCTCGGGAGACTGTTAGACGGCAGTCTCGCCGTGTGCGTTCTATTACACCGAGCATCACATGATTAGCATGTGATGCTCTGTGTAATGGAGCACACACGCAGCACAGAGGAGACAGCGTGCTTCTGAGCCTCGCACTATGCGCCGCCCAGAAGTGAAGGGGGAAGGACATACTGCGCACACAGGGCGCAGTATGTCCGGGGAAAAGTTCAGGAAAGTCGCTGCACCCCGGGAGGGATACAATGAGAATGGCGGCAGACTGAGGGGGGGGGGGGGTGGAAGAACAGCTGGTATGTGCTCATGACTACCTACACAGTGCTGCAATCATTTTTACCACAACCCTTCGGTTGTGGTATCCTTTAACCACTTTGTCCTCCTTGACGTAGAACTACGTCAAGGAGGCCAAGGGCTTGATTCACAAAGCGGTGCTAACTGTTAGCACGCCTGTGAAAACCCCCTTAGCACATCTAAACGAGCTTTTCGCGCGTAAAACTTTATGCGCACACTGCACAGAGCGCAGGGCGCACCGCGCGAAGTGCCCATTAAAGCCTATGGGACTTAGCGCGCATAAAACTTTGCACGCGTAAAACTTTGCGTGCGCAAAGTTAGCGCGCGATCTGATTGAGAAATCCGGTGCTAACCTACTTAGCACCCTGGTTAGCACGTCTAAAGACTTTAGACGTGCTGAGTAGGTTAGCACCGCTTTGTGAATCAAGCCCCATGTGTGCTCCCGCGGCCGATCGCGCGCATGAACGCGCGCGAACGGCCGCGGATCGTTAACCCAGGAATCAATGAATCGGAAGCTTCGCTTCGCTTTTTCTGCCTTCTATGTCCCTCTAAACGTACACTGTATGCTTAGAGTGACGTCATGTAATCAAACTCAAGGTTGCCATCTTGTGGTCAAAAAGTAAAACTACATCTAAATGTAAAAGAAAAAAAAAATACACATATATTTACCCAAAACAAATACTATTTACATCCCACCCTCCCAAAAATACCCACATAAAATGTTTAATAATAAAAAAAAAAATTACAATTAAAAAAAACATAAATATTTACCTAAGGGTCTAAACTTTTTAAATATCTATGTAAAGATGAAATATTTCTATATTTCTTTTTATAAGCTTGTAAATAGTGATGGATGCAAAACGGATGCTCTTTTATTTTCAGATAAAATATTGTCGCCATACATTGTGATAGGGACATAATTTAAACGGTGTAATAACCGGGACAAATGGGCAAATACAATACCTGGATTTTAATTATGGAGGCATGTATTAAACTGAGAAATAATAAATTTTTTCAGTTTTTTTATTATTTTTACTGTTAAAATGCATTTACAGTAAGGAAGCTCTTAGCAAAATGTACCACCCAAAGAAAGCCTAATTGGTGGCGGAAAAACAAGATATAGATCAGTTCACTGTGATAAGTAGCGATAAAATTATAGGCTAATGAATGGGAGGTGAACATTGTTCGGATGCATAAAGTGAAAACGACCGAGGCCTTAAGTGGTTTAGAATTCTTTTACAGCTGTCCTGAACGATGAGATGGAGGAAGATTGTAAAGATGTGGAGTCCGTTTGGGTAAATATTCAAGGTGGAAATAAAGGTTGCCAATTGCTTATTGGTGTATGCTACAGGCCACCACATATTCATGAAGCTGCAGAACTGCAATTACTACAGCAGATTGAAAAAGCTGCAAGTAAAAATGAGGTCAATAGTTATGGTTGACTTCAACTTTTCAGACATTGACTGGAGTATTGAGGTTACCCATTCTGGTAAAAGCAGCAGATTTCTGGCATCACAAGGGGAATGTGTTACTGGATTTGATAATTTCTAATAGACCAGATAATGTATCAAATGTGCAGGTTCAAGAACATTTGGGAAATAGTGATCACAACATGATAACGTTTGATCTGGTGACTGATAGGCCACGGGGCAGTGGGACCACTAGAACTATGAATTTTAGAAAAGCAAAGTTCAATCAACTCAGGCAGGCACTAAGTTTGGTGAACCAGGATAATGTACTACAAGGGGGGGACACTTAAGGGAAATGGCAAGCTTTTAAACTTATTCTCAATCAATATTGTAGTATGTATATCCCATATGGAAACAAAATGTCTAGGAATAAAAAAAAGGCCTCTATGGATGAATAGAAAGGTTAGAGATAAAATGAAGGGGAAAAAGAATGCCTATAAGGTCCTCAAACAGGAGGGGACTGAGGCTGCATTAAGCAATTATAAGGAGTGCAATAAAAGTTGTAAAAAAGAAATTAGGCTGGCAAAGATTGAAGCTGAAAATCAAATCGCTAGGGATATCAAATCTAACCCAAAGAAGTTTTACAAGTACATCAACTCTAAAAAAAGAAAGGTTGACTGTATTGGACTCCTAAAGGATGAGGGTGGGAACTCAATGGTGGATGACCAAGGTAAGGCAGAGTTATTAAATGCTTTCTTTGCTTCTGTCTTCACAAGGGGAACATCACTGTTGCAAATTACAGATGCAGAAGAGTCTCATTCTTCCAAATGTAATATTAAATACTTAACGCAGGAAGAAGTGAAGGAAAGTCTAAATAAATTGAAAATAGACATGGCACCTGGCCCGGATGGCATGCATCCTCGGGTCCTAAGGGAATTAAGTTCAGTTATAGATAAACCCCTTTATCTTATCTTTTGTGACTCTCTTTCAACTGGAAGAGTGCCAGTGGATTGGCGTACAGCCCACGTTTTCCCATTATTTAAGAAGGGCAAAAAAATCAGATCCAGGAAACTATAGACCTGTAAGCTTAACATCAGTTGTATGCAAACTATTTGAGGGGTTACTAAGAGATACTATACATGACTTCATAGTAGAAAATAATCTTATTTCTCAGCATCAACATGGGTTTACTAAAGACAGGTCCTGTTTGACTAACATGCTCAACTTTTATGAGGTAGTGAACGCTAAAGTGGATATTGGGAATGCTGTAGATGTGATATACTTGGACTTTGCAAAGGCCTTGGACACTGTAGAGGAGTGGAATCGCTGCAACCACCGACGCACAGCCCAAAGGAGCAGGGATCAAGGGTCTCAAACATTCAGGCAAAAGAAAAAGTATCCCGCTGCACCATGGGTGGGTAAAAAGCTTTCTTCAATTTTATTAGCGCATCAGTAGAAACGGCTGACACGTATCGGCGCTCAAGGCTCCTTAATCATAGCCCATAGCCATGGGCTATGATTAAGGAGCCTTGAGCTCCGATACGCGTCAGCCTTTTCTACTGATGTGCTAATAAAATTGAAGAAAGCTTTTTACCCACCCATGGTGCAGCGGGATACTTTTTCTTTTGCCTTGGACACTGTTCCACACAAAAGTCTGGTGCAAAAGTTGAGGGTGCAAGGACTGGGGAAGAGTCTGTGTGCATGGATAGGGAACTGGCTAATGGACAGAAAACAAAGAGTTGTGGTCAATGGATCATACTCAAAATGGGTGACTGTTAGCAGTGGGGCCCCACAGGGGTCTGTACTGGGTCCAGTGCTCTTCAATTTATTTATTAATGACCTTGACCTAGTAGATGCAGTAGTAAGCAATGTTGCTATTTTTGCAGATGATACAAAATTGTGCAGAATCATCAACTCTCAGGAAGATAGGGACATATTGCAACATGATCTGAATAGGATGGCTATATAGGCACATAAATGGCAGATGAAATTCAATGTTGAAAAATGTAAAGTCATGCATTTTGGTCGTACCAATGGTCTAGCACCATACAAAATAAATGGGATACAGTTGGGGACATCAAACTTGGAGAAGGACTTAGGAGTACTCATGGACAACAAGTTAAATAATCGTACTCAATGCCAAGCCGCTGCAGCTAAAGCTAACAAAATTTTGGGATGCATTAAAAGGGAAATAAAAACTCGAGATGCTAGCATAATATTGCCCCTGTTTAACTCTCTACTAAGGCTACATCTGGAATATGGAATTCAGTTCTGGGCACCACATTACAGGAAAGATATTGCAGTTTTAGAGCAGGTGCAGAGACGAGCAACAAAATTGATACGTGGGATGAAAGGTCTCACTTACCAAGAAAGGTTAGATAAACTGGGTTTATTTAGTCTGGAGAAAAGACGCCTTAGGGGGGATCTAATTTACATGTATAAATACATCAGAGGGCAATATAAAAGCTTGGCAGATTAACTTTTTGTCCCTAGGCCTTCTCAAAGGACTAAAGGACGTTTTAGCCATTTATTTAGGAAAGGGTTCATTACAGTAAGAGTAATTAAGATTTGGAATGCATTGCCACAGGAAGTAGTTATGGCAAATTCCATACCTGCATTTAAAAGGGGCTTAGATGCTTTCCTTGCGTTGAAAGACATCCATGGCTACAATTACTAGGTAATGCCTAATGATGTTGATCCAGGGATTTTATCTGATTGCCATCTGGAGTCGGGAAGGAATTTTTTCCCTTGTGGGGCCAATTGGACCATGCCCTGTAAGGGTTTTTCGCCTTCTTCTGGATCAACAGGGACATGTGGGGGAGCAGGCTGGTGTACTTTGTTCTCTGGTTGAACTCGATGGACGTATGTCTTTTTTTAACCCAAATAACTATTTCTTTCAGAGTAAAACGAGCCATAAATTACTCCTATGTTGCTGTCACTTACTGTAGGTAGTAGAAATCTGACATTACCAACAAGTTTTGGGCTAGTCCATCTCTTCATGGGGGATTCTCAGCATGGCCTTTGTTCTTTATAAAAGGATTTACTCAAAGATGCTGGCCAGCCACCCTGCTCACTGCACACTTTATTGGCAGTTGGACGGAACAACTGCCATTCGCTAAGAGCTTTTGAAAATGAAGAAAACCCTGAGAAACCCCCATGAGGTGATGGGCTATCTAAACCTGTCAGTTCTCTCAGATTTCTACTACCCACTGTAAGTGACATCAATATAGGAGAAAAGTAATTTATGGATCATTTTACTCTGAAAAGAAATGTACTTCTTATTTGTATGTGTTTTCTTATATGTATTGTATGCATTTTAAATTTTACGATTTTTGTGATAATGGTCCTTTAAAATCTTTCTGCAATTTCAGTGTATATATAGTGATTCTTACTAAAGTTTCAGCACCATTATACTGTATTTGCCCACTAGATGGCATTTGAAGGCTGTGTTTTAATTACACTACTGAATGTAACTATCTTTTCTTCTGTAATTACTGTAGATATTATATATTATTATGTTTTAGTATTTACAGTATATAGTGCCAACATCTTTCACAGCACTGTACTGAGTATATTGAGTATATTATCTTGTTGCTTAAAGGAATTATGAATCAAAATGGGCTTCCCCATGATATACTTACCCGGGGCTTCCTCCAGCCCCTTGCAGCCTCTGGTCCGGGGTCCCTGCTGGTGCAGAGGCCGACCTCAAGGTTGCACCGCAGCAGGCATAAAATGACCCATAGGTTTTCATTGCTTTAGTGTTAAGGTGGGTACACACATCAGATAAAAGTCTTTGGAAAATGAAAGATCACAGACCAAGTTTACCACCTTCCATGTAGTATGAGAGCCATACTCTACACAGTCTATTCTATTGAGCTGAACTCCCCAAAATGCATTCATAGTCTATGATATCTGCAGATCTCATACACACAGGGCCGGCGCTACCATTAAGGCAAGGGGGGCAGTTGCCCCCAGGCCCCAGAGTCCATAGGGGCCCCCCCAAGGATCTTATATTAAAAATGTGATCTAGCCGACCGCCGCCACATCTATTCTGGAGGTTTTCCTAATCTTGGGGTGGCACATCTAGCTACTTATACTGGAGGGGGAGGGTACCTAATCATGGGGAGCACATCTATCTATACTGGGAGGTGGAACCTAATATGGGGGGTGGGGGGTTAAAGGCAGTCATTACTTTTGAGACAGTACCACTTGAAATGCCAAGCATTCGGGCAGTTTCTGTTACAGTAGCGCCTGCCATACGAGCACCAACAATTTGGCCTCTTTGAAAGTCTGAGAGATCTGCCATTTTTATAAATTATAACCAACTTTGGTTTAAATATCTGTAAAAAAACAATTATTTTAATTAAACATATCAAATAACAAAAATAATAAACAAAAAAAATTAAAATATGTCAAGTTTTAATTGCTTAAAACATGTTCACAGATTATGATGCCAAAATGTTTGGTGTTTCTATTATTTTGTCCAACCCCTGTATATATCGTGTCGCCACTACAAGGGCAGCGGCACATCAATTACTGGCAGGTTTTATTACCTCCAAATTGATTAGCTTGCTCAGGCTGTTTCAAGAACAATGTAATATGGCATAAGAGACAACAGTGGCAAGCTGACACTGCCAAGTTGGATTTATAATTGCAATCAACAAAGTGCAAATTATTTTGTTTCAATTGTATAAAAGTGCAATTTTGTGCAAGAGAAGCATGTTACCATAGCTCCCAACTGTCCCTCTTTCCTCCTCATTTGTTCCTCTTTCAGGACTTTGTCCCTCTTTCTATGAAACTATATATCTTTCTCTACTAAAAAATGTGTTTGATTGATTCTAAACTTTATTCCCATCCTTTAAATTGATATATTACTAATTTTAAAATGTTAATATGAAGGAAATTGAAGCAGGATAGAAAGGACCAGTGTGGTTTGAATTATAAAACAACATATTTTTCTTATGAAATCTGTATGGTATGCATGACTAGGGTTGTGGCAGGGGCGTGATCAGGGGTGTCCCTCTTTCTCATCTCAAAAAGTTGGGAGGTATGATGTTACCATAATACCTCAGAAAGTGCCCTGCCCTGCTGCACCCATCATCACTCTCTCTGCTGATCCTCTATCATGATACCAAGCCTCTTATGCACAAAATTGCCCTTCATACAAGTTATACAACTGAAATGGAAACTTGCACTTTGTTGATTATAATAATTCCAACTTAATAGCCCCAGCTTAAAATGTAGGTCTGAGGAGCATAAAAAGCAAAAATCTACTTACCTGAGGCTTCCTCCACCCCTGGCAGCCGTCCTGTACCCTCGCTACAGCTCCAGGGACTCAAGGGTGCAGCTCACGGAGTTGCACTGACATCATCCATACTGTACTGCGCAGACGCAGAACTACTCCGCCTGCGCAGTACAGTCCGGATGACATCAGCACCACTACATGAGCGCAAGTAGGCCTTTTGTACCGGAGGGGATGCCGGGCCACTGGCAGGGAGAGGAGCTGCGGCTTTATGCACCTCGGACCTTCTCTTTAAGTTGCCCCTGACTTCTCTTATACCACATTTCTTTTTCAGCCTGCTTTCTGCACCTCAATTTTTATCACCCCAATGGCCCCATTCCCAACCTCCTGCTACCTTCTTGCCAGTTGCTAACTTGACCAGCATGCATTCTCCTCTAGCAGGCAATCACACTGTCTGTATGCTTCCGTCTGTCTTCTTGACTGAATTGATCCAGTTCCACCCTCCAATCCCTGGGCCTGGCTGTAGCATCCAAGCTGGTGCATTGTTGCTCTCTCTCCACTCTTTCCAATGATCACCACCCTTGTGGCAGGGGCTCAGCTCTTCTTATAGATCAGGGGTAGGGAACCTATGGCTCGGGAGCCAGATTTGGCTCTTTTGATGGCTACATCTGGCTCACAATTAGGGATTAGAGATGTAGTGAACGGTTCGCCGGCGAACGGTTCCAGGCGAACTTTGGTGGTTCGCATTCGCCTGGACCAAGCGAACTTTTGCGGAAGTTCGATTCGCCCCATAATGCACTATGAGGGTCAACTTTGACCCTCTGCATCACAGTCAGCCGGCACATTGTAGCCATTCAGGCTACACTAAGCCCTGGAGCCCCACCCCCCCTTATATAAGGCAGGCTCCGGCGGCCATTAGCCTCACTCGTGTGCCTGCTAGAGACAGACTAGGGACAGCTGCTGCAGACTTGTTGTTCTAGGGACAGATTAGTTAGGTTCTTGGCTGCTTAGCTTGCTCCTGGCTGATTATTATTGCTTTTATAGCACCCCTCAACAGCTCTTTTCAGAGCTCATCCTGTACTTTTTTTTCTGTGTGTCAAACTAACACTTTTTTTGCATGCACAGCCTTGCTAATTCATAGTGTGTGTGCCACTGCCAGCAGCCCAGCACATTCAGTGACTACCTGTGTGTGTGACAGGGAGCTGCACATTGTACTACCCAGTACTGCATATTCCCAGTACCTGTTGTGTTTACTTAACCCACCTCATCACTGCATATACCCAGCTTTGTGTTGAGTGAACCCAGCTCACTGCATCTAAGTACCTTTACTGTTCAGTGAACCTACCTCACTGCATCTAACTACCTGTTGTGTTGAGTGAACCCACCTCACTGCATCTAAGTACCTTTACTGTTAAGTGAACCCAGCTCACTGCATCTAACTACCTGTTGTGTTGAGTGAACCCACCTCACTGCATCTAAGTACCTTTACTGTTCAGTGAACCCACCTCACTGCATCTAACTACCTGTTGTGTTGAGTGAACCCACCTAACTGCATCTAAGTACCTTTACAGTTCAGTGAACCCACCTCACTGCATCTAACTATCTGTTGTGTTGAGTGAACCCACCTCACTGCATCTAAGTACCTTTACTGTTCAGTGAACCCAGCTCACTGCATCTAACTACCTGTTGTGTTGAGTGAACCCACCTCACTGCATCTAATTACCTTTACAGTTCAGTCAACCCACCTCACTGCATCTAACTACCTTTACTGTTCAGAGAGTCCAACTCACTGCATCTAAGTACCTTTACTGTTCAGTGAACCCACCTCACTGCATCTAGCTACCTGTTGTGTTGAGTGAACCCATCTCACTGTGTAACGATTGGTGTCAGCAACACAGATTTTTCTGATTATTGGTGATCTGGAGTATCACCAATAATACAGATGCTATACCTGATTATGTGGTGATCTGCAGAATCACCAATAATACTAGTATAGCTAGACACAGGACACCCAATGTGATATAGTGTTTTGTGCAACAGTAATTGGAGAGATTATCTCACGAGAAGTGGGAGATACAAACGCTTCTGCAGCCTAGGATTCCCTGAGGGGCAGGGAACCAGGCTGTACTGCAGCCAGTGGATACCTGAGGAACAGGAACTGTCTGGAGTAATATTGATGATGATTGGTCTGCAGCTAGGAATTCCCTGAGGAGCAGGGAATCAGACTGTACTGCAGCCAAGGATTCCCTGAGAGGCAGGGAATCAGACTGTACTGCAGCCAGTGGACCTTGGAAAGGTAGAGACCCACTGACTGTGCTGCACGATGGTCTCCAGTGGAGCTGGCGACCATAGGCCTGATATAGCAGCTAATAACCACCTGAAGAGCAGGCGTCACAGGTATACAGTAAGGCTGATCACCCAGGGGCTAGGTGACAGCCAGAAAGGTCAGACAAGCCAGGTCGGCAACACACGGACAGACAAAGTACAGAAGCGGAAGATTGATTCGGTATCCAGGTACAGGCAATGTTGGCAACAGGTAATCAGATGGGCGGAAGTACCGAATCAGAGAACAGGAGAGTAGTCAGGAAAGCAGAGGTCATAACAGTTAACAGTATATATATTAATCCTAGTCTTAGGTGTGAGGTCCTTGGTCTCAACACCTGGGAACTAGTCTAACAGATGATAGTAACAATATAGCAATCTCCTAGTCTTAGGTGTGAGGTCCTTGGTCTCAACACCTGGGAACTAGTCTAACAGATGATAGTAACAATATAGCAATCTCCTAGTCTTAGGTGTGAGGTCCTTGGTCTCAACACCTGGGATCTAGTCAAACAGATGATAGTAACAATATAGCAATCTCCTAGTTTTAGGTGTGAGGTCCTTGGTCTCAACACCTGGGAACTAGTCTAACACATAAACAGTAGCAAGCAATAATACTTTAAAGCTATCAATGGAATCTGACTCAGTGTGAATTTCCAGCTCCGACTGGTTCTAACACATTGTGGGATCTGACTCAGGTCTGAGTGCTCACACGTATATGTTCGCAAAAGCAGACAACCCGCAAGTGTTAAGCGAGTTCTATATATACTCAAAGCGCTCCACAGCGCTGCCCCAGTCACTCAGCCAATCCGGAGCATAGCTGGAGTCAGCTGATTGGCATGATCAGCTGACTCCTCTTCTAGCAGCATAAAGGCAGCATAAAGGTCCTGTCGCCTGGCGCACGAGCGCGTAGTTCTCCATCTGTGTGCACTAGAATCACCAGGCAAGGCAACATCACGCTGCTGCATGGCAGCAGCCACCGGCTGGGATGCGGAGATAGCCGCAATGAGGCTCTCCCATGCAGCGGCATCTCCGCTATTCATTACACACTGCATCTAAGTACCTTTACTGTTCAGTGAACCCACCTCACTGCATCTAACTACCTGTTGTGTTGAGTGAACCCACCTCACTGCATATAAGTACCTTTACTGTTCAGTGAACCCACCTCACTGCATATATCTACCTGTTGTGTTGAGTGAACCCAGCTCACTGCATATACCTAGCATCCCCCCAAGAAGGACAAAATGGACAAACCAGGTAGAGGAAGAGGTAGAGGCAGACCCAGAGGAAGGCCACCAGGCACCAGCAGGTCTGTGCGAGGTGGTGTTGCTGTGATTTCATGCGGACCTGTCCCAAAATACAGTGTTCAGAAGAAGGCACGTGCCATCACTTCCCAAAATTGTGAGGACGTGGTTGAGTATTTAACACAGAAGACCTCATCTCCCGCAGCCAGTGCCACCAGCGCTAGTACAAGCACCACATCCGCTGCATTTGACACTTCGCAGGAGTTATATGGTGGTGGTGAAATCACTGATTCACAGCCACTACTGCAACAACAAGAAGAAGGCGCAGGTACACCACCTCATACGTCTGAGTTAGGTGGCGATAGTATGGACGTAACGTGTGAGGAGAGGGATGATGAACCACCTGAACTTGGTGCAGTTGAGGAGGTGTCTGAGGAAAGCGAAGCTGGGCAGGAGGATTATGATGACGATTATACAGGTGCCACGTATGTTCCCGGTAGAGGAGATGACCAGGGGGACAGTTCAGAGGGGGAGTCAGAGAGGAGTAGGAAGAGACGACTCCATGATAGAAGCAGAGGGAGCTCGTCCTCAGAAACAGCTGAGGGCAGTGTCCGGCGCCATGTATCGCCAGCTATGGACAGCCAGCCAACATGCCCTTCAACGTCAGCTGCTGATGCCACCATAGCGCCATCACCCCAGGGAGGCTCAGCGGTTTGGAAATTTTTTAACATGTGTGTCTCAGATTGGAGCAAAGCCATCTGTTGTCTCTGCCAGAAAAAATTGAGCCGTGGAAAGGCCAACTCTCACGTAGGGACAAGTGCCTTACGAAGGCACCTGGAGAGAAGGCACAAACAGCTATGGCAAGAACACCTGAGGAAAAGCAGCACCCCTCAAAAGACAAGCCACCCTCCTTCTCCTCTTCCTCCTTCAGGTGCATCATCTTCATCCGCTTTCTCCCTTGCACCATCACAGCCACCCTCCTCCACACCGCCTCTTCCCTTGAGTGGTTCCTTCTCCTCTGCCCACAGCAGTACCCAGCTGTCTGTGAAGGATGTATTTGAGCGTAAGAAGCAAATGTCTGCCAGTCACCCTCTTGCCCGGCGTCTGACAGCTGGCGTGGCGGAACTATTAGCTCGCCAGCTATTACCATACAAGCTGGTGGAGTCGGAGGCTTTCCGTAAGTTTGTGGTCATTGGTACACCGCAGTGGAAGATACCAGGTCGCAATTATTTTTCACAAAAGGCCATATCCAAACTGTACCGTGCAGTTGAGAGGCAAGTGGTGTCATCTATTGCGAAGAGCGCTGGGTCAAGGGTCCACCTGACCACGGATGTCTGGTCTGCCAAGCACGGGCAGGGCCGCTACATTATGTACACAGCCCATTGGGTCAACCTGGTGACCGATGGCAGCAAGCAGGGAGTACGTGGCTGCGCAGCGGACCGACTTGTCACACCTCCACGGCTTGCAGGCAGGCCTCCAGCCACCTCCTCTCCGCCTGCTACCACCTCTTCGCTGTCGTCATCCTCCTCCTCCTTGGCTGGTGCCGCGATCTCCTCTCCAGCTACACAGCCCCCACACCCCAGGGCCTATGCTGCATGCCAGGTACGACGGTGTCACGCAGTGTTAGACATGTCTTGCCTGAAAGCGGAGAGTCGCACTGGAGCAGCTCTCCTGGCTGCTCTTAACAAACAGGTGGAGCAATGGCTGACCCCACACAAGCTTGAGATCGGCAACATGGTGTGTGACAATGGCAGCAATCTCATTTCTGCGTTGAATTTGGGAAAGCTGACACATGTACCCTGCATGGCACATGTGCTGAATCTGGTCGTGCAAAGATTTGTGTCCAAGTACCCAGGCTTAGAGGATGTCCTGAAGCAGGCCAGGAAGTTGTGTGGGCATTTCAGGCGCTCTTACACGGCCATGGCACACTTTGCGTACATTCAGCGTAGAAACAACTTGCCGTTGAGACGCCTCATTTACGATAGCCCGACTCGCTGGGATTCCACCCTGCTGATGTTCTCTCGCCTGCTAGACCAGGAGAAAGCCGTCACCCAGTACCTGTATCATTACAGTACAAGGACACAGGCTGGGAGGATGGGGATGTTGTGGCCCAACAACTGGACACTGATGTGAAATGCATGCAGGGTCATGGAGCCCTTTGAGGAGGTGACCAAACTGGTGAGTCGTGCTGAGGGCACCATCAGTGACTTGATCCCCTGCGCCTACTTCCTGGAGCGTGCCGTGCGTAGAGTAGTGGATACAGCTGTGGAGGAGTGTGAACGAGAACCGTTACGGCAGCAGGAGTCGTGGGAGCGATTTACATCCTAACCCGATGTTTCCACAACACCTGTGGCAGCACAGAGGGGGGAGGAGGAGGAGGAAGAAGAGGAGTCGTGTGGGGAAGGAGAGGAGTCACACTCTGATGATGGTGATGAGGAAGGTGTTTCTGTGGAGGAGGAATAAGCGGCGGAAGAACAACCGCGGCAGCCGTCACAGGGGGCTTCTGCTGCTCCATGTTCCCGTGGTATTGTTTGTGGCTGGGGGGAGGAAGAGGAGTTGCGTCCCGTCACTGAGGAAGAGCAAGAGGAGATGGAGAACACGTCTGCATCCAGCTTTGTGCAGATGGCCTCTTTCACGTTGTCCAGCCTGTTGAGGGACCCCCATATCAAAAAACTCAAGGCGAATGACCTGTACTGGGTGGCCAGGCTACTAGACCCTCGGTACAGGCACAAAGGGGCGGACCTGTTACCAACTCAACACAAGGCGGAAAGGATGCAGCACTTGCAGAACAAGCTGTCGATGATGCTTTACAATGCGTTTAAGGGTGATGTGGCTGCACAACGCAATCAAGGTACCACTGGCAGTAACCCTCCTCCTCCCATGTCCACGCAGGCAAGGACAGGATGCTCCAGCGATCTCAGGGTGATGTCGGACATGCGGACATTCTTTAGTCCAACTCCTCGCCATAGTCCTTCCGGATGTACCCTCCACCAATGTCTGGACCGGCAGGTAGCCAACTACCTGGCCTTGAGTGTGGATGTAGACACTGCAAAAAGCGACGATGAACCCTTGGACTACTGGTTGCGCAGGCTAGACCTGTGGCCAGAGCTGTCTCAATTTACCATACAACTTCTCTCTTGCCCTGCCGCAAGCGTCCTGTCAGAAAGGACCTTCAGTGCAGCTGGAGGCATAGTCACTGAGAAGAGAAGTCGCCTAAGTCACGACAGTGTTCAGTACCTGACCTTTATCAAAATGAATGAGGAATGGATCACGGAGGGCTACTGCATGACCGAAGACTAAGTCAGTCCCTACACACAGCATCTCTGCCTGCAGGCCGCTTGCCTTCTCCGCCACCACCAACAGGGTCCAGGACTCTAGGCGGATTCCTGAATTTTTAAGGCCGCTGCTAGCAGCGGCCGCTACACTAATTTTTCTGGTGTGTGTACATACCTGCCTAATTTTTCTGGCTGCACTGCGGGCAGCTGCAACAAAAAACAAAAGGCATGTACATGTGCCCATCCCCCATCGTGATCATTACCTTGCCGCGGTGAAGGGGCTTGCGTATCACAATGAAGCAATGACCGCCGGCTATTTGAGTGTCTCGGGTGGATGTGGGACACAAAAGATAATAAGGTCGTTGCTTCATTGTGGTCAGACCAAATTTGATCAGCTGGACAGTCACTGTTGTTCTATCATTGAGCTACCACAGCCCGGCTACCATATGGGCTTGAAAACCGCCATGGCCTACACTCTCGCCACGGTGCGCACCAGTCCAGCACGGCCGTCACTACGCAAACAGCTGTTTGCGGTGCGTTACACAGTGAGTTTGGTGTGTCAGTGTGAAGCAGAACTCTAATTACACTCCCTGATTGATGTATACACATGCAAGATGTTTTAAAGCACTTAAGGCCTGCAATTTAGCATTCAATGTGATTTCTGCCCTTAAAAAGCTGCTTTGCGTCACATCCAGATTTTTCCCTGGGACTTTGGGCATGTATCCCACTCCACCATGCCCCCCCCTCCAGGTGTTAGACCCCTTGAAACATCTTTTCCATCACTTTTGTGGCCAGCATAATTTTTTCTATTTTTCAAAGTTCGCATTCCCATTGAAGTCTATTGTGGTTCGCGAACTTTTCCGCGAACCGAACCTTCCACGAAGGTTCGCGAACAGAAAATCGGAGGTTCACGACATCTCTATTAGGGATTGATTCACTAAGCTACACTGCTCAAGAAGCACAGCTTAGTGTGGCAGTATAAGTACACTTTTCAAAGTAGGCAAGCTACTGGTGTAGCATGCACTGCTAACTTACTCACACTCCCCCCAAAACTAATGGCCGCTCCAATTGTCCCACCCTGGATCCTGTCAGGTCCAGTGACTTTGTAGGAGGAGATCCCTGAACTTTGATTGGCCCAATAGGCTGTCTGTCACTTGACAGGCAGCCTATTGAACCAAAGTGTGGGGATATCGTCCTACACAGTGAAACAACCCCCAAGTCAGCTAGCTAATTGTACAAGCTGTTAGTCGGCACTTCTTCTGTCTGGCTTTTAGGGAAATTGCTGTTGTTGCTGAAACCCAAGAGAAGCTGAAGAAGTGTCTGACACTTCCACTGCCCTGCGGATCAACTGTATACACATCACCATGACAACAGGGACGTGAGCCCTCTGCTGCACATGCGCACTGTCCCAGTTTGCAACATATTGTATGGCTCTAACAGAATTACATTTTAAAATATGTAGCATATATGGCTGCAAACAGTTTGCCCATTAACCCCAGCATGGCACCATGGGTGGGCGGAGTTACATAGAGCCACACCTGCTGCTGCAGCAACATCACTGCGGGCGGGCCAATCAGGCGCTGGGCACGAACCCTGGATGGAAGGGGCAGAACAATAGACTCGTTCAGAGTCTTGGAAGTTGGATGTCATATAGAATTTAAAGTTTGTCCCTACAGAAGAGCCAACCAGAGGTGCCTACAGAAGGGTCCACCGAAAGTTTCCCAATCCCCCTGGTGGCCCAGTCCGGCCCTGTACGAGATGTGAAAATGTCACCTAGGAGAAAACTCATCAGAATAACTTAATTGAATATGAGCCCTAGAGTCCTAAGCAAAGCTTCTGTATTATTGCTCCTTTTGGCATCCCCATCCATCATGTTCTGGGTATTAATCCTTTGCTACTTATCACGTGCATAATGGCAGGCCGCAACCCCTGAATGGGGGGGGGGGGCTGTGAAGGCCCACTCCTTCTCACTCTCCCCACCCACATGTAGAGTAGTGCAGGGTGTGGTGTAATATGTACCTGCTCCAGTGCTACAGGTATCTTCCATGCTTTAGAGCTGCACACTCTCTGCTGTCATTCAGCAGTTCCCAGTCACATGACTGATGTGAGTCACGTGAACGGTAGCCAGAGAATGGCAGCGGAGAGTGCGTGGCTGTGGTGCGTAGAGACGACCCGCAGTGCAAATATTACAATGGTACAATGGTGTTGGGGCAAAGTGTGTGCATGTATGGATCGGGTACGGCAAGGAGGAATTTGCATGCCAGAGGCAGAAAAGGATTAAAATGAAATGGGGTCCTAGACAAGATAGCAGTTTTTGCCCACCCCTGGGGATCACCTGTCTTTTATAGTAAGATTTGGTGGGGGCTAGCATCTACCAGGCCCCTAGACTCTCTCCATGCCCTAGGCAACTGCCTATGTTTGCCTTGTGGATGATGGGTCTGCCCAGGGGGCCTCATGAAAATGTTGCAGGGGGCCTTAGGATAAACTTGTCACAGACTTGTATAAATGCTTATTATTTTATGTTCCCTAAAGTCACTAATCATGGAGTGAGATTAAATATAGTAACAGCTGACATTTTATTATCTGATAAGAGTATGGTACATGTCTGTAAAATACGCTCGCTCCATTAGGGTGACCCAGGACATGTCATCAGTCAGAAGACATTTTTCATACACCAATTTAGGTTATCGTCTTGGGCGGACAGCTAGCAATATATCAGATGCATCTGGCAGCAATAGTTCACTATTATCAACCGTGCAAGGCAGTGCAATTATTGACAAATGCTATAACGACTCCATTGTACTAGAACAGGATTTTTTCCTGGGAAGTTTATAACGCAGGTGTGGCTGTATTCCATTACCTGAGAAAAGATGACAGATAGCTATTCGCAGCCATAAAAACTGCCAGAGCTACAAAGCATGTCGTACCTAATCCATGTGGCAGAATAATGACATGTAAATACAGAATTATGGAGGTGGCCATGCAATGGCAGAATTACAAATTATGAGGCCTTAGGGCTCATTCACACTTAAAAGCACTTAGCGCTACCGTTTTGCACGGTGTTTTACAATGATTAGCACGGTAAAATCACTGTACACTCTCACGATTCAGATTGCAATCTTTTATAAGCAATCAATTGCGCTTTTATAAGCACTGAATCGTGGTCGCCCCATAATCCCGTGAAAATGCTGCAGGTAACATGTTTTGCGATTGCCGTTAATCATGAGATCACTACCATAGGTTAATATTGCGCTAGCGCTTTGGCGATTAGTGGGAATCACCCACTAATCACCCAAGTGAGAACTGGCCCTAACAGTCAGGGCTGGTGCTACCATATGGGCAACCTGGGCAATTGCTCCAGGCCCCCTGAGTGCTTCTCCCTCCCCCCCCCCCCCCCCCGTCACACACACACAAAGGTCTTCCCACAACTTTATAGTGGTTCCTGGGTCTCCTGCAAAGTTTTCAGCAGTGTAGCGACTTACCCGGCTACAGCGCTCCTCTAGAGTCCATACGTTCCCTTCTCATCCCTGCTGGCATCTTCACAGAGGAGAAGCATCCCTGTAAGGATGAAGATGGGATTGCCCGGACTAATGGAGGGGCATGCCAGCCAGGACAGGTGAGTTCTTGCACTGGCCAGGACTTTGCAGGGGCCCCAAGGATCACCATAAAGTTGGAGGGGAGACCAGGCAACCCAGAAGCTGGTCCAGGGGCCCTGAAGGTTCCTCATGGAGGGGTGTTTAACTACATTAGTATCCGGGACTCCGTTTTTCATCAGGTTTGAAAAACGCAGCCACGGATACGTTTCCGGACCTAGTGTGGACCAGCTCTAAGTGACAATCTGCATTCAGTGCAAATCTATGTGTACTGCACATTACAGATACTCTGTATGGCCCGTCTTCTGGCTAAAACAGTAATTCTTTAATGTAAATCAGGGTTCTATACTGCAAGAATCTAACCCCTAAATTCTTACAGGGATCATGATAGTAACATCTGTAATAGGGGTGTCAGGGAGGTGGCTGCACTTCTTATGGGGAAAAAAGTGTGTGGCAGTGTGTATGCATGCTCTTGCATGAATGTGTGTGTGCTTGCATATTAATGTGTGTGTGTACACAGTCCTGCATTCATATGTATGTTGCATGCGAGGGGCACGTAAAAGGCGGGTGTCTCATCAAAGGTTTACTGTAAGCAGGGCCGGTTCTAGTTACATTGGGGCCCCCCAGGCAAAGGTAACCTGGAGGCCCTCCTCACCGGAGCAGTGGAAAATGGTGCACAGCGCATTGCGCATACGTGATAAAATCGGTGCAGCATTCACTTTTATTATCAAACTATATTTATCGTTTTAAACGTTAAAAAATTACTCCGACCTTGTGAACATTATTTATCGTTTTTAATCCAGCTTTGTGTCCTGCCTGAACGTTATTTAACATTTTAAGCTCTGCTTTTCTGCCGTTTGAAAATATGTCTGCCCGCCGACTGTCACGTTTAATAGCAAAGCTCCCTTAAAGGGAAGGTCCAGGCAGCATGTGAAAAAAATCCACTTACCTGGGGCTTCCTCTAGCCCGTGGCAGCCAGGATGTGCCCTCGGCGCCGCTCCGCAGGCTCCCGGTGGTCTCCGGTGGCGAGCCCGACCTGGCCAGGCCGGCTGCCAGGTCGGGCTTCTTCTGTGCTGCAAAGTGCGTGTCACTCGTGCGCGCTGATGTAATCGGACGACCTCCAGGCTGCACTGCGGTGGCGCAGAACTACTTGTTCGAGGAACAAGAGCGCCGCTCTGTGGCCGCCATCCTACGTTAGGCGGTTGCACAGTGGTTAAACACCCCTCCATGAGGAACCTTCAGGGCCCCTGGACCAGCTTCTGGGTTGCCTGGTCTCCCCTCCAACTTTATGGTGATCCTTGGGGCCCCTGCAAAGTCCTGGCCAGTGCAAGAACTCACCTGTCCTGGCTGGCATGCCCCTCCATTAGTCCGGGCAATCCCATCTTCATCCTCACAGGGATGCTTCTCCTCTGTGAAGATGCCAGCAGGGATGAGAAGGGAACGTATGGACTCTAGAGGAGCGCTGTAGCCGGGTGAGTCGCTACACTGCTGAAAACTTTGCAGGAGACCCAGGAACCACTATAAAGTTGTGGGAAGACCTTTGTGTGTGTGTGACCGGGGGGGGGGGGGGAGAAGCACTCAGGGGGCCTGGAGCAATTGCCCAGGTTGCCCATATGGTAGCACCAGCCCTGACTGTTAGGGCCAGTTCTCACTTGGGTGATTAGTGGGTGATTCCCACTAATCGCCAAAGCGCTAGCGCAATATTAACCTATGGTAGTGATCTCATGATTAACGGCAATCGCAAAACATGTTACCTGCAGCATTTTCACGGGATTATGGGGCGACCACGATTCAGTGCTTATAAAAGCGCAATTGATTGCTTATAAAAGATTGCAATCTGAATCGTGAGAGTGTACAGTGATTTTACCGTGCTAATCATTGTAAAACACCGTGCAAAACGGTAGCGCTAAGTGCTTTTAAGTGTGAATGAGCCCTAAGGCCTCATAATTTGTAATTCTGCCATTGCATGGCCACCTCCATAATTCTGTATTTACATGTCATTATTCTGCCACATGGATTAGGTACGACATGCTTTGTAGCTCTGGCAGTTTTTATGGCTGCGAATAGCCATCTGTCATCTTTTCTCAGGTAATGGAATACAGCCACACCTGCGTTATAAACTTCCCAGGAAAAAATCCTGTTCTAGTACAATGGAGTCGTTATAGCATTTGTCAATAATTGCACTGCCTTGCACGGTTGATAATAGTGAACTATTGCTGGCAGATGCATCTGATATATTGCTAGCTGTCCGCCCAAGACGATAACCTAAATTGGTGTATGAAAAATGTCTTCTGACTGATGACATGTCCTGGGTCACCCTAATGGAGCGAGCGTATTTTACAGACATGTACCATACTCTTATCAGATAATAAAATGTCAGCTGTTACTATATTTAATCTCACTCCATGATTAGTGACTTTAGGGAACATAAAATAATAAGCATTTATACAAGTCTGTGACAAGTTTATCCTAGGGCCCCCTGCAACATTTTCATGAGGCCCCCTGGGCAGACCCATCATCCACAAGGCAAACATAGGCAGTTGCCTAGGGCATGGAGAGAGTCTAGGGGCCTGGTAGATGCTAGCCCCCACCAAATCTTACTATAAAAGACAGGTGATCCCCAGGGGTGGGCAAAAACTGCTATCTTGTCTAGGACCCCATTTCATTTTAATCCTTTTCTGCCTCTGGCATGCAAATTCCTCCTTGCCGTACCCGATCCATACATGCACACACTTTGCCCCAACACCATTGTACCATTGTAATATTTGCACTGCGGGTCGTCTCTACGCACCACAGCCACGCACTCTCCGCTGCCATTCGCTGGCTACCGTTCACGTGACCCACATCAGTCATGCGACTGGGAACTGCTGAATGACAGCAGAGAGTGTGCAGCTCTAAAGCATGGAAGATACCTGTAGCACTGGAGCAGGTACATATTACACCACACCCTGCACTACTCTACATGTGGGTGGGGAGAGTGAGAAGGAGTGGGCCTTCACAGCCCCCCCCCCCCCCATTCAGGGGTTGCGGCCTGCCATTATGCACGTGATAAGTAGCAAAGGATTAATACCCAGAACATGATGGATGGGGATGCCAAAAGGAGCAATAATACAGAAGCTTTGCTTAGGACTCTAGGGCTCATATTCAATTAAGTTATTCTGATGAGTTTTCTCCTAGGTGACATTTTCACATCTCGTACAGGGCCGGACTGGGCCACCAGGGGGATTGGGAAACTTTCGGTGGACCCTTCTGTAGGCACCTCTGGTTGGCTCTTCTGTAGGGACAAACTTTAAATTCTATATGACATCCAACTTCCAAGACTCTGAACGAGTCTATTGTTCTGCCCCTTCCATCCAGGGTTCGTGCCCAGCGCCTGATTGGCCCGCCCGCAGTGATGTTGCAGCAGCAGCAGGTGTGGCTCTATGTAACTCCGCCCACCCATGGTGCCATGCTGGGGTTAATGGGCAAACTGTTTGCAGCCATATATGCTACATATTTTAAAATGTAATTCTGTTAGAGCCATACAATATGTTGCAAACTGGGACAGTGCGCATGTGCAGCAGAGGGCTCACGTCCCTGTTGTCATGGTGATGTGTATACAGTTGATCCGCAGGGCAGTGGAAGTGTCAGACACTTCTTCAGCTTCTCTTGGGTTTCAGCAACAACAGCAATTTCCCTAAAAGCCAGACAGAAGAAGTGCCGACTAACAGCTTGTACAATTAGCTAGCTGACTTGGGGGTTGTTTCACTGTGTAGGACGATATCCCCACACTTTGGTTCAATAGGCTGCCTGTCAAGTGACAGACAGCCTATTGGGCCAATCAAAGTTCAGGGATCTCCTCCTACAAAGTCACTGGACCTGACAGGATCCAGGGTGGGACAATTGGAGCGGCCATTAGTTTTGGGGGGAGTGTGAGTAAGTTAGCAGTGCATGCTACACCAGTAGCTTGCCTACTTTGAAAAGTGTACTTATGCTGCCACACTAAGCTGTGCTTCTTGAGCAGTGTAGCTTAGTGAATCAATCCCTAATAGAGATGTCGTGAACCTCCGATTTTCTGTTCGCGAACCTTCGTGGAAGGTTCGGTTCGCGGAAAAGTTCGCGAACCACAATAGACTTCAATGGGAATGCGAACTTTGAAAAATAGAAAAAATTATGCTGGCCACAAAAGTGATGGAAAAGATGTTTCAAGGGGTCTAACACCTGGAGGGGGGGCATGGTGGAGTGGGATACATGCCCAAAGTCCCAGGGAAAAATCTGGATGTGACGCAAAGCAGCTTTTTAAGGGCAGAAATCACATTGAATGCTAAATTGCAGGCCTTAAGTGCTTTAAAACATCTTGCATGTGTATACATCAATCAGGGAGTGTAATTAGAGTTCTGCTTCACACTGACACACCAAACTCACTGTGTAACGCACCGCAAACAGCTGTTTGCGTAGTGACGGCCGTGCTGGACTGGTGCGCACCGTGGCGAGAGTGTAGGCCATGGCGGTTTTCAAGCCCATATGGTAGCCGGGCTGTGGTAGCTCAATGATAGAACAACAGTGACTGTCCAGCTGATCAAATTTGGTCTGACCACAATGAAGCAACGACCTTATTATCTTTTGTGTCCCACCCCCACCCGAGACACTCAAATAGCCGGCGGTCATTGCTTCATTGTGATACGCAAGCCCCTTCACCGCGGCAAGGTAATGATCACGATGGGGGATGGGCACATGTACATGCCTTTTGTTTTTTGTTGCAGCTGCCCGCAGTGCAGCCAGAAAAATTAGGCAGGTATGTACACACACCAGAAAAATTAGTGTAGCGGCCGCTGCTAGCAGCGGCCTTAAAAATTCAGGAATCCGCCTAGAGTCCTGGACCCTGTTGGTGGTGGCGGAGAAGGCAAGCGGCCTGCAGGCAGAGATGCTGTGTGTAGGGACTGACTTAGTCTTCGGTCATGCAGTAGCCCTCCGTGATCCATTCCTCATTCATTTTGATAAAGGTCAGGTACTGAACACTGTCGTGACTTAGGCGACTTCTCTTCTCAGTGACTATGCCTCCAGCTGCACTGAAGGTCCTTTCTGACAGGACGCTTGCGGCAGGGCAAGAGAGAAGTTGTATGGTAAATTGAGACAGCTCTGGCCACAGGTTTAGCCTGCGCAACCAGTAGTCCAAGGGTTCATCGTCGCTTTTTGCAGTGTCTACATCCACACTCAAGGCCAGGTAGTTGAAAATAGCAGCCAGCGTCACCCAAGTAAAAAACGGATCCGTCTGCGTTTGCGGGGATCCGTTTTCAAAACCTGAACGGAAGGTCCGGATCTGCTGCATTTTCACGCAACGGATCAGGACCACGGATACACGCAGGGGGTAGTGAAAGCAATGAGAAAACGCATCTCCAGCTCCACAGGCAAAAAACGGATGTTAAAACGGATAGCCTGAGCTTTATGATTGGCCTAAAAAAATCCTCCCACTCCTTCCTAATGATGGAGACGTTTTCTGTCAGGGAAAAACCTGAACGGAAACTGATGCAAAACTGATGCACTTTCATCAGTTTGCAGTACGGTGGGTACTTCCCCTGATCCGGACTGCAGTGTCCGTCCTGCAACTGTGTCTAGTGTGGACCAGCTCTAAATGTAGAACTACTGAAGACCAAACCACGGTGTAAAAGTGAAATAAAGTAAAGGTTTAGACCCTTTATGCGGTGTTTAGACGCAGGGTTTAGATACCTTATCCAAGGATAGTCTCCAGGTTATAAACGTGGAGGTCTCCCTTAGGGTCCTGCACAAAAGTGAATTGGTCCCTGCAAAATTGCACATAAAATTTCCCGACAGCCCCGCTACCTGCTTTCCGAGGCTGCCAATGTACTTGTACCATGTACCATATCTGGTGGACCTGTCCCAAGGTGGCTCTTTTATGGTCTAAATTAGTTAAAACTCTTAACAGGATGATTTCTATTCATCTGAGGATAGATCCCCTAATATTTTTACTAGGCCTTAAGCCCGACGATATCCCTTTCCACGTTAGTGCAGTTTGCAGCTAATGCCACAAAAAGTTACATAGCATCTCAATGGCATCAACAATCACTCTCATATAGCTGTGTTCTGGATAAATTGCTTGGTGTAATTGCATGAAACCTTGCTTAACCACTTAAAGACTGTAGGCTTACACCCCCCTAGTAACAAGGCTATGTTTTACAATTCAGGTCCCTGCAGCTTTAAGGGCTCACTACAGTGTCATACAACTCAGCACACAAGTGATCCCCCCCCTTTTCTGCCCACCAACAGAGCTTTCTGTTGGTGGACTCTGATCGCTGCTGCCCTATTTATTTATTTATTTTTTTATTTATTTGTGTTTTGGGTTTTTTTTTATAAATGTATGCATTTTTGTATTTATTTATTTTCCCGCCGTATCTCCCTCCCCCCGCCAGCCAATGACAGCGATCAGCTGTCATAGGCATCAGCCTATGAGAGCCGATCACTCTTGCGCCTCCCCAGGGGACAGCCGAGTGACACCGTAGATCGCAGCGCTGTCCAATGTAAATAGACAGCGGTTTTGCTGTCTAACAGTCTCCTAGCAGTGATCGCCGCTGGGAGACTGATGACAGAGCAGAGCCGTCATTCATTCCCTGCAAACCACGCCTCCAGGCCAATTGGCGTTATGCAGTCCTGGGGTCGTTAGGTAGTTAATTAAAAAATTAATGCTAACCTTGCAGACAGAGTCCCCCATTTCAAAAAAGTTTGGCAGCCCTGGCTTCAAATTGTTACTTCACCGGATATCAGACGAGCCTTGTCTCGCTTGTAGGCACCGGCGTAACAATAGGGGTTGCGACCCCTGCACCCGTCCGGGGGCCCGCTCAGGGACTTTTTGGGGGGCAGGAGGGGTTGCAACATAAGAGGAGAGCGTGGCCGCAGATCGGTGGGAGGGGGACATCCCCCCCCTCACCTCGGGCTCTCCTCTCAGCGCGCCCCCTCCTGCAATCAATAGGGGCAGCGGGTGGGCGGCGGCAGACTGGACACATACCTCCTTAGTGCCGGCGGTCTCCGATCTCTAAGAGCTTCATGTTACTATCTGTTTACACAGGAAGTAACATAAAGCACTTACTGATGGGAGACCTCCGGCGCTAAGGAGGTATTTGTCCAGTCTGCCGCCGCCGCCCGCCCGCTGCCCCTATTGATTGCAGGAGGGGAGCGCTGAGAGGAGAGCCCAAGGTGAGGGGGGGGGGAATGTCCCCCCTCCCCACCGATCTGCAGCCACGCTCTCCTCTTATGTTGGGACCCCTCCTGCCCCCCAAAAAGTCCCTGAGCGGGCCCTGGGGAGGGGCCCGGATTTTTTTTTGCAGGGGGGCCCGGGGATTTCTAGTTACGCCCCTGCTTGTAGGTTAATATTTGTTGCCCAAGTTTGTAACTTCTCAATGTGCCTAATTAAATACGATATACTATATGTTTCCTTGTCATCCCTAGATCTGACCCAACAACCAAGCATTCGGGCAGCATGGTGGTGTAGTGGTTAGCGCTCTTGCCTTGCAATGCTGGGTCCCCGGTTCGAATCCCAGCCAGGTCAACATCTGCAAGGAGTTTGTATGCTCTCCCCTTGTCTGCGTGGGTTTGCTCTTGGCACTCCGGTTTCCTACCACATCCCAAAAACATACAGATAAGTTAATTGGCTTCCCCTAAATTGGCCCTAGACTAAAAAATATACATGCACTACACAATACATACATAGACATATGATTATGGTAGGAACTAGATTGTGAGCTCCTTTGAGGGACAGTTAGTCACAGTGGGACAGTTAGACTATATATACTCTTTTCAGCGCTGTGGAAGATGTGATAAATATGAAATAATAACAATAATACTTTGCTACCATGCATAATATAATTTATGTTTAACTAATTAGTCATAACTCCAATTTTATGTAATTATTTGGGAAAAAAATGTGTTCTTTACCATGCTGTTTTTCTAAAGCGGATGTAAATTGCTATTCATTCATCGTTCATCATGTACTGATATCATATTTTTTGTACTGGTAATGACCAAATAAAGTATTTTGAAACTAAAGCAAAGAGAGCAGCAACATATTTGACCAGCATATCTGATGGGGAAGCCCAGGAGAAAAGGTCATTATCCAGTGGCCAAGGATACAGAGCAGCAAGTGGGATCCCACAGCTAAACAAACACGGTCATGAACCCCCGGGGAAGCACAGCTTACCAGCCTCCACTGGAAATAAAAGGAAAACAGTAATCCATTAAAGAAAAATTAAATACAGAAAATAAATCCAGGGGACCTGTGTGTGCAAGAGGCTCAAGATAAGAGCTACATGACAAAACAGGTTAAAGAGGAACTTCATCCTAAACAAACATACTGTCATTAAGTTACATTAGTTATGTTAATAAAAATACACAATAGCAAATATTTCGGCGCCAAGGAACAATGGAACCGCCGCTGAGAAGAACAATGTCCAAAAGTTCAGAAGTCAGGCATACATCAAAGGTCAGCGCAGGTTTAGAAAGTCGTATGTAGGGAATGATAAATTCTTCACCACAATATATCAAATGCTCGGAGGTAGGTATCCACCAAACATCAAAACAAGAAAAGGCTTACCGACCGGTTTCACAGTCTTGCGTCATCATCCTCTGATGACGCAAGACTGCGAAACCGGTCGGGATGGTAACAGGTGGCACCATTGTCTATTGATCTACGATTGACCATTACATGCGCGCTAATCTTTCGGGGTTCCCAGTTTATGGGCCCCGTATGTAAATTATTGTTTTTATATCTACTGCCATTTAAAGAAATTTTATCTAAATAAATGGGTTACGCTTAGATATTGCCGTTTTTGTTTTCCTATGTAAATTCCTGAACCTTTACCTCCATACGGATGCTCACTGGATCTTCACGACGTCTGATGTTCCCTGGACGTTATCTGTGACATGAGCCATTTTACAACCTTATAATGTGGGTTGTTGGGAGCTGGTAAGCCTTTTCTTTTTTTGATGTTTGGCGGATACCTACCTCTGAGCATTTGATATATTGTGGTGAAGAATTTATCATTCCCTACATACAATGACTTTGTAAACCTGCGCTGACCTTTGATGTATAATAAAAATACATACAGTAGGTAATATGATCTTTTAGACATAAATCGAAGATAATAGCTACGCTTTTGTTTGTGCTTGTGTTTCTTCCAGTATAAAACAATCAACGGGTAAAACAACCCCCCAGTCAGGTGAGGACTCACCGAATGGTGCGGCCTTCAGGGCCCGATGTCACGTTTGGGGTATTGGCCACCCCACAGCCTCTCTGGCATGTTCCGTCCGGTCCTTCAGGGACTCAAGTTCATCACCAGCTGTATATAATAAAAATGGAGACTGCTCATCGCATAAAAGTCTACTTATGGCTTTATTCGTTTTTTTAAAAAGTATGCATATACATGCAGAGATAATCAGCAAAAACATAAAAAGTTCCAGTAATAAGTGTTCCCAACATGGGATAGTGACAACTCAATGTGAGCGATTAGGGATCACTTAAAGCAAAGTAATGCACTTAGATGGGGTGGGTGGAGCACCCAGGGACCGCCTAACAGCCTGCCCAGTGTCCACAGATGTCACTCCCGCTATCAGTGCTAATACTGCTCACTGGAAGGAATAAAAACAGCTCCTACGCGAATACCGCCGGTCGCGTCCGACCAGACTTTCGCGCTGATGTCACGCCACGACTCCGCCCAACATTTCATTGCTATGGCAACTCCTCAGGGGCTTGAGTGCAGTTTTCCAAGTGTGATTTTATTCTATATTGTGTATATTGAATACAGCAGCACACTATTGGTTATTTGGTGCTTGTACATGGATTTTTGCATGACATTTTAAATTGATTTACAGCATAAATTCCTTGAGGATTGAGTAGTCCCTATATGAGCGCAGTGTTCCAAGTGTGATTCCATTCAATATAATCTTTTATCCAGCCTGTTTTAAAAGAACAGGCAAATGTTTGTGATTTCATGAGGGCAGCCATCTTTTTGGTTGAAAGGAGGTGACAGGGAGGATGAGACACAGTTCCAACTGTCCTGTGTCCGGAGCACCCCTCCCAGTTGCTAGGCAATGAGAACAACAACATCAGAAATCCCATCATGCTCAGTATCAGGGTAAAAATGCCTTCTGTGCAGCTAAAAATTAGGCTTAGGTAAGAAAAACAAAGTTCTGATGCTGTGAAACTGTTAAAGAAACACCAAGCCTTTTCAGTGCTGCTGAGTATATTTTTAGTCTGGGGGTTCACTTTAAATAATCACTTCATACAGATCAGTTAGCTAGAAAGACTTAAAGCAGGAGGATCAGCCATACTATGTGTCATGATCGCTGCTGCAGCAGGTACTGCTGGCAGTAGTAGTGCTGCAGCTCAGGCAGTTCTGATCTCTTTCCATGCAAGCTGCATAGCTTTGTCTGCCTTTCCCTGCTGTCAGCTTGTCATTATCATTCACCTGTGTGGGAATCTGCATGTCTGCTCCCATTGGATGACCTTAGTATAAAGATCTGCTTCCTGCAGGACTCCTCGGGTTATCATAGCTTCAGTTTAAGCCTGTCTTGCTGTTGCTTCAGCCCCAGATCGTGGTTCTTGTTCTAAAGATACTTTGCTGGTCTTTTGCATTATATATTGGTTCATTGCCAATATATGCATACCAGCACGTTGATTATTTTCCTTGTATTCGTGTTACGTTGATACATCAGTGTCGCTGATGTATACGTACACGAACTGTTTATATCCTGTGTTCAGGTAGTCAGCTTTCCAGCACGTTTTGGTAGTTTGCGCGTATCGTGATCACCCGTGCTGAGTTAGTTATCCTGCTCCTGGTTCTGTTTGTGGATTGCGTTTATCTCTGCGAAGAGATAACGAATCCTTCTGAATCCTGTTCTGTTACCGTTTGTGGATTGCGTTCATCTCTGCGAAAAGATAACGAATCCTTCTGAATCCTGTTCTGTTACCGTTTGTGGATTGCGTTCATCTCTGCGAAGAGATAGCGAATCCTTCTGAGTCCTGTTCCCTGTATTGCTCCAGTTCTAGTCAGTGTTCCTGCTTATGTCATATATCGGTTCATTGCCGATATATACATATGTTAGTCAGACGTTACAAATAGTTTCATTGATAGCTGTAATTGTAATACGCTAGGAAAACATACTTATTGTATATTTGTCTGTGTTACGTTCATCTATCTTGATCCTGCTATTTCCTGACTATCCTGTCCTGTCTTTGTGAGGCACGCCATCGCTGCAACGCATTGGCTGCCTCATTCCAGTCTGTCTTGTTGTGGACGCTTGCTGTCACTAAGTAGCGGCTAGCTAGCAAGCGTTCATTCTGTCTACCTGTCCTGATCTCCTCAGTTCTGGTTTATGCGCTCAGCGCTACTTTGCGCTGAGACGTTATAGCGAAAGCATTGTTTGTGGCTGTCGGATCTGCACCGGCTCTGTGCGCCACAATCTCCTATTGGAGTCAGTCCTCCCCTCCACTATACTAGGGATAGCCTGTTTCCTTGTGCTAGTGTGTGTACCTCCTCCACGCCAGCTCATGCGTTGCATGCTGACTGTGGAGAATACACCACCAAGCCTAACACTATGCCAGGGAAATAAACACATATATAAGTAGATAAATACTTGATCTACTTACATAACACATGTATTGTACTGTCCACGTTTTGATTTCAGTGAATTTTATATAGTAAATGAAGAGAATTCTGTTCCTGGTGGGGGTCATGCGTCATGCCTTTTGCCCACAGCTGAGGCTAAATCCTAATGTCATTCTTCCCTTAACTTTTTTCTTTTCTCCTCTAATCACTGATTCACCTCAGCCTTGCTTGTAAACAAAAGTGGGCAAATGATCAGGTTTCAGATAAGCAGCTAAGCAGGGAAATAAAGGCAAGAGCAGGAATATATTATAGATAAAAAGAATCCCCAGCATGCAACTGTTTGGCACTGACTACTAAAGGGCCGGTGCTCCTAAAATATGTGATAACTCCAAACTATAACAGCAGAAAAAGTTATGAATGCAGGATTAGCATCTTTATCACTTAATACACTCAGACCAGTTGTTGTTGAAATTTGATTTTTATGGTGACAAGTCTTCTCCTGCAAAAACTTAGACTGTATGCCCAATCAGGGCCGGATTTGTACTCTTTACTGCCCAAGGCCGCTGTCACCAGCTGCCCCCCTTCAGTATAGCCAGATGACCCCCTTCCCTTTTCCCTCTAGTATAGGTAACCTGATGACCCCCCCCCCCCCCTTATATAGGTATATAGGTATAGGTAGCAAGAGGACTTCTCCCTCCTTTCCCTCTAGTATAGGTAGCTAGATGACTCCTCCCCCTTTCCCTCTAGTATAGGTAGCCAGATGACTCCCTTAATCCCTCCTTTTCCCACTCGCCCCTTTCAGTATAGGTAGCCAGCTTGGCTTCACACTGCAGCAGCCATTAGTGTCACTCATTTCTCAGCTCATCTCCATTGCAGAAGCTTCCTCTTCCCCTCTGTCTCCAATGCTGCCCAAGTCCATAGCCACCGACCACAATGCAAACTTGCACAGAGAGCAAAGTGGCCTCTACACAGGCGGCTAGCAGCAGCGTACCGAGGTTAGGCGCTCACCTGATGTCCCTGCATTGCAGCATTTGCAACTTTGCAAATGCTGCATAAGTTCAGCCTGCTGCTTTGGTACCCTTGCACCTGTGGTGTCCTAGGCCATGGCCTAGGTGGCCTTGGCCTAAATCCAGCCCTGTACCCAATATAAACCGCCTCCCCCCATCACCTCTAACTTTTTTATCCATCAAGCCTTCCTGTGGAGCAACTCTTTATGTCTGTTCAACCTACCATTCCAAACAAGGGGTACTCTGTCTACAACCTATACTTTCAACTGGGATAGGTGATGATCAAATTATGTCTAAGAAGGAAGCCCTGCACTCTCACTTGGTAAGAATGTGCTTAGAACAATTAGTATGCTATCAAGGAAAGAAAAAGAAGAAAGTTGCCATAAATGTCAGCACCACACAAGTTAGGATGTAAAAGTAACACAATTTCATTCAATTCTTAAAATACACAATTAACCAATTAAAAACATCTGAAAACGATGTGCCTCTTGGCAGACCATAATGTATACACAATGTATGTCAAAAAGTACGGCGGTCAGTGAGGGAGCTGAGAAAGGCCACTGTGGCTGCTGTGGGAGGGAGAGGTCAGTGAGGGTGCTGGGGTAGGCACGATCATTGCTAGTGCTGGGGAGGGAGATGTCACTGTGGATTCTGGGTGTTGGTAGTGGTCACTGTGGGTGCTGGCGAATGGAGAGGTTACTGTAGGTGGTGTTTTGGGGATGGGAGGTCCCTGTGGCTGGTGCTGTGGACAGGAGGGGGTGCCGCTGGTGGAGGGAAAGGTCCCTGTGGGTGCTGGAGGAGGGACAGGTCAGTGAGGGTGCTGAGGAAGGCCACTGTGGCTGCTGCGGGAGGGAGAGGTCAGTATGGGTGCAGGAGAAGGCAGGATCACTGCTAGTGATGGGGAGGGAGAGGTCACAGTGGGTGCTAGGTGGAGGGAGAGGTCAGTGTGGGTGCAGGAGAAGGCAGAATCACTGCTAGTGATAGGGAGGTAGAGGTCACAGTGGGTACTAGTTAGAGGGGGAAGAGGGGGAAGTCACTGTGGGTGCCAGGTGGAGGAAGAGGTAGCTGTGGTTGCTGGGGAAGGGAGAGGTCACAGTGGGTCCTAGGTGGAGGGAGAGGTCACTGTGGGTGCTAGGTGTAGGAAGAGGTAGCTGTGGTTGCTGGGGAAGGGAGAGGTCACAGTGGGTACAGCTGTTAGGGACAGGGCTGGATTTATCATAAGGCAATGTAGGCGCCTGATGATGGAAAGGCAGCTCACTCCTCCAAAAGCACCTCTCTCTCTCCTTCCCAATGCAGAGTCTTGATGAGAGGTTACTCACCGCTCTCTGTATTCCACTGAAGAGCTCTCCCTTCAGTCAGGGGCACCTCTAGCTACTTAATACTGAGGTTCCTCTAGCTGCCTATTGAATACTTGGGGGCAAATCTCTAGCTACTTAATACTAAGGGTACCTCTGGCTACATAATACTAAGGGGCACCTGTAGCTATCTTTGATGGGTGAGGGAAGTAAGGGAGAAGTGACAGCTGGGCCAGCCTGCACACTTGTGGTGCTGTTCAGTGGTGGTTTGTAGGTTCATGGAGGGCGGAGTCTAAGGTGCTAGAACATCTGTGCCTATAGGCTCCTGTGAGGTAAATCCAGGCCTGGTTACGGAGTCATCATCTTACCTACTCCCACACAGCTGACGGAATAGCCACACTAGGATTCCTTTCCTTACTCCAAAATGCCCCAGTGTCCCAGACAGGGGCAGAGCTTCCCATGGGTGGGTGGAGATTCTCACATGTGGTTAGTGGAGCTTCTCATGGTTGGGGTGGAGCTTCATTTGTGCGGCCAAAGGGGACCTTTTATTGGACATTTAAAAAAGGGGGGCACCCAGAATCTAACCCCCCCCCCCCCCCCCCCAGGACGTGTCTGACCCTGGGTTCCCGGTTGAATCCCAGCCAGAGCACTATCTGCACAGAGTCTGTATGTTCTCCCCATGTCTGTGTGGGTTTCCACCAGGCATTCTGGTTTCCTCCCACACCCCAAAAGCATACAGATAAGTTAAGTGGCTTCCACCTAAATTGGCCCTAGGCCACTACATGATACAAACATGGGCATGCCTATGGTAGGGATTAGATTGTGAGCCTCTCTGAGGGACAGCTAAATGACAAGACTATGTACTCTGTACAGTGCTGCATAAGATGCTGGAGCTCTATACGGTAAATAGTAAATAATAATAATAAAATGCATGTCTGTACAATTCTTGAGCTGAAACTGTCACCTCAAACAATCATGAAAACATTTTTTGGGCAACAATTATAAAAAACGTGTATGTGTATTTAGTGGGGCCATGGCAGAGCAAATACACTCAAAATGTGTTCATTCTGAATGCCCTAATATTCTTGTTAAAGTTACATAATATTTTGCATTTTTATTGCCATGCTGTGTGCATGTGCTTGAAAGGAGTTCAAAAGGTTGACGGCTGAGGGGAAAAAACTTTCTATGCCTTGAGGTCCTGGTGGAGACTGCCTGAAACCTCCGGGCAGATAAGAGGCTCCTGAAGGGCCAAATGCTGTGAAGAGACGTGTTGCTAGGCTGTATTTTTTTACACTTTTATTCTAATTTTTAAAGGGATAAGAAACATACTGTATATGAGCATTTTTCTAGTATCCCAGAGATCCCCCATAGTTTTGTATTAATTATTTTTTTATGAATACACAAATGGATTACATGGTCTGTTTTATGTTTGCCTGGGGTTGAGTTTTAAATAAATGACATTTACATAACTATTCCACACTGAACAAAAGTACAAAGGTTAGCATCACTATCTGTCTGTCGTTACCATGCCATTATGTGATCAATGAACTTCCTTGAGCTGTTTAGGCTTTTACTGTCACTATGTGTGGAGAATGACATTATTATTCATAGGACTGGCTGCAGCCTGCAGCTCCTGGATTATCTTGAGATCATTTGTTATGTTCTAACTTTATATGTGGCATTAATGGACCTAGTCTCCAGCTGTCCTTCCTTCCTTCCTGCTTTGTGAAAGGATCTGATATCGAGAATGGCTCGATGCCGGACAGACTGTATACAGAGACCTCTCTCCGCTCTATTCTCCAAGCTCGGGAAGGTGGTCGCCAGGTACCCCTGGTGGTTCCTCTTTATTCCTATGGTCCTATCTGCTGCTTTGGGGTCTGGCTTTTACTTTTTACCTCAGAGGGAGGCTAATGATATAGAAAGTAAGTTCACACCGGTTGGAGGGAGAGCTAAATCTGAGAGAGAATTTGTGAAGAAGCACTTCCCGACCAATGACTCGGGGCAATTTTCTGCACAGCGACTCTATACAGAGGGCTGTTACGTGTCTCTCATCGCTGTCACTGCTTCTGATAATATCATTAATGTTGACGCCTTCAGGGAGCTGATCAAGCTGGATGAGATGGTGCGGAATCTCAGCATCGCTGTGATACAGTCCGAGGGTGATGGGGTCCTTCATTTCCAGCAGCTCTGTGCAGAGGTCCAAGGTGGGAAGTGTGCCGATGTCAATCCACTTCTTTCTGCCGTACAAGGTAACGCAAGCCTTGTAGAGACGTTGAGTATTAGTTACCCCATGTTCCAGGGGAGAACATTCCTGGGGACGTACCTTGGTGGGGTGCTGCTGAACCCCGACAACACTGTGCAGAAAGCTAAGGCTATTAGGATAGTGTATTATCTGAGAGAAGATGAAGAACAAGACAAAGACAACAGCCTGCGATGGATTGAGCACTTTATCAAGTCCATCTCAGACAATCTACAGATATTACAACTGCAGCAAGTACAGGTAAGAGATAATTTTTTTTTTTATTTTTTTTTACAATTCAGATGCCTGCATGGCGTTGTTTATTTAACTTTTTTTACATTTCCTAACATATTTTGACATTTGCTGCAGAGCTAAGCTTGGCCATACACTTCTAGCTTTTCACCCAATGTTCCAAAATGATAGATTCTTTTTTGAAAAGAATTGATTCAGAAGGAATCAATTCCTACCATACACTGCCCCACCCCAACTTGTTTTACATTTTCCATCCTGTCTGATCAATATATTCGATCAACTTTCCATCAAAATTCATTGATATGACATTTTGGGTAATCGATTCCTTGCCGATGAATCAAATATGCAAGGAATCAGGTGGGTAAAATTGATGAGTGTATGGCCACCTTAAAGGGAACCGGGCATCATTTTAAACTCCCAGGGCAGCTCAATAGCAAATTAAAAATGCATGCTAAAATGTGGTTCATTATTAAAAAAAACTTTTATTTTACCTAATTTTTTTTTACATTTAAGGGTTAATTACAAGCAGAATCCTTTTACTTCCTGTAATTCCTCAGTCCTGCAAGCCGGTGGCAAGCAACAGAAGATGGAAGGCTGAGAAGGTCTCACCTAATTAAACTTAATTCCCCTTAAGCTTAGATCAAACATACCCATTAAGCATTGGGTGAGGAGGGGATGAGTGCGAAGATTGCTTCAAACAGATAACATTAGTCACACTCTATGAATTTCAGACCAAACCCTGGATAATGGCAGTGAAAAGGGAGCAGGGGGGTTAACTTCTCAAACATGGCAGCCCTTTCAGCTATTTGAAACCAGGAGCTACTAAGGTCCCTTTAAAGAGACTCTGAAGCGAGAATATATCTCGCTTCAGAGCTCATAGTTAAACCGCCGCAATAGCGCCGCTAAACGGGGGTCCCTTGACCCCCAAACACCCCACTGCGACACTTGGTCGCAGACTTGGTTGCTCCTGGAGGCAGGGCTAATGGCTGCAGCCCTGCCTCCAGTCGCGTCTGTCAGCGGCGCATCGCTGCCTCTCCCCCGCCCCTCTCAGTGAAGGAAGACTGAGAGGGGCGGAGATACGCGCTGACAGACGCGCGAGGGGCAGGGCTGCGGCGGTTAGCCCTGCCCCAACCAGGAAGAGCTCCCCGCATTACGGAGGGGATTTGGGGGGACAAGGACCCTCGTTTAGCCGCGGGATAGCGGCGGTTTAGCAGGAGCACACGTGCCCCTGCTATCTATGAGGTCTGAAGCGAGATTTATTCTCGCTTCAGACTCTCTTTAAGTAAACTGTAAGACTTTCTGCCTGGAAATTGAGTTTAAGTAACATTTCCAGGAAGTCTTCACAAAGATTAAAGTGGGTACATATTAACAAAATTATTTAAAGTGCGGAGAACTATTGCAGTAGCCCATACCTACCAGCTAACATTGCTTTTTATTGATGAAAACTGCACGAAGTAATAATTGCTGTGTCAAAAACAGTAGTAATTTTGATAAAGCAATTCACCTGATGCCTAACCAATGAAGGGAAAAATAAGTTTAGTCTACCAAGTCTCTTATGGTTATTTAGCTGGCAGCTAGTTAATAATTATCCAACAGTTACAGATTTTACTTGGGTAAATTTCTTTCCAGTCTGTATGCCTGGTAAACACCATGCAATTTCCCATCAGATAGATGGTCAATAGATAAGTTCTGACAGATCCGATCAGATTTCCATTCATTTTTCTGATCAAATTTCTGATCACTGCTATGGAAATTGCTCAGATAAACGATCGGAAAACAGATCACACCTATCGGAAATTATCTATTTGACTCATCTATCAGACGCGAAATTTCATAGTGTGTACTAAGCTTTAGGTTAGTGTAGATTTGGATGCTAGGAGAATTTTCTGATCGACACTAGTCAGTGCAACACATCACTAAATATTAACATATACTACCAAGTGTATGAAGTGGACTAAAATCGTGCCAATGAACCACTCTTTGACCAGAAAAAAACTTGTTTTTACATAATTATGGGTGACTTTGCCAGTGACTGCATTGTCAAAATTGTAGCAAAAATGGGATAATTTTTTTGTTATAGTGCCAATGCTCTAATGTCAGTGGGGAAGATGAAATTAGGATGATTTAGTAGGTAATTAGGGGTGAAATAGCCTTGGAATTGCCCTGAGTTTTAGGGAAGCTCCTAGCAACTATGGTGGACTAGGTTTTGTATTAGAAGAAGGAAAAAGGGCACCAGTGCAAAAGAAGAGGAGGACACATACACAATTATCTTTTTCCCCTAAGTTATCTCCTGGGTGATAATTTCACATTGTGTCAATAAAATGCCTTTTAAACCACCGGTAAGCAAGAAAATACACAGCAAAATTTTGATAGTACTTTTTCACCTACTTTTTGGTACTTTTACGATTGCAAAGTGCTGAAAAGTTATTTTAAAGAGAAGATCATAAACTCCGAAAAAAATTATTTGGTTAGAAAAATCAAAAGAAAAATGTACTGAATTGTTACATACAATTTTTTCCTGGTTGAATACAATTTCACAATCCATCACACACCATAGAATTCTTGATAAAATTGAATTTTCCAACATGTCCAATCTCAGAAAAAAATAAACAGGAAATTCGATTGGATTTCTTAATTGAAAACAGAAATGCAGATATCAAACCAACAAACGTTGATTCTGGTGATGCCATTAATAACTAACTGTACATGGTTTATTGTACGGTTGTGATCCAGTTCTGTATAATGCCTGAAGAAGAAACTTAACGTTTCGAAAGCTTGCAATAAACCATGTATAGTTAGACATTAAAAGTATCACCGGAATCAACGTTTGTTGGTTTGATGTCTGTATTTCTGTCCCTCAACTATCACCGGATCACACTTCACTTGCCTCAATCGAAAACAAAAAATCTTTCGATTTTTCGAGACAACCGATCTTATTTATCGAATTGGTGTAAAATTGGATCCAGAGACGTATCTAGAGGGGTACAGGCATGGCTCGTGCCATGGGCGCCATAGCACCATGGGCGCTATACCTGCCCCTGGTGCTGCACCCCCATGACAGCGCCTGTGCCTCCCTGTCACTCAAACATCAGATCAGCTTAATTTTATTATCTGGGGAACATGGCTACTTAACTTATGTATAAAGGGGCACTTGGCTTGGTGTTAGAAAAGAGTACAGAGAGGGAATAAGAAGGGATATTTCCAAAAAGTAACTTCAGCAATATCCCGAGCCAAAAAACCTAGGCAACCATAACACATGTACATGAGAAAGGATGCTGTTTTTAGAGGGGAAGGTGGCACAATTTCAGTGTTTGCCATAAGCGCTATATTACCCAGATACCCCCCTGATTAGATCTTTTAATTATATGTGTGTGGCCACCTTTAGGCACTGGCAAAGGAACAGAAGTAGCTGTAGATGACTTGACCTCTGGTGTAAACTGAATGAACTGACAGCAGGCACAGGCTTTGCCAAAGCAACCAGCACACAATTAGGAACTCAAGGATTCAAGGTTAACTTTCAGACAGTTAACATAGCCAGCAGCTGCAATGCAAGACTCTCAGAACTCAACTTCAATTACCAGCAGGTAAAAACAATGGCACAGCAAGCAACAGCATTTACAGAACTCCATGTTTAATGTCAGTTTTTTTTTTGTTT